>NC_051323.1:55845209-56493615 GCF_015220235.1 Choloepus didactylus
TATTTAATGTTACTAACATCTGTGAAGTTAAAATGATCTATGGGAACTAGGTTAAGATGTCAGAAAAAGTTATTATATGTTAAACACTATATGGTCATTCACTCATTCACTCAACAAACATTTATCATCAAGGCTAAATAAGGCATGGCCCTGACCCAGAGGGCCATGCAGAGGTGGTGGGGACAGGCCTGGGGTTTAGAACATCTCATCAAAGCACAATGTCATAGCTATTGGATATGAATTAAACATGGAGCTGGACAAAGCAACTGACTCTGCTGGGGATGGGGGAAGGTTTCACCCAGGTCCTGACATTTGAGTTTTACATGGAGGGATGAGTTGGAGAAGGTGAAAAAGCTGGTAGGAGAGCATTCCAAGCAGAAGGCAGTGTGTCCAGTGGCTTGCCAAGTTGGAAGGACAATGAAAAGTATCAAGAGTGTGTAGTGTGTGTGTATGGGATGGCTGGAGATGAAGTGGGGTCGGACTGCAAGGGGCCTTAGGTGGCACCTGAGTCCTGAGGAGGAGGGGAGCGGTTTTTTCACCTTTAAGATCACTCTGAAATATGACAGTATGGAGGACTAAATGGGGTAGGGCAGATGGGGATGCTGTCCAAGGAGATGTGATGTACGTTTAGACAAGGGCAGTGGTGACAGAGCTAGAAAGGCAAGGCTAGAGTTGAGGTATTTCTGAGAAGTAACAAGACATGGATAGTGAAGAAGAGGGAAGCAAGAAGGATGACCTTGTTTTTCACCTGGGAACTGGGATTAGGTACTTCCAATATGTAAGAGTGACTTCCCTGTTTCAAAAAGTTAACATTTGGCGAACTTGTCAGGGATTTGGTCAAGCCTTATTGAACTGCTCCAGATATTCTGATGGACCTACCAGATTGCCAGGGTTCTGACCTTCAAACTCTTGGCCTCTCTGTGTGAACACAGCCATTGAAGCTGTCACTAGGGTGGAAGTTATGTGAGGCACACCGAGGTTAAAAGAGTACCTGAGACCTGGGAGGAAGAATCCCCAGCCAGTCACTGGAAGCTACATGCAGGAAAACACCAAAGGTGAGAGTGTGGGGTAGCAGGCACATGTGGCAGGGCCCATCATGTATCTTTAAAAACTTCATACTCCTTTGATCCAATAATTCTACTTTTAGGTATCTACTCTAAGGAAGTAATCAGAAAAGGCCTAAATGAGTTGGGTAGATCTTCACCACAATATTATTTATATTATCAAGAAATTAGGGAAAAATCCATGTCCAACAATAAAGGGAATGTTTAAATAACTTCTGTGATACAATGATATATGACAATATGGTATAGCTATAGTATTAAAGTATGAAAGAGTAGGATATACACTTTCATGTGTAGTGGGAGCTTAACCATGTAAACAGGAAAATTAAAAACTGGCCAGAAAGAAACGAAAATGTTAACAGTGATTCTTGAGATTAACAGTGAATTCTGCTGCTTTATATTTTTCTACAGTTACAATTTTTTTCAATGAACATGAGTTACTACTAGGTATTGAGGCAAAAATATGGAAATCTCAAACAGGAATACTGAAGGGAAGAGCTTTGTCTGAGGCTGGTACAAAGAACCTGACCACGCAGTGTGATGTTTTCTGAATGATGCTGACCCACTGAGAAGAATTTCAACTGAAGGCAAGAAAACTAAACCCGTGGAAGAAATGCCAAAGATCTAATACTGAGCTGCAGCATAACACGGTGTTCAGGTAACCATTCATTCAGTAACTGTATGAGATCACTGTCTAAAAGAATATTTATAAAATGATATAAGAAAAAGAGCAACTACTCTGAATGCCTTGGAGGCAATGGGCTGAACCAAGAGCTTTTGACTATATATTGGGGGGAAATGAGTTTCCCATTTTATTTTGTTACCAAAATAAATTCTTTGCTGAAGTCAATGAAGATTAAAAGTTCAAAGTATCAAAATGACAACCAAGAAATACAGAGAAACCCTACTGAGCCGGCTGCAATGGAGAGGACGCCAGCAGGCTGAGCACAGCTGTTGGAGGTAGAGACACAGTCCCTGAGAGTCTGGCAGCGTCACTTAGTGGGCTGAGCTGACCACGGTCCCAATTTCCAGGGACCTTGACCAACTTATGTCTGTTCCATTCAAGCTCTGCTCATCACTCATTACCTCAGGAACATCTCTCCTTCGACTTCAGTTCGTTTTCAACTAAGTTAATTCAGACTTGAGTTCAGGAAGCTATCTTGTTAGGTTTAAAAAACTGGGGAGAGAGCATACAATCGCTGGCTGAAAGAATGAGTATCTTCCTCTTGGAGGTAAGCAGAGTGAAAAAGGGACAAGTGGCACACCAAAAGACCTTGTTAAGGGGCCTAAGGGTGGGAATGAATGCAAGTCTAAGCCAGAGCACAGCCAGCCCACCAAAAGAACATCAGGGCAGCAATCTCATGCCTTAGAGACTGAGGTCAGGGGAGGTAGACAGGGGGGACAAGAGAGAGAGCGGATGGCTTTAAAGGAAGGACCTGAGTACCAAGGACTGAAGAGGAGAACCAGCATCTGCTGGGCACCAGCAAAGCACAGACACCATGCTCAAGAGCACCAGGTGGTTATCTCAGCTCCCCCTGATGACAACCCTCTGAGGTTGGGTTGTTCATCCTACCATTGGGGAAACCTGGGTTCAGAAAGGGTAACTTGCTGAGACTCTCAAAGCCAGGATGTGTGGGAACTTGTGCGTATCCCTGGCATATCTTCATCTGAAAGGCCTGGGATCTTTGCCCTGAGTGACACTGCCGCTCTACTTAAGGGCTCTCTTTCTTCCTTGCCAGGAACACAACGAACTCTCCTCATGTTGCCACAAACCTGTGTGAGGGCCTCTGGAAAACTGGACAACTTTTTGGCTATCCAACATTTTCAGGACCTGGTGAAGGCTGAGCTGGTTCTAATGCTCTGACATGCAGGGAGCCACAGTTATCAGTGGGGGGATCACATTAGGGTTGGCAGCCAGACATGGGGAATCCAAGGGCACCAGGTTCATCAGCAGTCCAAGATGAGACCCATTTCAGACATGGCACCAGAGAACATTTCCCGCTGTCGCTTGTAGGTGGGGTTCTCTTATCTCATCTAAGCAGCTTGAATCACATCAACATATTTCATAATGGCAAATCTTGTTTTGCCAAATTTGCTTTAAAATGAAGCCAAATTTGACCATCAGAAGACATGGGTTGGTCACCCCTTTACTAAATTTTCATGTGAGGGTAAAGGAAGGACTCTTGTTATTTTTGGAAAAGCCCTGACTAATCTTTTCCAGGGTGACTGCTCCCGGCCATGAGCTCATATTCGATTTTAGTTAATGAGCCTTTATAGAAATATTTTTGTTTTTGACTAAATTTCACTTGAAAGGGCAATGATCTGAACTGAAAGTAGGGAGTGAATTTTGGTCGACTGACAGATCTCAGTGTTCCCTGTTTCTGGCTGGCTCCTTTCTTTCCCTGGAAATATTGTCTCCATCAATTGGCATACTTGGGTTAATCTGATAAAAAGCCTTGTCAGAAAGTTTTAGAAACTACTTTCTTTACAGGGACACATTCTAAAAGTTAGCTTGTCAGGGCACAATTGGGCAGATCTGCCAAACTCAGAACCTGTGGATATTACTTCTAAATATACAGTGTAGTGTTTGATTTTTCCATGGGAGACATTGGTGGCTATTCTATGGACTTTGAGGTTCTAAATAACAAATTAATGAAGTCACTGTTATCTTTAGGGGAGAGAGCGTAGTCTAATTGAAAGTACATATAAAAGCATATTGAGCATTCAGGATGAAGAGGGATCTAGAAACAGAGATGAGGAATATCTGAGTAAAAATAATCTGAAAGGTTTATATTCGGCTATGGAGTGGGCTGTGTCATTTAATTTTGATGGGTAAATTTATCACCCCAACTGGTTTGCTTATGCTAACAATGACATTGTTTCATTCTTCAGTATCTAATAATAATCATAACTTCCATTTACTTAATGCCTACCATGTACCAGGCTGTGCTCAGCATTTTACCTGAGTCACTTCCATTTGATCTCCATAGCCCAAGGGGACAGGGTATTATTATTTCAATTCTACATAAAATGGAGGCATAGAGAGATTAAGTCACTTGCCCAAAATGCATGGCTGCAAAGTTGCAGGGACAGGAGAGAGTGGGCTCGCTCCCCAGGCCCTAAACACCCTCTGCCTGCCACGTAGCATGTGGGGTCATCTCAGGAGACCCACTTTCCTGGGCCACACAAACAAGAGTGGTTACTGCTCCCCGGGGAAAATGAGCACTTGGTGATTAAGGTCTTTCTCTTTAAAGATAGATGACCCTTTGCCTCACTGAATTATACATTCTGGCATAGTCCAAGCAAGGAATGGAGAGAACCAAGTGGTTGTTGACAACTCATGGTCTTCCTTAGGAAAATCTCTAACACTCCTCCCTCTCCCTTTTACACCTTCTCTCTCTCTCCTCTCCTCCCTCTCCCTCTCTCAGAGGAAGAGGATTAAAGGAGAATGTTCCAAGGAAAACATGAGGTGTGACGCTAATATAATAAGGCTTATTTTTAAAACAAACACATCAGGAGTTATATATCCAAACAAATGTGATCCCTTTCTAAGCAGTCATTGTAGAAGGCTATAAACTTATTCCAACGATGCTGCCATTGCTTCATACAGCTTTGGAATTTTCCTTTTGCAATTGCACCCAGAGCCAATTTTGAAACACACAAGGAAGACATTATATTTCACAGCCACACCTTGGTTTAGTTCAGCTGTGTTATTTGGTTTCTTCAGCTCTGACCTCTATCTTATCCATCAAATTCGGCTGGGGATGACTTTTGGTCTCTTTTAGGAACAAAGTCACTGTAAGATTTGCTTCTACAATAGTTTTCAACAGTAAGTGTCAGGAGCCCAGGGCACTTTTGCCATGGGAGCTCCTTCCGTGGGGCTGTTTAACTCATGGAAGGCTCAGACATATGCCTTATCTTTTTTGGATTCAAACATAAGCAGCATCGTCCTGTATCACTTATGACTGTGATAAAACTATGTGCTGCCTTTCCATGGCAGGGTTCAGAGAAGTCAGCAAGGGGTTTCCATTTCTCCTCAATTCTGGGGGATACAAAGGGAAAGAAGTGGCAAGGCCTTGAAATGTTAACTCCTTCCCAGATGATTTCTCCACCAGCTTTCACTTCATTATCTTGCTTATTTTTAACATAAAGAAAAGAAGTCTTAACAGGTAGTTAACATTGAATTTTGTTTTTACTTTAAGTATTTTACTAATCACACTATTAAGCTAATTAACTGCTGGGGAACATGGAGAATTGAGAAATGTGTTGTTTTCTTCTTCTATCAAGATGCAATCTGGTATTTCTAGGAGTGACTGATGTGGTGACACAGTCCTTGCTCTGAGTCTGGCAATTATGCTGTGTATAAATTAGCCTCTGAAGATAAAGAATCTCTTGATTCTCTCCCCATCTTTCCTTTGTGGAAGGATATATAAACCCTACTTCACTCTAACCAGTGTCATGATTGTATATATTTTTTTTTTTTGGGGGGGGGCAATGATCACCATCCTCATTACAGATGAAGACACTGAGGCTCAGGGAGGGACGGCAATGTGCAATAGGGTCCCAGGGGCAGGAGGCAGGAAAGCCGCGGTTCAGCACTGGCCTGGCCTGGCACATGGCTCCTTCCATCCCCCCACCATCCGGTGCTCCCCTGCTGGGTGCAATCAGGGATCCAAACTGAGAAGCACAGCCAGGCCAGGGCACTCAGAGAGCTTCAGGGGCATCAGTCGCTCCAAGCACCCTGGTGCGAGGCAGAAAATAACCACAGGCCGCTCTCAGGCCTCACAATGACCACATGGCATGCCCACTGCTTCTGCCTGGACAGGGGCCCTCTGGAGGGTGGGCTCCTCTGACATTCCAGAGACAACAGTGTGGCCTATGGTTGGATGCTTCAGTTTCCGCCTAGGAGACACCTTGCTTGTATGGGCACTTCAGGTTCTCAATCTGGCTCTGGTGGGCATCAAGTCAGAGGCTTGGTGTCAGAGCAACTTTCAGGGGGTGGGGAAGGAGTTGGACAGCATTAGAAATTGCATCAGTTTTTTTTTCAAATCTCCCGAGTATTCAGCATTCTGAAAAGTAATTTACTCTAGGAAAAAGGCTCAAAAAGATGTTATTGGGACATGAGGAAAAAACTGGAACATGGAATGTAAACTTTATGGCAATGTTAAATTTCTTGAACTTAATAACTGCACTGAAGATGACTTTGTGAGTGAATGTCTTTGTTTGTTGGAAATACACATGGAAGTATTATGTATTTAAGGTGTATGATCTGTGCAACCTGATCCTGAACATTCAGAAAACAGAGAGGTGGATAAACTATAGATAGAATAACAGGGAAATGTTAAAATTGGTGGATCTGGGTATCTGGGAGCAGGAGGTATGCTGGAATTCTTCTGTATGGGGTTTGTCTTACTTCTGTAACTGTCTTGTAAGTTTGAAGTTCAAAATCAAAAGTTAAATTTAAAAAAAAAAGAAGTAATTTACTCTGGGATCCTAGAGGCCAAGAAACAAAATGCAGCAGGTACTCTTGGAACAAGCCCCACTGCAAAATAATCAAAGGCAGTACTGTAGTGCTGGGTTTACTCCGTCCCTACACGACCAGTGAGGGTTTGCATAGAGCACCGTTCCAACAGTGTGCAAGGCAGATGGAGTCCCTGCCCTTGGGGAGATGCTGCTTTGTGTGATTACACATCTGAAAGATGTGCCAAGTATTTTGAAAAGATGCACACATTATACACCAATCTGGTTTCTCACGTTTGAGACCCAAGGGATTTAAAAGAAACTTTAGTGATGTCATTTAGGTAGGTGTAAAAAGGTACCATGTGTACTACAGGTAACATAAGATTTAGAAAAGGGAGTGGAACAGGTAGCCATGCATTACCAATGACACAGCTGACTTGGGTACATAGAGGAAGTGATTTTTAAAATTTTACTTAATAAATGTAACAAGGTGTTACACTACTCAGTCTCTGTCTACCACAAAGGAATAAAACACCACTAAATTATCATGTATTTTACTTTCACTGAACTGACAAGACACCCAAGCCCCCGGACTGTGAGCTTCTACAGAGTGGGTAGAACATCACCTTCACTTCTGTATCCAGCTGTGCCTACACTGGGCACAAACCCCACATTTGGAGAATAAATGGAATGGGAGCCCCTCCTGTTTTAGGAGTCAGCTTCACTTTTTTTTTTTTTTTTTTTTTTAATATGAAGAAGAGACGAAACTGAAATTGCAATGAAGAACTCAATTGAAGTTTTGCTAGAAATTGATGCAGGTGGACTGACAATTTCAATGAAGCAGAGATCTAATATGTAGTAATTTTGTCAGCAAATGATTAACGGTTCTTAGCTAAAAATGCAAAAAGTATTTATTGATAAAATTCAAAACCTGAGTGTGCTACCTGATACTTTTTAGCTTCTAATAAATAAAACATCTGTTCTTATTCTATCTTTATAAAAAGAGAAAGAGAGAAAAGAAAGAAAAATGGAGGCAAATGTTGCCATGTAAGCTGGCTCCTACCTCTATTAACATTTTATCTTAAGTGCTGTGAAAACAGATTTGACCACAGATGTAAGACCCTTGTCGGACAGCTATTTTTGCTTTATCCTATTCCATCTCTTTCTTGTGATGAGAAGCCTATGTCTATTTATAAAGGCCAAAAGAGCTTTTCAGGTTTCTTCAATACACTGGAAAGAAATAGGTGATTGCACAGGGTTCTGAGTTAATAAGAGGAATTATAAATTCTCCTGATTTCCACAAATAAAGTCCTACCAAATTGGTAAAAACAATGACTTTTGGCTGATTATTACTGCATGCAAAGAGGACATAATATGTCAGCAATATAGTTTTATACTTGTATTAAGCATCTGTTAATAGGTTGATTAATCACTTCATGGATAGACATTTATGAAAACATTCCATTTTCAACTATAATTTTAAATGAAGGAAGCCTCATTTTCATATTTAGGTCCAGAAGCCAAGGTATGTGTATAGGGACATGGAAATGATACTGAAAATAAATGTAGTCTAAAAGTCTAAAAGCCAGGCAGGAACAAAGAAAGATGAAAGCAGCCCAAATATGAAGGAAAAATACATTTTCCTTTGGGGCTCAAAGGAAGCTATCTATGTAAAACTAAGAGTAGAGTATCTTGTTAAGAAAACCTGGAGGTTCAAGTCACTGGACTTCCCAAATAGGGCGGTTTCTCCATCTAAAGGAGATGGTTCCCGCTGAACCAGCCAGACACTGATGGGGATACTCGCCAGCAGCCTTCAGAGTCTGTAGACGGACTTCTTGTAGAGGGGATCTTGTCCTGACCATTAGACAGTATGAAATCAGGGCCAGCCCGCTGGACAGAAGTAAGAGGCGAAAGGCACATGCTAGTGGATCTCTCTGGAAACCCTACTGCCAGTCTTCCTCCTGTGCAGCAGACTTCCTTAAAATAAGAACATGGGGCTGGAGCCCAGAAAAAGGTGATGCCACTCAGAGGTTTTCTCAAAGTTAACTAGAACAACTTGAATTTCTGTTTATACAGCAGGGAGCCTGCAAAAGATACTGAAGTGAGAAGAGAAAGCTGCTTATGGGAGAAGCAAGATGAGATGCTTCCTAGGGTGTAGGGTAACACTTAAACTGAAATCAAACACTGTTTATTTTTGTTGCAATAACTTTAGATGAGTTCCAAAGTTAGCTCAGTACAAAACAACTGGAATGTTTTTATTTTTATACCCTCTACACAGTCAACTGAAAAGCATCCCACTTCCTTTCCCTTTCCAACATGCCTCTTTCCTTTCACTTAAATCACTTTTGCCTTAAATGTGACAGCCTGGACCTGGTATGGGGCCACACTGTGCCCTTTCCACCTGCACCTCAACAGGGCGATTAAAGCAGCCACAGACTATTTAGGATGTGAGCAAGCAGGATGAGGTATGCCATCTAAGCATTACCTAAAATATTTTGTCCTTAGAAAGCACATCATTGAGATGCTATTTCTAGACCTTTCGTTCATAGAAAGGCAGGTGTTACATTTAAAAATGGGATTCTAGAATCCCTCTGATGCATGCCCTTCAGAATGTAATCTGTATTAGAAGAGCTATAACTCCACTTTACATCAGCATTGTGTTTTACTGTTTATAAAGTACTTTCCCATACGGATATTATGTCGCTTAATTTTCATAGCACTTCTGTGATGCACAGGACAATATTATTTATTCCCATCTTAGAGATGAGGAAACTGAGCTACGGTTACATCATATCGCCAAGACACATAGCTAGAATGTGAAAGAGCTGGGATCATAACCGGTTGGCTCCAAGGTAGGTTCTCTTTCCAATGTGCAGTTTTCAATTTTAAGAAAATAGTTCGGAGAAGCAGCTATGAAAAGTGTTCTAGCAAAGATTCCAGTATCATAACATTATGGTTTAAAAATGCACAACACTAAATTCCATGAGTTGTATATCTTAACGATGCTGAAATGAGTATTTACTATGTTTGATTCCCGGGCTGAGTTAAATACACAATGATCCACAGATGTTCCAAAGAGATACTATTTATATGTTTCTCAAAGAGAAGACTATTTTCATGGCATTAGCTTGAAACAAACAGATCTCTAAGCAAAAAGTAGTGCTGATTAAATTAGTATAAAGAATAGACATCTGACTTTAAGTATAAAGAATAGACATCTCCCCTATTAAAGGAAGTATGTTAATCTTTTGCTAGTTGAAGATCACTATGGAGAAGAAAAACAATGACAGTATCATAGCCAACTGAGTGCCATGCCAGCATGAGTCTGCGTGAAAGTTCCATGTAGCTACCCTCAAATATTAATCAGACAGATGTTCGACTTGCAAAAAAACAATTTTTCATATACCATCTACTACAGAACTCATTTACAGATCCTTAAAGATAGAAGATACTTAAAGACATGCAAATGATACGACATGGCTTGAAGATAATTAATCAGAATCTCTTTTAACTTTGTTCATATGCAAGTTATGAATCTTATATATTAAAAAAAAACCCACAAACAACTGACTATCATCCCCACATAACTAACTTTTGACAAGAACTTCTTAAGTGAGAGAGGTGCATTGACTCAGGATTTCCAGCCAACAAACATGACTATCTGAGCTCAAATATTTTCTGAAATAATAATGGTTACAAATAAGCAAACAAGAGCCTGCCAAATTGTAATTTTCAAAACAGTATTCTAACTGTTGAGTGATACCTATTTCCTACCCAACAGAGGATCTGCTTACTTGAGATCAGTCCCGTCCACCGGGAGGCTCCTCCAGGGACACACGGGAGCACCATGAGTTCCAAGGTCAACAGGTCTGAAGCAGCAGCAATATGGACTTGAAGATTGCACAGATTAAGGAAGATCTTTACAATCAAAGATGTGCTCTTTCTTTGTAATAATTGACCAGGAATGACTGACAAGTGGACATGGTGAGCTTCAGCTGGACCTCTACTGGCTCCTTCCAGAAGCTTCTACAGTCCGGCCCTAGTCTCGTCAGAAGGAGCACTGCTCACAGAGCTCAGAGCAAGCGTGATGTGCTCAGGGACAAGCAACCACATGGATGCTGAGAGTGCACACGATGTATGGGTTTCTGGCTTATTTGTTAACCACCTCCTGGGAGTCACAGAATAAAGATCTCATTGAAGCACTGACATAAGTTTTGCCTTGGAAAGCTTCTAGAAAAGCAAGTAGTCAATGAAAAGGTCATGGGATGCTTTAAACCTGCCCTGGTGAAATGTGTCACAGCTGAAGTATCTGCTCTTTACAAGGAACCTCGTATTAATGCTGCTATCACACATTAGGATTTCTACCAGACCTTTCCTCTCCATCTGATTGCTACTCAAGTCATCTTTTGATTCTTATTCCTCATTCTGTAAACCATAGTTACAGCCAAAAGGCCTATGAAAATAAAATCTAAGTTTGTGTGCTATTGTGTAGAAACCCAGAATACAGAAAATTAGGGAGTCAGAAAATGTTCCATTAAAATGATTTGGTAATTATGACTTGGTTTCTCTCTGGCACAAGGAAGAATTCCCTAATGACAGGTATATTAAGTAATTAGACAAAGCTGTTCACTTTTCAGAATTAATCAATCCTATTAATTATGTCTGTATTGTACTTTCTGTTAAATTAGCACACATAATATGAGGCCCTCACACATCAAAAGAGAAGCATTATCATTGCACATTAGTGACTTGATAATTTAGCTAAAAAGAACATAAATATTTTTAATTAGAATACTTTTGATAGGATAGACATTTCCCATTTCTCTTGTGGTAAGAAAAAAATACTTTTCCCACTAGGTGAAAGCAAACTTTTGTTTAGGGATTTTGTCATTAAAAAGGAGGTTAGATTAAAGGTAGGTTTGAGGATTTTAGAGATCTATATTTGACTAATTAGGGAAAATATTAACCCAGGGAGGAGACCTGCAGTCACAGTGAGGTCAGCACTTGCAGACAGGGTGAGGCAGTGTGTACATCCTAACAGGCACACATGATCCTGGAAGTAGATAATCTGGGTTAAGACTTCGGTTCAAAGAGAGAAAGCCTCAAGCCAGGAACAATGCAAGCACTGATCCTCTGTGCCCACTGAGAAAACAAGTGGGTCCTTTAAGACATATGGAATAATGGCATGTTTCCATGCTTTTCCTTTGCTAAGTTATCTCTGGATAGTGACAAATGCTTGGTTACTGACAGCAGCCTGACACTGCGTGTGGGCATGCTTCCATAGCCCAGGGTCAGCCTCCTTGCAGACAGACCCGACTGGCTGGAAGACAAGAGAATAAGCCTAAAGAGGCCAAGAGAGTGGACAGAGGAGTCGGACAGGAAATTTCTGTATCAGTTACGAACTGAACTTGACTTTATATATTTGGACACGGCAGGGTGGGGAGTGCTAGTTGGGAAAGGGTGAAGGCCAATCTAACAAGGCTACTTGCAAAGTAAGTATGATGCAGGTAGCAGAGGCTCTATGATGATTTTAGTAATACACAGTATGTATAAAGCATTAAGAGGAGTGACATTATATAATTAATATACAATAACACAGTTTTTGCTCATCAAATGTTATGTATCCCCAACATGCTCCCTGAAGGTAAATCATAGATTTATATGACAAAATTATGCATGTGCCATTCAGGGGGTGGGGAGTGTGGAGGCTAGGGGAGTTAGTTCCAAACCTTTAGTTATAAAGAGAAATGTAACAAACAACATTTCCATTATGCCATTATCAGTTTATATGAACCACAATTTAATGAAAGTACTTGCAATCTAACTTAAATTTGGACAATACTGCTATTTTCCCTCCACACTAAGAAAAATGAGGAGTCCTAATAATGCAGGAATTGATATGGGATACCCGAAGGCAACAGAAACAAACCAACAAACATGGAAGGACACATAACACTATAATTTACAGCTATCTTTAAATAATTTTGAATTTGTTAAACTGGTTTAGTGAAAAAGAGGAGTGATTCAGTAATTATCATATGGAAACAAATTTACTAATATCATTAAGTAGGAAAACAAAACAGGAAGTTTTATCTAGGCAAAACAACAAATTTTTTTCAAATTTTCAACAAATGAGAGACATGCTCCTTGATTTTTCTTCTAAAGGCAATTTTCAGGCCTCCCAGGCCCTGGTTTTCCAAGGATGATCCAGGGTGGCTGAAACACCCTTGGTTGATTCATGAACTATTTATTTTATTTTATTTTTTTTAATCTTCATTTTATTGAGATATATTCACATACCACGCAGTCATACAAAACAAACCATACTTTCGATTGTTCACAGTACCATTACATAGTTGTACATTCATCACCTAAATCAATCCCTGATACCTTCATTAGCACACACACAAAAATAACAAGAATAATAATTAGAGTGAAAAAGAGCAATTGAAGTAAAAAAGAACACTGGGTACCTTTGTCTGTTTGTTTCCTTCCCCTATTTTTCTACTCATCCATCCATAAACTAGACAAAGTGGAGTGTGGTCCTTATGGCTTTCCCAATCCCACTGTTACCCCTCATAAGCTACATTTTCATACAACTGTCTTTGAGATTCATGGGTTCTGGGTTGTAGTTTGATAGTTTCAGGTATCCACCACCAGCTACCCCAATTCTTTAGAACCTAAAAAGGGTTGTCTAAAGTGTGCGTAAGAGTGCCCACCAGAGTGACCTCTCGGCTCCTTTTGGAAACTCTGTGCTACTGAAGCTTATTTCATTTCCTTTCACATCCCCCTTTTGGTCAAGAAGATGTTCTCCGTCCCACGATGCCAGGTCTACATTCCTCCCCGGGAATCATATTCCACGTTGCCAGGGAGATTCACTCCCCTGGGTGTCTGATCCCACGTAGGGGGGAGGGCAGTGATTTCACCTTTCAAGTTGGCTTCGCTAGAGAGAGAGGGCCACATCTGAGCAACAAAGAGGCATTCGGGAGGAGGCTCTTAGGCACAATTATAGGGAGGCCTAGCCTCTCCTTTGCAGCAACCGTCTTCCCAAGGGTAAAACCTATGGTAGAGGGCTCAACCCATCAAACCACCAGTTCCCTGTATCTGTGGTCATGTTAGCAACCATCGAGGTGGGGTAGGAAAATACCCCTGCATTCTCCACAGGCTCCTCAAGGGGGCACTACATCTTTTTTTCCTTGTTTTTCTTTTCTTTTTTTTTTTTTTTAACTTTCCCTTCTTTTTTAAATCAACTGTATGAAAAAAAAGTTAAAAGGAAAACAAACATACAATAAAAGAACATTTCAAAGAGACCATAACAAGGGAGTAAGAAAAAGACAACTAACCTAAGATAACTGCTTAACTTCCAACATGTTCCTACTTTACCCCAAGAAAGTTACCTAATATAGCAACATTTCTCTGAACTTGTTCCTACTATATCCATCAGAAATTAACAGACCATAGTCATTCCTGGGCATCCCCAGAACGTTAAATAGCTTATCTGTTCTTCTTGGATTATTGTTCCCCCTTCCTTAATTGCTCTCTATTGCTAGTTCACCTACATTCTACATTATAAACCATTTGTTTTACATTTTTCAAAGTTCACATTAGTGGTAGCATATAATATTTCTCTTTTTGTGCCTGGCTTATTTCGCTCAGCATTATGTCTTCAACGTTCATCCATGTTGTCATATGTTTCACGAGATCGTTCCTTCTTACTGCCGCGTAGTATTCCATCGTGTGTATATACCACATTTTATTTATCCACTCATCTGTTGAAGGACATTTGGGTTGTTTCCATCTCTTGGCAATTGTGAATAATGCTGCTATGAACGTTGGCGTGCAGATATCTGCTCGTGTCACTGCTTTCCGACCTTCCGGGTATATACCGAGAAGTGCAATCGCTGGATCGAAGGGTAACTCTATATCTAGTTTTCTAAGGAACTGCCAGACTGACTTCCAGAGTGGCTGAACCATTATACAGTCCCACCAACAATGAATAAGAGTTCCAATTTCTCCACATCCCCTCCAGCATTTGTAGTTTCCTGTTTGTTTAATGGCAGCCATTCTAACTGGTGTTAGATGGTATCTCATTGTGGTCTTAATTTGCATCTCTCTAATAGCTAGCGAAGCTGAACATTTTTTCATGTGTTTCTTGGCCATTTGTATTTCCTCTTCAGAGAACTGTCTTTTCATATCTTTTGCCCATTTTATAATTGGGCTGTCTGTACTATTGTCATTGAGTTGTAGGATTTCTTTATATATGCAAGATATCAGTCTTTTGTCAGATACATGGTTTCCAAAAATTTTTTCCCATTGAGTTGGCTGCCTCTTTACCTTTTTGAGAAATTCCTTTGAGGTGCAGAAACTTCTAAGCTTGAGGAGTTCCCATTTATCTATTTTCTCTTTTGTTGCTTGTGCTTTGGGTGTAAAGTCTAGGAAGTGGCCACCTAATACAAGGTCTTGAAGATGTTTTCCTACATTATCTTCTAGGAGTTTTATGGTACTTTCTTTTATATTGAGATCTTTGGTCCATTTTGAGTTAATTTTTGTGTAGGGGGTGAGGTAGGGGTCCTCTTTCATTCTTTTGGATATGGATATCCAACTCTCCCAGCCCCATTTGTTGAAAAGACCATTATGACTCAGTTCAGTGACTTTGGGGGCCTTATCAAAGATCAGTCGGCCATAGATCTGAGGGTCTATCTCTGAATTCTCAATTCGATTCCGTTGATCTATATGTCTATCTTTGTGCCAGTACCATGCTGTTTTGGCAACTGTGGCTTTATAATAAGCTTCAAAGTCAGGGAGTGTAAGTCCTCCCACTTCGTTTTTCTTTTTTAGAGTGTCTTTAGCAATTCGAGGCATCTTCCCTTTCCTAATAAATTTGATAACTAGCTTTTCCAAGTCTGCAAAGTAGCTTGTTGGAATTTTGATTGGGATTGCATTGAATTTGTAGATGAGTTTGGGTAGAATTGACATCTCAATGACATTTAGTCTTCCTATCCATGAACATGGAATATTTTTCCATCTTTTAAGGTCCCCTTCTATTTCTTTTAGTAGAGTTATGTAGTTTTCTTTGTATAGGTCTTTTACATCTTTGGTTAAGTCTATTCCTAGGTACTTGATTTTTTTAGTTGCTATTGAAAATGGTATCTTTTTCTTGAGTGTCTCTTCCGTTTGTTCATTTCTAGCATATACAAACATTACTGACTTATGTGCATTAATCTTGTATCCCGCTACTTTATTAAATTTGTTTATTAGCTCTAGTAGCTGTATCGTCGATTTCTCAGGGTTTTCTAGATATAAGATCATATCATCTGCAAACAATGACAGTTTTACTTCTTCTTTTCCAATTTGGATGCCTTTTATTTCTTTGTCTTGCCGGATTGCCCTGGCTAGCACTTCCAGCACAATGTTGAATAACAGTGGTGACAGCGGGCATCTTTGTCTTGTTCCTGATCTTAGAGGGAAGGCTTTCAGTCTCTCACCATTGAGTACTATGCTGGCTGTGGGTTTTTCATATATGCTCTTTATCATGTTGAGGAAATTTCCTTCAATTCCTACCTTTTGAAGTGTTTTTATCAAAAATGGATGTTGGATTTTGTCAAATGCTTTTTCAGCATCTATTGAGATGATCAATTGATTTTTCCCTTTTGACTTGTTAATGTGTTGTAATACATTGATTGATTTTCTTATGTTGAACCATCCTTGCATGCCTGGAACGAACCCCACTTGGTCATGGTGTATGATTTTTTTAATGTGTCTTTGGATTCAATTTGCAAGTATTTTGTTGAGGATTTTTGCATCTATATTCATTAGGGAGATTGGCCGGTAGTTTTCCTTTTTTTGTAGCATCTTTGCCTGGTTTTGGTATTAGATTGATGTTAGCTTCATAAAATGAGTTAGGTAGTGTTCCATTTTCTTCAATGTTTTGAAAGAGTTTGAGTAAGACTGGTGTCAGTTCTTTCTGGAAAGTTTGGTAGAATACCCCTGTGAAGCCATCTGGCCCTGGGCATTTATTTGCGGGAAGATTTTTGATGACTGATTGGATCTCTTTGCTTGTGATGGGTTGGTTGAGGTCTTCTATTTCTTCTCTGGTCAGTCTAGGTTGTTCAAATGTTTCCAGAAAATTGTCTATTTCCTCTACATTATCCAGTTTGTTGCCATACAGTTGTTCATAGTATCCTCTTATAATTTTTTAAATTTCTTCAGGATCTGCAGTTATGTCACCTTTTTCATTCATTATTTTGTTTATATGGGTCTTCTCTCTTTTTGATTTTGTCAGTCTAGCTAGGGGCTTGTCAATCTTGTTGATCTTCTCAAAGAACCAACTTTTGGTGATATTTATCCTCTCTATTGTTTTTTTGTTCTCTATGTCATTTATTTCTGCGTTAATCCTTGTTATTTCTTTTCTTGTACTTGGTTTAGGATTGGTTTGCTGTTCATTTTCTAGCTTCTTCAGTTGATCCATTAGTTCTTTGATTTTGGCTCTTTCTTCCTTTTTAATATATGCGTTTAGTGCTATAAATTTCCCCCTTAGCACTGCTTTTGCTGCATCCCATAGGTTTTGGTATGTTGTGTTCTCATTTTCATTCGTCTCTATATATTTAGCAATTTCTCTTGCTATTTCTTCTTTAACCCACTGATTGTTTAGGAGTGTGTTGTTTAATCTCCAGGTATTTGTGAATTTTCTAAGTCTCTGATGGTTATTGACTTCTAATTGTATTCCATTGTGGTCAGAGAATGTGCTTTGAATAATTTCAATCTTTTTAAATTTATTGAGGCTTGTTTTATGTCCCAGCATATGATCTATTCTGGAGAAAGTTCCATGAGCACTAGAAAAGTATGTGTATCCTGGTGATTTGGGATGTAATGTCCTGTATATGTCTGTTAAATCTAATTCATTTATCATATTGTTTAGGTTTTCAATTTCCTTATTGGTCTTCTGTCTGGTTGATCTATCTATAGGAGAGAGTGATGTGTTGAAGTCTCCCACAATTATTGTGGAAACATCAATTGCTTCCTTTAGTTTTGCCAGTGTTTCTCTCATGTATTTTGTGGCACCTTGATTGGGTGCATAGACATTTACGATCGTTATTTCTTCTTGTTGAATTGGCCCTTTTATTAGTACGTAGTGGCCTTCTTTGTCTCTCAAAACATCCCTGCATTTAAAGTCTATTTTATCTGAGATTAATATTGCTATACCTGCTTTCTTTTGGCTGCAGCTTGCATGAAATATTTTTTTCCATCCTTTCACTTTCAATTTCTTTGTGTCCCTGTGTCTAAGATGAGTCTCTTGTATGCAACATATTGATGGTTCATTTTTTTTGATCCATTCTGCGAATCTATATCTTTTAATTGGGGAGTTTAATCCATTTACATTCAACGTTATAACCGTGAAGGTATTTCTTGAATCAGCCATCTTATCCTTTGGTTTATGTTTGTCATATTTTTCCCCTCTCTCTATTAATATCCTTTATTGTACCCATAACGAATCTCTTTAGTACTGAACCTTTCTCTAAGTCTCTCTGTCCTTTCTTTGTTTCTCTGTCTGTAGGGCTCCCTTTAGTATCTCCAGCAGGGCAGGTCTCTTGTTAGCAAATTCTCTCAGCATTTGTTTGTCTGTGAAAAATTTAAGCTCTCCCTCAAATTTGAAGGAGAGCTTTGCTGGATAGAGTATTCTTGGTTGGAAATTTTTCTCACTCAGAATTTTAAATATATCGTGCCACTGCCTTCTCGCCTCCATGGTGGCTGCTGAGTAGTCACTACTTAGTCTTATGCTGTTTCCTTTGTATGTGGTGAATTGCTTTTCTCTTGCTGCTTTCAGAACTTGCTCCTTCTCTTCTGTGTTTGACAGTGTGATCAGAATATGTCTCGGAGTGGGTTTATTTAGATTTATTCTATTTGGAGTTCGCTGAGCATTTATGATTTGTGTATTTATGTTGCTTAGAAGATTTGGGAAGTTTTCCCCAACAATTTCTTTGAATACTCTTCCTAGACCTTTACCCTTTTCTTCCCCTTCTGGAACATCAATGAGTCTTATATTCGGATGTTTCATATTATATATCATATCCCTGAGGTCCATTTCGATTTTTTCAATTTTTTTCCCCATTCTTTCTTTTATGCTTTCATTTTCCATTCTGTCATCTTCCAGGTCACTGATTCGTTGTTCAACTTCCTCTAGTCTTGTACTATGAGTGTCCAGAATCTTTTTAATTTGGTCAACAGTTTCTTTAATTTCCATAAGATCATCCATTTTTTTATTTAGTCTTGCAATGTCTTCTTTATGCTCTTCTAGGGTCTTCTTGATATCCTTTGTATCCCGTACTATGGTCTCATTGTTCATCTTTAGTTCTTTGAGTAGCTGCTCTAGGTGCTGTGTCTCTTCTGATCTTTTGATTTGGGTGCTTGGGCTTGGGTTATCCATATCGTCTGGTTTTTTCATATGCTTTATAATTTTCTGTTGTTTTTGCCCTCTTGGCATTTGCTGAACTTGATAGGGTTCTTTTAGGATTTGTAGACCGACTGAAGTCCTTATCTCTAATTTATTAGATCTACAGCTTTGTGGAGTACACTTTCTCTAACTAACCAGCAGGTGGCGTCCACGAGCCACCTGTTCTCCACAAGCCAGTTCTCCCCTGCTTAGCCTTTTTGGTGAGTGGGGGAGTGAGTCTTGTGGGGTCCAATTGGTGTACCAAGTTTGCGTGTGTAGTTGGTGTTGCCTGCCCTGTATATGGGGCGTGTTTCTGGGCAGTCAGGGAGGGGGGGGTGGCTCTAACAATCAAATCTCCCTGGTGATCCTAGAGTTTTAAAGCTGCTGCAATAGTCTAATCCTTCAGTTCAGTCCTGCCACAGTTTGTCTCTGCCACTGACCCACAAGTCCTTGGTATTGGCGTATGGCTCCTGAGACTTCCAAGTGGGCCCCTCTTCCAGGCTGTGCACCCCGGGTCCTCTGTTGAGGGATGACTGTGCTATGTCACAGGTGAGTGCCGTCCCCCCAGGGCAGTTCTGGGCTGCTGGGCTGTGTAGGGAGGCTCCCAGTCTGCTGAAATGATGGCTGAATGGGGCTTTGTTAATTCACACTGCTCCACCTTCCCACCTCTGGGACAATCAGCTGAGGTTGCAGGGAAGGCTAATGTCCACGCCCAGTTTTGTGGTGTGTGCCTGTTATTTGAAGCGCTTCCGTCACACTGGGTTGTCTGGGGTAGCTCTGGGCTATGGGGCTGGCGATGGGCAGGAGTGTTTCCTGTCCACCATGATGACGGCTGTGAGCGGACACCCCCCTTTTCTTGGGAAGTTGTGGTGTTTAGTGAATTTTCTCAGCCACTGGATTATTGCCTTTTGTCTCAGAGTTCTCTTAGTTCTGCTCTTGTCTTGACCTGCCCAAACTGCAAGTCTTTGAAGCTTTCTGTATTGGGCTTCTTAGAGTAATTGTTTTAGAAAAAGAAAAAAGGATTAAAAAAAAGGGTCCTCCTCAGAGATCTAATGGGTTATTGAAATGCTAAGAGACAAAGCAATTAAGGCCATTAAGGAAAGGTCCACAGGGCAGAGAGATCAGCTTTTCTTCGGGATTTGCATATGAGCCTCAGGGCCTGAGCTCTGCCCTTCCCCTTTCTATGTTCACCAGAACTCCAAAATCCTCCGCTTTTATTTTGGAGTTTTTCATGTTGTTTTTTTCTATGCCTGTCTCCTCTCTGCTGGGCTGGCTGCTCTCAGATTCTCTGGTGTCTTGTCTCAGTCTATCTATGGTTGGAGTTTGGATCAGTAGAATGAGTTTCTGATAAGGGCTGCCACTGCAGTTCTCCCTTCTGCTTCCCGGAGCTGACAGCCCCTCCTCCCACGGGACTGAGCCTGGCAGGGAGGGGTGCGGGTCCCCTGGCCACAAAAACTTACAGATTTCGCTGATCTCAGCAGTTCCACGTTTTCATGAGTGTTGTATGAAGTATGCCCAAAGTCAGATTGCTCTGTGGTGTCCAGTCCACGCAGTTCCTGGCTTTCTACCTACTTTCCTGGAGGAGTAACTAAAACATACAGCTCACCAGTCTGCCATCTTGCCCCGCCTCCGAAATTTATATTCGAACTATTTCTTTTAGTATTGAAGTGTGATATACAAATATGGTAATATTAGCTGTACTTTTTTTCTGACTTGAATTAGTAATCTGGTTATGATACCTCTCATTTAGAACTCATCAATGACAGTGCCATTTTTTGCATGAACTTTGGTCAGCTCTTGGAAGTGGTGAGTAGTACCACATAGGGTGTGTGCTTCCATACATTTCTGTTCCACTAAGGAGTTACAACACTAGGTATTAGAGCAGAGCCCAATATCCCAGTTACTAAAGGGAGTGCAACCATATGTCCTGGTTTGCTTTGGATACTCCTGATCTAGGGCTGCTGTCTCATCATAATTAGTAACAGCCCCTATTTCACACTCAAAAAACATCACAGTTTGAGGAATAAATTATATTTATAAAAAGAAAAGAATGAGCTTTCAAAACATAACTTTTAATACTTCCTGGCTATTGAGAAAATCTAAACTCTGTATAATTGCTGAGACCAGAAATGTGTGATTTTAAAATATCCTTTCATCTTTCATATATGAACATGGAGAAAAAAACTCAGAGGAAGTGGCCTAGGCCAGCAGCCAGTGGTCACAAGGTAAGGAGGAGCTGTCGTGATGAGCTTGAGTTATGGCCAAGATGGAACTGGGCACCATTTATTAAATCATCTTTTGGAAATGTCACCAAGTTCTGTGACCAGAAGACCTGTCCTTTTCTCCAGGTATCACTCCAGATACAGACAACTATTTACATCTAAAAAACATGCAAATATCTCCCAATGATAAATGTACAATACCTGCAATTACTACAGCTTGCCTAATTTTTCATTTGTTCCTCTGATTACAGGTTCACTACTGGATTGAGATATGTCATTGTCTTTCACTTGACTTTACGAGCTTTACCGGCTACAAAAGCAATAAAAGACAGTGAGAGCCTTGGGAGCAGGCACTGTGCCTTTATTACAGCTGTGAGCTGTTTAAGCCTTGCCTTCTGGACTCCAGAACAACATCTGGCTTATGTCCATAGGCCCAGTTATTGTAGGACATCAGGGACTAATACACATATGTCCTCTGCTCACAAGACGCATCACCATGGGTCACAAGGAGAGGGCTCTGCCAGTTACTGTGTCCCTATGCCCTCGACACCGACAACCACACAGCTTAAATGGAATCAATTAAGTGTCAACAGACAGGGAAAACGGAGGTTAGTGCTTCATATTTAGTTGATCTCAAGGCAGTGGCAAGCCGTACTCTATGGGACATGGTGTTTCTATCTGGAAGAAAGTGTACTCTATGGGACATGGTGTTTCTCTGTGGGACATGGTACTCTATGGGACATGGTGTTTCTATTTGGAAGAAAAGACCACTATAAATACATGATGGAGACAGAGAATTCTGATATTGAAAATCCTGAAACAGCAAAGGAGCCCAATAGAACATAACAGCATCAAGACATCATGGCATTCTCAGAGAGCATTTCTTTCATTCTTAGTATGCATTATCTTGAGGGCATACCTTCCACATCTCTCCCCTGCTTGATGTTACAACTTAGGGTCGTGTGCCACGTCAACCAGGAAAATGAATTTCAAAAATATTAACTGATCTAGGCAAATGGCTATTGAGGTAGATTTAATGGCCACTGGTAGAGACAAAGGATTTTTTTTCTTGGTCTTACCTATGCAGTAGGGACAACACTGGCCTTTTCTCAAAACAGGTCTTTCACAGGAGACTGAAGGGCAAGACTCAGAGTAACAGCTAATTATGCTATCCATGCATATGCAGCTGGTACAAACGTCAGGCTTCCAGGACTCAGCTGCCAGGAATATATCCCCTTCATCATTTTTGCAGTAACTAGGCACGCTCTCATTATGGGATGAGGAAGGCTGAAGAGATTCATCTGGAAAAATGAACATACACGTCAACAAGGAAGAGAAGATGCTGTAGGCTACCAACTGAGCAATATAGTGAGTTTCACTCTATCTTATAAAAAGCACACCCAATCATATGGGTGCCTCCTTTAAAAAAGAAAATGACTTTAGTAACAAAACAGGGAGTCTGATTTGGGCAGGGTCTTGAATTTAGAAACAAAACAACAAAGACAAAAAAGACTCATCACGGACTCCTTTGTTGCTTATACAACATCCACTCCATGCTTCTTCCTTAGGTTAACAAAGAACCTAATTTTCTTTGGGCTGGTCCCAGGACTTGGCTCACAACAGCTGTAGGTCAACCAGGATAACCCTGTTCCCTGCTCTCCCAGTTCCCCTTGCAACCAGGGATGGCCACATCACCCAGCTGTGGCCAATGGGACTTATGGCCAATAAAGGAATTTGTGGGAAAGTTTTCACTTTCTTAAAACAAGGGTGGATGTGTTGTTGCCACCATCCTTCCCCATTCTTCCTGCTTGAATGTGTACTGGCTGCACCTATAATTTCTTTATCATACTGTTAAGAGAAAGGCCAAGTTCACCCTGACATCATTGAGCCACTGAGTTTTTGTGGATAAATATCCTCCTTTAAACTTCTTGTAATGTATGTGCAATGAACCTTTCATAGTTTAAAAAATCTAGCAGGGATTTTTCTTACTTGCAGCCAAAGGCAATCCTAACTAATCTATAAATCTATATCCAAACAGATTTTTACTGTCCTAGACTATATAAAAATATACCTTCATTTACCATTCCAATATTCAGGCATTCACGTTAATGATGGGAAACCTAAATCACTCAGACGGGGGCACCCACAGAGAAATCATCTGTAAACCATCTGCAGTATCCAGTGTCTTTGCTATTTAAAGCCTTAAACCAAGGTCGTTTGATCAAATTACAACTTGAAACAGAAAAGAATGTCACCAGAAAACCCAGATATCCCTGGGGGTGTTGGTATTGCCTGAAATTACATAGAAACTGTAGCCCCAAGCAGAAATCCGAATGGGATATAGAAAAGGAATATGTAAGTTAGTAAGGTTCCTAGTTTAGAAACAATCTCCCTGATAAAAGCAAGCACTTCTAACCACCTTCACCATCCAAGAGTCTAGAAATAGCCACAATAGTCCTACCTAGGAAACCTCTCAAGATAATCACATTTCCTTATTTGAGGAAATGGATACATGGTCAAACCCGGGAACATATGCTCTTCTCAGAATCAACTTCAGGAACTCTATTTTCAGTCATGAAACAGAAATAACAGGGGTAGACATGTAGTTACCATAGTAATGCAGAAGCTTTAAATGTCACTTTCTCCTTCCAGCAACCTCATGAACACACCCTACAGTCAACAATGTGACAAGAAGAGCCCCTGTAAGGACCCAGGCAGTTACTTTGTTATGGGCCCTGTCTGTGGGACACAGGGAAGCCAGCATGATGGAGTCTACCCATACTGTCTCCTTTAAACGGTATCACGATTGCCCAGCACTAGTCCTGAGGGCAGTACACATAAGTGAAAGAACAGCCATTGGTTCCAGGGCTCCAAATATGCTCTAGGTTCCCATTTCAGTTATGGTTTCATAGATCACATCCAGATGAGTTAAAGCTAATGAGATGGAATTACTTTCTCAATGACTGTTTTGAGGTCATCCATGTCTATGGATAATTTCTTCTTTGAGAGAATGTCCAAGGCTAACTTCTATGGCTGGAAAAAAGGACGACTCACTCTAGACAACACTAGGCTTTGCAAATCACTGTGAGGTTTCTGTGGGTTGTGATATCCTAGCTCTTACAAGCAATGCCCAACCTTGTGCCTAAAAATTTAGGAGAGAGGACAGAAGCAATGAAGCTATGAGATGACAGCTGAACTGAACGTGGAGTCGGAAGGCCTCTTACTGGGGGTGCAGACAGGCAACAGGATGCGTTGGCAGGGGTGGATGAGGGTCTTATTCTGGACTCTGACTGAAAAAGTCATTTGGGAATCTTGTCCACGGTCTCTTCCATTCTTTGGGCCACCCTTTCCATTTTTTTTTTTTTTTTTCTGCTCCACAGACCCCTTCTCTTTATCCTTTGGCTTTCAAATGTTTACTCCTTTATTTTATTTTTACTAGATTTTTTGCTTTGTTTTTGCTTGTATTCATTTATCCATTTTTTTTTTTTCTTTTCTACCCTCTTCTCTCTTCTTTGCTATGCCTTTTACCCACACTAAGAAATAAAGACCAAAAGAATTTTTAGAGAGGTGTTTTTTGTTTGTTTTTTTAAGTACTACTCTACTCTCTCCCTTTTTTACTCTGGGGAAGTTGCTTCATCAGCAAGGATCCTCGACCTTTCTCCATCAACTTGGTTCCCTACCAGTTGTGCTGGTTTGAATCTGCTATGTACCCCATAAAAGACTACATTCTTTAATTCAATCCTGTGGGGGCAGACCTACTGTGGGTGGGATCTTTTGATTAGATTATTTCCATGGAGATACGACGCCACCCATTCAATTAGTTTGCTGGAGGCCTTAAGAGCACTGAGAGAGAGAGAGAGAGAGAGAGAGAGAGAGAGAGAGAGAGAGAGAGAACAGAGACGCTTGGAAAGAAAACACCCAGAGGCATTTGGAGACAGCCGTTGAAACCAGAACCAGGAGAAAAGCTAAGAGATGAAATCCAGACTTTGCCCCAGAGAAGAAAAAGAGGACCCCCCCAGACACTTAGAGAGAAACTCCCTGGGAGAAACAAGCTAGGACGCACAGGAGCTGGGAGAGAGAAGCTAAGACAGAAGCCCAGAGACACTTTGGAGAAAGCAACAGAAACCAAAAGCTAACCCTGGGAGAGACCCAGCAGATTCCAGCCATGTGCCCTCCCATGTGAGAGAGAAACCCCACATGCCATTGGCCTTTTCTCAGAGATGGTATTGTCCTATTGACACCTTAACTGGGACATTTTTATGGCCTTAGAACTGTACATTTGTGAACTAATAAACCCCCATTGTAAAAGCCAATCCATTTCTAGTATTTTGCATTTTGGCAGCTTTAGCAAACCAGTCTACCCTGAACACCAGGCCCGAGAGAGGGAAAGCTGAAGGCTTCTACGAGATACAAATACCACGAGGGACACAACTCTTTGGAAGATGCTATTCTACTGTACACACATACACCATTTTTGGCCTGTTTCAGTATGCAATTATTATAAAATTATAGATGGCATTCTTTTAGATGTTATTACACCATTCATCAATGCTACTGATGAAATTTATTGTGATGAAAAGAAACTGATGTTCTGAGTTTAAGCTTTTTATCTTTTTCTCACTACACTACAACTATGAACAGTTCAGAAAGAACAATTATGGTGTGGGGGAATGGTTTTTAAATATCTAAGTAAGCTCTTATTCCCAGATTAACTTTCAGAATACTGACATATAAAACAAAGTCCTAATGTCTAAGATGACGTGTATCACTGAAGTATCTCTCAAGTTATATGCAAAAAAAAGTCACCCAGGCCTAAGTTTAAAAATGAGAACTCAAAGTCATTCACCTTATGAATGACGGCAGAAGAAAGCCAAATGCCCTTCTCTTCTAGAACCTGCAGTGCCTCTGTACTTCCCAGCTGAGGCTCCCGGCTCCAAGAAACTGAGCCTTGGAGAGCATGCTCACGTTCCCAGCTCCACGTAGCTCTGACTCTGTCTGGGCTGAACCTCTGAGTCCAGTCAGTGTCCTGCAATGAACCTTGGCCAGCAGATGTGGAGCAGCCCCCTGCCCCAGCCCCCTCCCCTAGTCGACCCCCGTATTCTCCTCTTCTAGCCCAAGCGGAACCTGTGGCACCTCCCAGTTTAAAGCTTCCTGTGTGGCCTGCTCTCATAAATCCTCCCTTTCAAGGCACTCCACTCATTTTATCATTATTTACTTTATGGGGAATATTGGATTGTTGGCTCTTCTTTTGATTATTGCTCCGTAAGGTAGGAGTTCTATCTGTTCTCACTAACCTTGGGCTCCCTGTGGCTCAATATAAGCATTCCATAAATGTCTGTAAATGAGTATCTAAATGGATATAAATTTATTATTACCAATGAAGAGTCCGCTTACAGCGTCATGGTTATACATTAACAGAGAAAGAACAAAAGGGCTTGGACCTGAGTAAAACAGTGACAATGATAAAAATATGGAAGGGACTAGGTACTGCATATCTTAAGAAGCATAACATATATGAGCTATTTCTTATATTAGAAATGACATTGCAGAAGTGAAGCTTCTCAGTTTAACATGGCCACTAATTACACCCAATACTCTGTAATGAGGCGCTATACTCTGCCTTGGCTGCAGTGCACGACAACAGCAAGTAATGTGGCGACCACTAAGCGGTCATCCAGAGCAAACAAAAAAATATGATCAGCGTGAAGCCATGAAGGATTAGGAAACTGATCACCATAGCTATGATAACAGAACAGCAGATTCTGGCCAGCCAACTAGATAGTCCAATGTTTTAAAAAAGTACTAAAACACGAGGGCTTATATGTTTTACTGAGCAGAAATGCTCTAAGAATATATATTTAGAAAGTAAATGGTTATTGATTTAAGTGGAAAGGATGGAAAAGTAAAGGGACAACAAATTTTGTTCTGGCAAATGAAATATCTTTTGGAAAACAGTCATATCCTAGTATCAATTAGAAGTGCTACTCGAATTATAAAACCAGTAACTTATGTTTAAAATCCTGACAAAACCACCTTGTCTATATGCAGTGCTAGTCACTTAAGACTTTTAGATCTTATTAATCATACCAGATTTGAATGGATGGGCATTATGCATATTTTTGTGATTCCTCTGTTTAACATGGTAAAAGTATCTTCACTACCTTATATTTTTCAAAGATTTTCATTCACATTATTTTTCCAGTAAATGTTCATTATGTTTTAATAGACAAAGATGGCTTTTCACATTAGTAAAATCATCTGAAATAATTTGGTGTAGTGGGACTGTCTCAACTTCAGTATATTCTGTGAGTCTGAGACCTAGGGCTAACAAACGGCAGAAAGAAACAATACTAGCTTTTTTCAAAGTCACTGCAGGTGCAGGGAACACTGACTGCGTAACTACACAGTCCACAGAAGGGAAGTAGGCTGCCAGGTGTTCCTGGGTCACAGGGTTTCGCAGGGCCCCACATGGGGCTCAGCCTGTCCTGCCGCCCTGCAGGCTGACAATGCCCAGATCCATGTCCTTCCTCCCAAGTGCACCCCGGAGCACGACGCCAGCTACCTGCACACTGCGGGCAGCAGGAGTCCTGCGTGCGCAAGGGGCTCTGGCAGAGCAGCGGCGGGCACACCTCCGTCTCGCACAGCACCCGCCCGCTGTGGCAGGTGCACTGAGTACAGGAGTCAATGTTCCAGGTTTCTCCTTCCACAAAGTACTCGCCTCCAGGCGCATGGCAAATGGAGGGAGTGCTGAGCTCTGGCTTCTGCACCACAAAGTCATCTGGGGAATGACACAAAATCACAATGCAAGAAATTATTCATCTACAGTCTTACCAATTCTTGAAGAACCTGGCACTATTTTCTTCTAGGGACGGAGAGGATGAAATGACGGTAGAACCTTACTCTATTCTTACAAAGAGAACAGTGAAGAAAAGAAAAGGAAATATTCCATGCATAGAAACATAAGACAACAGCAGAAGAGCTTGTCTAAGGAAGTGGGGTTTGAGTGGCTGAAGTCTGTCATTAGCAATGAGTGAATGAAATAAGAGAATTAAATTACAGGAAGCGACTCCTATGCAACAGAAGAGGGCAGGGGCCTCTTAGGGGATCTCTGCAGATGTGTCAGAATTACAGAGAATAAAGAGCAAGCTCTCTTTTACCAAATGTTTGCTAAGGTCCAATTTTTCCATGCTAAGTGTTTTAAATGCGTTTTTTTTTCAGTTGTTCCTGACATCACCCTTGTGAGATGGATACTATTATTCTTACTTTACATATGAGGATACAGGGGTTCAGACTATTAATGACAGACAAGGGATCAGAACCCAAGTCTATGCTTGTTTGGATCATGGATTTATCTCCAGGTTAAACAAAACTTCCAATTGATCTACGCCCCATCCGCTCCATGACCTGTGGGATTCTGAGTATATTTATGCTTGGAAGCATGTCTTCCTGTCCAGAGGGTCACACTCCAATCCAGACCTGCTGCCAGCACACAGATGAGGCACGCTCCTGAGGCAGCAACAATTTGAAAACCCACACCTGAGACGAAACATTTGTTTGGAGATATCATCATCAAGAGAGTGAAATGCTGAGAGGCTGCTGATAACTATGATGCCTTTCCCCAGGAGATGGGTGATTTTGGTCTCTGGCTGAGATGATAATGATAGAAAGGGAATTTAATGTTGAAAGTGTCGTTAGAGGCCCTGGGAGTTGCCTGAAGTTGCACTGGGGAAATGAGAACTATGAAGACATTAACCATGATCATGTAATCCAAACAAAACAAGTACTTCAAGAAGGTGTTGACAGTGCCGACCACAGCTGGGAAGCAGTCTGGAGACATCAGGGCTAGCTCATGCTTGGAGCTCATGGAGGTTGGGCCCCAGGAGAACCATCAAGTCTGTGCAGATGCCCAGAGCTGAAGCCTCCTAAGGGCTCATTTGGGGTGTTACTTTCAAAGTGGTGGTCAGCATGAGAGTCAACCATTCTGATGAGCTAGGAGGAAGTGGTGTGGGCCAATATCCAGTTAAGGAGGTAACTTTTAATACAGCTTTATCTCAAAGGAACTTGCAAAGACTGAGCTCTGAACAAGTACACATATCACAGAAAACTGACATAAGCCAATGCTTACATTCACAAGCAACTGGACTAAACTTTCCAGTATACAGATTGCAGAGGAAAATAATTAGAATGAAAATTAAGATGGGACAACACGATAAAAGTGTATTTCCTGTGGTTTATAGAGAGAGCAAAAATTATTCCGAAGGGTATCAATAAACTAAAGTTGGAAAAAGACTCCCTTATTGCTTCTAAAAAGAACTTAGAGACGACTGAAATGTACTGCCCTTTAAACACGGCTGCTTTTTTAAAGACCTTGCTTGTAAATGCCAAGATACAGGGAAACGGTAAGAAGAAAGACTAAGTGCATTTCCAGGTGCCTTACCTTGCTACCCCCTCTGCTAAACTACATGCGCCTCAAGACAAAGCACAATAGGAACTGGAGAGAAGATGAAAATGAAAGAAAAACAGAAACAGAGGGTGAGAGAGAAAATCGCAGTTAAAGTATCACTTGATGAATCTTCTGTTTAACATAGGAGTTCAGGAACTTCTCATTTTTTGCAAGGAAAACACATCCTTGAGTGAAAGAAGGATTAACAAGCTCTTTAAAGAGTCCATGAATGCAACAGCCCTGGGGTATCTAAACCATACATGGCAATCCATTAAAGTCAGGATTTTTGGAAAAAATATAAAGATATACAAATTTTTTATCCGTGTATATCTAGATATTGCCATACCCTCAACAATACATCAATAACTCTGTATGTATTTGCATAAGAATAATGTGTATCTCTATGAGTAAAACACTTCTGGTTCCTCTGACTTTTGGTTCTTAAGTTAATGATCTGTCTTTGTAATGTCTTTGCACTCCCACCACTCTGTCTGACCCCTGGATTTCTTCACGGCTTACATGTTTAGCAGAGAGCTGCTGCAGTCAACACGTTACACACTCACACTTTCAATTAAAGCATGGGGTCTTCATGGGAGCGAATTGGTTTTTCTTTCCCAGAGAGTCAACATAGAGCTCTGTTTCATTAACCTGCTCATTTATCTTCTGTTGTGGTGGACACTAGGGTTTTTTCACATTTAACTGGCAAAATACATAAAAAAGGAAAGAGTTCTGGTACATAACACATCTAACTGAACTACGGGGGAGGAAAAAAAACAACCAACAAACAAGCCATACATTTGGCATTGTAATCTGGTTCTCTCCAGGTGACAGGGGCTGCCTGTCACTTCGATCCCTTAGTTACTGAGGTGTGTAGAATCTCAGAGCTGAAAGGGACTTCACAGTTCATGTGCCCCTTTTCCTACCCTTACCGTGGCCACCTTCCCTCCCAGGCCAGCCCTTTCTTGCTGCAAAAGGATCAGGCCTCAGGTTCCTGGCAGCACCCTGTGCATACATGGACTTATCCATGGGGAAACATGGCACCAGGATTTATCATGGGCAAAATAATCCTGGTTCCAAAATCTGACAGTGCATTTAAACTCTTAAAAGAGATCTGATGCATGAATCAGACTTCATTTATCCTTCCAGCTGACATACTACATTACTTTGGGTAAAACAGTCACTCTTTCTGTGTCTATTTTTCAAGTGAAAAACTCCCTAAGTGTATTTTTCCCTAATTCAAAGTGACCTGCATAGAGGAAGAAATAACAGATACAAAACCATGTTGAGTTCTTTGGATGAAAGGCACTAGATGAGGTATTATGGTAGTAATTACTGTTATTGACAAGCATAATTTAGATCCCCATGAATTACAAATCTGTTCTGTTCTTCTAGTAACTTACCTTGATTGGTATTATTGTGATTTTAAATGTTTTATGTTTGGTTACTATAAATTTCTCCATTTGCGAAGAGTGCTACACATCCATTAATTTAAAAAAGAGCAATAGTCACAAGCTTCAGTAATTCTCTTCCTCTCAAATACTACTTTATAAAATAATAAGCTTTTATGAGATAAAATTGGCACCACTCCCCTCAAATTAACTAACATTCAGCCTTAATAGATTATCAATAAAATGGAGAGCTGGAGTTTAAGAATGGAAGTCCACAAGCCTTTCCAAAATGTAGTTCAAACACCAATATAATTGAGTAAACCACTAAAAAAAATAAGAAGAATGGTTTTCAGAACTTTAGAAATTTCCTTGATCTTAGGCTAATAATTTATAGTGCCCAGATTATTCTGTGGCTATTGTCAAAAACCATGGATGGCTGAGAAGTTCTGGGGTCATCACTAGCATTTCACCCAGAGTTACAGACACGCATGAGGCCCTGCAAGGCAGAAGTCATTTGCTTGCAGAGCACCCGAGAAAGCAGCCAGCTTTTACCTGAACACGACGGGCAGCACTGTCCGGTATGAATGGTGGGGTTGCCACAGGCAGGCACTGGGCAGGTGATCAGGGCACACATCTCCCGTCCATTGTGACAGTAGCACTCCCGGCACCCATCGTGCCAGCTTTCCTCATTTTTATGATGATGGCCATCCATGGACAGACATGTGCCTGACAGGACAGGTGGCCCGACTGAAGCAGGAACCTCTGGACAGACAGAAGGCAGCTTGGTAAAGAAGCAGCTACTGCACACGTAATGGAACACAGCCTCCAAAAATCACATCTACAAAAGACTGCTAGTGACATGGGAAACGCTCACGAGAAAAATTTAAATAAATGTGGCCTCATTTTTGGAAGAATAAAAACTATATTGAAAAAACAGCAAATATGTTTCTCTCTTTTGGGTGGGATAATAGAAGATTTTACTCTTTCATTCTACTTTCTCCTATTTTATACAATAAACAAGTAGTTTTTATTTTTTTTTAAAAAAGCAATGAATGTTATAACAAATGTCTAACATCTGCAGATAATCATTCTAGAAGTTTTATCCAGTGGGGAAATCCTCAGCCTCTTGAAACTAATAGATTTTTGTTCAGCAGAATAATTGAAGCAGTGTCTAGATTTTTGTTTACTCTGAGTCCTTTAAGGTGATAACTGTCCAACTCTGAAAGAACATAGGGCAAAGCCATAGGGTCTTTTATTGCTTAATCTGTGGATCATTCTGACAATTACAACAGACTGAGATGGGCCGCGGGGTTACAGTCATGGGGAGTGAAAAAACAGTGGTGAGGGTGCATGCTCACGAGGCAGGAAATCCCAGACAATAGGGACAGCCAGGATTCATGCTTACACACAACTAAAGGCTGGCATGTGCTTATTCAGCGAAAGTCTAAATTCTCATGGAAAACGGTATAGCCAGAAAATACATGAGCAGGGTTTTTAGCCACACCTTCCCTCTAAGAGCTTGGAAAAGGGGATCTTGTCTGCATCAATTTTATCAATCAACTCTTGAACAGAGAGGGACTCTATGGAGGTCCAGATAAATGTGCTTTAGGCTAAAGTTCATGGAAAAATAAAACTGAAGAGCTAATAAGGTGATTAATTTGATCAATGTGCTTGTCCATTACATGCTTACTTTAAATTCTATTCTGAGCTTTCATTCCATTAACATGAAAGGAAATGGGAATCCTGTGGGATGTGTGACACTGATATCAGAGTAGGAAGCAATCACTTAAACTGTTTCATTTCTACAATGTCCTTCTGTTGTTGGTTTCTGTGTCTCTGGTTGCTCTGAGGGTGGGGAGAACAGTCACACTTACCTCTGCACTTGCAGATAAGACAGCCATGAGTGTCCTGCTGGAAACCCAAGGGACAGATTTTACTGCATGGGAGCTCTGGACATTTCTTACAGCGACAGATGTCACAGCCATGCTTATTCTTCCTGGGTAATTAAAATTTTGTCAGAGTCAGAAAATCAAAAAGTCTCTAATGATGCCCAAGTGCTCAGACCAAGGTGATACTGCTCTAAGCGGAACAACTGGACTTTTGTTCTCCAAGACTCCTGGAGGGATGTGCAGTTAGTTTCCTGTGGCCTCAACTCCACCCACCCATGGCCAAGGTTCAGAGCTGCCCAAGCACTTATGGGTTTGTGTAATGTGACTGTCAGAATCCCAATGATATAATTGTGGATTTATCAGAAAGAGTGGTACACAAAATAAAAAGATGAATGTGCAAATCCATGGATAAGAAGGTGAAGGACACACTGTTGATTTGAGACTAGCATTAGGGGGAAAAGTCCTTCTTTTGTTAGGACTACTATAGTGGGTCTTCACGTGACCATGTGTTCTGGGAAATTCCAGACTCTAGTGAAAATTTTATTAATGAGATATCTACCAAAATTTATGAAAGATAATAGGACAACTTAAGAACCCATAAACCTGGGAACGCTTGAAAAACGTCGATAAAGAACAAAAGCTTTTGAGAGTTCCTGCTGTCAAGGTCCAGGAATAAATTCCTAAGGTCTAGCTAGGAAAGAGCATCAGTTCAAAAATGCTCCACCCATGGGGCATGAGCTTAGCATTAGCATAATGGGGTAAAGGAAAAAGGCTGGATGAGCTTTTCTTTTCCCTTTAATTAGCCAAAGTGCCAAAATTTTGTACTGCTCAGACAGACAAATAAACACGTTTATATAAAAACACTGCAGTAATTTAAGTGGAAATTTTCTGGACACCTCAACATATTGAGAACAACGAGCTAAAATGAATTACTCATACTCATGTCACATTGTGTCATTTTCAAGATCCACTAAGGCACCAATGGATCTGTTCGTTCATTCGTCCATATGTTTGTTCACTCATTCTATAAGCATTTGCTATGTGCATAAAGCAGTGGTGCCCCAGATACAAGGGGCACCACAGCTGCCTTCATCTTATACTTCCATATGGTGTCTGGGCAAGACTTCTCCTCTGCAGGCTGTCCTTGAAACACATGTTCTAGCCAGAGAAGTACTCACTTGTCTATGTCCTGAATATTCTTACTGAAGAGAAAACAAAGTGAAGCTTACAAACCTCTAAGAGATTTCTCTGTGGGACAAGGGTTGGACATGAACTCAACAGTCTTAACACCACAGCAAGCAGTTCTAGTACTGCTGTGACAATGGTACTTTATTCTATATTAGCAGTTAACCTAAGAAATAACTACGCTCTTATTAGTATAACATCCTTACTTTAGGATCAAGAACAATGATGATGTATCAGTTTAACAGGGTTAGGATAATAACATTATGATTAATAATGGTTTCAACTTAAATTATCCAGTTTCAATTAGAATTAAAATCCCCTCCACCCCTAACCAGAATTTATAAGATGAAAGATAAGTGAAAGAATGTGGGCAAGAGGGAATGGATCACCTTCAGAAATGCTTGTGCTACATAAATATATCATGTTAGTAAGGGAAGAACACTGCAAAGGAAAGAATGATAAAGCTAGATTATGAATGGTGATTTTTTTGAAAGGACCAAGTTGATATAAAAGCAGAGATAGATGCTAATACAGATACTAAAGAAATAAATGTGAAGTTCTCTTTTCCCTTCAGAATTATCTAGATTTTCTGGTTTGAGCCTGAATCTGATTCAATAAAGAGTGTTTTAAATACAAGTCATGGTCCTTATCACCAAGGAAATTCATAAAATATACTTCTATGTAAAGAAAAAAAGTGAACTGTAGACTAGTGCCAAAGTAAGACATCCAGGCATGGCAAGTAAGGAGGTTCTATATTGCAAATAAGTCACTGTCAATTTAAGTACGAATTAAATAAATGATCACAAGCTAATTTCTGGGATGGGTGTGAAAAAGTTTAGCACTTCCAACACTGGGACCTCATGACAATTCCATTTTCTCATGGGCAGTGCCCAAAGGACCCTGCTATGGGTAAGTCCTACAGAACAGGCCTGAAGGACAGGGTCGTAGCAAAGCTGTGGCCTCTCATAAAAAAGCGAGAGCAAAACTGGATGCTTATCTCTAGAGTCACAATCTCTTCCTTGCTTTCTGGACTCTGCATTGATTCATTCACATTCACAAAACAGCTAACAAAAATAGACACGCATGTCCCATCAAGTTACAATTAAGAATAGGTTTTCTGAATTAAGAAATACGTACAGGTATCCCAACGGACAATACTTGTCACAGATTATGGGTTTGCACTTCTTTGGCCTTGGGCGGCACTGACAGATCTCACAGTTGTGGGCGTCTGTTTGGAAACCGAAGGGACAATCCAAGGTACAGCCTTGTTTGAGGCCAGTGCACAGCTCCTCCCCTGTGAAGACACAGACAGCATGTTTCTTCCAAGGTGATCAGAACATAACACTCTGACTCTTGTGTAAGAGTACCCTGATAACTATTATTTGAGGTACTGATGAAATTGAGTGCATTTCCCATAAAATTTGTTTTTCATTAGTCATCTTGCATTAATGATTGACATTTATTGTTAAAATGTGAGAATCAGAAACTTACACCCCAAATTTCATTACATATTTTGTTTCTACTCTTTGCTTGTGATAAAAATTCTTAAATTTTCACACAATGTTTACTCTCAGGGTGTTAGACGTTATTATGTAACACGGCATATTATATATAGGGGATTTCTTACTCTTCTTTTAAAAAGTGCCTTTCTTACAACATGACGGAAAAGGAAATATTCAGTGTTGCATTTAGATATGTTTTCCTTCAGTGCTGACAAATATCCAGGTATTTGGATACACTTAGTTAATTGACTAAAAAATGTACGCATCAAAGAAATATCCAGATTAATGTTTAACTATCCACTATTCAAAACGTTCAAACTGTCCCTTGTTAGCAGAATCTGGAGTGATGTTTAACTATCCTCTGTTAGTAAGTTATAACTTATTATTTTAAAAGAAAAAAGAGACAGAAGCAATAGTGGCTGGCAAAAGAAACTTTTGGAGATTTTAGTTTTATAGAAGTCTTCTAAAATGATTTTAAAAGCTGTGATGGAGGGCTTAGAGTACTATAGGGAATAAAAATGTTAAGGTTAAGAAGAGCATGTTTGGTGACATCACTAAAGCAAGTTGAGATATGTCTGAGTTAAATGCAGAATTTGAAAGACAACCAAGTTTAAATAAAGGAAGATAATAAGGTGATGGCAAAAATATGGCAGTGTTTCATCACTGCTATGCACGGATGGGAAGCAGCGACTATTACTGTTGGAATAATAAGTAAGTTTTTATTTTATTTGGACATTCTTTAAGCAAAAATATTGAAAACAATACATAAGGTACAAGGAAAAACAGAACACATTTGCCACAACACACCATTTAATTTTAGAATAATCTAAAATTAACTAACTACAATTAATAGGTAAAATGGGTTTTAAAAATAGCATCTTTTATGATTTTAAGCTGGCAATACTTGAATATTCAATTTGCTATCTTTTACAAAGGAAAATGATTTATGGAATTATGAAATAATTTTTTACTTTGTCATTATCATAAATCTTTCATTACACATATTTATTTACTGCAATTTTGTGGGTCTGTATCATATTGTGAAGCAAGTGATTACTAATCTGCATCCTTAAAAGCAAAATTCTAAATGGCTCATTAAAAAATTTGTAATTTTATGACTTGAAAGGTCATCATTTTTCATCTCTTTCCCATTATTAAGGGCATGATGAAGGAGGGAGAAGACTTTCATAACTGCATTTCTTTCTTGGATACAGAGACTAAGAAAGCAAACTCATGATCTCAACTGTGAGCCCATTTTTCTATTACAGGAATTTTTAAATCATGAAGCCAAGTAGATTACGTTAGGGAATAGATAACTTAAAAACACTGTGAAGGCTTCCCAGAGTCAGCATCCCTGGGGATTAAATTCCTTGAAACTCTGAAGTATGAGCACTTTTGTGCCTTTATTGCTATGATCTTGTAAAAAAGAAGGAAGTTTTCTAACTTTGATCTAGAATGATCTTCACTCTCATGGAACACTACTGTGTTGCCATTCAAGTTTAAACAATTAGATAACAACTCCATTTGTCTTTAACCACCTCTGCTTTGCAATGGAAGGGAATTTAACACAAAGGTGTGCCACGCTCAAACAAAAATAAACTGCATTCGTTAGAAAGCAGATTTGCTACGCCATTAGAGCAAGATGTCAGAGAGCTTCCATGACCTGGGATGGCTCACCCACATGCTCCCATCTGGGCCTATTTTGATTCTTCTCCTCAATAAAAAGTTGCTCTAAAGTAGGACCCTACTTTATTGACACAGCCCAAGTGGCTATCGCAGTGTGGAACATGGAGTAGGTGATGGTTAAATATGTGTTGACTCAATGTATCAATGTCTTTCCCCATTTATTCCTCCACAATCAAGGATGTCATATTAAAACAAAAATAAGAGAAGGAAAAAACTTACCCTGTTAGTATTGCAAATTTTCCAGAAGAATGGGAATTGCTAAGCATCTCAAAATACCACCTTCTAGTTCAGAAATAGAGAACACTAAAAATTGAAAGGTAGCCCTTGATCCATGTATCAATTACAGACTTTTCTTAAGAGGTATGTATTATCAAGGCAAATATTTACATAAAGAGCATAACAAATCGGTTGGGAATACCCTATTCAATAGAAGGGCGGGATTTATAAGGTTGTTAGGAAAGCTTCAGTGCATCACTTTAGAGGCAACCATGGAAAAAAAGGTGGCTTATATTCATAATTTTTCAGCATTATCATTTTACTGTGATCTAAAAATGCTTTCAAATTCGTGGTGGGAAATTACTATTGAAGAGAAAGTAATAAATATTGGAAAAGTACAGGGCCTTGTACATAACGGCTGGTCGATCTAAGTAGTAAACCGCTCTGCACGCTCTGGAGGAAAATATTTTAGTTTGCTCACAGGGCTAATATGTGGCACAACTGTAGGGACCACCATGTCCTCTTTATTATTTGTGAATATAATGTAACTTCTGCAGAGAACACAAGGTGCCCCTAGAGTTGTGCTTCTCGGCTGCAGTACTTCTCACTCTTGGATCCTTGCAATTCCCAACAACCTGTTATCAGTGAAGAATGGCCAAGAAATGCCTGAGACTGTTATTTAAGAAATATATCATTGCAAACGGAGGCCCCAGTCTTGACCCTAACAGGTGTTAGTTCAGAGTTACAATGAAATTAAAACAAGGAGTCTGCTTCCCTATATTTGATACTGTAACTTTCTTTGGATGCATGACTCAGATTCGTATTTTACGCAAAATATGAAGGCCCCTTCCCCCGTTAACCATTAATTTTACATCACCATCAGTTTCTAGAAAAAAGTATTAACTGTTAGAATTACAGAATATTAAAACAGGAAGAGAAGCTATAAATAATCCAGTCATATCTGCTTGATTTAAAGATGTAGAAAATAGGATGCAAAAGACAAGGTGGCATTTAGTTCGTATAGATGACATTCAACACAATAGTTCATACAGTGGTTGAAGTGCATTATGTCTGTTTAACAGCACCAAACATTTTTGGTTAAAAAGAAATGTTATTAACAGCTGTGCTAGCTAGGTTATTAGTAACTTCTCTAAATGATTTTAGTTTCAATTTTTGTTGATACAGTGTTCTCTTAAACATTTTCTGCCATGTTTCTTTTTATTCTAAATGTGTCTGAAAAGGTGAGTCATGGATAATTTAAACTCTCTGTATGTCCTTGACACATTATTTTGCTTTAACTCTGTTACAAGAATGTTATTTGTTACATCTTGAAATAGCAAAGATAGAATATGTTCAAACAAAACATACTGTCATATAATTTGTACATACTTTTGAAGGACATGTTTCTACAGCATTTTGGTTTCAATCTTAAAGTCACTGTCTGTAATATGCTAGATTATGCTGTAATAAAATTATATATTATCACTATTACTAACATATTACCAATATTAGTCAAAGGTAAGGACCATTTTTATCATCCTGGATCCCTAGTGCTTGGGATGAATGGAGGAATGAGAGAATGAGCAAACAACAATCCAACGAACAAGGTAGAAATACTTCTTTGGTGCTGGTCTTATTTTAAGAAATCTTGATGACAGTGGAAAGCAGGACTGATCCCTAAGGAAAAAACATAGGTGCAAATAGGTATACTGCATATGAAACAAGACCCCGGGGATGCAGAAAATAACGTAGGGGAGAATTTGGGACAAAATCATTATTTCTCCAACAACAGCAATGGGAAGAACACATTTGGGTCACCCTTGGCTTTAGGAGACTTTCTGTTTCCTGAAACCAAGTGAAGGAGAAAACGATATTTGAGGGTTAAAGTACAGAGGCAAAAAGAAAGGTGTCTGTGTGACGTTCTTGGAGGACAGGAAGAACCAGAGGCAGGTCTGTGCGGGAACAAGGGAGGGGAAGCTGGGGGCTTTCCACGGTGGCTGGCCCAGGCTGACTCAGAGTGGGCTTGTTATAAAAACAGGTATCATGTGGTAAACAATTACCATATGTCAGGCAATGAAGCTGGCTTTGCATTCATTAATTACCCATGAGTGAGGTACTATCACCTGACCTTCACAGATGAGGACACAGACACCCAGGGAAGTAAAGAAACTACAGATCCAGGTCAATCTGATGCCAGAGCCTGAGCAGAGCTGTGCAAGAGCACACGAATCTGACAACCTAGGATCCGGTAGTTTGGTTTGATAGGATTGCTAACAGAAGGGAGGAGTGAGACCAGAATGCCATTTTGACCAGAATTCTGTATGATAGAGACAACTGGAAAAATTCCAGCTGGTATTTAATTATTTTAGGTATACAGTGGCAGTGAGCAAGATGGCAAAAGACTAACCTAGGTCAAGAATCTCAGAGGGATGAGACAGACAGACAGAAAAGCAAGACCTCAAAGGGGGACCTCAGACAAGAATGATGTCTTAAGACCTCTCCAATCCTGAAGCCTTTGCTCAACTCAGCAAATACCTGCTGAGCACTAAGTAGAGTGCGGCCCTGCAAGACAGGACAGTTACTTCCCTATTCTGCTATGTGGATGGCCTGGGTTTTCCTGTAGGACCAAAGCTTCCTCTTAGTAGGATTTACTTTAAATCATAAAATTGGCTTGAGATGGTGATATTTCACTAGTGTTTCAGGTACAGGAGGTTGTTTCCTAGGGCAGGTCTTGCATTTCACTTGTCTGTGGCCTTAACATCTAGTTCAGAACGTAGAACTTACAGGTGCTCTATCTATACCAGTTGAAGAAAGAAAGGAGGGAGAAGAGAAAGGAGACTAGATAAGTCCTACAAGTAATTTACAAATAATAAATGGCTAATAAAGGCTTATGCGTAAAAAAAAAAAACAACACTGAGGAGGCTCTGACCTGATGAAGATGGTGGAGTGAGATGCCTCAGGGCACTGCCCCCCACAGAGCTTTGAACAACCAGGAAGAAGTAATAGAAACATCTAAAAGCTCCAGAAAATAAAGGACTGAAGTAACAGAGCAAGCACCAAATCAAGAAGGTGGCCACTTAAAAGCCCTAGGATCCCCTGGCACTCTGGCTGCTGCCCACCCTCCTCCACCCCACCCCCCTCACTGACTCAGTGCAGAACCAGCCCATGCTCTAGTGCAGATCCCTGAGCCTGGTTCTGGAGGGAGCAGAGTAACTCTGGTGCACATACTGGGGAGCATGTATCTCTGGTCATCTCTGGTGGTAGTCTGAAGGACTCCCATCCCAGAACTTGCCCTCCAGTAGAAGGCAGCTCACTGAGCTCTCATACAGAACACTATGGGAAAGCTGTCAGGGGGCTGCCGGAGGCAAAAGATAGTTGGCTGTAAGACATTCAGTGCAGTGCCCACCCCGGAGAAAACTGAAAACTACTTCCTAGGGAAGAGAGGACATTCAGAACTGAGAAAACTGGGGAATTCCTAGAGTCACATGTGCATGCCCAAGATAAGACACATGCACAGGAAGGATCAGGGACCCCTTTCCTTTGGCCTCGAGCTTTTCTCCAAAGTCATTGTACAGATAAGCCCTGAAGGAGAACACTCACACAGGTCAATCTTCACAGACTGGAAAAGGAGAAAGGTGTTTGCTTCCTTGTTTGTTTTGTTTATTTATTTATTTATTTATTTATTTATTTATTTATTTTTTGTTAGCTCCTGGCATTCAGGGAAAGCTCTGTCATTGCACTAGCTGGATACAAGTTTAAGGAACAGATGCCTCAGAATCTGAATTCCAGCACTAACACGTTAACAGGTTTTAATGAAAGATAACAAAACATACAAAGAAAGAGGAAGTGCTGATCTAGGCAAAGGAGAAGATTCAAGTATTAGAAACCATCAATGAGGAGGATCAGGCCTGAGACATTCCAGTCAGACTTCAAAAAAAAAAGGTCATAAATGTGCTCAAAGAGCTAAAGGAAAACATGGACAAAGAACTAACAGAAATCAGGAAAATGACAGAGAACACAAAAAGAATATCAGAGAGAAGGAAATTATGAAAAGGAACAAAACAGAGCCAAAGACCACAGTAAAAGAAATTAAAAATTCCCTAGGAGGGTTTAACAGCAGACTGGAGCTAGCAGAAGAAAGAATCAGTGAACTTGTAGATAAAGGAGCCTGAGGAACCTGTGGGACACCATCAAGCGTACTGATATACATATATATATTGTGGGAGTACCAGCGGAGAAGAGAGAGAGAGAAAGGGGCAGAAAGAATATTAAAAGAAATCATGACTGAAAACATTCTAAATTTAACAAAAGCCATGAATATATACATCTCAGATGCTCATCAAATTCCAAATAGGATAAACCCAAAACAGACCCATACCATACCATGTTTTCTTCAAACTGTCGAATACCAAAGAGAGAGAACTCTGAAAGCCACGAGAGAAGCAATGTGTCATGTACAAGGGAGCCTCAATTAGATCAAGTGCTGATTTCTCATTGCAAACCAAGGAGGCAATAAGGAAGTGGAAAGACATATTTAAAGTGCTGACAGCAAAAAATACCGTATTCCACAAAACTGCCTTTCAAACATGATGGAGAAATAAAGACATTCCCAGATAAGCAAAAGCTGTGGGAATAGAGCAGCCCTACAAGAAATGGTAAAGGGGGTTCTGTAGGTCGAAAGGATAGACACTGGACAATTTGAATGACGATACATGACAAAATAAAGATCTCCAGTAAACATGACATGGGTAAATATAAATGCCAGTACTATTGTACTTTTTATTGTAACGCCACTCTGTAATTCCTACAAGATCTAAAAACAAATGCATAAATGTAATGATAAATCAATGGTTTGAGACTCATAATATATACATGTGTAATCTGGGACAAGAACTTTGTAAAGGGGAGAGGTTGGAAGGGAATAGGGACACAGCCTATGTATGTATTGATGTCAATTTGTTATCAAAGCAAATGAGAGTTATAGATTTAAACCCATGGTAACTCTCTATATACATCAGAGAATACACAAATTCAGAGAGACAGAAAACAGAGATAGGTTACCAGTGGTGGGGGCAGGGGCAATGGGAATTTAATGAAAATGAGTGTAGGGTTTCTGTTTGAGGTGAAGGGCAAGTTTTAGTAGTAGATGGTGGTGAGGGTAGTGCAACATGGTGAATGTGATTAATCCCACTGAATAATATGCTGGGGAGGGGTGGGATGGAAAGATTTATATTATATACATGTTTCCACAATTAACAAAAAAGGAAAGAGAAACTAAAGAGATAAAGACAAATGCAATTGGTGATACTGGATGGGATCTAAGAACGGAGGAAAAAAGTAAAAAGTACATTATTGAGACATAAGAAAAAACAGAATATAGAATGAAAGCTTTATATCAACATTAAATTTCTTGAACTTGAAACTGCATTCAAGGTGATTAAATAAGTGAATTTCCTTTTTGTAGAAAACGCACAGGGAATTATTATGTTTTCAAGGAGTATGCTGTATGCAACCTGCTCTCATCATGGCTAGGTAGTACGCATGGATGCTCCTTTCAAAAAGCCAGAATTCAACACTAACACAAAGACAGGCAGAGCAAGATCTTCCTAGCAGTCTCAATTTGCAAAAAGTCAGTGATAGATTTTGACTTACTTTAATGACAATTGAGGGAAATTGCATTTTTGGGCTTAAATATGATAGAGGGGTTCACTGCAAAGAGATGGGAATCTTATGTAAGTGTGAACATGATCCCCAGAAGATCATAATAGCAAAGTCCAGGAGAAGGTGGTGGGTGAGGTGAGTGGGCACAATGAAATCTGTATTTTTAGACCTCAAAAAGTTCAGAAAAAAAATTATGTATGATCCTATGATCATACATAATTTTCAAATTATGCTCAAAAAGGATGAGAAGGATTAACATGAAAGCTTTTCACAACACCATTGCCAATTATCTTGTCAAATAAATAAATAAATAAATAAATAAAGGTTGTGAACATTTAAGCAAACATGTGTGGCTGCTTGGGCAGCTCCCTAGCAAACTTGGCTTTCCAAAAGGAGGTACAAAAGGCAGATGGCAGATGGGTGTGCAGCAGGGACTGGTCTTTCCCTGAACAGAAGGAAGTGTCTGGAAGGCAGGACAACCTTCAACAACCACCACCAGTTTAATAAACTCTGATTTAGCACTAACTCCATGAGGTGGACAGTGTGAAAAAAACAAATAAATCAACTCCCATATTGTATTTGTCTTCTTCATAAAATATTCTTACAAACAGAAAAGTGTCAAACAATTAAGGTTAAGAAGAATGTAAAGCCCAAGAGAAGTGGCAACTCAGAAAGGGAGCATCCGTCCGCACTCATTCCAGACTTGGATCCCAGAATAATTACACTTAGAGGCCCACAGGGAAACTGTTTAGAGAGCCAATGTCTGTGTTTCTCAGAGATCAGAGAGAAGGGAAAGAGATTTCAGAAAACTAAAGAAGGTCAAACGTCAATTCAGAAGGGATAAAGGACTCAAAAATCTACAGGAAAAGTAAGCTTGACATTCACAACTGGACATTTTCAGAAAGAATTGTGACATTTAGAAAAGAAAGCATTGACCACCAGGAGCCACCACAGGTTCATGAAGAACGAGTCACGCCCCAATAACTTCATTTATTTTTAAAATATGGTTTCCAGCAAAGTAATGTAGCAAGTGATAATGTATTTTGATTTCAGGTAAGATATAGGCCAAGTGCTTCAAGACTTCTGTGCGGAGATGAAGCGGACATGCTGTTAGCCAAATAACTACGCTCAGGAATAAGGATGGCTGGTTCAAGGTATTCTAAGCTACCCTTGCTTCTGTACACTTGATTTCTTTTTTTTAATTCAATGATTTAGATGAGGACGTATAATGCATGCTTATTTAATATGAACTGGGAGGCACAGATAAAGATTAAGATCCACATTGTCAAGATTCCAAAATATCCTAATTGGAAAATAGTTTAAAACTATCAAGAAAATTTCCTGTTAAATTTAGTCTTGCATTTAAATTATTTAAAAAATCAAGTGTTCAAATACAGAAAGAACGAGAATCACTTAAAAGAAGATAATGTGAAAAGCCAAGGTGAAAAGGTTCTTACTGCTTACCAACTCGGTGTGAGCCAACAGTAGGCTAATGCAAACGGAGGGTACCAATAGCACTGTACTCATCCCAGGTATTTTGTTTGTTTGGGGGCTACAAATTATATGAGGACAATGAAACACTGTGTGTCAGTAAGAAGATGGGAAAGATCAAGCAAGTCTGAGCAACTATTTTCACCTAAGGCATGACCACGGGGAAAGAGGATGTTTATTCCGGGTAGAAGAACTAAGGGAACTCATAATCATTTTTTTTTTTTTTTTTTTTTTTTTGTGATTATAACTTGTTACTACTTTCATTTATATATACATTTTTTTTAAATCTTCATTTTATTGAGATATATTCACATACCACGCAGTCATACAAAACAAATCGTACTTTCGATTGTTTACAGTACCATTACATAGTGGTACATTCATCACCCAAATCAATCCCTGACACCTTCATTAGCACACACACAAAAATAACAAGAATAATAATTAGAGTGAAAAAGAGCAATTGAAGTAAAAAAGAACACTGGGTACCTTTGTCTGTTTGTTTCCTTCCCCTATTTTTCTACTCATCCATCCATAAACTAGACAAAGTGGAGTGTGGTCCTTATGGCTTTCCCAATCTCACTGTCACCCCTCATAAGCTACATTTTTATACAACTGTCTTCGAGATTCACGGGTTCTGGGTTGTAGTTTGATAGTTTCAGGTATCCACCACCAGCTACCCCAATTCTTTAGAACCTAAAAAGGGTTGTCTAAAGTGTGCATAAGAGTGCCCTCCAGAGTGACCTCTCGGCTCCTTTTGGATTCTCTCTGCCACTGAAGCTTATTTCATTTCCTTTCACATCCCCCTTTTGGTCAAGAAGATGTTCTCTGTCCCACGATGCCAGGTCTACATTCCTCCCCGGGAGTCATATTTCACGTTGCCAGGGAGATTCACTCCCCTGGGTGTCTGATCCCACGTAGGGGGGAGGGCAGTGATTTCACCTTTCAAGTTGGCTTAGCTAGAGAGACAGGGCCACATCTGAGCAACAAAGAGGCATTCGGGAGGAGGCTCTTAGGCACAACCATAGGGAGGCCTAGCCTCTCCTTTGCAGCAACCGTCTTCCCAAGGGTAAAACCTATGGTAGAGGGCTCAACCCATCAAACCACCAGTCCCCTATGTCTGTGGTCATGTTAGCAACCATGGAGGTGGGGTAGGCGAATACCCCTGAATTCTCCACAGGCTCCTCAAGGGGGCACTACATCATTTATTTTTCCTTTTTTTTTTTTAACTTTCCCTTCTTTTTTAAATCAACTGTATGAAAAAAAAGTTAAAAGGAAAACAAACATACAATAAAAGAACATTTCAAAGAGACCGTAACAAGGGAGTAAGAAAAAGACAACTAACCTAAGATAACTGCTTAACTTCCAACATGTTCCTACTTTACCCCAAGAAAGTTACATAATATAGCAACATTTCTCTGAACTTGCTCCTACTATATCCATCAGAAATTAACAGACCATAGTCATTCCTGGGCATCCCCAGAACGTTAAATAGCTTATCTGTTCTTCTTGGATTATTGTTCCCCCTTCCTTAATTGCTCTCTATTGCTAGTTCCCCTACATTCTACATTATAAGCCATTTGTTTTACATTTTTCAAAGTTCACATTAGTGGTAGCATATAATATTTCTCTTTTTGTGCCTGGCTTATTTCGCTCAGCATTATGTCTTCAAGGTTCATCCATGTTGTCATATGTTTCACGAGATCGTTCCTTCTTACTGCCGCGTAGTATTCCATCATGTGTATATACCACATTTTATTTATCCACTCATCTGTTGAAGGACATTTGGGTTGTTTCCATCTCTTGGCAATTGTGAATAATGCTGCTATGAACATTGGCATGCAGATATCTGTTCGTGTCACTGCTTTCCGATCTTCCTGGTATATACCGAGAAGTGCAATCGCTGGATCGAATGGTAACTTTATATCTAGTTTTCTAAGGAACTGCCAGACTGACTTCCAGAGTGGCTGAACCATTATACAGTCCCACCAACAGTGAATAAGAGTTCCAATTTCTCCACATCCCCTCCAGCATTTGTAGTTTCCTGTTTGTTTAATGGCAGCCATTCTAACCGGTGTTAGATGGTATCTCATTGTGGTCTTAATTTGCATCTCTCTAATAGCTAGTGAAGCTGAACATTTTTTCTTGTGTTTCTTGGCCATTTGTATTTCCTCTTCAGAGAACTGTCTTTTCATATCTTTTGCCCATTTTATAATTGGGCCAACTGTACTATTGTCATTGAGTTGTAGGATTTCTTTATATATGCAAGATATCAGTCTTTTGTCAGATACATGGTTTCCAAAAATTTTTTCCCATTGAGTTGGCTGCCTCTTTATCTTTTTGAGAAATTCCTTTGAGGTGCAGAAACTTCTAAGCTTGAGGAGTTCCCATTTATCTATTTTCTCTTTTGTTGCTTGTGCTTTGGGTGTAAAGTCTAGGAAGTGGCCGCCTAATACAAGGTCTTGAAGATGTTTCCCTACATTATCTTCTAGGAGTTTTATGGTACTTTCTTTTATATTGAGATCTTTGGTCCATTTTGAGTTAATTTTTGTGTAGGGGGTGAGGTAGGGGTCCTCTTTCATTCTTTTGGATATGGATATCCAACTCTCCCAGCCCCATTTGTTGAAAAGACCATTATGACTCAGTTCAGTGACTTTGGGGGCCTTATCAAAGATCAGTCGGCCATAGATCTGAGGGTCTATCTCTGAATTTTCAATTCGATTCCATTGATCTATGTCTATCTTTGTGCCAGTACCATGCTGTTTTGGCAACTGTGGCTTTATAATAAGCTTCAAAGTCAGGGAGTGTAAGTCCTCCCACTTCGTTTTTCTTTTTTAGAGTGTCTTTAGCAATTCGAGGCATCTTCCCTTTCCAAGTAAATTTGATAACTAGCTTTTCCAAGTCTGCAAAGTAGCTTGTTGGAATTTTGATTGGGATTGCATTGAATCTGTAGATGAGTTTGGGTAGAATTGACATCTCAATGACATTTAGTCTTCCTATCCATGAACATGGAATATTTTTCCATCTTTTAAGGTCCCCTTCTATTTCTTTTAGTAGAGTTATGTAGTTTTCTTTGTATAGGTCTTTTATATCTTTGGTTAAGTTGATTCCTAGGTACTTGATTTTTTTAGTTGCTATTGAAAATGGTATCTTTTTCTTGAGTGTCTCTTCAGTTTGTTCATTTCTAGCATATAGAAACATTACTGACTTAAGTGCATTAACCTTGTATCCCGCTACTTTGCTAAATTTGTTTATTAGCTCTAGTAGCTGTATCGTCGATTTCTTAGGGTTTTCTAGATATAAGATCATATCATCTGCAAACAATGACAGTTTTACTTCTTCTCTTCCAATTTGGATGCCTTTTATTTCTTTGTCTTGCCGGATTGCCCTGGCTAGCACTTCCAGCACAATGTTGAATAACAGTGGTGACAGCGGGCATCCTTGTCTTGTTCCTGATTTTAGAGGGAAGGCTTTCAGTCTCTCACCATTGAGTACTATGCTGGCTGTGGATTTTTCATATATGCTCTTTATCATGTTGAGGAAATTTCCTTCAATTCCTACCTTTTGAAGTGTTTTTATCAAAAACAGATGTTGGATTTTGTCAAATGCTTTTTCAGCATCTATTGAGATGATCAATTGATTTTTCCCTTTTGACTTGTTAATGTGTTGTAATACACTGATTGATTTTCTTATGTTGAACCATCCTTGCATGCCTGGAATAAACCCCACTTGGTCATGGTGTATGATTTTTTTAATGTGTCTTTGGATTCGATTTGCAAGTATTTTGTTGAGGATTTTTGCATCTATATTCATTAGGGAGATTGGCCGGTAGTTTTCCTTTTTTGTAGCATCTTTGCCTGGTTTTGGTATTAGATTGATGTTAGCTTCATAAAATGAGTTAGGTAGTGTTCCATTTTCTTCAATGTTTTGAAAGAGTTTGAGTAAGATTGGTGTCAGTTCTTTCTGGAAAGTTTGGTAGAATTCCCCTGTGAAGCCATCTGGCCCTGGGCATTTATTTGTGGGAAGATTTTTGATGACTGATTGGATCTCTTTGCTTGTGATGGGTTGGTTGAGGTCTTCTATTTCTTCTCTGGTCAGTCTAGGTTGTTCATATGTTTCCAGGAAATTGTCCATTTCCTCTACATTATCCAGTTTGTTGCCATACAGTTGTTCATAGTATCCTCTTATAATTTTTTAAATTTCTTCAGGATCTGCAGTTATGTCACCTTTTTCATTCATTATTTTGTTTATATGGGTCTTCTCTCTTTTTGATTTTGTCAGTCTAGCTAGGGGCTTGTCAATCTTGTTGATCTTCTCAAAGAACCAACTTTTGGTGATATTTATCCTCTCTATTGTTTTTTTGTTCTCTATGTCATTTATTTCTGCGTTAATCCTTGTTATTTCTTTTCTTGTACTTGGTTTAGGATTGGTTTGCTGTTCATTTTCTAGCTTCTTCAGTTGATCCATTAGTTCTTTGATTTTGGCTCTTTCTTCCTTTTTAATATATGCGTTTAGTGCTATAAATTTCCCCCTTAGCACTGCTTTTGCTGCATCCCATAGGTTTTGGTATGTTGTGTTCTCATTTTCATTCGTCTCTATATATTTAGCAATTTCTCTTGCTATTTCTTCTTTAACCCACTGATTGTTTAGGAGTGTGTTGTTTAACCTCCAGGTATTTGTGAATTTTCTAAGTCTCTGATGGTTATTGACTTCTAATTGTATTCCATTGTGGTCAGAGAATGTGCTTTGAATAATTTCAATCTTTTTAAATTTATTGAGGCTTGTTTTATGTCCCAGCATATGATCTATTCTGGAGAAAGTTCCATGAGCACTAGAAAAGTATGTGTATCCTGGTGATTTGGGATGTAATGTCCTGTATATGTCTGTTAAATCTAATTCATTTATCATATTGTTTAGGTTTTCAATTTCCTTATTGGTCTTCTGTCTGGTTGATCTATCTATAGGAGAGAGTGATGTGTTGAAGTCTCCCACAATTATTGTGGAAGCATCAATTGCTTCCTTTAGTTTTGCCAGTGTTTCTCTCATGTATTTTGTGGCACCTTGATTGGGTGCATAGACATTTACGATCGTTATTTCTTCTTGCTGAATTGCCCCTTTTATTAGTACGTAGTGGCCTTCTTTGTTTCTCAAAACATCCCTGCATTTGAAGTCTATTTTATCTGAGATTAATATTGCTACACCTGCTTTCTTTTGGCTGTAGCCTGCATGAAATATTTTTTTCCATCCTTTCACTTTCAGTTTCTTTGTGTCCCTGTGTCTAAGATGAGTCTCTTGTATGCAACATATTGATGGTTCATTTTTTTTGATCCATTCTGCGAATCTATATCTTTTAATTGGGGAGTTTAATCCATTTACATTCAACGTTATAACTGTGAAGGCATTTCTTGAATCGGCCATCTTATCCTTTGGTTTATGTTTGTCATATTTTTCCCCTCTGTCTATTAATATCCTTTATTGTACCCATAACGAATCTCTTTAGTACTGAACCTTTCTCCAAGTCTCTCTGTCCTTTCTTTGTTTCTCTGTCTGTAGGGCTCCCTTTAGTATCTCCAGTAGGGCAGGTCTCTTGTTAGCAAATTCTCTCAGCATTTGTCTGTCTGTGAAAAATTTAAACTCTCCCTCAAATTTGAAGGAGAGCTTTGCTGGATAAAGTATGCTTGGCTGGAAATTTTTCTCACTCAGAATTTTAAATATATCGTGCCACTGCCTTCTCGCCTCCATGGTGGCTGCTGAGTAGTCACTACTTAGTCTTATGCTGTTTCCTTTGTATGTGGTGAATTGCTTTTCTCTTGCTGCTTTCAGAACTTGCTCCTTCTCTTCTGTGTTTGACAGTGTGATCAGTATATGTCTCGGAGTGGGTTTATTTGTATTTATTCTATTTGGAGTTCGCTGAGCATTTATGATTTGTGTATTTATGTTGTTTTGAAGATTTTGGAAGTTTTCCCCAAGAATTTCTTTGAATACTCTTCCTAGACCTTTACCCTTTTCTTCCCCTTCTGGGACACCAATGAGTCTTATATTTGGACGTTTCATATTATCTATCATATCCCTGAGGTCCATTTCGATTTTTTCAATTTTTTTCCCCATTCTTTCTTTTATGCTTTCATTTTCCATTCTGTCATCTTCCAGGTCACTGATTCATTGTTCAACTTCCTCTAGTCTTGTACTATGAGTGTCCAGAATCTTTTTAATTTGGTCAACAGTTTCTTTAATTTCCATAAGATCATCCATTTTTTTATTTAGTCTTGCAATGTCTTCTTTATGCTCTTCTAGGGTCTTCTTGATTTCCTTTGTCTCCCGTACTATGGTCTCATTGTTCATCTTTAGTTCTTTGAGTAGCTGCTCTAGGTGCTGTGTCTCTTCTGGTATTTTGATTTGGGTGCTTGGGCTTGGGTTATCCATATCGTCTGGTTTTTTCATATGCTTTATAATTTTCTGTTGTTTTTGGCCTCGTGGCATTTGCTGAACTTGATAGGGTTCTTTTAGGATTTGTAGACCACCTGAAGTCCTTATCTCTAATTTATCAGATCTACAGCTTCATGGAGTACACTTTCTCTAACTAACCAGTAGGTGGCTTCCACGAGCCACCTGTTCTCCACAAGCCAGTTCTCCCCTGCTTAGCCTTTTTGGTGAGTGGGGGAGTGAGTCTTGTGGGGTCCAATTGGTGTACCAAGCTTGCGTGTGTAGTTGGTGTTGCCTGCCCTGTATATGGGGCGTGTTTCTGGGCAGTCAGGGAGGGGGGGGTGGCTCTAACAATCAAATCTCCCTGGTGATCCTAGAGTTTTAAAGCTGCTGCAATAGTCTAATCCTTCAGTTCAGTCCTGCCACAGTTTGTCTCTGCCACTGACCCACAAGTCCTTGGTATTGGCGTATGGCTCCTGAGACTTCCAAGTGGGCCCCTCTTCCAGGCCGTGCACCCCGGGTCCTCTGTTGAGGGATGACTGTGCTATGTCACAGGTGAGTGCCGTCCCCCCAGGGCAGTTCTGGGCTGCTGGGCTGTGTAGGGAGGCTCCCAGTCTGCTGAAATGATGGCTGAATGGGGCTTTGTTAATTCACACTGCTCTACCTTCCCAACTCTGGGACAATCAGCTGAGGTTGCAGGGAAGGCTAATGTCCACACCCAGTTTTGTGGTGTGTGCCTGTTATTTGAAGCACTTCCGTCACACTGGGTTGTCTGGGGCAGTTCTGGGCTATGGGGCTGGCGATGGGCAGGAGTGTTTCCTGTCCACCAGGATGATGGCTGTGAGCGGACACCCCCCTTTTCTTGGGAAGTTGTGGTGTTTAGTGAATTTTCTCAGCCACTGGATTATTGCCTTTTGTCTCAGAGCTCTCCTAGTTCTGCTCTTGACTTGACCTGCCCAAATTGCAGGTCTTTGAAGCTTTCTGTATTGGGCTTCTTAGAGTAATTGTTTTAGAAAAAGAAAAAAGGATTAAAAAAAAAAAAAAAAAAGGGCCCTCCTCAGAGATCTAATGGGTTATTAGAAATGCTAAGAGACAAAGCAACCAGGGCCATTAAGGAAAGGTCCACAGGGCAGAGAGATCAGCTTTTCTTCGGGATTTGCATATGCGCCTCAGGGCCCTTCCCCTTTCTATGTTCACCAGAACTCCAAAAATCCTCCGCTTTTATTTTGGAGTTTTTTGTGTTGTTTTTTTTCTATGTCTGTCTCCTCTCTGCTGGGCTGGCTGCTCTCAGATTCTCTGGTGTCTGGTCTCAGTCTATCTATGGTTGGAGTTTGGATCAGTAGAATGAGTTTCCGATAAGGGCTGCCACTGCAGTTCTCCCTTCTCCTTCCCGGAGCTGACAGCCCCTCCTCCCACGGGACTGAGCCTGGCAGGGAGGGGCGCGGGTCCCCTGGCCGCAAAAACTTACAGATTTCGCTGATCTCAGCACTTCCAGGTTTTCATGAGTGTTGTATGAAGTATGCCCAAAGTCAGATTGCTCCGTGGTGTCCAGTCCACGCAGTTCCTGGCTTTCTACCTACTTTCCTGGAGGAGTAACTAAAACATACAGCTCACCAGTCTGCCATCTTGCCCCCACTTTTTCTCATAATCACTTTAAGCATGAAGGGCACCTTACTATCAACCAGCTCCCCCCATCCTCTCCCCAACCTTCCCCTCAGCCACAGAAGAAATGCAATACCCTCTATTCAGGTTCAGAGGGCGTGCCCTGGGGATGTGGCTGGACCCTACCTGGCAGCAGAGTTGGAGGTTAACAAAATGAGGCATAGCCTAAAGATTATGGCTGCCCCAAGTGGAATGCGATGGCCTCTGGATGCTGCCCTCCTTGTCAATGGGTGATGCTGGCAAGAGTGCTATAGAGAGGGCAGATAGGGAAGCTAGAAAGACACACTCCAAGGCCCTCAGGGTGGCACCCACGATTCAATTAGAAATCAAGGAGTATCTGAACATAATGTAACAATACAACAAAGAGAATAAAGGAGCTGCTCTTTCCCTCCAAATATCACTGCATATTTGTCTAAGTGTATGTGCCAGTCTGAATGTATTATGTCCCCCAAACACCATTATCTTTGATGTAATCTTGTGTGGGCAGATGCTATCAGTGTTGATTAGACTGTAATTCTTTGAGTGTTTCCATGGAGATGTGCCCCACCCAACTGTTGGTGATCACTCTGACTGGATAATTTCCATGGAGATGTTGGCCCGCCCATTCAGGGTGGGTCTAAATTAAATCATTGGAGCCATATAAATGAGCTAGCAAACAGAAGGGAGTCAGTGCAGCTGAGAGTGACATTTTGAAGAGGAGCTACAGCCAAGAGGGACATTTTGAAGAACACACTGGAACTGAGAGAGAAGCTTCAGCTTACAGAGACATTTTGGAGACAGCCTTTGAAAGCAGACTTTTGCTCCAGAGAATCTTAAGAGAGGACAAACGCCCCAAGAGCAACTAAGAGTGACATTTTTGAGGAACTGCAGCCTAGAGAGGAACGTCCTGGGAGAAAGCCATTTTGAAACCAGAACTCGGAGTAGACACCAGCCAAAGTGCCTTCCCAGCTAACAGAGGTTTTCCGGACGCCACTGGCCATACTCCAGTGAAGGTACTGAGTGTTAATGCGTTACCTTGGACACTTTATGGCCTTGAGACTGTGAACAAATAAACCCCCTTTTATAAAAGCCAATCCATTTCTGGTGTTTTGCATTCCAGCAGCATTAGCAAACTAGAACAGTATATATTTTTTTCCTCTTTCAGGTTGCCAAGAGAATGTCACACACAGGGGTGAAAAAGATACCCAATCACATAATACACTTTGACAACATCATAACAGGCCTCAGAAAAAAATATAGTCTTCTGTATACTCACTGTTTTTGCAATGACAAGTTCGACAACCACTGTGATCAAGTCTGAAACCATAAATGCAGTCCTTTTCTGTCAAGGTGCAGTTTGATAACTCCCCACATGCAGGAGGATCAATTGTGATGTAGGTTGGTTCTAATAATAAAGAAAAAAAAAAATCAATGAAACATATGATTACCTCTTAGATGCTATTCAATCTTTGAGACCCCACACTACAGTAAGTTACAAAAATCTAATCAATAATTTTCATCAAATCCTTAACTTCTATATTCTCGTAATTTCTTTTTAGCCCCTGGAGAAAGCTATTTTTAAACTAGATTTTTCAAAATCTGACTGATCTAATTCTTTATGTTTTAGCAATTCAGGCATCTTTTGGTATTCTCACATACACTTTCCTTATGTTCATCTCACATAAAGCAGACAAGAGAGGTTAAAATTAACCCCATTTATAATTTGGTAACTGTTCTTCTATTTTTCCTTACGTTTTCTGAGTTTGTTTATTTCTTACAATAATCAGGGCAAAGCTGCCAACTGTCATTTACCAACCCCCTCTCATTTTTGCATCAGTTTTGAAAACTTAATAGTTTTTACTTTCAAATTAATAAATCAGACCCATTTTGAGGCTAGTCTGAAATATTTGGATTTCTAACACTTGGAGTTCTTTCACCTTTTCTGTGACATTCAGTTATTATGAGGTGATATGATGGATGACAGTGAATCAGAGCTCATACTCAGGGCCCAGAGGCTTATGGGAGGACAAAGTGAGAGACAAGAAAAAACAAGCAGCCATCCTGGGGACAGATGCACAGAAGAAACTACGTTCAGAAGGGATGCTCTGCCTTCTCTGCCATGCTAATGATTAAGAACTGTGCAACTGCACACCCTTATATAAAGCGTATTATGCTTGTAGTGCTTTTCATAAACGCCTTCATATCTTACCACGGTCCAATGACGTGGGTTCTATCACTATCCCCATTTTACCAATGAAGAAATTGAATATATTGATTTTCCAAGGTCACACAGTAAATGGTGGACCCAGAATTCAAACCCAGGCATTCTTGCTCCGAAGTCACACTCTTAGCTTCTGTGCAATACAAAGTCCATGGTGGAGGTACTTGTTCTGTACTGCACTGATAAATAACAGTTCATATAACATCTGGTTGTGAGAAGAGTATTGTCAAAGGGAATGGCTAACTAACATCTTGTATTCATGCAGCATCTTTTCAATCAAAAGACACTATGGACTTCCTCCGAGTAAACTGCTTCTAACACCTTTGTGAGAGTCAATACAGAATGCCTGTGCATGCATTTTTACAGATGGAAAACAGGAGGTGCAGAGAGGGTAACTGGTCTATCTGAGTGTACATAGCAGGCTGGGAATAGAACGGAACACAGGTTCCTGACCTCCTGTCCAACATTCTATCCCTTAGTCCACACTGTCTTCTCAAGTTTCATCGCCTGTTACCATGAAAGAGAGACCAAAATAGGTGTTTTAGCTGCCACTGCTAAGATCAAGAGTTCTAAATTTTTATCCATCTGCTAAAAGGGGACGATGATTCACCTCCTCACAGGTAGTAGGCAACTATGACTTAGTCAAGAAGTGCTCTGATCAGCATTCTCCCAGTAAAAATACTTAAGAAGCGAGATTAACACACTGCCTATTTTTATTACAGTATGTAAAGTTTGAAGAATATCTCCCTAAAATATTATATAAACTTCCCACTGATGTTAAAATTTCTATTTTCTTCCAATGACTAAAGTACACTTTCTGATAGATAATGTAAACAACAAAAAGAAGTGTAAGTTTGAGCAAGTTTTGAGACATACAGAATTAAACACAGTATTACAATTTTCCTCTATTCTATTAAACTTTACCATAAGCATCTTTACTCTTTAATCTTATATCGTTTTTATCACTACCTTAACAGCCATCAAAAATAACGATTCTATTTCAGCCACAAAAGTAAAAATGTTTTCTCAGAAATATTCTAACCACAAATGTGAGACATGGAGGGCAGAGGACCAGTACGGAGTTAAAGTAAAACAAACACACAGCATTTCACAACAAGGAAAGAGTCCTATGTTCTAGACAGTTATGAAAGCAAGGCTCAGAGATAGATTCTGAACTTGACTTTTAGTATTTAGTGGACAGCTTATAGGTAAAGAAATATCTTCAGCATATGCACACGGAAAAAAAACCCTACATTCTTTAACATTTAAGATCTGAAGTTTATGAGAAACCTGTGCCTTTGGAAAATATGTTATGGAAGAAAATATTTGGCCAAATTAACTGACACTGAAAAATGCATAATAATCACAGGATAGTACAGAATTTTTACTTCAGTGAATTTTAGGGATTTGTTGAGAGAATGCACAGCCCATCTTTTACAAATATGATCTTTCACCTCTAATGATTCTCTTCTCCAATAGTGATGGGTATGCTATTTTTAACACATTTGATGATTAATGGGTGGAATTAGGGTTGAGATCTGTGGCTGGAAAAGTAAAAGAAAAAGGGAAAATTGACTGGTTGTTTGAGGATCAGAACCACAACAGTGACTTGCTCAGACCCAGGCACTGGCAAACAGCTTTATCAGCTTGGCACACAATCATACACACACATCAAGCACACAGTTCTTCACACAAGAAAATATCTTCAATGTGCTTCTCAATAACATTCAGTATACTATAACACCTTTTGCTCAGCTGAACAAATGAACACAATAACAACAAACAAATAATGCACAGAAGGGCTGCTCAGTATGTGCTAGTCCTATAATTTTGTCTGTTAAATACTTTAGGTAAACAACAAGTCCTACTGAATACCTTCTAGGTCTCTACTCTAGAAGCAAAAAAATTGTTTTGTGCCTCTAAAATTAACATTTTTTCATCCTTTATGACCTATATTTGATGGAAGAAACAGGTATACATTTCAAATTCTGAAACTCTCAATATTTAATATTAAAATGCAGAAAAACTCAAAGTCACTTATTTATGAAAACGGTCAATTTAGTCTGGAACTATTCAATTCCCCCCTGACAGATTGGGCTGAACACAACATTTTCTGTAATATATTAAATATAGATAGAAGTCTAAATGTTTCTATAAGGTATTTTAACATTTATCACCTTATTTTATTATATTTAAATTATTTTATCATTTTCCTATTGACATACAAACTGGAACAAATTTTAAAAGCCTTTTGGGAGTGGTAAAGCATGTTTTTTGGGTACTTAGTGTTGTTCTCCTATGTCACTGGAGCAACTGTTGATTTATAATAGACATACAGTACTTGCAGGTAACTGGCTGTCTCTTAACATTTCACCTGAAGTCATACATTACTACTATTACCCTTTCATCATGGTCTCAACATTTTAGCACTCAGTTTCCTACTGTATCAGGCCCTATTTAGTTGGATTTCTGGAATAACAATATTAGAACAGAAATACACAACTGTATTATCCAGCAAAACAAAACAAAACAAAACAACAACCAGTATTATCATTAAACAGATCTGAGAGCTTGCCTTCCGTTCAGTATATTAACATGTAACCTCAGAACTGGTTCTATTACTAGTATTAGGACAATTTTTTTGAAAAAGAAGTGCTGTGAGACTGCTGAAATTCAATTTCATATTAAAAATAATGAACTCCAAAGGGAGACATACTTACACCACACTAACTACAGTGTTTAAAACCAGTATTATCTCCCCAGTCCTTAAAAGAAAAGTGTAAGGAATGATCAGGAGCTGCTTAGGTTTTTAACACAGCTTCTATCCCAGAAAGTTCTTAGTGAGGGAGGAGGTGATTTTAAAGAACCTAGAATGATGGTATCGCAGTCTGACTTAAAATAACTTGACTGTTTTTAACCCAAACAAAGAAGCTTGAGTAAGTGTTAGTGGAATATGTGAAACATGCATTCTGCTCATCTAAAAGTTAGAGTACCCTGAAATGTGTGTATTGGGAATTATTATCCCACACTTCTCCTTGTCTCTGCCACAGTGTTCAGAATATAGAAAAGTACCCTAATGTGTCTTGGCCTGAACATCAGAAAATTCTAATTAAAATTCTACATTTCTGTGCTCCTATATTACAGGGGGTAGGGCATTCAAACTGTATACCAGAGAGTACATGCCTTTCTAGAAGGATGGAGGCCTGACCGTGGTCTGCATGGGAATTATCAGTTCAACAGAGGTCCTGCTAAGATATACAGAGGCACTGACACACGACTGTCCATGGATGCTTGGAGCAAAGAAAACTGTTCCCTTTTAAACTGGGTGGGTAGAGATGTGACAGTAGGCCTCTTTCAAAGAAGAGAAATGGTCTTGGAACTCCTCATTTAGGAGAATGAGGTGTGGGGAGGGGACATTCAATGAAGCGCTGCTTGCAGGATCACCCTGCAATTCTGTTTCATTGTTCAATCAGCTGAGGAATTAAAGAAATACCTTGAAGTCCTCCAAAGGAAGAAGGCTTGAAACAGCAGGAATTCATTGTCTTTGGCTACAACTATTTCTAAAGGGAACCCTGGAACAGCTTCTTTGTGGAGAAGAATTCTAGAAATATGTTCTGAGCCTAGAAGCAATAAAGAACAAAAATGGGTGTTTGTTATGTCTGCATCCAGTTTCCTGGTTCCCACTCTGCATCTGAGTGGGAACCGCTGCTCTCCTCAACTTCTGTTGTTTTCCTAGATGATCTTTAAAGACCCTCCAAGCACCTTACACTGTCTGGAGAAGCTGGTTTATTTTTTATAAGAACCCTTGGTATTGTGTCAGGAGTGCAGATGTTCAGCCACCAAGTCTAAGAGAACAAAATTCAGAAAGGAAACCTATTATAACATGCAACAGCATAAACAAATACATATTTGTTTCTTATTCTACTTTTATTTAAAATTTAGAAATGAAGACTTCCCTCTCACGCTAGGAAGCCCAGTAGACTCCTTATGAGTAAAAATATTCCCAGGAAAACTGATAGTTTTCAAGAATTAGAGAGCCTTGGACACTAAATTACTGAAGAACAATAGTAGCATTTTATATCGCTGTTCAAGTATTTCCTAGGAACAGTTTTATCTACTGAATAATAAGGGAATTACAGCACTGTGACCACAATTAACTTAGTTGAGTATAAGGTTAAAATAAAATCATTATTCTAACTCCAATGCCATGGCGCTAAACCATACGAAAACAGATACCTGATTATTCAGGAGTTATAAATGTGTTAAGCAAATTTAAGCTCTTTACTTTCTTCCTTCTTGTTATTTTATTTAATGGAAAATTCTCAGAAAAAAAGGCAAGGGAGGTAAAAAGTTGAAACTCAAATTCAACATTTTAAGATGCTGATCTAAAGTTTTATATTAGTCCTAACATCACAGTTTAATGACCTTGGAACAATAGCAGAAAAAAAGTATATTATTTTGACTTTCATCTATTTTAAAATGTGTGATGATGGCAATTACCTTCAGAAAAACAATGTATATAATCAGTGGATTTTATATTTCAGGTATAGGTAGCTGAAATAAAAATATTAATAGACACTTTTAACTTAGTGTCTAATCTGTACTATTCCATGAGGCTTCTGGTTTTGAATGAATCCATACAAGGTTCTTCTCACTACCTTGATTACTACAAGCTGGTTATGGCTGTAAATAATGCTTAATTATCTCCATTGAGAAATGTGTGATGTACCTTTACTGATTAGCAATCCAGGAAGGCTGATGGCCAATTAGTAGCTCTTGATTATGGGTGGGTGACTCTGGAGAGTTACACTTGCAGAAGTGACCTTCTGTCAGGGGGTGATTAACTCTGGTTCCAGGTTTCCACTTGTCTCAAGGAGTGCTATCTCGCAGTGCTGTGCTCTGTGGGAAGCTGCTGCCTAACACCGTCCTCCACTTCTACACACCCACAGCACTCTCAGCCACCACCACATACACTTACTTCACTACTGGAAAAACTTCACTACTGGAAAATTTCTAGAAAAAACACTTTTACAAGGCAGATAAATTCTTATATCCTTCACAAGATTGAAAAAAATCAAGTAGAAGTAATAAGATAAATGAAGTAAATTCTTGTCTGTCTCTTATTTCTCTTATGTCTCCTTCTGGGCTTCACAGTCGTTTGCATATTTAAAGTAGCTCTTCTCTGTAAATTCTTAAGCCTGCTTACTCGACCAGGAGAGACAAAGATGAACAACTGTGTCCTCTTCTCAAACGTATCTCAGAAACTCTCTTCCTTAAGATTTCAGGTTTTTATTATTTTATTTTTTGGTAGCTGTAGTTGCCTAAGCCATGCGAAAATCCAATGAATGGGAAAATTCCAAAGCTTAACTCACTTTATATGGTAGTTCAATGGCTAGATAAGTCAGGCCTCCTATAGGCTCAGTTAATGGTAGCCTGTCCAGGATCATAAAACTGGAGATAAAGCTGTCTAAGACAGAACCAAAGGAGATAAGTGTGTCTTGCTTTACTGTATCTTCATATGTCATTCTTTACCACACATGCTTTTTAAATGTGGCCCATAGCTAGCCAGAAAACCATTCAAATAAATCACCAAATTGTCAACATAATTGCAGCCTGGGAAGGGAAGTATAATGAAAACGAAATTTTCCCAAATGAAGCTAGAGTGAAACCTCTATTTATTAATGTAGACAAGGAAAAAAAAAAAGGAGATATAACAATTTCCTAATCTGGAAGTGGGAATTTCCATGGGGTACGAATGTGTATTTAAGAAAGTCTCACTGAGTCATGGAAAAAAATCTCCTACTGTTGGAGTTTTCAAATTCTTACAGCTACTACACATTTAGTCATTCTTTTCTCCTTTTTACATATTTCTCATGACAACATGTATATACTTGTAATTTCTATAGTATTTATCTCAGGGCAGTTTCTTTGCTTTATTTAAAAATGAATGGTGTGAAAATGTTCCCAAGATATGTATTATTTTGTGGTCAAAAAGAGAAACAACCATATATTTATTTTAGACCTATTTATTAACTGTGTATGCTTTTTCCAGGGAATCTTGGCTGTTGGACTTATTTTTCTTTCTTTACCAATCTCATTTTATTAAGACAGTAGTACGATTATGAGATTATTATTAAAAGACCACAAAGACAAATTAAAATTTTTTTATACATATTATAGCAGGATATCTTTTTCCACTAATACAGCTTGAAATAGCTCATGAAATTATCATTGGACTCCAAGAATAATCTAGGTCTTTTATACCTAATTTATGTTTTATTCTTATATTATTTTCATTGTTCATTTTCATAGGGAACATGTCTTCTAGACTTTAACTTGTGGTGTCATATTTATATGTACGTGTGTGTGCCCATGTGTGTATAACTAGTTCAATAGCACCCAGTTAATAACTGGGAGGAGTTCTGGTAATCTCAGCTCAACCCTCTGGGATATGGCTGGGGACCAGGAAGGAAGTGTCCTGACATCAGGGACACTGTTCATTGTTTACAACCCCAGCACTTAGCACAGTATTTGTCCCACAGCAGTGCTTAATGAATGAACAAGCAGGAAAAAAAGACATCTGAGCACCCAAAGGAAGGGGACATTATCTGACAAAGGGCCCCTACTCCACATTGTTCCTAACAGGCTAAATCTCTAATTTACAAATTTTTGAAAATCAGATGGTAAGTTCCCTGGGGTCCTCACTGCAGCAGTCTCTTGCACATAGTAGGTACTCAATAAATGAGCTCAACTGAAGCAGCAAACTAGATCAGAAGGCTGTTGTGATCTTGACACACTAATGTGAAAAGGTACTGAAAATTCTTTCAGTAACGACACATTCAGTTATCCTTTTTCCCTTCATAGATGTTTCTCATAACATCATTTACATCCTTGTAATTTCTACATTCCAAAGTAGTCCCACATGAGAAACTCAACGATGATACTGAGTTGTCAGAAAATGGGTTGAATTATGATTTGTATCTTTGGCTTAAAAAGGCACAAAAGTAGACAAAGCATTGTAGAATGACTCCTTCAATACTACTAATATAGAATTTAACACCCAAAATTTCAATTATCTGGAACATTTGCTTCTGTGACTAGCCCATTTCCAGATGGTACCAAGTGAATAAAGTATTATTAAAATAACCCAGAAAAGAGCTGGGCATTCACTCAACTCAGGAACTCATCTTGTATGGGATGAAGTATGGGCATTATTTGCCAACTGCTTAGCAAATTTACTGGATGATTAAGCAAAGACTGGCAAGAATTCGAGGGAGAAAAGTAAAGAGTCTGGATATGAATATACTGATGGCCTGGCTCGCTGAGGGGAACTTAGTAGCCCATTTATTCTACTCAGTGGGGACTTGAGGGCCAGTGGTCAGTGCGCAGGACTGGATGTGAATGAGGCTAGGCAGAAGGCAAACCTGAAAGGGCAGAGAGCTTGGGAGAACAGCTTGGTGCTCTCGGGTCAGTGATGTCTTTAGGTCATGGGGGAGGGGGTGTTGGGGGGAGTGGACATCAAGAATGGAGAAGTGGAAGCAGCTTTCCTGGAGGTAAGGCAGCAAGATCAAAATACCAGACAGAGGATCAGGGAAAGAACCCAGGATCAAAGGTTAGGCAACAAAAGGTCAGAATATGGGTAAGTGGGTCTCAGTAATGAGAAGAGGGTATCAGGAGCAAGAATGGTTTATTAAGTCTAAGTCATCTCCTGTTTGTTGCAGATGACCAAATACTCTCATTTTCACTATCTAATTTCCCTCCTCCTATCCCTTCTCAGGGTTGGGGTCTAAAGAGAAGTAATGCCAAAGACATGGATTTGGAGTCACTCTCTCATTATCTAACATGTGATGCTGATCCTCTCTGGACTTCTATAAAATGGAAATAAACATTATTCCTATCTTAAAAATGAGATTGTAAAGAGGAGAGTACTCTATAAACTGTAAGTTACATAAATAGTAGTTGTTATAATTATTGTTATAACTAATCCTGCCTGCTCAGAGCTAGAACTGGCCTCAGATGATGACTAAGTAAATTAATTATGAGACTTTAAGCAGGCCTTAAATGTTCAGTGGATAAATGGTACGACTTTTGGTTTGGCAGTCGGAACCCTGTCCATTGTATCCTAAGCACCATTTTCTATCTCCATGGATAACACAAAGAGCATGCTGAATGTGGGTGGGTTTGCAACTTTCCTTCATATGGTCTGGCGAGCTTCGGAGAGTGTTAGTGACCAGTCACTGGTGCCTTTCACATTTGCTGAGTGGCAGTCTGACATCGTTGTTTTACATTTTGAATATATCCATGGTTTCTCTAAGAGAACAGAAATCTCTAGTCATCAGTTTATCCAATATGACCTGAAACAATGATTCCATGTGCTTGGCTGACTCTCTTTCATGACGGGGGCCTTGCTAGACCTTTGGGGACAGAGAAACTCACTGCCGTTTCATTTATGCTCTTTTGGTAGCTTTGCAAGCAGCTCTGCCATTCTGAAGTTGAAAGAGGAAAAAGAAGACCTGTCTCTAAAAGCTGTCTTTGATCAGCAAATCTTAATTTCAGTGGGTCAGTGATCACAATTCATGTCAACAATAAGAGAAAGTTCAACCAGGACAGCTTTCTTAACAACACCGGGGGGGGGGGGGGGGATTTCACTCAAATAATGTCATCATCAGTGTGCCTGTCACAGAACCATGGAGCACCCTACTGAGCTCATCTGGTTCTGGGTGCCTAACACCTCCACGGAATCATGGAAGAGATTCATGGTCTTGAACAGGTCTGAGCCTACCGATCTCTCTCTCAATATCCAAGGCCTGAGGCAATCCCAAACCAACACTGAACAAAAAGAGAGTGAGAGTTCACTAACAGAAGAGAGAGAGAGAGTTCCTGAATCGTACTAAAAATACTGAGTCCATATCCAGGGCAATAACCTTCCAATTAAGGTGAAAAAGAGTATCATCTTGTGTCTTCCCACTAATGGCCAAATTAATGTGGCAAGACCATAGGTAGGCACTCTATAAATAAATACATACATATACCTCACTTTATTCCAAAATAGATTCAAGGCAGCCTAAAATTCTATCGTATGTGAATATTTTTTAAGGTAAGGAAACTGGGACGAAGGTCAATTTTAAGTCAGAAAGAATATGACACAGCCAGGAATAAGCTCAGCACACACAGGCTATCCTGGGAAGTAGAGCACTGCTGGGGGGTAGGCGGTATTACAGATTCAACTCTCACTTGCTCCATCAGCCAATGAGAAACAAGAAACACAACTGGTACATGACTCTCAGGTTCCATAAAGTTTAGGTACTTGCTGGCTTTAGAATTTTCTTGGGGATTCTTAGTCCTGCGTCACTCTGGTGCTGCAAAATAAAAGGTGGAATCCTGAACCGAATCTTACTTTCGATTGGCAGCTAATATCGAATTCCATGGTCTCAAATGGTCTGAATATCTATCTGAACTTGGTTCGGTTTCAAGCACACATGATAAACCTGACTAATCTCTCAGATGTGAAAGCAAAATAATGTTGTATAAACAGGTATCCTGTAGATATAAACAGTAAATAAAAATTCATTCAAACTGCTAATATTCACCTAAAACTCAAAAAGAAGTAAAATAGAAAGCATCACCATCTCCTTTTGTTTTGGGGGAAATCCAATGCTAAGTGTTCAGCATTGTGCATCCCATATTAAGTTTAGATCAAAGAGATGGTATGGTCCCTGGACCAAGATCTGACATTGCTGAGTCCCCTGGTGTTGACTCAGTGAGCATCTGGGGGTCTCCTCTTGAGAGGCTGATACATGAATATGACCCAGGTCCTTTCAGCCTCAGCTGCCACCTGTGATGGGGACATCCATACATGGGCAAGGGATGTTCTTTAATGCACATTTTAATTCCTAAAATCCGTCCTATTATTTTCTGATAATATTGCAGCAGACATTTTACACATTTGTGTGACATTTTACTTTCAATAATCTGACAGACATTTCACAGAAAACACTTCTAAAAGGACCTTTTAAAATAATTCACTGGGTTATCCACTATCTCTAATAGCTAACCTTCACATATTAAACCATGTGCAATCATTTTGCTCTTAATCAGATAAACTGAAGACAATACAATGGAACACATTTTGAAATGGTACAATCAGAAGTGGGATTAAAGAACTACACTATTAAAAATAAGTTATATTGGAATCACTACCTATTTAAAAATAGTTATTCCTACAGGGAAATTATTTCAGTCTAAATTATTTGAAAATATGTCTGAAAGCAGCACCTGCAATTTCAGAAAAATGTTTTAATATATGACCATTTCAATATATGCCTCTAGCCCTCAGAAGTCATAAAAATATTATGTAGTAAATGAATTGATATTTTTTATAAACACACCAGGAAAACTTTATAAACAAGTGCTATTGCTAAAAGTTTTCACTTCCGGAGGCTATGTGCTTATGCCAAAAAGCCGTTGATGTTAAAATTCTATTTGAAATACTCTTCAGAGTTGCTTTCAGAGTGAATTACTATTTATAGAAGACCAAGTGCCTTTTGTTTACAGTCATTTTTCACTTCCTCTGAGCAGTTTTACCCAACTAGATCACCCACCTTTTTCAACTAGACTTAGACTTGAATAACTTAGTTTCCTAGAATCTTATAAACCTTCAAAGTCAGGGGTTTACAAAGCTAAGGATATTCAAAGGTTGTACTGCAAGATCTCAAGTCAGTTTCGACAAAGAAGCACAAAATATTCTGAATGATTATATTACTGGAATAATATAGTTTCACATATAACTATTTTGAAAGGAAAAACACTTAATTTGGATATGTAAATGCTGGTATGTTTAGAAATAGTTTCATTATTTTATAATCAGATCTTGTACGTGGGGGGGGGTGGTGGTGGAATATGACATTAAGTGCTTTCAAATACAGGCATGTTGAGACCAATCCGTTCCTCAGAAGTGAAGAAAACAGTGGAAGGAGGTACAGATGAGGACTTAAAAATGAAGTCTAATGTCTAATATGGCTGTAGTGAGGTAAAGCAGAACATCTCTTGAAAATCAGACAATGTGAATGCTAGCTGAATACTAGGTTGACAAAAGTTAAAAGAAAACCAATTCGCTACACCTGATCAATGGTTGTACAATAAAGAAGATGGACTCCTTTTCAAGTCCACAAGACTTTTCTGAAGGGCATGTCTCTTAATAACCTTCATTAACTTCTATTTGGTTGCCTAAGAGCTGTCTCTTACCCAAAAAATTTAACACAGTCCCAATAGAGATTGTGTTTATTTAAGCTTGTTGGAAAAACATTCCTATCATTTCAAGAATAACTAAATATTTTTCATTCACATAGTTAGCATTCCAGACTATGTTTTCCTGCCTCTGTTGATTAGATGAAAATTAGCAGGCCCAGGTCTGAAATATTAGATGCAATTATCTTAGGAAAATTTTGAGACTCCCAGTAATAATGCCCTTTTAGGCATGAGAAGTGGACAGTAGAGGTAAAAAAAGGAGTAACCTATTCCTTCCCATGTCACTTCAATAAGGAAACATTTAGCAGTCAGGACTGCTGAACTCTCTAAAGTCAAGCCAGAGGTTTTTCTAATCATGTGCTTCAGAATCAGCTCTGAACAACTGTGAATATTTAAGGCAATGATCAGCTTGATCATCAAGTAAATTAAGAGCTTAAGGCTAATCTTCATCTGTGTTTGTAAAATTTTGGTCAGAATGGCAGTCTTAACAAAAGTCCAGCACAAAGTGTGAGGCACTATTGACACAAGGAAAAACTTGGATAACCAGTCCTGGGACTTCTAGCTTTAAGCAAGACCAATCGATTCCTCTCTAAATTAACAACTTCCATAAGGTTTATTTTCACACCTGCTTAACTATTAATGTAAGTGATGAATCTAAAAAGCAAAGAAAACCAATCATATGGAATGCACACAATGTAATTCTGTATAGCTATGAAAATCATAAATTTTGAAAATGACATTTTAAACTCAGGGATTTCTTTTACATCCATTTCACATGTTCTAATGTTACTTTAATTATCTATAGATCATTTACCAGAGAAGTAATTTACCAGAGAAGAATCAAAATACTATAAAAAACTCATCAATGAAAAATGTCCAATGCTTAAAGACCTAGGTTAACACAGGGTCATTTGCTAACCAACATGTGACCTTATTTGGGCAAGCAAAAAACAGACTGTGTTATATTTTAATTTCCATTTATGGAGCCAGTTTCCAGGACATTTAGAGTTAAAGGATGAAACAGCATGCCTAACAGTCTTTGAGATATTACGAATATTCTATTATTCTTGGCTTACTAATAATAGCATTGTGTATGGCACTGAAGCAATACCACCCATAAACTGAGTTTTGATCCCTGTTATGTATCAGAATGTTAATAACATGTGACCCATGGCATCTTGGACTTCACTGCCTCTTTGAGGTCAGCCAAACTATGTTTGACTCCTTGCCACAGAAGCAGTAGCTTAATCATTTGGGATACCATTCGGGGAGGAAGCATTTTGGGCAGCGCTACACATATTTTTTTCTTGTTTCAAGGGATTCCCACCAAGATATCTGCCTGGTACAGGCTTTTCTGGCAGCCCAGTGGAAATGTCATTTGAATGCCTGCTTGATTCATCAACATTTATGGAAAAGGATACAGTGCTCCTATGAAATTAGGATGGACAATGAGGACAGTACCCTCAACAGCTCACAGGCCCTCCAGCCCTTTAGAGAAACCCAGCATGCAATCTACTGGGTGAAATGATGCTGAAGTACTGAGCTGCTTTACCAAATCCATACAGGTCAATATATTCCTAACACCTTCTCTTCAATACTGTCCCAAGGAGGACCAGGATTCCCCAATTATGAGGATTCAACAAAGCCAGATAGCGGAAGGAAGGAGGGTGGTTGATTCTAGGGTTCAATCGTATTCCATCCTAAATTCAGAGAGTTAGGAAGAGTCCATGCACGGTGAATCTCTTATTATTTCTCCACTTCAAGAGTTCCTAAGTCTAGGTTAGCAGAATTATTAGGCCCACCTGAAATCAGCTCATATCTGATACTAGCTCTGCAAACAACACCCTTTTAACATTTCTGTGTTTTGGAAAATTTTAAATTAAAAAATTCAGTCAAAGAAAACACATGAACATAGACAGAATAGTGGGATGAACTCTCTCATATACCATTACCCAAGCTTTGAGAATCTACAAATAACTCTAAGACTTCCTGAGAATGGAAATGGATTTTGCTTTGATTTCAGAGGAACAGAAATAATAGAAAGGAAAGTACCCGTTCACTTAACCAAAAGGGTGGAACTTACTAGCAACCCAAGCTACAATATTGAATGTTAACTTGTAAAATATTACCTATGCTGTGCCTTGTTTTTGAAAAGTGATACTCTGGTGTTGGCTCTGAAATGCCCACACAGTCATCAAAATCATCAGCAGGAGATGCCGTCTTGACCTGGCCTGAAGAACCTGCAGGTCACAGTGGGCAGGGTCCAGCCATGGCTCAAGATGAGACAGCAAGCAGATCAGGCCCGACTTTGAGACTTCTAAATGAAATTCTTTATCTCTTCTATCAGGTGTGGCAGCCAAGTTGGCCTCACACCTGTCCATGTCTCATGTATTTTTCTTATTGAGTAATCATGGGCATGGTGTATGCATCTCATAGCCAGAATTCCCCTGCAGGCCCTCCCCAACATCTTATCTTACCTTATGAAATAAACATTCTAATGGAGACACCACCTTATCCTTATGGTCCTTCTGACATTAAACACTGGCTTAGGGCAGCATTTATATCTCATGTTATTGGACAAAAGATACCAAAATGATTCTCAATACCTAATTGTGATTTTAAAAACATTAAAAGCATTTCTTGTCTGTGTAAGTAAGTGAAATAACAATGCAGCGGCACCTACATATGCATAAAGCACGTCTTAAAAGCAGCCTATTACATCTGACAGTGAGCACTGGTCTTGGAAAGCTGGGGAAGCCCCACTTAACCTCTGTGATTCTGGACTTCATGAGTTGAATTGCGAGAGCTAACCACAGATTACAAACCACTCTTGGGGGCTTACATGGCTGCACTACGACGGAGTCAAGGGCAAAGCGCTCACCAGAAGGGCGGACAGTTAATCTGAAACTAATTGGTTCAGCTTGCCGGTAGACATTTGGGCCGACCCATGTCAAACACACTCATGTAACACTCTACTTTCTGTTCTCAAAAATAAGCATTAAATTTCAACTTTTTATTTGTTTGTTTGATCAGGGGTCCAAGTGGCTGTCAGCTTTTTAGGCTCTGGCTAAGATAACTCAATATCAACTCCCTATTTAGGGTCAGCTGAGAAGGAAATCTGTAATAGGTGTTTGGTTGTGATTTATTACACTATTCTTTCCATCTTTTTTTCCCTTACTCATCATTCATTCATCAAAGATTTTTGAGCACCTACTTACATGTCAGGGATTCAAAAGAATATGGTAAATTTGTGCATCACAAGAAGGATGTAGCCTCTTTCAGGCTACTGGCCCACAGAGAGGGACAGGGCACTGTTTGTCATAGAGGCAGTATACATGCAGGGCCTGGAGCCTGGGCTCTGCTGACACACTGTTCTGTCACCTCTGAGCTGCATGACCTTGGGCAAGTTACTTGGTCCCTGAACTTCCACTTCCATGACTGTAAACTGGGATGACAGCACCTGCACCAGAGGGGTGGCATGGAGATTGAATGAGCTGATGCGCTTAAAGCACTGTTCTAATTTGCTAATGCTGCCGGAATGCAAAACACCAGAGATGGATTGGCTTTTATAAAATGGGGGTTTATTTGGCTACACAGTTACAGTCTTAAGGCCACAAAGTGTCCAAGGTAACACATCAGTAATCGGGTACCTTCATTGGAGGATGGCCAATGGTGTAAGGAAAACCTCTGTTAGCTGGGAAGGCATGTGGTTGGCGTCTGCTCCAAAGTTCTGGTTTCAAAATGGCTTTCTCCCAGAACATTCCTCCTAGGCTGCAGTTCCTCAAAAATGTCACTCTCAGTTGCACTTGAGATATCTGTCCTCTCTCAGCTTCTCCGGAGCAAGAATCTGCTTTCAATGGCAGACAGTCTTCAAACTGTCTCTCATTTGCAGCTCCTGTGCTTTCTTCAAACTGTCCCTCTTGGCTGTAGAAAGCTCCCTCCTCCTGCCTCCTTCTGTCTGAGCTTATATACTGCTCTAGTAATCAAGGCCCAAACTGAATGGGTGGGGCCATGCCTCCATGAAAATCATCTCATCAGAGTTATCACCTACAGCTGGGTGGATCACATCTCCATGGAAACACTCAAAGGATTCCAATCTAATTAGCACTGATACAACTGCCCCACAAGATTGCATCAAACAATATAGGTTTTTCTGGGGGACATAATACATTCAAACTGGCACAAGCACTTAGGCCTGGCACACAGTAAGTGTGTAAGAAATGTCAGCTACTATCATTAAATGCCATAAATGAGATAATGCAAATGGCCCTGGATGGGGAAGAAGGCCTAATTCTGGTGTTCTCCCCTTTTCTTTTAATTTTTAAGGAGATAAAGCTGTATCTTTGATCTGTATGCTTACATCACAAATTATGTGCTAGCCCATGCACCTTCCCCCTTAGCTCTTTTCAAGGGTCAGAAAACAAAAACAAGGTGATTGATGAATTAGAGATGTAGAGAAAAGCCAGAAAAGCAGACAGAAAGATCACAACCAGTTACAGATCTGCAGACTCAGACCAGAATGGCTTATCTCTATACCTGAACTGGGTGTTGACACTAACTTGGTAAGGCTTAATCATGAGAGTACTTAAGTGCCAATTTAAAAAGCACTTAGGTACTTGTGAATTCAATTAACTGTCAAGTAACAGCCCAGTCTTTAAGGGCCCCAGGTTCCCATCCCCTATCTTTCAGGAGTAAGCAAGCACCCTATGCTGTCACTTGTAAGGCATGCATCTTCAGTAACAACAAAGTGTTCCCCCCCCCCACCCCCACAGATCCTAACACGCCAAATTTGATGATGCAGTGACTTATTCAGAAAGAATCTAAAACCACAATCCCTGTGTGGGCTCCTTTTCATCTAATTATGTATCTTGGGACTGTTGCTAATAGGGTAAGGGCCAGCACTTGTTATGCAATTGTGTGCAGAGGAATTTACTGCGTGTATAAACTGAATAAATTCCAGTGTTTGTTTCTTCTCTAAATAATTCTGGCCTATTGCTCATTTATTATCCATTAACAACTAGCACTTTTCTAATTTCATATAATCCTTTTGCTATTCTGAAATCAAAAGAAATATTTAAGTATGTTTTTGAATTGCTAAAAAATATTTTCAAATACTTCTGCAAACTTTCATGCACTTCTTATCAACTAAGTGATAAGATGAATTGGACTTGTATTATTCTGTAAGCTTATTATTATTAATAATAAATAACCTGTAATACCATCATCTTCAGCTGTGCACTGTTTCTTGCTTACATACTAAAATGACCCTTCTGTCTTCATATTATATTTTAAAGTCCAAGAGTTACTGGAGAGCAAATATAGTCTTATATGAAACTTACTATTCAACTAAATTAAAAAAAACAAAAAACAAACATAAGCCAAATTAGATCCTTTATTTTCAATCTCTGAGAACAAGGACATGAGGGAGACAGAAGAATTGAGATCAGCAGAACTTGACACATTGAAGTAGAAAAGACACTGAGCTCTTTTGAGGTGGAGGAGACTCCTTAGACATGAGGCTTGAGAAGCTAATTCAAGGATGTGCCCACCTTGGGGTATTCAAACTAGGGAAGTGGTTGGAAGGCCACATCAAAAACACCTGGGGTAGTTTTCAAACTACAAATGATTTCCTCCTTAGTCCCCTCCCACTCCTGCTTCTCTCCAACACAAGCCAAACGCCAGAGACAGAGACAAATAAGGGAAATAGAAATGGGAAGCACGAGTTAACTGAGACGGCAACTGGAAACAGAGGAAGCAAACAAAAGCGCAGCTAGATCCAACAAACTTCAATTTATTCCAGCTCAGTCACATAATGGCAACCGATCTTGGGGGAAAGTATCTCAATCTCTCTAAACCTTAACGTCTTCATCTCTAAAATGGGATAATAAAGCCATGCGCAGAGTGTTGTTGGGAGGATTAAAGGCAATAGGGTATGAATGCAAAACACTTACCCCATAAGACTTCAATATGGACACACCTTTTCTCCTGGTTGATTGAAAACTTATTCCAAATATTTTTTTTGAAGCTGACTAGGAGCTATCTCATTTGTGTCCAACACTGTACCTGGACTAAGGAGGTTCTTAATAAAATTTTTGGAATTAATGGCTGACCAAAACTATAACTCTTTTCTCAAATGGTGAGAGATTAGATTAAAACTCTACTGCAGATGTTGCACAGTTCAAACTAGGAGACCACACTAGCAATCACTCCCTATTCAGACATCCACATGAGGTAAGAATAAATTAGTCAGTTTCTAATAAATACTAAATTTCCATGCACCAACTGCGTCCTTTCTCCATTCACCCTAATGTACATGCTAATGCATGCATAGGATTCACCTTCTTTTCATTTACTTTTGGGGGAAAGTCCCCATTTTCTTTTTTGTAACAATTCTTTTTAGGCTTATTTTGACTTCATGATGCAAGATTCATAAAGAGCTAGTGTTTACTGGAGTATGTATTTATGCTTTTAATTTTTCCTTCAGTACCGAGCTGACAACAAATTGTTCCTACGTCTTAGGAATAGGTATTCCCACCGTTATCTGCCTCAGTAAGGTGTGCCTTCCTATAAAACTCACTGTACAACCATTATTAAGACTTCTGTGCACTTCTTATTCCAGCGCTGAAACACTGCCTTTAGGGGATGGGAGGAGTATACGTGTGAGGGGGTGGGTGATTTCCACGAAACTGGTCATATGGAAGCTATAAAGTTTTGGAGTGTGGTGGCTGCACTCTGAGTAGAGTAATGATGAGGGAATTGGTGATGTCAATAGAACTAGAGGCTTTCAGCTTAAATTTTTATATGATTATTAAGGTCTTTAATAAATCTAACCCCTCAGAGGTTAATGAAGCTAGTCAGGAAAAAAGCCTAGAGTTTTAGGTAGAAGCAAAGACTTCTTGATACAGGGCTTAGTCTATCTACTTAGCCAAATTTCTGAAAAGACCTATCAGTTTCTTAGTATCTGTTTTAAAAAACACTCTAGAAGGATCCATCTTTAACGTATTAATTTTTGACCCATTTTAAGCTAATTTTACTATGCAAATATGCTTAACGATGGATACTTTCTACTGGATCTGTCAGTATAAACAGTCAAACTCATGTCTGTGCTAACAGAGAATTAAGGAGAAAGCATCCCGCTTCTACCCAGGATGGAAGAAATGGACTGGAATCCGGGTTGGGACAGAAAAACTAGTTAGTCCAGGATGCCCCAGGCTTCCCTCTATAAAACAGGAAGAGAGGCAGCAAATGCAGGTAACCAAGACAGAAGTAAAGCGTTAGAGGAACTGCAGAGCCACACCCATCACAATATAAGGAGGGAAAAGGATGACTTAGGGCACCAGGCAGCGCAAATTGCCTTTGACGGTTCCAGTTTTTTCTGCCAACTGCCAGGACTCTTGGGCTTATGGAATTATTACAAGTAAAACATGCTATGCTTGAGTCATGGGTCTTATTTCCAATTTTATTTCGTTGCTTTGACCTTTGGATGTTAATTAGGCTTGAAATGAACAGAATTAAAATGTGTATATCCGTATACTGTAAAGTATTTAGATAAGCATATCTGCAATGGTAAAATAAAGACCATACTCTTCTCATTTTAAATCTGCAATATTTCCCCCAAATGATTAGTTTTGGCTGTATAATAAATTCATCTGCAACTGGTAACAGCATGAAGCAGACATTATGACTGAGGAAATAACAAAATAAGAACATACTGGTAGAAGCCTATCCAACATGAGACATTTGCCAGAGACTTGTTAGAATCAACAAGGTTTTTACCTTCACATACGGGGCAGCATTCCCCAGGCACTTTTACGGGGTTCATGCAGCTCTGTCCACAGGCTGTTGCCACGCAGTGGGGTTCTCCATTGATACACTGGCAGAATGTGCAGTCATCTTCCCTCCACCGGTCTCCATGGGCCCGGATCTGCCCATTGGCATAGCAGCCAGCAGGGTTATTAAAAGGATACACTGGATCTAAATGAAAACATGAATTCAGAGTAAGACTGAGGGTATTCTAAATCCTACCCTGCCTGTACCAAAAACATTTTTTTTTCAGTTTCCAGCCAACAGTTCTTTTCCAACTGTGATCAGCAGCAGCTCAGGGTTGCATGAGGTGTCTCTAGGGGTACACGCAAAAGCAGTTGTCATATGGAATTTTTATCCATCCACCCTGAAGCTGCAGTCACAGAGAGGACTGGTGGCATAAAAACCAAGATGCAGCTATTATAACTTCACAGGGTTGGAAAACTTTGTGGATGGAGGTGTGGGTTAGTAATAAGAAAACATTGCTCTGGCAATGTCTTCTGAGTTGCTAATTTAAGTGTTTCTCATACCTCAATTTCACCAGCTGTAACAGTGGAAAGGATAACGCCCCACAGTAACTTAAGAATGATACTATTACTTCGAGGACTAATTGAACTCTCTCTTACCAATGCCTGCAGGTCCATGTGGGTAAGAGTATGGAGTACAGAAGGCCCTTGCTGTGGCCTTGTTCAATGCATGGCTGGCTTAGACATACTAGGGTTCAGTGCTTGTGCCCTGGAAGGAAGGTTGGGAACCTTGGCCATTTTTCTCCCCATGAACTGGGCAGCCAAGTTTGGGGGACAGAAGTAACCAAGGCTATTGTAAAAAAGAAAAAAGCTTTCTGAGGTTATTTACAAAGGGCATAAATACTTCATGTAAAATCCCTTAGGTGTCCTTATAATGAGAGCAACTAGATAAATCACTCAATTTTCTTTTACAGAAATACACAAAAAATTGACCTCAACAAACAAATGCCGCTGTCCCAGCAGGAAAGACCAGGCAGTTTTGAGTTTGGTCTTCTTTATTCTATGGAGGTATTATAAGAAAGTCAGAAGCACAAAGATTCAAAATAATGTAGTCACAGCTTTAGAAAGGTAGTCTGCCAGATATGGAAGAGGCCAGAAGACCTGACACAGATAAGACTTTTTAGATTCCTTTATGAAGAATATTATACTGCATACTTAATTCTACTTTGAGCCTAGATCTGAATTCCAGGAAGTGAGACAACCAAATCTGTGCCCAGGAAACCCATTATGATTATTACATAGAGGCTCGTATCTATGTTTTTACACCATCATCCACTCATAGTTTCAAAGACTATAGCAAACTGGGGGCAGCCAGGCAACAAATCAACTGGGAAAGTTACAAGTTTGATGTGGATTTTTTTTTTTTATATATGTAGTGACACATAACACTTTTATTCTGTGTTGGATAAAATAATTTCTAATGGGAGAAAAAGACTTCATTGCTCAGTGATGGGAATATAATTTTACTTTAAAAGTTTTAGATCCTCAAAATTATGTGGCAAAGGTAGCTCAAACATTTAAAAAGAAAGGATTTTAGGAAAGTGGAAAAAGGCAGGGAACATGGCACAGCTCTGCATCCTCCCATTTCGTGTGCAGCCATCAGGACATGGAGAACTGCAGCCTCCAGACTAATCTGTCTGACTTCAGACTGAAGAGCGGTGACCCAGCCAGGACAAGGAGGCTCACACAACCTTCCTTTCTGGGGAAACGGTGAGGTAGGGTTGGAAGGACATCAGATGCATAGACAAGTGTGGGAGTTGTAAACTCAGACAAATCACGTGACTTCTCTGAACTTCAGGATCCTAATGTTTAAAATGTATAGGTTGTAATGAATGATATTCAGAGGTAACATTCTGGAATGTTTATTATTTACTAATGACAGAGATGGGAAAGCAGGATCTGTCAGAGGAACATGGAAATATCACTATTAGAGGGAAGAGGGGAAAATATAGAAAGCACGTTCATGAGAGCCATGCCTGGTGTCCGGCTGGGTGGGGAGCCGATGGGAATGGCCCCACTCTCACCTCCACACATTTGCCAAGGAGCAGCAGCTGTGTCCTGATCCCAACTGGAGGGGCACCATTCACGAGGCAGGGCTGGTTCCCCTCCTAGCAGACTAGCTGAGACTGTCAGTGACCAGGGTTGAGAACCAGAGAGCACGTGGTGAGTTCTAATGTCAGGTAAAGAGAAAAGCCCCGGGACTTGTAAAGGAACTGCTGGAACTGCAGGGGAGGAATAGAAAGCACTTCCTGAAAATCTCATGTTGACTTTGGGAACAGGTGATCTGTTTGTTTTCTACACCCAGGCCAGGGCACAACTTCCCTGGGGAAGTGTTCTCACAATCTACCTGGCAATACTAACACTAAAGGAAATATAAGTTCTGAAGATAGACCATGTCATGGGAAGGGAACTTCTTTAGTATTTCCTCTACTTCTGGATGGGATTGAATTAGGTCAATTTTGATCTTAAAACTCTGAACCATTTATACTCCTATTCATCTTAAATCAGTACCTTTTCTTACCTTCACAAACTGGGCAGCACTCCCCTTCGGGGACATAGTACCGCTCGCAGCTCAGCTCGCCACACTGGGCAGTGAAGCAAATGGAAACACCCCCTTGGCATCGACAGAATCGACAGTTGTCCATTCGAAACATATCTCCATCATAATATTCCACATTGTTGAACACACAGGCTGGCTTTGTTTCTGAAAGGAGTTAAAACAAACAAGGTACATTGAAAGTCATTTTTGAGTAGTGTGCTTTTATGATTTTCAAACAGCCTCTAGAAAATTCTGATAGCAGGAATTCATAATCTGATGGAAATTTACTGAACTCAATATAATTTTATTTAACAAAAGCAATAAAGCAATGTAAAGTTAAATAAAATAAACAAAACACATTATCATCCTTTTTACACTAATGAATAGACATTCCTCCTTAGCAAAATCTGCACTGACTTCCTCTTATCCCAATAAAGGTAACCTTTATGACCATGTAACTCACATATCTGATATGTGCCTTAAAGGTATTACATTTGTTTTGTTAAATAAATCATTCTGTACCTCAAACATAAATGATGCTGACTCAATATTAGAGGTTTTGCTCTGTCTCAGAAGAAAAAATTATTGAGTCTGTGTTTGGAGGTGATGTTCATGTGTTCCTTCATTGTTCTCGCCTAACTTCTTTTTTCTCTCTATCTGGTTTAATAACCTACAATTTTAATAGCACTTGCTCTTTAACAAAACATTTCTCCATACACCATACCTTGCTTAAATCCTTATAACAAAGGTCTGATGTAAATATCATTATACTGAGTTTAGAAGTTAAGAAATCCTAGGTAAATTGCCCAAAGTTACATATCTAGCAAATGACAAAGACAAAAACAGTAGCTTTTCAACTAAAACCATGTGCTCTTTGCGCATGTTTCAAAGTTATGTTTTGCTACGAGTTGGGTTTTGCTAGGACTCTCCTCATAATTAATACTTTAAAATTTTTCCTTGCCCTGAAACATTCTAAGTTCATTCTTTATCCCTAAATTTGGTTGATTTAAAAGCACTCCCACCAGACAAAGACATCACAAGAAAACAAAATTATAGACAAATATCTCTTATAAATATACACCAAAAAAAACACCTTAAAAAAAAATTGCAGACTGAATCTAGCAACATATCAAAAGGATTATATACCATGACCAAATGGAATTTATCCCAGAAAACAAAGTTGATTTCACATCCAAAAATCAATTAATGTAATACACCATTATCAACAGAATAAAGGACAAAACAACATGATCATCTCAACAGACCCAGAAAAAGTATTTGACAAAATTCAATACCTTTTCATGGTAAAAACACCCAACAAACTGGGAATATAAGGGAACTTCCCCAACCTGATAAGCAGAATCTATGAAAAACCCACACTCACATTATACTTACTGGTGGAAGACTGGATGCTTTCACCCGAAGATTAGGAACAAAATTAGGATGTCTGCTCTTACTACTTCTATTCAGCATTGTACTAGAGGTTCTAGCCAGGGCAATTTGGCAAGAAAAAGAAATAAAAGGCATCCGGAATGGAAAGAAAGAAGTAAAACTATTTCTATTTGCAGAACACATGATCTTGTATATAAAAAATGCTGAAGAACCCACGAAAAAAATTATTTGAACTAATAAAGTTTAGCAATTCCATAGGGTATGATTTCAACTCCAATAAATTGTATTTCTATATTCTAGCAATGAACAACCTGAAAACAAAATTAAGAAAACAATTCCTTTTACAATAGCATCAAAAGAATAAAATACTTAGGAATAAATTTAATGAAATAACTTGCACTCTGAAAACTGCAAAACAGGTATGAAAGAAATTAAAGAAGGCCTTTATAAGTGGAGAAACACGCCATGTTCATGGATTGGAAGACAATATTGTTAACATGAAAATATCCCCCACGCTGATCAACATATTCAATGCAATCCCCATCAAGGTCCTAGCTGGCTCTTACAGAAACTGAGAAGGTGGTCATAAAATTTGCATGGAAATGCAAAGGACCCAGAATTGCCAAAAGAATCTTGAAAAAGAACAAAAATGAACTCAAATGAACCACAGAGCTATGCACTAAATGGTAAGAACTGAACTATAAATCTGTTATAAGAAAAACATAGGAGTAAGTTTCTGTGACCCTGGACTAGGCAATGACTTCTCAGATATAAAAACCAAAGGCAAAAGCAATAAAAGAAAAAAATAGATAAACTGGTCTTTATCAACATTTTGCTTCAAAGTATACCATCAAGAAAGTGAAAAGACAATCCACAGAATGGCAGAAAGTATTTGAAAATCACATGATAAGGCATTTTTATCCAGAATAAAGAACTTTTACAGCTCAACAGTAAAAAGACAAATAACCCTATTTAAAAATGGGCAAAAATCTGAACAGACAATTCTCCCAAGAAGACAAAGAAATGACCAGTAAGCACATGAAAAAATGCTTAATATTATAAGCCATTAGGAAAATGCAAATCAAAATCACAATAAGATACCATTTCACAGCCACTACAATGGCTATAATAAACAAGAGATGTAATAACAAGTGTTGATGAGGATGTGGAGAAATTGGAATTCTCATACATTGTTGATAAAAGTGCAGCTGCTTTGGAAAACCGTTTGGCAATTCCTCAAAACATTAAACAGAGTTACCATATGACTCAGCAATTCCACTTCTAAGCATATACCCAAGAAAACTGAAAATATATGTGCACATAAAAACTTGTACACAAATTTTCATAACACCCTTATTCATTAAGGGCCCCGAAATAGAAACAACCCAAATGTCCGTCAACTGATGTAGGGATAAACAAAATATTCCATACAAATGGAATATTATTTGGCCATATAAGGAATGAAGCACTGATACATTCTACAACATGAATGAATCTTGGAAACATACTAAGAAGCCAGTCACAAAAGACCACATGTATAATTCTATTTATATGAAATACCCAGAATAGGCAAATCTCTAGAGACAGAAAGTAAATGGCTGCCAAGGGTTGGGGGTGTTGGAGGGAAATGGAAAGGGACTGCTAGGTTGGGGTTTTTTTTGGAGTGGGGGAGGGGCGGTTGACGAAAATGTTGTAAAGTTGATTGTGGTGATGGCTGCACAACTCTATGCACAACTCTGAAAAACCACTGGACTGTACAAATTAAACTGGTGAATTGTATGGTATGTCTCAATAGAGCTGTTAAAACAAGTTCTCAGAGCTGAGGCACTCTATTCAATAACGAGGGGAAAGCTGGATTACTATGACCCCATCTTTCACTGGTTCCTCTGTCTCTCCCAACATCATCTTAACATCCCCTTGTATTTTCAAAGTACTTTCAGAGACTTTCACTGCAGTTCAATTTGAGTTTGAATAATACTTTACATTTGTATTGTATTTAAGAATTACTTTCTCATTCCATTTTATAACAACCCTGGTGGGAAAACAGGGCAAGTACTAATCTCCATTTTTTAGCCGAGGAAAATGAAACGTAAAGATATTAGGTGATCTGGCTGAAGTCACAAGATGAGTATGAGAAGAGTTGTGTGTGTGTGTGTGTTTATACAAGCAGTAAATGTATGTCTGAACTTCCTTCTTAGTGCTATTTGGATATAATATTTCTTTTTTTCAGAAAACTAATGTTATATTATAGCTCAGAATTCTTTTCTACACCTTTAGCCAACATACTAATCTGGGCTGGGATTGGAAGGAACTGTACAGCCGTACAGCTAGACCACAAGTTCCGAAGTGTAGAAAATGGAACTGGCAAGCTGTGGAGTAAGGCAAAACACTATACTGTAACAAAATGCTGACATCCTTTCAAAAGGAAAAAAATAAAATAAAACTTATAAACCAATCAACATTAGCTACATAGTTGAATTAATCAACCACATCTATCATGTAGGTGAAGCCACAAATGTTGGTGGGAAGTTTGGGGAAGTGAGGAGGGAAGAAATCTGGTTACGAATAAAGCTGTTCCAGGTGAACTGCTTTTTATGGTGGGGTGTGCAGATGCATAAGGGAGAAGGGATGGAAGTGATGAGAGGACTGGGCAGTTAGGTTTCACTAGCTATACAAAGCACAGGGAGTAAAGGAGTGGGATTTAGAAAGATAGAGAATATCAAAAAACATAGCTTAGAAAACACATTTATCCTCGAGGGGAAAAAAGCCACACCCCATAGTGAAATTTCTTTGATGTGGAGAGAAATTTAAAGAGGCTCTTCAGGTAAGTGCATCATAAAAAGGCTAGCCGTGGTCTTTGAGGAGCAGTGGTCACTCACATCACCTGTCGGGGTATAGATGTAGATTTTAGAACAGTACAGAGACTTGCCACTATCTTTATAAGAGGACAATTTACATACATGTGGAGAAGAAAAATATTACACAGAAATCATTTAATCTGTAATTTGTACTTGTCAATGTAGAGAGGCATAACTGTCTTTTTAGTGATTTTTTTATGTGTTTTGTGTCTGCCCAATTAAATTTTATGTTCCTAAGCTCTGGAATCTTCACCTCACGTAAAAATTTCAAGAGTCACAAAAACAGACTGAAAACACAGATACAGGACTCCTGAAAAAGAGCTTTATAGTAGAGACTGTTAAAAACAAAACAAAACAAAAAAAAAAACTCCACTGTCTGCCAAATTACACTGACTGGCAGATAGTGATAGGTATGTAATTTTATCTAAAGAAAAGACTAAATTGTAGGAACTTCATAACCAACATGAGAGTGGAGAGAAAACTCAGCTACACTTCCACTGCTCTTCCTCTTCAACCTCTCCATAGGAAGTGGCTAACAACGTGCCTCTAGTCTTACCTCACTGAGGGTGAGCTGTATAGGAAGCAAGTAGGGTAGATGTCAGAAGACAACTGTATGGGAAACCTCTGAAAATCTCTCTGTAAGTCAACAACAAACTGATGTCATCATAAAGATAGGGTATATGGACTCCCAAATACCTGAAGTTCAAAAAAACCTTTCCTATGAGGGGCAAGAGAGGGTGAGTGTGTGCTAGAGCACACAAGCAGATACAGATTCAGCACAAGGAAAGGAATCATTCTTTATAAAGCACTGCAAAGGACTGTGTACCACTCTTAAGCAAAATTAGCTTAATATGGCCCCAGGTGACATACTGAGCAGCCAATTTCTTCCAAAGTGCCAGCTTCCCTCCATTACTGTAGCACAGCAGATACTACACCCTTAGAAACTCAGTATAATGAAAAAGTCTTAAATGTTTTTGTACCAGTTTTCTTCTTAACAGACCACAGGTCTGGGTTTTTCTAGACTAAACTTTACCTGAGGAGTATGCAGACTTTGTGCATGGCTTCTCTGTGACTGGGCAATTTTACACGTTAGCATCTGAGAGAGAATTCTGTCATGGGCAATGTAAGATCATTTCCAATTTGGATTCACCTTTTATATGTTTGAATAAAGCAGGAACTAATTATTGGGTGGGCAGTTAAGACTTTATAAAGACTCTTGGTTATGAATAGGCATATAAAGTCTGCATTTTAATAGTTATAAGGTGCAGAGCACTGCAGGGACAGAGATCTGACACGTAAAAATTTCGAGAGGCACAAAAACAGACTGAAAACACAGACTTTTTTACACTGGTTCTCCTTCACCTGCACGTTCTTCTTAACCACGTAAAACTGCTTTCCCATGAGCTTGCTGTTCACAAGTGACGCCTCCCTATTCTCAGACCAGCTGCCCACATCTACCACTCTCGGTGCCACTGGGAACAGGAGGACAACGTTCCTCTTTCTTACTAATGACAGGTTTCTACTGTTGGATGAGGACGATCCTCAACATACACCTGATCCTGCTAATGATAATGTCATAAAGAAACTGTTTAGTATTAAATATTGTTAAATCTAAAAATATTTTTGGTGGTTTTAGCTGGTTTACATCCAATAATACAAAATCACAGACTAATTTATTTACTTTCTTGGTGAGTGTTTGATGACCACAACATGCTAGCAGAGTCTGTTATTAGCTGTGACACTCAAACTAAGATGCTCCATTTTATTTAAATTTTTATGCATATATTGGACAACTGGTCTCTAAGCAGCCAACAGACTGCTTCCACATTCTATGTCTGGGATTTCAAACCCAGACGGCTCCAGGAGTGAGAGAGGTGGACCAAGTATAAGACAACAGGGAGTGCAGTTACAAAACAGAGTATTTTTACTCTAAGAGTGGAGGCTATTATTCAGCTCAACTGATTGTTGATACAACATTTGTTTGTGGGCTGCAGCAGATGTAGAGATTTAGGGTCATTCCACCACTTTGGAGGTCTACTTCTAGGTGTTAATTTTGACTTCTAAATTCACAAAAAGGAGCTCAACTCTATCCTGCTACTCTGGTTTCTAAACAATAGGATTCTCCTTCAACCAACTCACAAGTCCTCCTTTAGGCCCTTGCCAGAGAATGCAGTCGTTACCCCCCACCCCTTCCCCAGCAAACAGGCAGAGAGAAGTAATATTTATGGAGAATGTCCTCTTCATTTATTCATCCAGGCTTGCTTTTTCAAAACTCAGGAGTTCTTGAGTTCTCCATGAACTTCATTTTTCTAGTCTTGTGTTTTCACTTCAATGCTTACCTTAAAAAAATTACGTAAGCATATGGATCATCTGGAAGGCAGGTGGGGAACTAAATGCATCTGTGCCATCTCACTGTAAGCATCTGGGATTAGTTTTGTTAATATTCAATGTATTGTTTCCTGAATGAGGGTCTCTGGAGCTATGCCTACATATTGCGGAGAGCTCGAAATAGACAAACGTGCTCCAGGCATCTAGGTTTTAACTGTTGTCACAATGACCTATCAGAATCACTTTCACTGGGCTGCAGTTTAATATTTTGTTTTGTTTTTTATTGAGAAGAACAGCAACTGGATACCTGTTTCTGCATTTATGGTATTGAGAACATGATCCATTTCATCATTCAATGCTCTCTTTTTTAATTTCCATGTGGGAAATTTCCATTAGAGAGTGTGTCATCTTATCCAGTATGCTGCTTTTTCTCCTGCTAATAAGAATTGTGTATCTGACCCTAACTGACCCTGTTTCCTTTTTCACTTTGATGGCCAGGAAGCTGAGAGTCTAATTTGATGTTTAACTCTAGACATCATGGTACACAGATACTTTTGGCCTGCCTACCTGTGGGCTCTTTTTTCTGGTTTTCACTTTCCACTTTTACGTAGAACTCTGTGGCTCTGATTCTCTTTTCTCATTAATGTTTTAACACTATGTTATTGTATCTGTTCTCACTGCAAAGTTGCCTCAAATCCTTTATGGATAAGCAAGGTATTAACATAGATAGACAGATAGATAGAGAGATGGATGAAATAATAAATCTTTACTTTCCTAGGTGATGAGAATGGGCCTTTAATATGCAGTATCCTTTAACGGGCACCTTATGACAACAGCAAGAACTTCCCAGGGCACTAGACGATACATATATTTACACATACTCACATATCAATAGAGGGGTGTGGGAGGAAGGGAGATGGGTAGGTATACATATATGTTAAAAGAAGTAAAATACAGACTCTGAGACAGAATGTCTTTAAACATTATTCTGTACAATTAAATCTTCATAGTATGAAGTCAACTCAAATGACTTACATAGTGATATAGATGCTACCGGAGGGCAGGAAATAAAGCAAAGACCACACCACAAGTTTATGGTGGCAAAAAGAAGCAACCACTAGAGACACCATGACCGTGCTTTGTCATGTCAACCTTTCCTCATGGCAGATGACAAGTCCTCTTCCTGGAGTTGGGGTTCCATAATAAGTGAGGCTTTGGGGGGTGAGCCTGAAGATTAATTCAAGGCCACTCAGGCAGGGCTGCAATTATTAACTGTCCAGGTCACATCAGATTGGAGCAAGCTAATGTCTTGATAAGAAAGGCATGATAATTGGGTTTCTATGACCAAGAAGCAAAGAGAGGCTAAAGGCACTCCTCTTTCTTTACCCAGAGGAAATAGCAGCAAATTTTATTACCAGGGGTGATATTTCCAGGGAACAAATGATTAAAGTGCTGGGCAATAAAAAATGGAAGATTTCCACAAAGTAACTCCTCTGTGGCCTGGTATTTAAGTGCCGCCTCTAGAGGAAACCAAGATAACAGGAATCGGATAACAAAACCTGGGCGCCAGATAATATGCTAATGTCCAGAGACCCAAAGATGCATGTGATATACACCCTGTCCTCAGGCAGGTCACAGTCTATAATGGAAGAGAGACCTGAAAGCAGGTATTTGTAGAACAGAGTGGTGACTGCTGGAAGCAAGCACGCTGGAGATGCAGGGGGACCCCAGGGTAAGGAGCGGCTCTTTTGGTCTCAAATGGTACGAGTGAGTATTCACAGAATATCACCTACAATAAAATAAACTGCAGCAGTGCCAGAAAGGTCTGCTTGCCTATTTGTGGTGTTTATTAGACATTACTACCGGCTGGATGATAACATGGGTGGGGTAAAGCACTGAGAAGGGATTCTCTGCCCACTGAGCTTTTTCTTCACTCCTCCCTGTGTGCTTGCATTTATAAGGTCTATAAGCCAGGAAGCCCTCAGCTTCTTTGCCGCCTGGGAGGCAGAGAAAGCGTCTTTTGGTCTGAACTGGAGGGAGGCACATAGTAATGAGGACTATTTGCACTTCAGGTACATTTCCAAGTGCTTCATATATAATACCTCATTTAATTTAATATTATTAACCTCATTTTAAAGGTGTGAAACTGAGGCCCAGGAAGACCAAGAAACTTGCTCAAAGTTACACAGCTAGACAGTGGAGGAACCAGTTTCCAACTGAGATCCCTTGGTTCCAGTCTGTGCTTTCTAATCGTGAAACCATACTCAAATGTTTTTTCAAAACCAAACAACAACACAACACCTGGTGCCTGGACTAAAAACCACGGGAGGCAATCAAACAGGACTGGGCTTTAACACAGCCGTTTCTAACAGGGAAGGGGAAACCTGGGAGGAAGGGCAGGAAATCTTCTGACCCCTGAATTCCTACAGGCAGCGGTTAACCCGAATGTTTCTATAAATTTAATTTTGTTGTATTTGCCCAAATCCATCTGCATTTTCCTTTTGTGTACGGGTACTGATCATCTAAATAATGCCCTCTACAATTACTGATATCTCACTTGAGTTTTTTTCTTTTTCTTCTGAAAATGCTGGGGCAGCGACATGTTTTAGGCTCCCCTTCCTTCTAGTAATCTAAATCTAATAAACACCGTGTCACTCTCTCCAGCTACATGTACCAAATTCTCTTAGGAAAAGTGAAAGGAGAGGGGATTTATGACTGAAGGAATCTTGTGCCAGAAGAATCCTTTTCCTGGGCCCCAAGGATGGAGCTTAAAGTAGGCCAATACTAATGACCAAAGATATTCTAAGTAGCAACGTGCAGAACTGGATGAACAATATCTTTTCTGTTTCCAATTGTGGTAGCTCCAATGTGGTTTTGGTTACACAGATTACCTCCTGACAGCAATGGAACAGGGGCTGGCTGACAGCAGGAGGGATATGACCACAGGTTCCACGATCCTTCTGGAATCCTAAAATTCCTGAACTACTGAACCACAGCAGACTATGACAGCTATATGCAGTCTTCTATTACATTTACAAAATTCCCTTTCTGACAGATGGATGCTGATGCCTTTCCTAATTTCCTCTATGTGCTGTGGGATCTTAAGCAAACCTTCTTTCTGAGTAAGTTTCAGCAATTCCGTGACCACATTCCCTGCTTTAAAAAAGGCAGAAGAGGCTAGGTTTACCCCTCCCTCCTCCTCCTCCTGCAGAGAAGTACACTTGCTGAGAACAAGAGAAACCCCACGTACCATTAACACATTCAAAGACATCACAGCACTTTCCAGGTGTCCCATCTCCACGAGAGACTATGCGGGGAGTGGATCCCACCTCACATACGGGGAAACCACATAAGCCAGAGAGACACTCGCATCTGAAACCAAAGAAAAGGGAAGGAAAACCCCATGAATAAACAACAACATAGAAGTCGGGAGACCACAAACAAAGGGGGCAGTGGCTATGGCAAAGTAACTGGACCATGGATACTTCCTCATTTATCTGGTATCACTGGGGAATGAGGGTGCTAACATAATTTATTTTCCAAATAACTAAGGCTCATCTCCTTAATAAACACCAGATTTTTAATTTTAACCATTTGACAGAAATATTTCTAAAATGCATTACTTCATTTCTTATTCAACCAGACTGATAATGAGCACAACAAACATTTTCTTGATGATTCAGGGCCATCTTTATTGCATACATCATTGTATTTTTCCGTAAATCCATGATGCCTGCACAGGCTAACACAAATGTGTGCTATCGTGTTAAAAGGCCCCATGTTGCTGTTTTGTGACTGTTGATAGATGGTTTTCAGAGATTTTCTGATTCTTCTTTCAACTGTCAGGTTATTAGCTCTTCAGTTTTGTTTGTTTTGCCAGTATGACTACTTCGAGTAGTACCCACCCACACACAACTTGAGCCACATTTATTTTATAATTGTGTATAACAGTATCAGAAGAAACAGACTCTGAATGAAGACTGAGGAGATCTTTATAAATAAAGGATGTACGCTTTAGTAAATGGATTTTGAGGCAGCTATCTTGGAAATTGAAAGTCTGAATTTTCTGTATCTTCTCAGTTACCACGTGAGTTTCCCCCTATGTGCGTGAATGAGGTGTTCAATGAATACAGCTAGTTCCACTGGTTCTCACCCCTAACTTCAACTCTGCTGTGTGGAACTTGCCTAAACACAGGAACACAGCAAATATGAGCATGTAAAATAAGAGGAAAAAAATGTAGTGAAGTGTCTGACGGTCACTGCTGCAGTGAAAGAGGAGGCAGGAAATGAGAAGCCCAGGGCAGCAGGGTGTCAGCATGCAGGTGTAAGCCTGGGAAGCAGGAGCCAGACCCCAGCCGTGGGTTCCTGAGGATGGAAGCATGGGCTAAAGGGTGGAGAAGAGGAGGGAGGGAGTTCCCAGGCTGATGGGAGTAAAAGGAAGGCATCTTAAAACAAGACATCCTTGTAGGAAGTATGTGGGTATATTGATATACACTAGGGTTCAAGAGCAGGGGAATGAAATATTCCCAGCAGAGAAGAACTAGTAACATATTCATTATTGGGTTCTTTTTTCTTCTTATTGAGGTGATCCATGTGTTCTATTACTCTTCGGAACAAGTACCTCAGTAATAAAGCCCAGAGGTTTATTAATGCTTATTGCTGACTGTAAAGCTAAAAAAGAAACAAATTTAAGTTAAAATCTTCATCAAAGACCATTAAAGCTACTTAAGAGGCCTGAATGACATCCCTTCAAGGCAAGCCCTTTCTGGATTCTTCCATGTGGGGTGACGCTTATACTGGAATCCTGGAAGAAGGGGGTGTTAGATAATTAAGGTTTTGCTGCAACGGTGTTTCTGCCTATGGTGTGAAATCAATGTTTGCCTGTTTTGTGTTAGCCGAACTGAGAGCTCATTTCATAGTCTGTATACCTGGGACAATCACCCACCCTCTAGGGTCTGAGAAAATAACAAATGGGCTTTTAGACCCTGGTAAGTCTCTCACTTCTATGTGCCTATCCTCTTGGTTTTAAGCATGTGATCATATATATCTCTGTGTATGATAATAATAGCAAATGTTTACACTTACTGCATTTGCTACTCTGTAGAACTAAAACTCTTTAGTGTTTGCAGAATAATGGGGCTAGAGTGCTGAGCGGCCAGAGATCCTGATCCCAACATCTCGATGCAATTACAATGAAAGCATCCTACAAGAATAGATGACGAACCCTGTTTTACACATCTTCCAGGATCCACATTCTCACCTACTGATGTGTTCTAGGGAATCACTCTAATTTAAACACCAAGAAGAATACAATCAACCAAAAAAATACTTCTTCATATGTTGTCCGTCAATGCTTCAGCAGCCTTGACTGAACACACATGTGTACTTATGATGTGCTGGACACTTCGCTAGGCTGTCAGGAATCCACCAAACCGAACCCTATGCACAAATCTGCCCTAAGTCTTCTTTTCTTCCGTTTAACTTGGACCCATTTCCCAACCTTTTAATACCCCTACTGTTTTCCCAGAGACCCATGTAGGTTGTCTCTCATCAAATCACAGGAGTTCTAAAACTGCACACATTAACCCACTTAGGAAAGGAAAGCCCTTTCTGCTGAATTTTTCTTTATAAACCCAGTATTAAAGACCCAAGATTCAAAGTCCCTGGCCTTTGCTAGCTGGCATGTGCCTGACTCCTGTCCCCTTCTCTGCTTCTCCCTTGTCCCTGTTATCAGGTTTTGACTTCTCACAGTTTGCTGTGAACCTGGAGATTAGTATGTGTTAAAGACCATTTGTTCCTTAATGAAGAAGGAACTTGGGAAAGAACCAGAAATAGTGAAAATCTATTGGGCAGCTATCTATTAGGTTGAAAACTTAATGAAACTGGGTAAATAGTATTTTCCTATAGTTCAACATAACATAAATCACCTGAGTTATTTTTGACAGCTATCTCTATGTTCACTCAAGACCCACATTTGCTGGGGAATTTATTATGTCTCCAGAATAGATGAGTACAATGTAGTTTTTAAAAATTCTTTAATAAGATTATTCTAGATTCTCTGGTCTATACACATGAGAGACAGGTATTCTCTTTTACAGATGGGAACAGTGAGGCACACAGCTTAATCGACTGGCCTGAAATTGAATGGCAGCTCCTGGCCTCTCTGTTTTCTACTAGAAAGACCATATTCTTTTCTAGTGAGTTAAGAAGAGGAAAAGCTGAAGCATGTAAACTGTACCTTGTCCTCACCAGCTCTTTTTCTTCATTTTTATTTTTGTCCTTAATCTCCCCCTTATCCTTTACCTCAATCCCTGGATAAAGAGTAAGCAAGGGAAAGGAGAAAATATGTGGATGAGTAGCAGAGAAAACAGACTAACAGGTGAGAGAAGGAGACTTAATTAAGTGATGCCACCATTTACCCCTCACTTGTGAAAACCCCACCACTCTTCAGGTTCTAACTTGGTCTCCTCCCACCCAAGTCCATCTCCCTCTTTCACTTACTGCTCCCAAGGCTCAGTTCCTATACTAGGAAAAAAAAAAAAAAAAATCATTAATTACTTTTCATTTAAATTAATAATTTCTCAGCCTCTTTTAACACTCTCAAATCCACACACACCTTTTCCAAGTCTATCTCCCAGCATTTCCCTTCATTTTTCTTTATGCAAGTCATGCATCTATTCTCCAAATAAGCCCCATTTTACTATCTTAGCACAGCTTGCCCTCCTCCTTCCTCAACAATTCTCTTCCAGACCCTCACCTCCAGCTGTCTTTCCAAATACCACTGCCTTTCTAGGACAACCTCAAATAAACAGCGCCTTCTCTGGACCTCCAAATGCCACACTTTTCTTAAAGTTCTTCTCTTAACTCTGTTTCAAGGTGACCTGAGGACTCATCTTATCAAAGCTCTTTTTGTATCTATCATGTAGAATCATCAAATAAATATTTCTTGAGTGGAACAGAACAGGAGATGAATAAAAGAGAGATACTATTAACTAACAAAACAACACAAAAAACATAAAAGAAAGCAGGAAGCAAAGCACTGAGAAAAATTTCTGTATGGTGAACTCAACAAGGCCACTTAGGCAGAGCTGCTATTTGCAAGACACTTTGAGAAGTACTAAGGGCTTTTGAAAAAAAAAATAGCTTTGATATATAAATCATATACTACAGAATTCATCCTATTAAAGTGTACAATTCAGTGGTTTTTAATATGTTCTCAGGGTTGGGCAACTATGACCACTATGTAATTTTAGAACGTTATCCCAAAAGGAAGTCCTCTACCCATTTAGCAGTCCCCCTCCCATTCTCCGCCCCGAGACCCTGGCAGCCACTACTCTGCTTTCTGTCTCTCTGGATTTACCTATTCTGGACATCTCATATAAATAGAATCATACAATATGTGAGCTAAGGGTCTTTTAACTTAAAACAAGAAGCACCCTGTATCTGCAATCTGCCAGAAAAAATCAAGCCTCTAATGTCATCCTCACTATTAAGATAATGATCAACCAGTGCACTACATCAATAAATTTTTGCAGAATGTAATCACAGCTGCAGCCAGGTGGGACTTGGTTACGCTGTCTTTTTCCCTCGTGTAGGTAATGGATTCAGTTTAGTGAGCATCTGAGCTCCTGAGTGCAATGACGAACATTACTCAGAAATCATCTCAGCCCCTAGAGGGCACTCACTTCCATAGGAGGCCCAGGCTGGCTGGGTCTGCTGACTGAAGGCACTGCATTCTTAGTTTTTTCCTTTCATTCTCTTTACTTCCTGGACACAGACAGTCCCAGGCAGACCACAAGTCCAGAGTCCTAGCTCCTGGGCACAGTTTACAATTGGCTCACAAATCTTGACTCAAGTTTTACTTAAGCTTTCATAATCTCCTGGTTCTCCACACACCCCACCCTCTAGCAACAAAGGCTACCTGCCATTCACTGAATCCCACCTTGCCCCACCCCCCACCACTTAACCAGCTAATATGCCCACCCTTCCTGGAGTCCCTGGTCTCTCATTTGCACTTAGGACTGCCCCCCTACAAGGCCTTCTCTAGGCCAAAGCAACCAGGACTGATTCTCCCTCCCCTGTGCTGCAACCTAACTCTAGGAGCGAGCCTGCTCATCACATGCTATCAGACTATTCTCCTGTGAATTCCTCTAGTACAGGGTGCATGACTTATTCGTCTTATAAAGGAAAGAATGAATGATAAAGGCACCCAACAACAGTTGGAATATATATATATATTTTCATGGCTTATAAGTCAGGGGCTAGATCATGCACTGTTTTGCAAATATTCTGTTACTGTAAATTTTTAAACAGAAAACTTACAGGAGCAGCTTTTTTTTTTCTTCTTCCCAAATTTAGTGCATGGATGGAAACACAGAATCTGTTTAAAATGCAGACTACAGGGTGCCACACTCAAGGGCTTGTTTTCTCCAAGTCTGGGCTGGGGTCCTGGATTGTGACCATCTAATAAGTTCTTCAGGAGATTCCACTGAAGGGATTCAGACCCTCTTTCTGAGAAACTCACTCCTAGAGGTACAGGGTCTGGAGCACCAGAGATTAACATGCACATTTCACTGGAAAAAGTAGAACTAGTTTTAATACTTTAAAGAGAATGACTACTATCTGTTCTTCATCATGAACACAGACTCCTTCCTGCCTGAATGTGGTTGCTTAGTAACGAGAGGCAGCAGGAGGGAAGAAAATAACAACCATCCAATACCATCATCCACCAGGAAATGAGTGACCACTGTCAAGGCACTTAAGAACTCTCAGAAGCTCATAAAATGAAACTGTGGGATCACACTGAACTTTCTCCTGACAATAAAATCACGTGATTCTACAAGTGCCGTTCCCATCGCTACCATGATGTGACCTTAGCTCATCCTTTTCTACTACTTCTCACTTGCCTGTACCCTGTCTTTGGAACACACACACCACATATCTTACACCCCATTACCTCCTCCTCTCCAAGCATCTCAACCTTTAAGCCCAGCTCAAGTTGGGTCTCCTTTCTGAAGCTTTCTCAGTTAATTTTTTTTGAGGGGGTAGTGTATAGATGTATAATTAAACATCTGCAGGTGTGTTATTTGTCTACACCAAGACTCTAAGCAACGCAGGAGACGAAGTGAGACGCCAGATGCGGATGCACTAGTCACAAAGGGAATGTACTGGGCCCTTTGTAACTAAGTTGAAGAATCAATAGTTAGCTTTACCAGAATGAGTGAGAGAAACTTTAAAAGACACTAAACTGGAAGGGGTTGCTGGACGAGGCCATGGGGAGGACTCGAGTCCTCTGCCACTGCCGCCACCCATTCAGCAAAGAAGAGGAGCACCCCTGGAATGTGCCCCATGGTGGGTGCCCTGAAGAGCTGAGGGTGAACGCTGGTGTAACATGCCCCAACAGAGGTGGGGATTTGGAAGCACCAAAACCATCTGACCCCTCAGCTTCCCTAAGCAGACTCCTATCCCTGCCCATATCCTGGAGGGAAAACATCAACTCAGGGAGGCCCCTCTGGAAAATAGTTCCTTCGATACTGGATTTATTCCTCATCTGAATTGAGTACTTGAGCCCTTCAAAAGGGGAAATATCACTGCCTGTAAATCAAAAACCGCCACTTACAGGTAGGAAGGAGGTCTCCCTTTAGTTATGAAATAAGGATAAATGAGGAATTAAAAGGGCAAAGCACCTGTACTACTAGGAATCCACACAGTTTATGAAACAAATGTCAGGAATGGAAGTTATAATGACACAGAAAGCACATTTCTATTCTAGAAAAAGAAGCTTCAACTTTAATTAAGTTTGATTAAAATTTCTTCCCTCTTTCCAGGAATGTGGAAGTTGAAAAAAAAAAAATGCAACATCCCAAAACAAACAGACTTCCCACCTTAGGGGCCAACCCCCTTACAGAAAAATGAGCTCCTCCCAGGAAAGGGCCTCAGGACGTAAGAGAGCCACCATTCTCCAAGTAAGCAACCTTCTTTTACCCTTTCTCTCCCTTCTCCAGCTAATTCCTGCACGGGATCTTTTCATTTTCGCTGCCCAGGCAGTGAAACATGTGCTTTAGCCTCAGCAAGCAAACAGCCCGTCTTAGGATCACACACTTCCTTCCAGCCACCATCCCTCCCTTTTCACAGTGACTTGTTACCTGCATAACCAGAAACAGCATGTTCTTCACTCTTTCCCTTCAGAGACAATAGGGGGGAAAATTACCTTGCTGTCTTTTTGTTGTTACGTTTTGTTTTATTTTTTTTTCTTGGGGTGAGGGGAGGGATGAAGGCTATGCACCAATACAGGGAAGGTATAAATTGAGGAAAATAAGGTAAAATATTGCTTTGCATATCTTAATATTACTACTACTATTAAAGCCCATTGTAAGACCTTGATAAAGCAGTCATTAGAGCTCTTCCTAGCTCTCTTAAGGGGCAGATGACTGCAGCTCTCTCCTCAAGGTGGCTTGTGGCAGTTGGTCCAAGAAGCTTATCTCAAGGTATAAAGTTGAAAGAAAGGTGGTATAAACTGTAGGAAAATAGAAGATGTAAGGCTACATCGTTCCTCTAAGAATTTTGAAATTATCTTCTATAACTATGCCCCACAGTAAGGGGGAGGGATGGGGAGGATGACCAAGAGCAATGGTATTTTAAATAAATTACCACTTTGATGTGACTGGCTAAGAAAGAGAGGTGGAGAATTTCAGAAAGTACTCAATCCTGGCAGCCAGGGGAAGTGGAGGCCCAGAGAAGACTAAGGACACTAGAGCCAGGTGCCACTCTCAGCTGGGCCCAAGAAACTGATATCAAGAGCCAGTCAAGTCCCAGAAGGGAGGGTTCCCTCCCCTCACTTTCTCAAGTCTGGGGGAAAGGTGGGCGTTTGCGTTTGTGGCTGGCTGGCTTCAGAGGGTAAAGATGGGGTGGGAGGGAATGAGACATGGAAGAGCAGTCAGGAAAAATAGGAAAGCAGGGAAATTGGCACATGGCACTCTGGAAAGGAGGAAGAGTGGGTCTGAATGTGGCAAGTAAGTTTAATAGACCAACATAAGTTATTCCCATTTCTGAGTCCGGAATCACCAATTTCATTAGAAACATATGCTTTAGAACTTGGAATCAGCTTGTTTTAGCCACATGCAATTATTTCACTTACTCAGTGTCTATTTGCAGTAGCCACCGTGCTAAATGGGAGCTGGGGAATACACATGGTCCTGCCCCTCCTTTTAGGGAGTCTAGTTTAGGGAAGTGTTGGATGAGTAATCACAGATGAGAATACAATGGATGTGGGCTATTTAATCCCATCTCCCAGCACATCAAGATCAAACACCAAGGACCTCTGGACTAACCTTCTAATTGAAAACCTTAGCACAGCTTCTGTGCCTGGGCTAACACTCATTGGGTCTCCAGAACCATCTAGGGCCCCAGGCTGAGCTGGTGCTGAAACGGCTGACTTGACAGCAAGCATCCACTTGGATCTGTGTGGACAGTCAATTCCCAGGCCTCTCATCCTTGTCATATGCACAAAGTGTAAGATCCTCCAATCTCCGTCCTCCGGGGAATGCATATCTCCACAATGCACTGCTCTGCTTCCCAGGGACTCATCCTTCCACGCTAACCTCCCTCCAATCTTTTTGCCCCTGCTCTCCTCAACCTTTTCTCTACCAACAAACTTCCTCATAATATACCATCATCACAAAATGCATCACTCAAATCTGTTTCTAACATTTACCTGGCTCTCCTCTGAAGACATTTTCTTGCAACTCTCTCCAGTAAAATTGTGAATTCCCCCCACACTCATTCACTCATTTGGGCTGGAAGGGAGGTCTACATTCTCCAACTGACCAGTGGCTGCTCCCAAATTGTTGCTTTGCTCTTTCATGCAAACCCTCCTTTTCTGTGGCTTTGTCTTTGTCTCCTACCCAATTCTGAAGGAGTGCGGGAAGGCACTTTGACACCAGGCAGTCTTAGATTTGAATCCAGGCCACTTAGGAGCTATGCGACCTTGGACAAGTTATGTAATCTCCCTACGCCTCAAAAAGTATTCGTATCTCTTATGATTGTTATGTGGATTAAATAAACTGATATACGAAAACAAAAGCACTCAATACTATTAGCTATTTTATGATTATAATTTGGGGGTCTTCAGTGTCTATGTGGACAAAGTATTTTCGACTCCCTAGCCTCACCTCGTCTTTTGGACTCCTGTGAACCTTGCTGCCCTCTTCACTCCAGTCACTCACTGCCATGACCATAGATTTCTGAACTCTCTGAAGTCAAATACCCTACTCACTGATCATAGTGGTCCATCCTTTAAGTTCTCTCTCTCCCATGCTCCCACCTCACCAACTCTTCAGCCTCACTGAGACCGCCACTCCTTACATCTTTCCCTTTCCTCCCCGACCTTTTAGCTTCATGCTGATGCTGATGGCACTTCCTTTCCAATGTAGACCAAAACCCACAGTGTTTCACCTTAGTAACCATCTTCCCGATGCCTTCAAATTTCCTGCCCCTTTGTTCTTCTTCTGTATCTGGTTCCTCAATCCCACCCCCAAATCAGTTAAACCCAGATATGGAAACCCTGAAAGTCTACAGGACTCAGGCAGGATCCTAAAAGAGCAGAGGAAACTCGGTGCGGACTTTGACAACTCAAAATGGTTTGTGCCCTCTGAGGGGGCTGTCCTTATGCATTCCAGGCAGAAACATACAGTCAATGTTGCTATACCTTCCAACCAATTAAGAGAAGCCAGAGTTTTATATAAAATATCCTAGTTTTCAAATGTCAGTGACTAATTTTAAAATGAATGAGAAAAGAAAGAAATGAAAGACAGGAAAGAAGGAAGGAAGAAGAGAAGAGAGAAGACACATACATACATATATACATATATACATACATACATACTGCGTACCTTGGAGTCAAATCCAGCCCCAATTTTAAACTGTAATTCAAATCTTTTATTTACTCTGTGCTGATACTCAAGCTGCTGAGAGCTACTGGAGAGAAGCACACACCCCTAGCTGTAGTAATTCTGCATCTGCAACACTGCAGTCCCTCATTTTGCCTAACAGTCAGACCTCCAGTCACCCCCAAAGATCACTTCTTCCATGAAGTGTCCTCTGACCCAAGGCCTACAAATAGTTGATGCTATTTGTGTCTGTATGTTGTACACTTTGGATGATTGTATGGTATGTGAATATATCTCAATAAAATTGAATTTTAAAAAAATCAATGACCACAATGGCCTAGAACGCCCTTTCCTCTTTCTCCATCTGGCAAAGTCTGACTCACTTTTAAAAGACTCAGCTCAAAAGTCAAATCCTAGTTTTCCAAGTCAGGATTAGTCTCTCTATATGCTCTGTGAGTTTACTACTTTTTGCCCGTTTCTCCTTCTACAACATGTAACACTTTAAGCTGCTGAAATGTGCATGTTTGCCTCCCCCTTAAGACTATAAATTCCTTGACATCAATGATCATGTCTTCTTCCTGCCAGGAAACGCAATGCTTGCCACATGATAAACACTCCCAATGCTTGTCCCCTGAATAGATCAAGTACACTATGGGGTTTTGATGCTAGGAGTTGCCACAGACCATATATAATTTAGCTAAAAGCATTTATTGAGTGTTTCCCTACACTAGGCACTGATGAGAGAGAAATACATAAGGCAGGTCCTTGTCCTCAGAGAGTACATAATTTAAGTATCATGAGATCCTTCAAGAATCCTGATCCAGCCATGGAAATCAAAGTATACTTGATATCACAAGACACATGATGTGCCGGTTTGAATGTATTATGTCCCCCAGAAAAAGCCATATTCTTTGATGCAATCTTGTGGGGCAGACAGAATAGTGGGAATTAAGTTGGAACGTTTGAATTAGGTTGTTTGCATCGAGATGCACCCCACCCAACTGTAGATGATAACTGATGGGATATTTCCATGGAGGCGTGGCCCCACCCATTCAGGGTGGGCCTTGATCAGTGGAGCCATATGAACATGCTGGCTCAAGGAGATGGAATGGAGTGCAGCTGTGAGTGACGTTTTGAAGAGGAGCAAGCTTGCTAGAGAGGAACGTCCTGGGAGAAAGCCATTTTGAAACCAGAACTTTGGAGCAGAAGCCAGCCACGTGCCTTCCCAGCTAACAGAGGTTTTCCAGATACCATCAGCCATCCTCCAGTGAAGGTACCCGATTACTGACGTGTTACCTTGGACACTTTATGGCCTTAAGACTGTAACTGTGTAGTCAAATAAACTCCCTTTTTATAAAAGCCTATCCATCTCTGGTGTTTTGCATTCTGCAGCATTAGCAAACTAGAACACATGATATGCAACTTCTTTCCTTTTTAAACAAAAGCAAAACGAGGAAAGGATAATTTAAAATATACTGGCCTATGTGATACATTCACATCAGATTAACTAAGCAATTACAAGCGAAACCAGCTGTCTCCATTTCCAGGGTTAGAGTTAAACAGTTAAATGTCTACCAGGCAGATATAACCCTGAACCTTCTGCAAACTGTGTTAACTGCAAAGAGGGGGAGCCCTAACACTTACACTCAATATAAAGGTGCAAATGAAGGGTAATATATATTCCATGAAATTCTGTTTTGCTTTTTATATTTCTAGAAGAGGTAGAATTTTAACATTCAAGATTCACTTATTAGTTATGCAAATAACTTCACAAAGCATTCTGCAGAACTATCTGAAGTTGTTCTGTTTGTCTGCATTTATAATCATGATATACTAAATGAAGGTGGGGTAAGGAAAGCCCCCTGAGGTTCGATATCCATGCTGTGGATTCTACTTTCAAACTTTACTGGGAGTCTTACGGAATTTCATGAAGTTACTTTCTTTCAGTCTGACTTTGAGGGCTATGTATGTGTCTGGTGATGTTCATGACCACTTCAGACCACATAGTCAACCACTGAGTAAGAGCCTTGCTTACTTTCAAGACTGAAACAAATATAAAATACGACTACATGGTGGGTCAAATTCATGGTGAAACAAAAAAGTGTGAGACACTTGTATAGAGAGTGCAGGGTTTACACATATGAAGCGAATTATTGACAAGTTAAACACTCAACTATGGGAGACAGTTAATCTCCAATAGGCAAGGGCTTTACTTCTAGGAAAGCATATTTCCTTCAATCTGGGACAGGTCCAATGATAATATGGAATTTCCACAATTATTTTGTTTTAAAAACATCAGAGTTTAATATAGATTCTGGCTTTTTTAGTCATGAGTTGACTTGCTCTATTGAGCCAAAAATTACTGTGACAGAGGGCAAGAGAATAGATGTTCTTTTCTTGGTTGAGAAAGAAGAGCTTCAAATACAGTTTCCCACTTTTTATGCATGTGTTTAAAACAGGGAGAATGACAGCAAGTAAATGGTCAGGAATGTTTTAAATCTCGGCTTTGCAAATGCATATTTTCCATAATGTATAAGTTAGTTTTATTTATACCCACAGAATAGTTGGATAAGTTATCCAAATAAAAGGGAACAACCAAAAAAAATGAACTGAGTTATAGAAATTTGTCTAACAGACCAATCATTAGAAAAAAAGAAAAGAATAAAACCTGTTACTAAGAGCCCTTTTTCTTTGACACAATGTCTTGAAAACAGATGGACATGATAATTAATTATAGGGCTCTTAATTTGATAATGTCCTTTTGAAAATGCATACTTAGGGACAATTTCCACTTATCAGATTGAGTAGGCATGATACAAACAACTCATTTACCTAGCACAATGTAGCACAATGTTAAAGTACGAGGGTCTATAATTTATATTATTTGATGACCAAAAATTGTAACACTGTCTTAAAGAGGGAAAAGGGAAGTGCTCCCTGACTTTTTTGAGCATGAACCTGACAGTTCCAAGCCACCTTGAGAAGGTTCTGTCTTTGATATATTTGTCTAGCAGGGCCAAAGTGTTGCCAGTACCACCCTGCCTGTCCCCTGACCCTTGCTTAGCCCTCCTGCCCTCCACTTCCATCCCCTAACATCCTCCCCCTGCAAAGGTCTGGACCCGAGTTACAGGCCGGGGCTCTGGAAGTGGGGGTTGAGTGACCAGTTCTAGAAAGCTCAATTACCCAAGTGTAAGTACATTAGCAAACACAGTGCTAAGGACTCTTGACACTGTTACTCAGAGACTATCGCTCAGAAGTGGACAGATGTTGTGGAGTAGGAGAAAAATCCACTGAGTTCTCAGTAAGAAGGGAACTGTACGATTCCAAGATTCAAAACTACAGAAAAATAGCGAAGGATAAGAAAAATTATCATCAGTTATTATGTGTGTGCTTTTTAGGTTTTTGATTTCTTAGCATGGATTTAAAGCTAGCATATTACTTTATAGTGTTTCTTAAATTAAGTTCCTATTATTTCTTAGAAATTCAGTTTGCTAATTGATTTTCTTGAAGGAAGACTACTGTGTACACAGGTCCAGAATATTTTTTAAATTGGCCATGATGACATTTGTAAATTGGCGAGTTCCTTCAAGCCTGGGCCACATCTCATTCATCACCATATCCTACCGAAAGCCCAGTGATCTCTGTTTTCCACAAGGTCCTCAATGAATATGTGCTATTTAAGCATTTTCAAATCTGTACATTGTTTTCACTCACTGTAACTATGTGGTTGGATTAGTTTTGGTTTAACCTCAAGAACTTCCAAAGAGGAGGGATAACCTGTCAAAGATTCCATTCACCTGGCCTCATTTAATATAAGGCTGTAAATTCTAGAACCCCAGAAAGTTCCTTTTCTAAATAGCTACATCTATCCACAAGAAACAGTGTACTAGCAATCCACTAAGATTCCATTATTGTAATGCAACATAGCACCAATAAGATGAATTTTTTTGAAAGCACAAAGAAATTAAGTATACTAGATTTTCACCTTGAAGCAGCTAAGTCTATGCAGATGTTACAGTGAAAGTAAAGGAAATCCCTGACATTCATTCTGGTTATGGTCTTCTTTTCTGACATATCTTCCAGACACAGTGGGTTAGGCATCCTTTCTTTCATCTTATTTCCTTTCCTAGAATTACAGTGGTTGGAGCTCTTATGATACTATAAGGCATGAATGGGCAATTGTCTTCGATCTAAGGTCTTTTATGAGGGAAATAAAACTGAGGATCAAGAAGAAAAAAGGAACCTAATTTAGGTAGCTGTTTTTTTGTTTGTTTTTTAATTTTAAGAGACATAGAAAAGGTCCAATCATAAAGTTAGGATCAGAGAACCTAAAACATGTTAATGAATATAATGCTGTGTGTGTATGTGCAATTAAATGTGAAATATAGAAAAAGGCAGTATGAATACAGAGGAGTTGGACAGAGTGACAGGGAAGGTAGACAAAGGGTCAGAGCCTCAGGGAAAGTGATATAGCAATAGATGGGGAGAAGCAGGTACCAACACGGGGCCAGGAGCCCATAAGCAGCCATGCCTGGGTTGAGGTAGTTCGTGCAAGTGAGCATGTGGGAGCAGGGGCACACAAGCACACATCACCTTCCCCCCAACAGACACACCAAAGCAAGATGACAGACCGTGATCTTCACATTCCACTAGAAAGCAGTTTAAGAGGGTAAATACTCATCTTGTAGATTAAGCCTTTGGCCATAATTCCCCACTCCTGCTCTAAGAGACCACCTATTTATAGATGTAAAAAATATATATATACAACCAGCAATACTCAGTCATTGACCAAATAAACCATCTGTTATACTGGATTATCAGCCAGCTTTCACAATCCAACCATTCTGATTACCCTGGCTTAAACCATTAGCCTAATGGTTTATTTCGTTTTGCCCTTCCTAAGTTTTGTTTTTATAAGAAAATGAAAAAAAAAATCATAATTCTTTTACGACTTCCTTCAGACTTTTTCCCATTACTACACCATGCAAAACATCTCTCTCTCTCTCTCATTTATCTTCTGAGTGCTGGGACTTAAAAAAAAAAAAAAAAATTCCTTCCCTTTTTCTCCCTTGAGTCTCCTATCACCAGATGTTTGGGTTCCTCTCTCATAGAGGGTTCAGAGAAGCCAAGAATTTACAGGTAGAAGTCACTTTTGAGATCATCTAAGCTCTCCTCCCTCCTTCTCAAATAAACCAATAGACCCAGACAAAGGGAGATGCTGGCCCGAATTCATGCAGAAGTGGGTCTGGTGTCTCAGGTTCCTGCTCCCTCTGCAGTTCCATGATGCATACTGGAGTATCCTTTACCTAATCACATGTACACATGTGCTTATAGACTAAACTAACAAAGGAAAGTGCAGGGCATGGAAGAGAATGTTGGGCCTCTTGGGTGGTGGGGCCAGAAGGGGCTGGTGGTGAGTGAGCTCAGACCCAAAGGGAGAGACACAGTTCGTGCTCCCACAGACTGGCTCTGCTAGTCACCAGGTAGGACCCCACATTGCTGCATCTATGAAATGCGAGACACAATTTGCCTCCTGGGTTGAGTTCTGGATTCTAACTTATCAATGTTTCCAGTGGAATGGTTCTTAGAAGGTAATGGGCTCAATACACTCTCTTAAATATGTTGGTGAATACAGATATCACAGTATTAGTTACATTTTATTTAACAGTCTAAAATTTTTAATTACCATGGAGCTAAGGAAAAAAAATTACAAAATGCTTCTAAATCTTGATTTAAAAATAAAACAGCATTTTCAGTGGAGTGTCTCACAAAGCAAGAGAGACAAATGTTCCGGATACAGGTCCTGGAAGAGAGTCAGGCCCTTTGGTCAGACAGAGGCTGGAGCCAGGCGGAGAGCTTGGGAAGCTGCTTGCTCCAGTGTACACAACCCAGAAAAACCCTATTTTAACTTTCTGAACATTATAAACAATGACTTAATTTATTTCTACCTCAAAAAAAAAAATCAAAAAAACAAAACTGGATTGGACTTTTCTCAATAACTTTTAAGAAATATTTACTTGGAGGCAGAAATTGATAACAGAACATTTTAAGAACAAAACGTTTGGGATCAAGCTCATTGACATAAATTTAGAATAGATGGCTATCAATAAGGTAAAGTTCGTTCAATTTAATAATATAAAAGCAGTCACTTAGGTCAAAGGTATAAGGGTATAAGAAACTCATCTGACTTACAGTGAAAGTAAATAAGTTGGAGGTATTACTACCTAGATTTTTAAGGTTTATAAGCCTATATCTGAAAGACTGAACAATTAGAGGCAAAGTGAAGAGAGAGAACAATGAATTATGATCTAAGCATTATCTCTGAGAAACAGCCAAGCTGGGCTACCTGAGAGGTCTGAGCTGGCAGACACAGAAGTACACAGGACGTACAGATATACAACCCAGGCTAAAGCTATCCCTCATTCACATTTGGTGGATCCATTTCTCTCAACCCTCATCGAGGAGAATTTCTATGCAACAACTTAAAGAGTTTTGTTTTTGTTTTCAAAATTGATCTGGTTTCATCAGGCAGATTTTGTGGCATCCAGAAATAGCACTCCCTGCTGTGTGATGAAAGAAAACCCAATTTAATTAGGTAGTCACAACATTCCTTAAGGAGAGGAGTTAAAAATAATGGTTGGTTGAATGATGCGTAAAGCTGTGATGGTGCTTGGAGGCTCCTGTGTCATGTCTCCTGCAAGTGAACTGCTGACTGGCGAGTGAAGAGAGAGGCAAGAAGGCAGCTGCTGAGGGCAGAAGGCAGAAGGCTGCCTGAGTTACACCTGTGTGTCCAGAGCCCCAAGGCCAGAAGGACAGTTAGTCTTTGGAAAAGGGTTACATATCTGTGGCACTCCACCAACTTTCTGAAATCAGAAAATGAAATCTAAAGGGCACCTATTTTTTATTAAATGTATATTAAGGGAGATTAAAATTGTTCACAAATTCTTCGCAGCTCCTCCCTCAAGAGACGGAGTCTATTTCTCCCCCTTGGAATCAGGGCTGGGGACTTGCTATGACCAACAGAACATGGCAGAGTGAGTGTGACTTCCAAGCCTTGATCTATGAAAGATGTGCAACTTTCTCTATTTTCTCTGTCTCTTTTGTCATCAGGTGAAGAAGTCCAGGGTGAACAGCCACAGAGGCAGGCAGAGAGGCCCTTCCAACCACCCCAGCCGAGTTCCCAAATATGAGCACAGAAGAATTACTCAGTCAACCCACAGAATCATGAGAAATAACATCTAATAAATAATAAACCTTTGTGTTAAGCTACAGCTTATGGGGTGCCTTGTTTAGGGGATGGCTTATTACAGAGAAATACATAACTGAAACACACCTGTATTTTGTTAATATGTACTATGCTGATATAAATAAATATGTTCAGGTATTAATATTCATTCATACATTTCTTGGATGTAAAACCAACAACAAAACTGTGTTATAAAAAAACTGAAGTGGAAAGAACACAAGGCTTTCATTCCAAAGAACCTAGACTGAAAACTTGCACCTGCTCTATCCCTTGTACCACAGAACATCTGTGATTTTGCACAAGTTACTTAATCTCTCAACCTCCGTTTTCACAACTGTAAATTCCTCTTGGGGACAGAGTGATGATAAATAAGAATGACAGAAATGAAAGTGCTCTGTAAACAGCAAGACACGTATACACTGACAATGTCACTGTTATTGTTACCTACATGTTACTTAAAGACTTTATTTTTTCCTCCCTGCCAAGACATCGTGTGGATCAATGTATCTGACTTTGAATTTTCCCCACTGTAAATTCTCTTACACATGGAGGCATTTTTGTGCTCATATGCATACACACACAAAGGGACTTCTACAGATCATAAGGTACTCATGAACCCCAGGGATGTTCCCACTTTTTCTTTTTGTCAAGGTGCAGTATTTAGAACCTTGGCAAGCTACCAACTCACATCCCTTTCTACCCTCTCCTGAAATGTATGATGACCTGCCTCTGCCACACAACTCGCGTTGTGTCCAGGGACAGACAGAAGAGAGAAGGATGAAAAGAAATAGCAGAGTGCCAGGAAGCCTAAATCAAGTTAAGAGAAGGAAGAGTTAATAATGGACAAGCGTCAATAATATCACACTAACAAAGGCTGTCCAAATAGAACGAAGTTCAGGAGAAAAGACACATAGGGTAAAACGAAGGATGACAGGCCATTAAGAAAAAAACAGATGAGTCAAAGAAAGAAGGGACAGATACAGGCAAGTGGGAGAGCCTCCTTGTCATGGTACAGAAATGGAAAAAGATATCCATAAATGCTAAGAACATCTAGTGAGCAGTGTCAGTCACCTGTAAGAGCACAATTCATGCTGGATGAATGAATCAATGGACTGAGTGCACACAACTCAAAGATAACTCACAAATTAAGCAAGGACTCACACAGAAATAGGGTGGTCAGGAAGCCGTATGGTTGAAAAAGTCTCACTGGGAATGGAAATTCCAGTCATATGGGAGTGACGGAGGGAGGAACTGGTCCCTGAGGATGGCAGAAAGAGAGTCTACAAATGCCTTTCTATTCTATGAAAGTATAATAAATCTTTACCAAAAAAAGGGGCTGTTATTTTTCACCTAAGGTAATTCTCTACTGCTAAAGCTTTTGATATTTGACCTTATTTTGTCCTAACTCTAAAGTAATATTCCTCTTGAATTCTCTACATAATCAGCTTTGCTCTCAAATGGCTCTGAGTTCTTAACAATACTCTTTATAATTATGCTAGTAAAGGTCAAATAATCATAAGAGGGTCTTCTTATGTATTCCAAAATGATCTTCTATACACCTAAAATCATGCTCTTAAAGAGACAGCCTTTGACATGGGTCACACATAAATAAAGTTATATTTTTTTTTCTCTTAAAATGCTACCACTATTACTACATATTAGACTTTCTTCTTTTTATTTCCATTTCACATGATTCTTGGGCTTTTATCCTTTCGTCAAAGTCTGACCTTTCTGACCATCAACCTTCATAATAAGTGGGAACCCATTAATATGCTGAAGTAGACTAAACAGGGTTAAGCCACGGGCCAAGCATATTCTGTGTTCATGGATTCATTCGCTATCAATGCATACAAAGAGGAAAAGAAGAGTAAGGCACAATTCCCAACCTCTAGAAATGTCCTTTGGTTGGTGAGACAAGACTTTATGTATGTAACAGTTAAATAACAATGCAAAGACGTAGATGAGGATGAAATGTTGAGCATTAATTAGTCAGAAATAAAAGCAAAGCACAAATACTGTATGGTCTCAGTAATATGAACTAACATTAATGAGTGAACTTTGAGAGTTGAAGTTGAGAACACAGGTTATAAGGAGGTAGAAAGAGAACAGAGATTGGGCATTTGATGGGTACAGAATGTTCAACAGGATCAAAACTAAAGACATAGAAATGGACAGCACAATACTATCTGATGGTAGCACAATATTTTAAGTAGACTGAACAAAGCTGAGTGTGAGTATGGTTGAAAGCGGAAGGTTAGGGACATGTATGACACCAGAAGGAAAGACAGAAGATAAAGATTGGGACTTATAACTTAGTGAAACATAGAGTGGACAATGATGGTGACTAAATGTACAAATCTAAGAATGTTTTTAAATGAAGGAGAACAAATGAATGCCAACATTGCAAGGTGTTGAAAATGGTATGGTATATGGAAAAATACAATCATTGCAAATTAGTCTATAGTTAACAGTAACATTGTAATATACTCCCATGAAATGTAATGAAAGCAATATACAAAGCTAAATGTCAATAAGAGGGGGATATAAGGGAAGGGTATGGGATTCTTGGAGTTGTTGTTTATTCTTTTTTTTTTTTTAATTCATTTTTTTCCCTCTTCTTTCTTTGTGGAAGAAATGGAAATGTCCTCATATAGACTGTGGTGGTGAATGCATAACTATGTGATTACACCAGGAACCAGTGACTGTTCACTTAGGATGGACTGTATGGTGTGTGAATAAAACTGTTTAAAAAATAAAAAGAAAGATATAAGTGCTGGGGAAAATGTGGAGAGAGGGATGTACCTGTTCACTGTTGGTAGGGAAGTAGAATGGTGTAGCCCACCTGGAGGGCAGCGTGGTGGTTCCATAGGAAGTATAGGCTTGCCATATGATCCTGCAACCCTGTTATTAAGTATAGTTGGAAGAACTGAAAACAGGGACATGACTGGACATCTGCACACTGGTGTTTACGGAGGCAGTATTCATGATTTGCAACGGATAGTGGCGGCCTAAGGGTATATCAACTGATGAATGGAAGAATGAACTGCAGTGTACACATACAAAGGAATATTCAGCAGCTGCAAGAAGGACTGAGGTTGTAAGGCATGCAACTAGGTGAATGAACCTTGAGGACAGTATGTTGAAAAACGAAAAGACAAATATTATAACACCTTACTAACATGGACTAACAATAATGCACAAAATCTGAGAACTGAATTTGAGAGCACAGGTTATCAGCAGAAGGCTTACTGTAACAGTTCCTAGATTGTAATCTTACAATAGTCACATTTATTCCTGAGTTCTTACGGTTATTTCTAAATTCTGAGATGCTAAGCTCTTTATGTATAACCTGGTTGTTCCCTGGAACTTTGGGTATCTATGTGACACCTAAGACTCAGAGCTAGAATTCTGCAGCTATGAAAATCAGCATTACCCCATACAGCAACTGTTTAAAAAGCTGAAAAAGAGGTCAGACTTCAATTAGAGATATGAATGAAGCTGATCCGGTTAGGACTAAGGCAAATCAGACTAAGATAAAGGATAATACTGACTGTGTTTTAAAACTTCAACTTCTGTGTGAGACCAAAGGAAGAGACGTTTATCTGGTGCAAAATTTATATTTTCTATAGCACACAATCTAATTTAACTTGTAAGGTCACTTTACTCGAATACCATAATTATACGGAACCTTGAATAGGGAGTGGGATCTTGTTGATTTGTACAGGTTAGTGTGATACCCTGATATATCCCAGAATAATCTGGGCAGAGAATAAAGAGGAATTTGCAAAGTCCCCTTGAGGGACTGGGGAAAAATGTGGAAATAATAAACTTCCCTACCTGGAGAATTCCTGATATTCTCACAAGCATTTGGGACTACCAATTTAATAGGCCAAGCCCTTGATCTTAGGGCTTACCTCTGTGAAACTTACTCCTGCAAAGGAGAAGCTAAGCCTACTTATAATTATGACTAAGAGTTCCCCCCAGAGAACCTCTTTTATTGCTTATATATGGCCTCTCTCGAAGCCAACTCTGCAGGTAAACTCAATGCCCTTCCCCCTATATGGGACATGACCCCCAGGGGATGAGCTTGGCCCTGCCATTTTGGGACTCAGAAAGCCTTCTTAGAATAAAAGGGGAAAGAGAAATAAAAGTTTCAGTGGCTAAGAGATTTCAAATAGAGCTGAGAAGTCATTCTGGAGGTTATTCTTCTGCATTATATAGATATCGCTTTTTAGTTTTTAGTGCATTAGAAAACCTAGAAGGAAATACCTGTAACTGTTGAACTGTAACCAGTAGCTCAGATTCTTAAAGATGACTGTATAACTAGACAGCTTTTACAATGTGATTGTGTAATTGTGAAAACCTTGTGACTGACACTCCCTTTATCCTGTGTATGGACAGATGAGTAAGAAAATAAAGACAAAAAATGAATACATAATGGGGGGGGTGTTAAGGGTTATGGGATGTTTTGAGTGTTCTTTTTTATTTTTATGTTTATTCTTATTTTAATTTTTTTGGAGTAATGAAAATGTTCAAAAATTGATTGTGGTGATTTATGCAAAACTATATGATGATACCGTGAACCACTAAAATTGTACACTTTGGATGATTTATCTGGTATGTGAATATATATTAATAAAATTGCATTAAAAAAAGAATTAGATGATTAATTAGAAACATGGAAAAGGATATGCTGGGAATTCCTAGAGGGTTGGACAAGTGTTAGTTGAAGCAGAAAAACCTCATGGATATATAGTGGAATTTAATTGGAGTCTTGCAGGATGAACAATATCCAAAAAGGGGAAAGACAGTAATGAAGCCATCCCATATTGTGAAAAGTGAACACAGTGCTTGGAATGGAGTACTGGACCATAAAAAAAGGGGACTGGGGAAAAATTACAAGGGTTTTAAAGTGAGACAAAAGTAGTATTACCTCCCAATAGCACTAAGATAACAAGAAACTAAAAATATTTATTCTTTTTCTCTTCTTAAACATATAAAAACTGTCACAGAAATCATTATGGTGAAGAGTGGACCTGTTCATTCATCCATTTATTTATTCATCAATAAATGTGGACTAACATACAACATCAAGTCCTAATCTAGGTACTAGGGACTATAAAAGAATCACACAGATTATGAAAGACTAACATAAAAAAAAAAATCAACAGTGTCAATGCATCATGAAAGGTGCTACAATAAAGGAGATTATAGGGAAGCAGGGGAGGGCCATGTAAGTCATCCTTAAGACCCAAAGACTAAAAACACTTCCAAGAGAAGGAAATGCAGTCTTGCAAGATGAGAAGTTCCCCAGGTGTACAGAGAAGGGGAAGCAATCAGGGGAGGGGCCAACAATGCAAATACAAAGACCCAGAGCATGAGCGAGTGCGAGTGCAGGGAGCGGGTCCTGTTCAGGCAGAACAAAGGATGCATGTGGAGAAGTGGCAGAGGATAAGTATGGGTCACTGACTATCCAAAATACAGGGGACGAAAGAGCTGTGAGAACTTATCCCTTCTCTGCAAATAATTTACAGTGGGATTTTGAATGACTTCTTTCTCCGTGTTTTCCATTTCAACATTAGAGGCACGTTTAACTCCCACTAGTCTTTAGTCAAGAGTGCCAAAGTTGAACACTATGCCAGTACAATAATAACCATCCCAAGGTCTATGTTTACTGGACCCACAGAAGCTTGGAGATAAAATGGAAGGCATCTAGTCCAACCCCCTTTCCAACATGACATTTCCTCTAAGCATTTCTGGCAGGTGGCCATCCAGACGGAAAAATGTCTATCCAGCTCCAGGGAGCCCCGTCTATCTCAGGAAGAAGCCCGATTCATTACTGAACATCATCAGTTGTGAGAAAGTTCCTTCTTAAACTGAGATTAAATATGTCTCCTTGTAATTTCTACCCATTTCTACCCCCTACAGTGACTGAAGAAATAGCCTACTGTGCCTCCTACATGCAGATGGTGCTCTATTACCTTCCTAACAGTGAATCGAGAATTGTTCCTTTTTCTCACTAAAGGACTTGTTAATTAACAACTGGCTTAGTCTTGATTAATTAGGCTCTTCAATACAGTGTGCCACCTTCCTTTTCATTAAGACCTTGAAGGGACATCTGTTACTGTTAATAATGCTCCATTTTCCTCCTTTACTAATTGGTAATACCTTCTGTTTGCACAACCAACCCTTCACTCCTTTCAAAGCATCTTCACATAAATTATCTCATGGTAACATCCTAAGAAGGTTGCTGTACTACCGTTAGCATGTTATCTTCACAAACATTTTTGTATCCATTTTATAATACTATATAAAGTATAGGGGAAGTCAAGCATAAGTCTGAGAGAATCCTAGGGTTCTGACAGGACAAAAGCTGTGAGACACCAAATATCTAATATATTTTAAGAAAGGAAAGAAGAAAAAAGGTAACTATCAGAACAAATTTTGAACTCCTTATCTAATTATGGACAAATAACTGATACTTATCTTAACTACAGACCACATATATTTCTATCTTGTTGAACCATTTGTATAATTACCACTACTCATTCAACAAACATAGATGTTAAGTGCCTGGCAGTGTAACTGAGGATGAGGGAGAAGAAGTTAGAGATGGAGTTAAATAAGATGCAGTTTTAACTCTTGATATTAAATGTAGAACAAAAGTTGACAGAAATGAGATTAATGCAGTAAGAGGTTCTAGGCAAGGATTCAGGAGGAGGTAATTGACTCTGGGAGAGCAGCCAGCAAAAGATGGACAGGAGCTCATGGTGGAGAAGAGTGGGAGGGTGCCACAGAGGAAAAAGCAGAATTTAACCTCACTTTTTCAAGCACAATCTTCCCCAATGCAAAGTACAAAGGACCAGCTCTATGGTGGTGCTACAGAAGCTGTCAAGGATAGGACCCAGAGACCCTCATGTTCTGGAGAAACCCTGGTCCTACAGGGCTAAGTTGATGTCCTGTTACTACAAATAAAAGGACAGCAGCTTCTTCCCCACCAAGTCAGAGAGATGTGTTTGTTACTCCAGAAAGCATTTACAAGAATTTAGATTCCTCTCTGCCTCAGCCATAATGGGGGCCTGGGTGGATATGGATTCCAAATGTCAAGGATCCCTAGAGAGTGGTTCTATTAAGCAGGCAACGTTTCACCCCATTGGACACAGTGTTTAAGCAACTATAAGCATTTGCTGCAGAGGATCAAATGGCCTGCCTACTATTGATATATCCCACCCTCCCTCCCTGTCTACAGACAGAGGGACATATTTGCCTGCATAATTTCCAGCCCTCAAAAGTGCACAGATACCCCTACATGTGGTATCTATATGGAATCAATGACTTAACCTGAAGACATGTGGCTTTGATCCCAGGAAAGAGGAGTGTGAACACCAAGTCATAGTAACAGTTCAGTGGTTCCTCCACAGGAATGGGAGAGTATTAGGTTTCCCATGGGAAAACAAACTGTATGCTTCAAACTGCACCTTAATGATGCTAACCTGTAAGACAGACGAGAAAACTCGATGAACTAATGAGAAACCAACCTTGTTGGCAGAGTACAGCAACCATCGGCTGTGAGTCTCACTTGGGTTTCGTAGCTATCCAGGGGGCACACGGCCTGCTGAACGGAGGGGCATTCCACAGTGCTGCAGTCCACGCTGAAAACTGAAAGGGGCAAACAGAGAGGCACCATTTACTGTTACATTCACTCTCATTCTGAGTCCTGAAATGAAGCACTGTCTCTTAACAAACTTCCAAAGTTTACCTGCTTCCTGGAAACCCTGTTTTTGTGGCATGTTTTTTTACAGTCACTGCTATAGAATTGTAACATGTCCCAAGCCTTCTGTGTAAGGAAATGAGGAAGGGGGATGAAGCATTTAAGAGTCAAGATGAAGACAGAGAGAATTAAACCAATGGTGGTCATATGGATGTTGATATTCAGTCAGAGGGGTTTCTTATAGAACAGTTTGAGAGACAGACAGGAACTGTTTTGCCTGAAGCAATTAATTAGCAGGAAAAAAACAATCTGACCAACAGAAACTTACAAAGAGGAAATCACTAGAGTCCAGATATGTATTCACAGACTATATTATGAACGTTGACACAAGAGCAAGAATATTAGAAACAATATACAGCAAGAAACAGCTGGGACACAACAAACAAATTAAATGCTGGCAACAAAGGTAAGTAAACAGTCGGAAGTGACTTAGCACATACTATGAAGTCAAGGGGACAGTTCACAAGGAGAAAGACTGGGACTGAGTATTTATTATAAAAACTTCTGCTAATACAATGCATTTATCTTATTTATCTAAGCTTAGATAAACTTATTTATCTAAAAATAAGTTTCTGTTTATATATGATGATTGTTTTTAAACGTAATACTTCAAAGTGACAGATGTATCTGCAAAGGAACGCTATGACTTCACTCGGAACGAAGCAGGGAGCCTTAACACCATAAACTTCACCCTTCTGCCCACCCCCATCATGTATAATTTGAAGCAGAAAAAAAGGAGGAAAGAGGAAAAGACACAGTCCTTCTCTGAAGGTGCTTTACGTACCAGCAGATCATCACTCTGGTTCTCTGCCCAGAAGGCCAGAAGTCAGGCTGCCATTAGCCTGAAGTGGCTGCCCTGAGGGTACTGATGAGAACACATGCCTTCTGAGGGGCCCGCATTGCTCTGGGGTGCCAAGGAGCAAGTCTACCAAGACAAACCTCATGCATACCTGCCTACCAAGACAAAGCTCACGCGTACCTGGTTTGCACTCATAGAGGTCGCAACACTCCCCTGGTTTCCCTGAGGCCTTTGACACTAGAATGTTCAGGTATCCCGGCTGGCAGACTTTGCGCAGGCAGCCCGCAGGGTCGCACACGCAGCGGCTGGGTAAGGGGCAGCACTCCCCGGGAGGGGCGTAGCCCTCAATCAGAACGGAGTCTTCAGGACAACGAGGAGAGAACTGGACTTCACAGCGGGCCTTGGAGCAATCTGGCTTCTCTTCTAAAGCGGAAAGAAAGAATTTAGCACATGCCCAGGGGCGGGTGTGGGGCATTTTCACAGAACAGACAGTCCTGAAAATCTGCTTACTAACCAAAAAAGGCACAGAGAGATCCAGTGACAGCCCTCACAATCAGTTTAGCTGACCATGAAAATCTCTCCCCAGATCTGCCCATGACACCAGAATGTCTTCTTCCATCTACTCACTCTTATTGAATAATCAACGTCCAGTGCAATGACCAAAATGAAGAAAAAGGGAAGACGCATACACAACATGTAGAATCTGAAAACTAGACTCAGTCATCAAATAACTAAAAGACCTCTGAAGCAAAAAAGTTTTAAGTGCTGTTCTTTGAAAGCATTGCATTTAAACAGCAAAATAGAGCCCCGCAAACAAATCATGGCTACTTCAGGGCCTAGAGACAAGGCACATGATAACCAAGTTAGAAGAAATCCAGCTCCCAAGTCTGAATGTAGATGAGATGAACTTATTAAGATTATATGATTCTATTATGTGTCAGCTTGGCAAGATAGATAATAAGCCAAATCCCCATGTAATTTCCCAAAATGACATCTGAGGGGTTTCTACCACAGCAGAGACTGATCAATTATTTTGCCCCCCTTTTGCCAACATTATCTACTGAACTACTGATGCACCTCAATTTTAGAGAAGGAAAAAAAAATCAGGGTGGTTAACACTTAAAAAAGATTTTAGGACTGGGCAGCAAAGCTCTAATTTCCAGTCTACAACTCAGTAGGTTTAGGTTTTAAGAAACCTACACCAACATAATGTCCTTGAAGAAAAAGACCAAAATAAACCAAAATGACATAATCACAACCCATGACCTTTTGTGGGGACTTCAGCAAATTTTGGGTGTATATGATGCCATGTCGTATGGGGTTGTGTTCCTATAAGCTCTGTCTTTCCTAAAGCAAAACCGAAACACAGAATCACATAGCAGGGTTAGACCCAAGAGGTTATCTCCATCAAATCTTGTAGACCCCAGAGCTCTAGTGACCTGCCTAAAGTAAAAGGTAAAAATCTAAAGCAAGATCCCAAGCCTCCTCAGTTCCACTTCACTTTGGTCCTAATAAGATAAATGTAAATCTATTTACAAAACCACGCCTGCTCCTCAGGTCATTTTCTATCTTGATTGTCGTATCTCTTATTTCTGGTCATCTTCCATGTCTAACTACTTCTTATCTAATTAAGACACACTCATAGTTTTAGCAAACTCATTCAAAAATATGTATTGAGCCCTGGCTGTTCCACCAGCATTGGATGAAAACAAGATCTCTGCCCTCACAGAGTTCACCATGTAGTGAAGGGTGGTGGAATATAAACAATAAACCTCATAAATCCATAAGTTGTATAGTAGCAAAGGGTGATAAGTGCTGTGGAAGAAAGCCTGAACAGAGTAAGGGGGAACTGGAGAGCTTGAAGGAGGACAGCAGGGGGAGAGCGGACCATTATAATTCGGCCAGAACAGGCACCATTGAGAAGATTATGTTGAACAGACTTGAGGGGCTGAAGGGGCTATGGAGATACCTAGGAGAAGGAAACAGCTCATGTGTGCTTGTGTGTCCCTGAAAGAGCCAGGAGGCCAGGTGGCTGGAGCTGAGTGAGGGAGAGGGGGACCAGGGGGTGAGTTTAGCAGGCGAACATGGAACCCGGCCATTTGGGACCCTGTAGACTGTTCTAAATGCAGTCTTTACTATCAGAGCTTTGAGTAAGAAAAAGGAAGGGGAAAAATTCAGAGAAATAGATCCCTTCTTAGAAGAGTAGTAGTTTGGGATCCTGCAACATCTGGGAGGAAGGGAGATGTAGAAGGCTGAAAAGGCATTTGGAAAGAAAGACTATGGGGGAAGATAGACAGATACACTTACTCGCAGTGACCTTCCTCCTACCTCTTAACTTACAGCTGTCCTCTAATTTTGATGTTGGATATGATGATAACTCACTGCATCTGTGCCTCAATTGGGGGCAACATTCAACTGCAGGCCTCTGCTCTCCCTTCTGGCTACCATCTACACACCAACATCCAACAAGCATCCTAAAGCATAGTGGAGAGCCTCTATTCCAAGAACAGACTTCACTACTGCAGGTGCCACATGCTAATGTCACAATTAACAAAATGAGGTAGGTTAATTATTTGCCCCATTTTACAGGTTCAGAATGGTCAAATTACTTATTCAAGGTCACAAAGGCTCATTATAGTAAATGGTGACATGACAGTTTGAACCCACCTGATTCCATCTATGCTCTTCTGTAATAACATGCCTCCTATCTAAGGAATCATCAGTGTTGTGTTTAACCTTTGTCTTTAGTTGGCTTCTCTGGGCTCAGTGTTTTCCCTGACCAGAACTGTGGTTTCTGGTAAAATTATCCTGCTTCACTGGATTCCTACTCCCTCTTGCCCAGGCCTGACTCGCTGGACCCCGTGGCACAATCCCCTAATACGACTGGTCAAACAGGACCTACCTCTAGTCTTAGAAGATCCACATTATCCCACTGTTTGCATTATATCCCCCCAAAGAACTGCCTCAGAACATGATAAGTAAAGAAGAATTTCAGTCTCGGATTCCTACCAGCATGGGACAGAATAAATCAAAGAGCTGCAGAGGAGAGAGTGAATCTGGACTGTATGGGGATTGATTAAGCTGGAGTTGGTGAGGTATATGCAGCAGACTGCTTATCAGCCAAATGCAAACACATTGTTTTTAATTAATAAAAGCTCTGTGACTAATAGCATAAAGCACTTAATTTATACTCTTGTTAATTGGCTGTAATTATCTTATTCTGCATTACATTCCATTACATTATTAGTCTGCAAAAATATTTGGTATGCCTAATCAGACTTTTCAAACATACGCTTCAACAAAACCTGCCATTAAAATGCAACATACTAGATCTTTTTTAATAAGAGAAGTTGTTGGTTTACATAACAATCATGCATAAGATACAAGATTCCCATATACCACCCAATTATTAACAACACCTTTCACTGGTGTCTTACATTTGTTACAACTGATGAAAGCCCATTTTTGTAATTGTACTATTAAACTACAAGTCCATGATTTAACTTAGGATTCACTGGTCATATTTTGCTCCATGGAGTCTTTTATTAAATGTTTATCCAAGTAACATATATACAACATAAAATTCTACCTTTTAACTATACTCAAATCTATAATTTTTTTGCTTTTTGTTAATTGTGTTCACTATGTTGTGCTACTGTAATCACCATCCATTACCAAAAACTTTCCATCATCCCAAATGGAAATCTGTAACGTTTAAGCTTTAACTCTGTATTCCCTGCCCTCACCCTGTCCTCTGGTAACCTATATTCTAGGTTCTGAATCTATGAGTTCGCTTATTCTAATTATTTCATATTAGTGAGATATTTGTCCTTTTGTGTCTGGCTTATTTAACTCAACATGATGTCTTCAAGGTTCATCCACACTGTCTTTCACATGTATCAGGACTTCATTACTTTTCATTGCATGTATATACCATATTTGATTTATCCATTCATCAGCTGATGGACCCTTCATTTGCTTCCATCTTTTGGCAATTGTGAATAACGTTGTTATGGAGATCAGCGTGCAAATATCTGCTCAAGTCTCTGTTTTCAATTCTTTTGGGTATATGCCTAGAAGTGGGATTGCCAGGTCATACAGTAGTACTATACTTAACTTTTTGAGGAACTGCCAAACTGTCTTGCACACTGGCTGAACCATTTTACATTCCCACCAGCAATCAATGAATGTTCCTCTCTCCCCAAAACTTTTCCAACACTTCTACTTTTGTTTTTTTTAAATAGCAGCCATTCCAGTGGATGTGAAATGATACCTTAATGTGGGTTTGAGTTGCATTTCCCCAATGGCTAATGAGGTTGAGCACCATTTTTGGTCATTTATTTATATTCTTTGGATTAATGTCTAAGACTTTTTTACTTTCATGATAAAGTCCTTTGATGCACAAAAGGTTTTAATTTTGATGAGGTCCCATTTACCTATTTTTTCCTTTGCCTGTGATGCTTTGGGTGTCAAGTGTAAGAAATTATATGTTTTTTTCTCCTTCATTCTGTTAATGTGTTGTATTACATTAACTAATTTTTTCTATGTTGAGCCACTCATATATATACATTCCCACTTGGTCATGACATATAATTCTTTTAATATGCTATTGGATTTGGTTTGCTAGTATTTTGTTGAGGCTTTCTGCATCTATATTCATAAGAGATATTAGTCTGTAGTTTTCTTTTCTTATAGTATCTACCTGGCTTTGATATGAGGGTGATGTTGACCTCATAGAATGAATTAGGTAGTGTTCCCTCTTCTTCAATTTTTTGGAAGAGTTTGAGCAGGATGGGTCTTAATTCTTCTTGGAATGTTTGGTAGAATTCCCCTGTGAAGCAATCCGGTCCCGGGTTTTTCCTTAGTGGGAGGTTTTTGATTACTGATTCAGTCTCTTTACTAGTTACTGGTTTATTGAGATCTTCTATTTCTTCTTGAGTCAGTGTGGGTAATTTGTGTGTTTCTAGGAATTTGTCCATTTCATCCATGTTATCTAATTTTTTGGTGTATATTTGTAGTATCCTCTTATATTCCTTTTTATTTCAGTGGGTTTGGTAGTAATGTCCCTTTTTCTTTCTGATTTTGGTCATCTGTGTCCTCTCCTTTTTAATCTTCATCAGTCTAGCTAAAAGTCAATTTTATTGATCCTTTCAAAGACCAACTTTTGGTTTTGTTGATTCTGTCGATTTTTAATTCTCTATTTAACTTATCTCCATTCTAATCTTTATTATTTCCTTCCTTCTGCTCATTTTGGGTTTAGTCTGTTCTTAGTTCTACTGGTTTTGAGGTTAGGTCTCTGATTTGAAACTTTTCTTCTTTTTATAAGTTTCTCTCTCAGCACTGCTTTTGCTGTATCCCATAAATTCTGGTATGTTTTGTTTTCATTTTCATTTGCCTCAAGGTATTTCCCAATTTCCCTTGGTCATTTAAGAGAACATGGTTTAATTTCCACATATTTGTGAATTTTCCATTTCTCCCCATTACTGATTATCACCTTCATTCCATTGTTGTTGGAGAATATATAATTTCAATATTTTTAAATTTATTGAGATTTTTTTTGTGACCTAACATATGGTCTAACCTGGAGAATGATCCATGTGCACTCGAGAAGAATGTGTACTCTGCTGCTGTTTGGTGAAGTATTCCATAAATGTCCGCTAGGGCTACTTGGTTTGGAGTATCGTTCAAGTCTTCTATTTCTTTATTGATTTTCTATCTAGATGTCCCATCCATTTTTGAAAGAGGTGATTAAAGTTTCCTACTATTCATGTAGAACAGTCAATTTCTCACTTCAAATCTGTCAGTATTTGCTTCATATATTTTGGGGCTCTGCTATTAGGTACATATATAATTATTACATCTGCTTGCTGAATTGACCCCTTTGTTAGTATATAATGACCACTCTTGTCCCTTTTAGCTGCTTTTGACTTAAAGTCTATTTTATCTGATATCAGTATAGCCACCCTAGCTCTCCTTTGGTTATTACTTGCATGGTATATTTTTTCCATCATTTCACTTTCAACCCATATCTTGGAATTTAAGACGAATCTCCTGTAGACAGCATATAATTGGGCCATGCTTTTTTATCCATTCTGCCAACCTCTGCCTTGTGATTATAGAGTTTAATTCATTTACATTAATGATAATGCAGGACTTTTTTCTAACATTTTGCTATTTATTCTTTGCAAGTCTTGGAACTTTTTTCCATAAATTCTTCCATTAATACCTATGTGCATATTTATTCGATTTTTTTTACATTGTACCATATTGAGTGCCTCCTCATTTACAACTGGATGTATTTTTCATATATTTTTCTTGTAGATACTGTACGGTTAAACCTTAACATCCTAAATATATAAGAATTATATTTGATTTGATACCAACTTGACCTCAATAGCATACTCATACACTGTTCCTACGTCCCTCTGTCCCCCTCTCCAAATTTTTTGTAGTTATTACAAAGTATATCTTTGTACATTATATGTCCAAAACTATAGATTTATCATTACTCTTTATGCATTTGCATTTTAGTACCTACAGAGAAGAAGTGGAGTTACTGCCAAAAAAATACAATACAGTAGTATGGACATTTAAACTTACCCAATTTTTGCCTTTACCAGAGGTCTTTCTTCATGTTGCTTTGAAACACTGTCTAGTGTCCTTTACTTTCAGTCCGAAGAACTCCCTTTAGTATTGCTTGTGGGGTAGGCTCTAGTGATAATGAACTCCCTCAGCTTTTGTTTTGTGGGGAATATCTTAATTTCTCTCTCATTTTTGAAAGACAGTCTCACCAGATATAAAATTCTTAGTTGGCAATTGTTTTCTTTCAGCACTTGAAGTATTTTGACTCAGTGCTTTCTTCCCTCTGTGCTTTCTGATGAGAAATAGGAATTTAATCCAGTTGGGACTCCCTTGTACAAAGTATGTTGCTTTTCTCTTGAAGCTAGCTTTCAGGACTCTCTCCACGTTTTTGCATCCAACAGTTTGATTAGTACCGATGGGGCATACTTTTCTTCAAGTTTATCCTACGTGGTGTTCTCTGGACATCTTGGATGTGCATATTTATGACTTTTGCAAATTTGGTAAGTTTTATTTCATTATTTCTTTGAATAGTCATTCCTTCTGCCCCTTTCTCTCTTCTCCTTCTGGGACCCACATAACGATAATATGTGTACTGGTACACTTGATTGTGTCCCAAAGGTCTCTTAGGCTATTTTTGCTTTTTATAATTCGGTTTTTCTGTTCCTCAGCGGGCTTATTTCAATTTTCTTGTCTTTGAGTTTGCTGATTCTTTCTTCTGACAGCTCCAACCCGCTGCTGAAACCCTGCTGGGACTCTTTCACTTCAGTTAATGTGGTCTTCAACTCCCATCATTCTGTTTGGTTCCTTTTTAAAATTCGTATCTCTGTATTGAGATTCTCATATTGCTCATTCATTCATTGTTTTACTGATATCTTTTAGTTCTTTCTTTGTATTTTTCTTCATCTCCTTGAGAATATCAAAGATAATTCTTTATTTTAAAGTCTTTGTTAGGGATGTACGCAGTCTAGTCTTCTTCACTGATAGCCTCAGGATTTGTATCCTCTTCCTTTGGATGGGCCATCATTTCCTATTTCTTTGTCTTGTAATTTTCTTGCACACTGTACATTATAATTTTTAAAAATGTCAACTATGGGATTTATTCCTTGAGATCTCTGTTTCTTGAGTTGTAACCAGCTGGTGATATGACAGAGATTTTCTTGAGTGTAGCCCTCCCTAGCAGGAAGGTCCATACAAGGCGAATGTGCAGTAAAGGGCCCTCCTTTGCTCACTGGGCCTGTGTCTTCTGGGTTTATGCTTACTAGTGGTCTTAGAAGTTCCCCTGTTTACAGGAGTTTCAATGTCCCCTCTATTTCCTAATAGACTGACAGTCTCCTTATTCTAAGTGTTCCACTGCTGACTTAAAGCAAATTCTGGGAAGGGGCACACTAGAGAGGAACTTCCCAAGTCAGTCTTTCCCAGACAGAACAAGACCAGGAACCTACAAAGGAAGCGCCCATCAGCTTCAAACTGCCCTGGAAAGGGGATGAGGGAGGGGCCAAGAAGGGCACCAGAGGCTTCTTCCATGGGTCCCAAAAGCTATCCTTTCTTGACCTGCCCCGCAAATACAGTCCTTCAACTGACCTCCGCAGCTCAATGTATCATCTTTACATCTCTTCTGCTGCCTCTGTCTGCAGGGAGGGCTGGCACAATGGTCACCCTCAGAGCCGGGCCCCCAGTGATCAGCCTGTGTACAGTCCAGAGCTTGGGGAAATGGGTTTTTATGTTCCCTTCTGGCAGCAGCAAGCTACAACAGGGCTGGACCCTAATGCTGCTTGCCACAAGAATGGGGACTGGGTGACGATAACTGCTATGTGGAGAGAGCAATTTACTGGCATTCTGTATAATTTACCAGCCTCTTCCCCTTGCTCTTCCCTGGATGACAGTTTCGTAACAGTTGATTCAGACACTCCTGCTTGTTGAACAATTGTTCTGGTAGAGGGACGGCTTCCTGGAACTTCCTATCCCACCATCTTCCTGTATTCCTCAACTTATTAGATGTGGCTAGTTCCTCTCTTTATGTTCCTTTTAACAGTCCCAACAGGGTCACCTTTTGATGTGCATTATGCAGTTCAAGCCTGGAGAGATCATTTACTTCTTAATAACTACCTTTGCAATAAAGTTAGGATAGAGTAGCTACTACAGACAAAGTCCAAAACATAAAATGAATCAAAGGTTTAGAGCTCACAGGGATCTAAGAATGCCAGGAATGAGGGTTAAACTTTATTAAACGCTTTTTCAACTTTTCTCTAGATGATCACATGGGCTTTCTCTTTAATCTATTAACGTGGTCAATTAGTACACTTCAAGCCATCTTTGTGATCTTGGAATAAATCTTGTTTTTAAAGATCTAATGGATTTAACTTGCAAACATTTTAAGGTTTATAAATTTATAAGCTTGAGTCTTATTAGTCTGTAGCTTCCTTTTTGGCTCTAGCCTCATTCAGTCTTGGTTCCAGAGTTACACTAACTTCTTCAATGAGCTGTTTAGCAGCTAACCTTCTTTTCTGTGGTAGAACAGTTAAATAACAGGAATTATCTGTTCTTTGATGTTTTCATACAACCTACCTGTGAATCCATCTGAAGTGTGTATTTGTTTTTTTTTCCCCAATGGGTAAGGGACAGATTTTTTTCATGGCTATTCGATTGTTTAGGCATTATACCTCTTTTAGAATCATCTTTTATAACTTCTTAGCAAAAAGTATTTCATTCATTTAGATTTTCAAATTCACTTCTAGCTTTATCAACTAAGCTTTTTTTTTTTTATAGTTTGTGTATTTGTTTTCTAATTCATCAGTTCTTTTTAAAGTTTTTGAATCTCATTCTTCTTTGTCTTTCAGATAGTTTTGTTGGTTTCTGCTAGTTTTAAAATTAATGCTTAATTCACTTTCATTTCTTTTTTGTTTCTCTAGAAATAAAAAATGATTTTAATTATGATTTTAACACTTTAACCAGAAATTGCTTTGGTTATATCCTAATTTTTGATATGTAATTCATAATGTAACTCATGTCTAGATAACATCTAATGTAATTTTGATTTCTTCCTTAGCCAAAAACCTTTTAGAAGACTGCTATTAAATTTCTCAGCAAGTAGATTTTTTTTGGCTTCTTAAAATTTTTAATTTATAGTTTTACTGCCTTGTTGTCAGAGCAGTAGGCTGTACAATTTGTTACTTTTGTTAATGTCTTGTATGTGTGTGGGGGTGAGTATGTGGCCTTATGGACAATTTTTAAATACATGAGTATTTGAAAAGAACATGTATTTTTTATTGGATACAAACTTGTATATTTCTATTAAACCAAGCTTAATTATGACAGTCAGATCACCTATGCCCTTACATTTTTAATCTGATTTCCAAGAGAGATACATAAAAATCTTTCACTGTGAATTAATCACTTCTCCTTATATTTCTAACCATTTTAATTTTAATTTTTCAAGGCTATATTGTTCACTTCATGACTCAGAGGCATGAGAGTCATGCTAGTTATACTGAATTGGCAGACTGCAAAATAACTTTCAAAGAATTTAGATTCCAAAATTATACATTTATTTCTTCATAATTTGTAATCATTAACTACCTTACTTTTATTTTTTTCTTCTTTCAACCTCTGTTCACTTTTCAATAGATATCCAGAACCCTTACTCAATCAACATCCTCAGTGTGCCATTTAAACCCAACTATGGTTACCACAGCACCAGGAATTGTTTTTCTGATACCTACTTCCTTTCTCAGCCTGTTTCTAAATAAATTCTTCCAGTAGATTTCATTTATTCAACTATGTCTCTATTCCAGCTTTCTTCCGTAGAGAAAATAAGGAGAAAACTGCAGCCACACCATGCATTTTCCATCAATTAGAAGACTTTTCTGATATTACCTCTGAAGTTTTAATTTTTTCCATTTGAAAAGAAGCCTCTTCTGACTCTTTCCCTATAGTGTAATAAATCTATATATAATACTTAAGTTAATTAACAAGATTTTCAGTTTGGTTGCCCTGAAAACACTTTGTAACTGGCAACTTAAAAAAAAAAAACTGCCTCAGATAAAAAGACTAAAGTGACGGTAACACTTCCAACGGAAAGAAAAAGATAATTAAAGGAAAGTAAGCCAGTGTCATCATATTAATAATCTTCCTTTAAACAGTCAGCCCTTAAAATATTGACAGGTCACCCAGTGAAAGTGATTTTATAATAATTGATGGAAAGTTTGTATCAGTCTTAGTCACTTTTACCAGTGTGACTGCCTTCTCCCTTGGCTTTCTCTAGGTCCATACTTCAACAGAGAAAGTACAATTATGATCCAAAGGTAGCAAATATGTTCAAGAATTTTCAGCTTAAACACAGATTGCAATAAAACACAAAGGCAAAATGAAAAACTAATAGGTGGGAATATAAAAAAAACAAAAATTATGTTGCCGGAGTCTCATTATTTGTTTAATTTTTGTAGAGTCCCACACATCTGACACTGAAGCTTTCTGTGTATTTCAAAATATCTTAATAACCATCACTTGAAAATAACAGATATGTTGCACACTTATTAGTGGAAAAAACAGGCAACATAAAAGGGACTAGCAGAAGTATCAACTACAAAGTGGATACTGCTGGGTACCTCTGTGCTTCCCCAAATCTGCCTTGATCCCACCTCTCTCTCTCTGTCTCTTTCTCTCTCACACACACATACACAAGCACAGCACACGACCATTCGGAGACAATCCTTGGGGATTCCAACTACTACAGAGATAATTTAGGGGTCTCAATTTTTTTATTAGATTTGATATCACAGAATATAGTAGGCAGAACACACAGTAAAGAGGAGCCTGGGATCACGTCCTTGCCTTATCTCACTCTGGTATGCTAAAATCTAAGGTCTCAGAGTGGCCATGGAGTCAGCCTAGGATATCACAGAGGCCCTTGGCCACCTGGTGGTAGCTGGAGACAGATCTGGTCACCACACAAGCTCAGATGCAATTTACAAAGTCCTCTGCAGTCCTTTCCTCATTCATTCGACAACTATTTACTGAAAAACTTCTATGGGCCAGGGGTACTAGGTGCAGGATTTAGAACCAGGAATAAAACAAAGTCCTTGTCTTCCTGGATTTACAGTTCTGCGCGCGGGGGGGGGGGGGGGGGGGGCGGTGTTAGACAACAAAGAGCTACACAGCCAGGTGGTAACAAAAGATGTGCAGCAGACTCAGGGGTGTGGTGCACGGTATTAGCCAGGTGGGCTAGGAAGGTCTCTCTAGGACATTGCATCTGAAGAGAGGCTCGACTGAAGTAAACGAGAAAGCCATGCAAACACCAGGCACAGGCAACAGCAATAAAGGCTTGAAAGCAAGAATGATCTTACATTCCAAATAGAAAAAAATAACTCACAATTAAGAAGAAAGATAAACTTGCATAGTTAACAAGCAGGAAGTACCATTAAGGACTGAACAAGAAAAAATATTTCAGTGGATAACATTATTAAAGATTCAATTCTCAAGGTCATGATAGAGAAATGAAAGAAATCTCCTCTAATTGAGCACGTGTGAGGTACTTAAAAGCCTCTATTCTCTTGAGCACCTTTATACTCCTGTATGAAGAGATTACCATCTCCACCTCCACCTGACAAACAAGGAGACAGAGCCAGACAGGCTAAGAAACTCAGCCAAGGTCACAATGCCAGTGGCAGGGCCTCCCAATTCCATAATCTTTCCACTAGTCTGTAATGCCAAATGCAAAACGATCCTCAACTTTCCTAATCAGCTTTTCTGGTATGTGTGTGTTTAGTCAACGGCTACATTTTTGCTCAAAATATAAAAGTAATCTGCAAAGACAAAGAGGCTCCAGGTCTTTGGTGAGTCCTCACCACTTTCCGGTGTTTGTCCCGTCTCTTTCATTTTTTCCTTGGCTTAGAAACCCCATGCAATAAAAGGAGCTTTCTTGTATTCTGCATTATTTTGCTCTGAGAACTTCTATTACAAATGCAATACATATGTCATCCCTGTATTTTTAAATTTAGAGACTGACTCCTTGAAAGTTATACTGTGAATTCTTTTCATTCACATTCCATGATTTTATCATAACCTTTTTTGGCAAGCTTCACGGTGAAGACTTGTTCCGCACAATCATAACCCCCAGGGGAAAAAATTAGGCTTGTTGATACAGTCACAGAAATATTTCATATTTCAGCTCGTTCAGAAACACCAGCTGTACTTTCCCAGCACTTTCTTTTACTCTGAATCTAGGATTTAACAGTAAAGGAATCTATGTAGAGCCTTCTTTTTGGTGGGTTATTAAAGACACCATACCTAAATTACTTTTAATTATCTGATAAAGGTAGTTTGTATCACAATGAAATATAAATTAGCCAAATATAAAGAAAAAAACATTAAATATCTTTAAGAGTGAATATGTGTTCTTGTTATTTTTGTGTGTGTGCTAATGAAGGTGTCAGGGATTGATTTGGGTGATGAATGTACCACTATGTAATGGTACTGTAAACAATCGAAAGTACGATTTGTTTTGTATGACTGCGTGGTATGTGAATATATCTCAATAAAATGAAGATTAAAAAAAAAAAAAAAAGATATTATGCTTTGGTTTTCCTATCTACCAAATACCAATATCTATTTTACAGTACTGATGTGATGCTTTAAACAATAATGAATGCAAAAGTGCTTAAAGAAAACTCAGAATCCATATAAGTGGTTGTCATTTATTATTCATTATGGTATGTATTATTCTCATATTAAACCACTTGTATTTTAAATTTAATATTTTCTTAAATTTTAAAACTTTTCCTTCCATATTAGGTATTTCTTTGTTATTTTCCTTTTATCTGCAATTTTAATTGTTGATACAATATTGTAACAACAAAAGATGAATATCTATAAAAATTTTCAGTCTAGCCTTTATTTTCATAATTCATCAAGTAAGTAATTCGCCTCTTTCCTGTCTCCCACTATATAGGTAGAAATTGCTTATTATTATTGAGAACAATAATCAGTATAATATCCAAAAATAAACTCCTAACATGATTATTTCTGGCTGTAAAATTAGCTAGTACATCATTTTAGCCCCTAGCAGAAATCAATAATGTGATGGAAAGGATTTAAAAGCATAAGGCCTATGACATTTTACACTACAGGGTTCAGAGGAGTTCACATGCTCCTGTAGTAGATTTTGACATGAATATTGTGAATTTTTTGTGGAATTCAAGAAATTTTTGTTAACTGGAGTCTTAATTACGACAATTTGGAGCATGTTTGAATAGAGTTTTGAGGTAGCACAGCTCTACTAGAGAAGTTGCCGATATTCTTAGCAGACTCTGGAATCTTGGTGTGAGGGTGCTCTTGTGTGCATTTTAGTTGAAAGGCATGAAAATGGGGTAGAATTGTAATTAAGTATGGAATTGGTATACTTGTTTTAAATTTCATCTGGGGGAGAAAAATAGCAAAACTGAAGTAAATTCTATTTATGCAACAATAACTTGGATTTTTTTTTCTATTTTGCCTGAAATGTATTAAATAATTGCTGAAGCCTAAAAAAAAAAAAAAAAAAAAAAAGAGTGAATATGTGATACCTTAACTCAGTGGTTCTCAATGCTGGCTACACATCAGAATCACTTAAAAAGCTTTTAAAAATACCACTGTCTGGATCCTACCTCAAACCAATTAAATCAGAATTTCTAGAAGAGGAGTCTGGGAATTAGTATTTGTTTCAAAAGCTCCCTGGGTGATTCTATTGTGCAATTAGGGCTGAGAACCACTGCCTTACTCTTCCAAGCAAATAAAAGAATCTTTCTAATGAAGTAGCCTATTGACAGTGGAGCTTTGCCAAAGGCATGTTCAAACATCCTGGCAAACAGCGGCACCAGAGTTCTGCCAAAGTAGCAACCAGCCCACCAGAGTTCTGCCTGGACTGAGTGGTCCATGAGTGGCTCTAGGAATCTCCTGGACAATGCATCCTTTCTATGTAGGATGTTACTATAATGATGCTTTAGACTAGAGCCTTGCTGTTCAAAGTGTGGCTCCTGGATCAGCAGCAGCAATATCACCTGAGAGCTGGTTAGAAATGCAGAGACTTAAGCCCCATGCGAGACCTAATGAATCAGAATCTGTATTTTAGCAAGACTCCCAGGTGATTCAGATGCACATTAAAGTTGGATGACTGCTTTAGAGTAGTGGTTCTCAAACGATGGTCCCTGGGCCAGCAACATCAGCATCTCTTGGGAATTGGTTAAAAATGCACATTCTCAGACCCCACTTGAAACCTACAGAACCAGAAACTCTGGGAGTGTGGCCCAATAATCTGTGTTTGAACAAGCCCTCCGGATGATTCTGGTGTACTCTCTAGTTTGAGAACCACAGTACTAGAACAATGATTATCAACCGTGGGTGCATATTAGAAGCCCCTGGGGAACTTCAAAAAAATCCAGAAATTCAGGTTCCTCCCCAGATAATTAATTAAATCCGAATTACTGAAGTGGAACCCAGGCATCAGTGCATTTTAAAGTTCCCCAGGTGACTCCAGTGTGAAGTCAAGGGTGATCCAACACTCTACCTACCCTTCCGCCACCTCTCAGGGTTGATTCAAAAGGGGTGTTTTCTGGAATCTTCCTGGAAGAAGCCACAGCTTCCTGGGAGGAAGGAAAAAAGCTTAAAGAGGCTGCAAGGATCTTTCCCTGGTGGTAGGTGGTAGGGTTGAGGGAGTGGGGAGTGGGGGAGTCAGATCCCCAAAATGTGACCTATATGCATCCTACTGAATTTCAAATCATAGTTTATGATTGTTTACTGGAATTTTGAGTCCAGAAGACAATTCATTTCATCATGTAGTATTTCACACCAGGAAAAGCATTCAATTTACTCCCAGAAGGATCTGTCATTCAAATAAATACATTTATGTATTTACACACAACAATGATTTTTCAAAATGTAACCAAGAGTTTATAAAAAAAAAAATCTGGCAAATAAATAAAGCTTATGGGTGGTTCTGGTTAAATGTACAAAGAATCAAAGACTGGTTTCAGAAAGAATAATTTTTACCTAATAAACTATAGTCTTATCTGAATACTGCATCCCCTTTTGGCCATAAAGAACAAGCCCACTAAAAGGGAATCAAGATTATTACAGAATGGGACAAATAACGAAAGAGGAAAAACTAAAATGAATTAAACTTGTATAGTCAGCTCAGGAACATCTTAAGAAGAATCTTCATAACAGCTTGAAAATGTTGTAGAGGCATCAACACTTGAAAAGAAGAATTCCTTAGGATGATGTTTAAATAGAAGGTAATATCCAAAAGCAAGCATAAACAAAGCCTCTATTTTGCTGACTTGATTCTGTGACTTTGGGTGGGTCACTTTCCACTTCCTATAACTGAATTTTTCCTCCACCAAGGAAAGGACGCTGCAACATGTGTGATAAAGAAACTGACTTGAAAAAAATAAAATAATGTCAGATTTCACATACGTGAAGATAAAGGGCCTCGGCAAAACGTTTTCTCATCTGTAACTTATGGATGCCTTCTATGAAAGCACTCCAGCCAAAAGTTCTCAGCCCTTCATTTGCAGATTCCAGAGACACTTGGCCTCTGCCTGCTCCTTCAAGAAGACCCAACAAATGCTTGTTGAATTAGAGGAGGAACCACTCATTTCTTTTAAAACTCCAGGATTTGTCTATACTCGAGAGTTTTAGTAACTGAGTAGAAAATGTGATCTCACATGATTTTCAGAAAAGGGATGATGAACCAAGAGTATTATCAGTTATATTGTCAATAAATTCCTGAGTCCCAGCGGTAGCTTATAGATTTTAAAGGTCTTTAGAAGGACTATAAAGACTATTATGTGCTGATATGAGGTCTTCAGTGGTTCCTGAAAACAGCTACCTTGTGTGATTAAAGAGATGGATCAAGAATAAGGAGAGGCTCTCTAGCTCACCCAACTTGGCAGGTGAACTCACTGTTCTGCCCCGTACATGGGACATGACTCCCAGGGGTGTAAATCTCCCTGGCAACGTAGGATATGACTCCCGAGGATGTATCTGGACCAGACATCGTGGGACTGAGAATGTCTTCTTGACCAAAAGGGGGATACGAAATGAAACAAAGTTTCAGTGGCTGAGAGATTCCAAATAGAGTCGAGAGGTCACTCTGGTGGACATTCTTACACATTATATAGATAACTCTTTTTAGGTTTTAATGTATTGGAATAGCTAGAAGTAAATACCTGAAACTGTCAAACTGCAACCCAGTGGGCTTGACTCTTGAAGACGATTGTATAACAATGTAGCTTACAAGGGGCGACAGTGTGATTGTGAAAGCCTTGTGGATCACACTCCCTTTACCCAGTGTATGGATAGATGAGTAGAAAAATGGGGACAAAAACTAAATGAAAAATAGGGTGGTGGGGGGTATGATTTGCGTGTTCTTTTTTACTTTTATTTTTTACTCCTATTTTTACTTTTTCTGGTATGAGGAAAATGTTCAAAAAATAGATTGGGGTGATGAATACATAACTATATGATGGTACTGTGAACAGTTGATTGTACACCACGGATGATTGTATGATATGTGAATATACCTCAATAAAACTGAATTAAAAAAAAGGAGGAGGAGAGGGTGCTGGGCAGCATGAATAAAAGGACAGGTAGAGAGTAGAGCAGGTCATGCTGTTGCTATTCTGTCTTTGCTGATGATGATTATCAGCAAATGAAGAATAGAAGGCTATTTAGCAGTTCAACGGGTAGTTCTCATGATGGTTTGCACATTCTTGAAAAAAATCCACGTACCAAAAAACATAGAAATTGATTTTTGAAAACATATTTTGGTCATTTAATTTTCTTTCTCTTTGTTTCTTCCCCTTTTTATTTCTATTTCACTAAAGATAAATTACTTCTTTGTACCACTTACTTGTCATTGAACAAAGGCTACTTTAGTATTTTTCATATGGGGGTCAGAATAGCTTACAGATTTAGTATAAAGGAGTCAGAAAGAACTATGTTCAATTCAGACTCATCTCCATACCACAGTATGGCCTTAGGCAAATTTCTTGAGCCCTCTGAGCCAGTTTCCTCAGAGTTGCTATGAGGGTTGAGATAATCTATGCTGCAAGTAGCCCCATGTCTGGTACAGTTATGTGCTCAATATCATCATCATCATTAATCCCTAGACAAAGCCTAGGCTCTGAGTCAGTATATATTCTCTCTGCCCCTTACTAGCCTTGTGTGATCTTTGGCAAGTCACCTAACTTTCAGGAGTCTCAGTTTAATTAATCATCTACAGGGCAAAATAATACTTATTCTTAAAGCATTTTTTTTTTTGGAAGATTAAAAGTGTATGTGTGTGTTTATGCATCACATAGCAATCCTGGGCTCTTGTGTCAGTTCACTTCTCCCTCCTTCTTTAAAACCCAGTGCCTAACATGCTCTGAACACAATGATAGTATTGATAAAGGTTAAACTGATTACAAAACTCGACATATATCCCTATGTGCATACACATACATTATTAGCATGCCCCACACACTGCCATCTTAGCATGCCAAACTTTTACTCAACTGCTGTTTCTCTCTCAGCTTCTATTACTTTCTTTACTAAAGCCTTTAAAAACAGACAACTTTTTGAGAGAACAGTCTCTGCCCTTTCTGGAGAAGAGGTGAAGCTGCCTTATACAGGTAGTTTTCCCCCAAGAGATTCTTCCCCAGCCGTTTCTACATTAAGACCTGCTTACACAGTTACCAAGTTGACAAGATGGCATATAATGGTGATGAGTGCCTCCAAAAACAAAGACACTCTCTCTACATTTGTAACTAAATTGTCAGGCCCTCCATGGAGATGAAGTGCTTCGACCACCTCAGAGAACAGCCTTTACTAGCCTTGGTCCTTCTCACAGCCTGTTCCCTTCCCATGACTCCTCGAAGGCCTCTCCACCCTTCAGACCATTCCTTCAGCTCCAGCACAAACTTCCTAATCAGACTTGCGCTGGGGCAAGCCCTGAAAGGGCCCCACGTTTCTATGCCGTCTTTGTGTCCTTTGTGTACCCACTGAGTAAACCCTTGTCTAACACCAAGGGGGCACCGGGAGACTACAAATATGTGAGCTGCAGCTGAGCAAAGGGACATGTTTACTTTCCATTCTGAACTACAACTTGACCTGCAGCAAAAACAAAAATACTGCAATGTGTATTTTTTCCCAGAAATGATAATTATAGTACTCCAAACATTTTTCCAACTTCAGCTACCAAAATGGAAAAGGCATTTCAGAAAATAATTTATTAAACAAGCATTTATATTCTTGGTAGCCCTTACATGGAAATTATACCTTTTCCCCCCTTCATAGCCATTAAAGGGCTTGGCTCTGGCCTCAAATCCCTCTTCCAGGGCGAGGTGGGGCTCAGTTCTGAGGCAGGCAGCTAAAGAGTCCCCACTATTCATCACAGTAAGCATGTGTTTATAGCAGCACCCTTCCCGCTTCAAAAACGTCAGTGATTTAAGAATCACAGTATGTACCTGTAGTTATACAAAGAAACACATCTAGTGCCTGAACCATAAGCACCAGGTCAGATAGGCCCCTGGTACCAAATGCAGGAGAGAGCATGTTTAGACTCTTCTCAGGAGCATCACTTGAATTCCAGCTTACTTTAACTCCTCTTCTAAAAAGAATGCTCTCTTGCCCCATTCCTCACTTGACCCTATTCCTCTAAGCCACCATTTTTCTGGACACAGTACTCCCATAAGGATACTACCACTGTAACTGCCACCGTAAGGCTTTCCTTCAAATGCTCTGTAGACCACTTTTCAAACTTGAGTGTGCATCAGAATTACCTGGAGGGCTCTTTAAAGCAAATTGCTGGGACCTGCCCCTATAGCTGCTGCTTTTGTAGGCCTGGAAAGGGGGTCTGAGAATGGGCATTTCTAACGAATTCACAGGTTACTGATGCTGCACCATGCTGCTGTTCAAGAACTGTGCTTTTGAGAAACACTGCTTTAGATCATAATCTGCTTGTCTCCCGCTTTCTTCTCTCTACACATATAAATAGATTAGATACAGACAGACAGAAAGATGAATGAATGGACAGAGAGCTGGATAGAGATAAAGATACAGTTATACATCTGTAGACAGAGATGGCTCTAGGTATGAGAAGACAGTGACAGGCTGGGATGGACTGGATGGCCCTGACTTTGAGGTCCCGGCCAATCTCACCCTAACCTCTGTTTAATGAGCAACCGACATGGAGCCTCCCATCTGGGGCCTGACATCAAATCCAGAGAGGAGCACAGAGGAGCAAGCAGGTTAACTGTTTTAAGGCTTACAGGGCAAGGAGGGTTTGCCACTGCCACCAAAATGAATGCTGTTCTTGTGCCAGTGTTGCTCCTATATGTCAGGGCTCTATTCCATTTTCAAACATTCAAAGGGCACAATGATTCCATAAATAACTCCAACCAGAAATAAGTAAAGGGGATAAAGCAACATATGATGAACCACCTCTTAGAAATTCACACTCCAATAATTCATGGTGATTTGAAAAAAGATAGTTATGAAACTTAACTTCACAGACATTATGGGGACTTCGCTCCATAAACTAGCTAGGAACCTAAGTTCTTTTTATTTTTTTGCTCTTCAATCTCTATGGTGTAGCCCTTATTCATATAATATTCTAACCACTGGGAAAGGGGAAAGTGGAATGGGAGGGCACAAACCTTATGGCATAATGTGAAAAGTTGAACTATTACTTCTGCTCACTTCATTTTGGCCAGAGCTTAGCCACATAGCGAAACCTACCTGCAAGGGAATCTGGGAATGAAGTCTATTCTGAGTGACCATATCCCTCATTAAAAATTTCGTATCTATTGAAGAAGAGGAAAATAGACACACAGACATGGGGATACTTAGAAACTTTTGCAACAAGTTTCCTAAGAAAATTAACTAAATAAACAGAGTAAGTATTTTGTCTCTTTAAAAGTGAAACTAAATAAATAAACATTATGTGTGCTTCTTACCAAATATCTACATCTATTTGTTAGAAGTGCCTGGAAGCTTTTTAGTCATTCATTTACTCCACAAGTATCTAATAATCAACTACTATGTAAAAGATACTATAAAAAGTGGTGTGTTTTAATAAATGAAAGGATATACAGAAAGCCCTTAGTCATCAGTGAGCCAAGATTTTCCATATATTTGAACTTTAAGCAGAAAGCCCTGGCTTCTACTGAAACATTCTATAACTGCAGAGTTTTCAGCAAATCATTCTAATTCTTCCTACAATTAAGGTATGAAAAATGGGTAGACTGGAGATTTGAACGTTTAAATACAAGAGAGTAAAGTAACTGATTATGCTTGTTCTTGCATTAAAAAGTGGGAATGAATCTGTCTACAGGACTTACCAAAGGAGAAGAGAGTTTTCTTTGTTAGAGATTTCTAGATATGAGTGAGAAAAACAGTGGCCTAGAGAAGCCAAATGACTTGCCCAAGGGTCAGTCGCAGAATGAATGTTGAGCCAGAGCCCAAAGCCAGGTCTCCGGGAGAATCCTACATTGGTTCCATCAAGGCACACTGTCATCCTAACCTTCACGTCCTTCAGTGTGTAGTCTGCATCCTTCCTTGATAGCTAAATATCTCTTATGTAATATTTAAATTGTTTAGAATCTAGGTGAAAAGTTATTTGGTAATAAAGCTCCTTCATTATGAAATGAGATAAATATACAAACCAAACCCAAACAAAAATAACCCTTTATTAGTGGAGTGGCTAAGAAAGGTCAGAAGAGCAACCCCTTGGCATAGGGCAGCCGTGGTGCTGTCCACCCAGCAGGTGCTGATAGGTCACCTACCCACACAGGGTGTCGCTGACTGAGACATGAAGAACAAACAGAACAATGGGAATGGGAGGGGTGGGCAGGCTTTTCACTATGGACCATAAGGGCAATCTGTCTGCACACCAAGGGCTTCAGGCCAGGGCCCTGGAAGGAGACAGCTCCCGTGAGGAACACCCTAGGGTCTCCACTCCACGGGGACTTCTCTGAAACAACCCAACCCCCAGGAAATTTAGACCTCTGGCCAGTTTCCCACACCCATTCAGAAGATGAAGCCTTGACAGACACAAATGGAAATTCCAAGACCAGCGGAACTGGTAAGAACAGACACGGTCTCTCAATATTTAAGATGGTCGAAAACCTCACGTGGAAGCTGGGTATCTGCTTGATGTAGCTAGCCCCCACCTCTGAAAGCTTGTCTGTCTGAAAAACCTCTTCCTGCTACACCATGGCTTTCTCAGGTTCTAAATAGTGCTTCTCTGTTTTCTGTTCCTTGATTTTGGGGTGGACATCTGCACATGGTAATGCTGAAATTCTACTGGTATATGTGACCTATGATATACAGACTCTCCCCCAAAACTGAGCATATGCATCTGCCTGCCAAGCCTTGTCAGGCCACTGTAGATCCCCTTCCCGAGCAAAGGAAGAGGAGACAGCCACTCATCTCCATTTCTCCCCTTCTTCCTCCTCTTCCTTTTCTTACTATTGTCCTGTCTTAGAGTCACAGATATTTTACCCCCAAGGAAAGCCACCTTTTGAAATTCAGGGTTGTATCAATGCTGTCCTTTGTCCATTTCCTAACAGAATATACAAACTTGCCTTGAAGGGGGAAAAGCAACACACATGCAAAATGGGAGCCTCGTAGGAATACAGATATTAACAAGGCGGAGAGGTAACCCCACAGGTTTGCTTTAGCGATGCTGGGACCATTATGGGCTGGCTGCAGGCCAATAGCTATTCTAAGTATTTTGAATGGCAGATTAAGAAGCCAACTTTTCTCCCTGAATTACTGCCCAGTCTCAGAAATCCTGAATCTAGGATGGTTATTGCCCCATTCCTAGTTTTATCTGGAGATATATATTTTTTTAATGTCCTCTCCAATCAAGATGATTTCTTCCTAGGAGGTTAATCGAATCTGACTGGCCAAACTGTTTTCAAAAACACAATGTTCAATACAAGCAGTTACTGATACATACTAGGAATTTTATCTGATCTTAAAGGCATCTGAACTCTGAGTCATCTGAACTCACCTTCAAGATTAATGGTAAAAACGTTATTTAGTCAACATTATTATGGGGCATCCCATAAAAAAAGGGATGGAAATACAGTACATTCAGGATTCCCACAAGGGTTAAGTCCCGAGGTCTCTGCAGACACTCTAATTGGTGCATCATGCATAGATCACAGTTGTCCCAGAAAGTGCAATTTTACTCTGGCCAGTGCACTGAGACATTCCTAGGAATTGCTCTTCCTTGTTTTTGTCGCATGTATAAGTCAGACTTTTCATTTCATAGCCTTAACTAATGCCAAATACAGCATACCAGTTTTTTAATTGGTCCCAGATTTGTTTTCTGGTAAAGAACTGTCACTTTCTAAGAGCTCTTTACTTCCATCACCAGCCCTCACAGCTGGCTTTCTTTTATAAAGAAAAAAGTTTTGACCAGTTCATAAGTTCCTACAGACGTGATAATGAGCTAAAAACAATCGGGCAGTTGGCTTGTCACCAGCTAAGTGATTTGCTCCTACATAGGTACTTCACAGCACACCTGATTCAAATTACAAATTACTACATGCCATGGGTCACTGTTTCATGAATAATTGAATTTGTGAATGTTAAATCAATGAATCACGAGGATCTACTGTGTTGGTTTCCACGTAATGAATCTTGTGTAAGTCATGGTTGTTTGTATTTAGCAATAACCTCCAACCACTACCCACTTAAGGATGCATCCAGGTGAGAAACGGAGTCCCAGGGATCAAGACCCTTCCCTTATCTGTGGCCATTTCCCTGATGAAGACACATCAGTGAAGAACAGAAAATGCAAGTAATTTGTAACACCCCTTCTAGAATTTATAAGACCCTACTATAGCCGCTGGTTTTTATTCCAACAGTTGTGTGGTAGAATGAATTATATCCCCACAAAGATCTAACCCCCAGTCCTGTGTGTGTAAACTCATCTGTAAACAGGATCTTCGAAGAACCTATTAAGATGAGGTCAAACTGAATCAAGATGGGCCGTAATCTGGTAGGACTGGAGTCCTTCTATGCAGAGGCAATTTGCACACACAAACACAAGCCACAGAAGGAGACAGAAGCAGATACTGATTGCCAGCAAGCTACCACCAGAATGCTACAGTATTTAGAAAAGGCATAGCCTGCTGATGCCTTGACTTTGGACTTTTAGTCTCCAAACTGTGAGCCAATAAATTCCTGTTGTTTATGCCACACACACACACACACACAAAGTATCTAAAAGGTCCAGAAGGCTCCACAACTGAGTCTCTGATGAGAACGTTGGTGACAACAGTTTATCATCATAAGCCTCCTCATGAGTCAAAGAGAGATTTCTCAATTAGCAATTCCAAGGGCACTGTGTGATATAATTCCAAATTTAATTATGTAAGTAGGTAAAAATTATTAAATTATTAAATCATCTTTGAGAGAGTTTCATGAAGGAAGTGAAGTTTTTATCAGGACCTTGAAATACAAATAGGATTTGAAGAAGGTGGGAGTAGGGACTGTCCCTAGCAGGGATGTGGCCTAAGTACAAGTACAGTGAAGAGTGAGGTAGCACCCACTTCACGCTCCCACACACACCACTTCCCAAGATGCCCCCATTTGCCTCTGCCTTCAATCGGGTGTGTCTGTCTACTATTCAATCAGAGGCGTTCATCTCCTACAGTGCTCTCTCCCCACATTCATCCAGCATGCCAGGCTGCTATCATCCATCCGTCTGACATTTACTGAGCACTTATTACATGCTGGGCACTTTGCTAGAGACTCAGAGATACAAAATTGAACACATGGTCCCTATCCTCAAAAAGCATTCTGGTCACCTTTAAGAATCGTCATACCTGTGACACATACCTTTACCTCTATCTCTCACACCAGTCTGATTCCTTTCTCTATTTTCACAGAACTTTGTATATCTGTGTGTTTTATAAAATGTTCACATTTTCATTAATTATTTGTTATATATGTTAGCAATCAAAGATCAAATATGATTTCCATGACATCTGGGCCTGAGTGTGGTACATCTTTGCTTTCCCCACTGACCAACATAATGCCTGGAGCACAGCAGGCAGCTGATCAGCTATTATTACATTCTTGACTAATATCCCCTACTACTCCATCCCTCCACTGCGACCTACCTATCATATTGTGTCATTTCATATCTACCTACCCATCCTACCTACCTATCTTTTTACCTATGTATCTTAATTATTTCTACCGCTTACTACTAATATATGACCCCAGGTAACCTTTCCTAGCCACAGTTTCCTCGTCTGTAAAAATGGAGATAATAAAAATATCTACTTCATTCGCTGGCTGAGAGATTTAAGTAATGCATGTAAAAAGCTCAGACTAATATTTGGCATATAAGAAAGGTCTTATTGTTAGCTCTGATTATCATTAGCTGCTGATCTTTAAATAGTTATGAAAGATTTTGAGATATTTTTATAAGTCATGGGACAAAATCAACAATGAAAAGCCTAAGAATCAAATGATTAGAGGGCTAAGCATTAAAATAATTTAGTACAATAATCAGGTAGCACCAAGCCAAAGTATGCAAAAATGCTCCATGGTCATAAAGCCTTTCTATCCTAGCTATACAACAATTGCAAAAGGCCTGGAATCTTTAATAACTGTGTGATTATTACTATTATCTTACTTTAGAAATGTCTGAGCACAATGAACAGCATATTAATATAACACTTACTTCTACCATACTGATTTTTTAACAAAGGCACACTGTAGAATTGATACAGTGCTTAAGCAGCTGAGCAGAGGGTGTGTCTGAAGGTGTAATTAACTTGATGGACTTTTCAAAGGTCTCCAGCTCCAGCATAGTAATTATTTTAAATAGTTAAAAACATGCTCTCTCTAAAGTATAAGTGAGTGTGTGGTTCAGTGGGTCCTGGCTGGCCCTGGCTTAGAGCTCCCAGTATGGCACTAGTTACCTTAAGAAGTAAGATGAAATTCTCAAAATCAGTTCTGAAAACAAAGCACCTAAATTTATTTGTGAATTTTCAAGGACTGTAGTGCACTGACATGAATTCTAAAGCACTTGAAAATCGCTGGTTTAGATAATTATGAGAGCCCACCATTAAATTTGTAAAATCCTTTGGTATGGATGCAATCCTTTCCCACCTGAGTGCTCTAAATATTGTTTCCATTATATATACTATTTATATGCTTAAAAGCTCATTTAAAGAGCTTTTGACAAAAAAGTAAAACAGGCTTGGACTGGATAATGCATTGCAGTATTTCTGTAACTAGTCCTACGGTCTGACATATTTAAGGCAGCTGAGGAAACACGAGGAGAAAAAACAATGGACTAGAAACACAGGAACAATTTTAGTCCCAGACCCATCACTGACTCAGCAGTAACAGAGCAAGCAGATCCTGGTGAGAACAACCATTTCTAAAATATTAAATGGAGCATTTAGGGAGTAGCGGTGACACCATCACAGGAATAAAACTGGAATCATTAAATTTTAGGGGGGAAGGAAAAGGGAGAGGGGCAGTGGAAAATATCATTCATGCAGCTGACTAAAGCCACGTATTTTAAAATTTTTACTGCTAGTATCAAATCACAGGTAATATCACTGACAAACAAAACCCTTGGCATCATAATACCATACTACTCATTCAGAAGCACAGCATGGATAAATTACTACTTAAATTAACAGTGAATCTGAGAAGGGATAAGTAGTGGAATAACTCGTAGAAAATAAAACCTCGCCTAAACCCTGGCTGTTACTGAGAGCAAATGCCTGCTTTTCAGACTGTACAGTTACCAGAATCCAACAATCCTCTGGATATTCAGAATTTAAATGGCACTTACAACCGTTCATTTATGGAGGGGAAAATGCCACCTTCTATCAGACAGTCTTCTACTAAGAGCTATGGGTATTTCCCCACAAATACACATATACAGTAGCATACAAATGTTCAAATTAAAAACTGAGAGCTATTAAAGTATTCTGAAGATCTTTTTGAATTAAGGAAATATTAACCATATTTAGCTTATAACAGTCAAAAAAGGAACAAACCCCCAGGAAACAAAATGAAAGGACTTATATATTCAAATCATGCTGCTCTTCAAAGTCACCTTAGGAAGTTATATAGTTATTCGAATTCTGCCATTATTCAACACTTTTCTGTAATTCCTTTTGACATTTCTTTAAAGGCAGTTCATGAGATATACAATAAAATTAGCCTCAGGGCTTAATAGTTCTAGCTTATGTTTTAGTAAAAATAGAATTCCCCAATGTTCTCACTTATTTTATTAATCAGATATGATTCCCTATGCCTTTTGGCTACTTCCCAAAATGAAATCCAACTTCAAAGAATCAAAGTTTGCCACTACCAAAAGCATTCAAAAGAAAAGTGCTAGAAACACGGAAGGCAATTAAAATTTGTAAAAGGCGGGGGGGGGGGGGGAGCACGTAAAGCACTCCTCTCTCATTCAAGGACAGCCTCACTAGGGCAAGGACATGGGCCTCCAAAGTAATGGCTGCGAGAGGAGAGCACCTGGATTTTAAAATTTGTTTGGGGTTTGTTTTAAACAGACCCCTCCTAAGAACCTCAACTGGAGATATGCTTTATTACATTTTACTCAAATATTTTTGCCAGTTGGTAATTCCCTTTCCTGGCATAAGCTAGGGCAATTTATTTGCAATTTTGCTAAAATGTTAATACCATCCAGTTATTTTCCTGACTAAAAGAAACAAAGACTGAGTTAAAAATGAAAAAACTCGTAGCTTGCTCCATATCTAGTCATCTTGTTAAGACCAGAAAAAGGAGTGTATCTTGAAAAAATACATACTTTGAAAAAAAAAAAATCCCATCAAGAAAGATGTTGAAGAAAGATGTTTGTTTACTTTATGAAGGTTAATTTTAACAGTAATTAACAGAAGAGTTTAATAAGCATTTTTAAGTAATACTGATTACCAGTCTTCAACAATGTCCAAATTCGTCTTCATAGCATTGCTTAAATGTTCAATTATCAGGGAAAAAAAATCTAATTAGGGAAAACAAACCATAATTGCATAAAAGCCATACAATTAAAGCTTATATAAAACTTCTCTGTAAAATATCTCTGCATTAACCTTACAAAAGAAGAATATATGCACTGAATTAAGTTTCTGTTTATGGCTTCAGATTTAATTTTATAGTAGTTACATAAGACCAAGGATCAAAGGTTGTATGAGAACACTATTTTAACAACCCTACAACAATAAAATTTCTTCTAAGCGATCCCTTAGCACACTCCAGTACTGACGTTAAAAGTCATGGAGCACTGAGCATCTCTGGTGGCCTCCGTGGAATGAGTCCACATGGCAAATGGGACACAAGGAGGGAAACATGGTATGGCCACATCGGCTTCCTGATGACTGCAGGATAAAGTCCAAATGCCCTATGATGGCGTGCACAGCCCTTGGCCATCTGGATGCGACCAACCCCTCACCTCACCACCACCACCCCCCCCCCCCCCACATTTCATTCTACCGTAGGACACCACAATCCAGTTACAATGAGAGTTGCTCCTTTCCCAACTATCTCATGTCCTTTCATACCCTATGTCTATATAAATGCTATTTCCTCTGCCTGAAAGGCTTTCTCTTCTTCCCTAGTTGGCAAACTCTTACTTATCCCTCATACCTCAGAGCCACAGAAGTGAAGACTTCCCTGATTTTTTAGAAGACTTAGGTGGTGACATAAACAGCAGGTGCTAAGGAAGTACCTGCACACGCCTCTCAAGTAACGCTTAGCCTGTAAAGAAGGGGTCTTTGCTACAATTAGAAGGTATGTATGTCTAACACGGTGCCTGGGACATCACTGGTGATCATTACATCTTTTTTTTTTTTTTTTTTTAACCTTCATTTTATTGAGATATATTCACATACCACGCAGTCATACAAAACAAATCATACTTTCGATTGTTTACAGTACCATTACATAGTGGTACATTCATCACCCAAATCAATCCCTGACACCTTCATTAGCACACACACAAAAATAACAAGAATAATAATTAAAGTGAAAAAGAGCAATTGAAATAAAAAAGAACACTGGGTACCTTTGTCTGTTTGTTTCCTTCCCCTATTTTTCTGCTCATCCATCCATAAACTAGACAAAGTGGAGTGTGGTCCTTATGGCTTTCCCAATTCCATTGTCACCCCTCATAAGCTACATTTTTATACAACTGTCTTCGAGATTCATGGGTTCTGGGTTGTAGTTTGATAGTTTCAGGTATCCACCACCAGCTACCCCAATTCTTTAGAACCTAAAAAGGGTTGTCTAAAGTGTGCATAAGAGTGCCCACCAGAGTGACCTCTCGGCTCCTTTTTTTTTCAAATTCAATTTTATTGAGATATATTCACATACCATACAGTCATCCACAGCGTACAATCAATTGTTCACAGTACCATTATATAGTTGTGCATTCATCAGCACAATAAATTTTTGAACATTTTCACTACCACACACACAAAATAAGAATAAAAGTTAAAGTAAAAAAGAGCACCAAAAACATTCCATACTCCCTATCCCTCCCTATTATTCATTTACTTGTTGTCCTCATCTACTTTTTGTTTTTTTAGCTGTTTCTTCCTTTGTTTTTGTTTTTTTCACATACCACGCAGTCATACAAAACAAATCATACTTTCGATTGTTTACAGTACCATTACATAGTGGTACATTCATCACCCAAATCAATCCCTGACACCTTCATTAGCACACACACAAAAATAACAAGAATAATAATAATTAGAGTGAAAAAGAGCAATTGAAGTAAAAAAGAACACTGGGTACCTTTGTCTGTTTGTTTCCTTCCCCTATTTTCCTACTCATCCATCCATAAACTAGACAAAGTGGAGTGTGGTCCTTATGGCTTTCCCAATCCCATTGTCACCCCTCATAAGCTACATTTTTATACAGCTGTCTTCGAGATTCATGGGTTCTGGGTTGTAGTTTGATAGTTTCAGGTATCCACCACCAGCTACCCCAATTCTTTAGAACCTAAAAAGGGTTGTCTAAAGTGTGCGTAAGAGTGCCCACCAGAGTGACCTCTTGGCTCCTTTTGGAATCTCTCTGCCACTGAAGCTTATTTCATTTCCTTTCACATCCCCCTTTTGGTCAAGAAGATGTTCTCCGTCCCACGATGCCGGGTCTACATTCCTCCCCAGGAGTCATATTCCACGTTGCCAGGGAGATTCACTCCCCTGGGTGTCTGATCCCACGTAGGGGGGAGGGCAGTGATTTCACCTTTCAAGTTGGCTTAGCTAGAGAGACAGGGCCACATCTGAGCAACAAAGAGGCATTCGGGAGGAGGCTCTTAGGCACAACCATAGGGAGGCCTAGCCTCTCCTTTGCAGCAACCGTCTTCCCAAGGGTAAAACCTGTGGTAGAGGGCTCAACCCATCAAACCACCAGTCCCCTATGTCTGTGGTCATGTTGATCATTACATCTTGATGGACCGAACAATTGAGACCACAAAGTGACAGAATTGGTTAACAACATGGGATCCAAGAGTGAGACCTCCTAGATTCCAAACTTGACTCCATCTTTACCTGGCTGTGTAACCCTGAAAAATTTCCTTCACCCCTTTAACCTACTTCATGGGGTTCTTGTATTAAATAAAATAATCCATGTAAATTGCCTGTCAACGCCTGGTACCTGGTAAGCATGCTATAAATCTCAGTTATAAACACATTATATTCCCATTTTCAGAAATAAGAGATTTGTTTTTATCCAAATCAACTAAACTACTATAGTTTGCTGGCAGGCAAGAGAACATTTTAACCACGGTAGACTTAAGCAAAAAGTCATGGGAAGAAGAAAGAAGGCAGGAAGTTAGAGAGATAATAAATGTGTACGAGTTAAGGACCCAAACAAATACAAAGACAGGAAACAATGACACTAAGAGGAAGTAAGATTCAGAAGTAAGTGACAAATGTTAGAAATGAGGAGAGGACTGAACAGGATTTTAAAGTTACAGGGGTCAGAACAAAGAACACAATCTATCATTGGGGTTTAATGCTGCTAATTTGGTAGGAATTAAAATTACTTACAAATCTCCATCATCTTAATCTCACCACTGAACACAATCACATCCCAGGTACTTCACACGTGCAAGAGAGCATCTTTGTCAGACAATTACCAAAAGTCCCTCTTTACCAAGGACTTGCACATGGAATGTGAATGGCCTGAATGCACTAACAAGCTACCAATTACAAAAAGATCAATTCTGGGATTAATTTGTTACAAATGGAAATAAAACATACTCTTCTTAATAAAGCGAATACTTGCAAATTAGAAGAGTATAATCTTAACATAAGGACTTCAAGGAGCTGTTGTTTTTACCAAACCATGTGCTCATTCTGTCATCAATCTCACCTGTCCTAAGAGGCATTAGATGTAAATAAGGAAAAAGCTATTAATGAAAATTACTGAATTATTATGTACATTTTAATATAGCAGAGTGTCAGTAAGCATTCCCTCAACATAATTACCACACTGTACTAATATCAAACAGCCTTATTTATGATCACAACTTCAGTTTTAAACTTTAGGATATTCCTCATGAAGTCTATAAACCACTCAGCTTCTGCAGTGAATTGATATACAATTTCTCTGAATATGCTAACGTTTAATTAGTAATATCCACCTATATTTATTACAGGGATACTGTCAAGATAAATAAGGCTAATGATTAAGTACGGGAGAGAAGAGCAGGCAGGGAGGGAAGGGAGGGGAAAGGAGAGAATATAGAAGAGATAAAGCCTGGATTTGAATCTAACTATGAATAGTGGTTAGCTGGGGCCTATGATGCAGGTCCAGGATCGTCATGTCACCTTAACAGAGAAGGAAAGGAAACCACTAAGAGAACTTGCCCAAGGTCATAAACCCACAGCAACCTCAGGACTGAGACCCAAAGGAAGCAAAACTTTTCAATGAAGATTCTCAGAACCCTGCCAACACTGCTGCCATTTACCTGATTTGAAGAGAGGTGATTCCTATTAAGTGCAAGCAACTTAACCCTCTTTCTTGGGCTGATTCTTTGGTCTAGAGGCTTTTCCACCATTGCAAGGCATAATAAGGGAGTCTGGACATGGCAGAACAAGAGCCAAAGCACAGAAAGTCAGGAAATTAGAACTTGAAGGAAAATATGTCATGCCATCTGGGGCTGTGTGCTCTTGCTTTATGCCTTGAAGTTCTCCCTCTCTTCTGGCTCTTTCCCCCCTGTCTATAAACATGTGCTCAAATTTCCAAAGCTTAAAAAGTAAAATCCACTCTTCCTTTAGATCTTACCTTACCTTCAAGTGACAATCCTAACCTGCTCCTGCTCCTTTTGTCACAGTCTTTTTGAAAGCATAGTCAGTACTTGCTCCCATGCAACATGCCCCCCGACTCTGAGCCATCCTGGAAGACCCACTCTCCCCTTGCACACATTGCCCCCCATCCTGGATATGGAAGGCCCTTCCATCCATTCTTCATCTATTGATACGTTCCTTTCCAACCTTCAAGGTTCAAATAAAATGCCATCTTCTCTGGGAAAGAAAATCATCTCTGAATTTCCTGGTCAGAATATCACTCCTTTCTCAGCCCTCTTGTGGCTTTTTGCTTGTTATCTCTAAATTACTAAAGTACTTATTCATTCTACTTTCTATTCTAGTAGATTGTTTCCAGGCCTCAAGAAAAGTGGAAGCATCTTGGGTTAGGGCCATACCTTATTCATGTAAACCTTACCATGTATACCTTACCCAAATGTATACAAGAACATGACTTTACAATTTATTCTAGATTTTCAATTTACTCTAGATTTGTTGCTAACAAAACATTACAGATGGAGTGGAGATAGTTCTTTAGCCTTTTAAGATCCTACAAGTGTCCCCAAACTCTGATTACCCAAATAGGACCCTGAAATAAAATATATTGAAACTAGAACAAGGAAGAAAAGATAAGAGAAGGCTAATTAAATTACTTGCTATGAGAGTATTTTATCATTTCAGGCTACCAGTGCTATCAGAAACTGCATTAACTTTATAAAATTAGTACATAATTTAGATTGCTAAAAAAAAAAATTGAGGGAGGAGAATATTGCTGGAAATAGACCAACATACAAGGCTATTTCAGGGTACAGGGGAAAATGTAACAACAGAGAAGCATGGAAGGCAAACAAATTAGGAGAGGTATGGTGGGAGAGAGTGGAAGAGAGGAGTGAAGGGAAATGAAGAAAAGGATGTTAGGAAAAGTTTACAGAGCAAACTAATCACTGTGGACATAGGAGCTGAGTGCTCTGAATACAAGATCCATAGCGTGGAGAATGACATTTGGAAGAGAGCACAGTGTCCAATGTGAGTGAAAGGCTTCAGGATGGGGGGGGGGGGGAGGAGCGTTGTGCCATTTTTACCAGTTGAATGTCTAAATTGATTTGGATGCTCTTCCCACCTCCTCGCTTTCCTGTCCACTGCGTCCAACGTGCCGAGGAGAGGAATCAGAAGCAGAACGCTGGCGATGACTTTAGCTGTGCAGCTGGTCATGCTCTGAAGCCAGGACAGCCTGGGCTCAGGAAACAGGCTTTCAGACGACAGAACAGACTCTCCCATTAATCAGGAATGCTCATGGGAGGAAGAATCGGAGCCAGCCAGCTACTGGTCTGGATATGGCTAATAATTTCTCTCTTTGGTTTCTGGAGGACCTGTGCCAGGGTTTCTTCCAACTGCATACAGCAAATATGATTTTCTCTTTGTATTTGAAAAATTGGTGCAATAACACTGAAAAGAAATGTGACCAGGGCCAAAAGGGTAAGTAAGCTTAAATGAAATTAGGCATAACTAAAATCAAATGACAGGTCAAAAACTACCAAACCTATTATCTCTTCCTTTCAGAAGACAAACAGAATTATAGAAATGAGATAGTGTGCTGTTTTCTATCAACTAGAAATCTCCGATAATTGTGTAATTCTCTCCTTATCAGGTCAATGATACTTAATCTTGATCATGGCCTTGAAGTATTTCCAAATCCTAAAACGTTTTTTATACTTAAGGGTATTTGATGATAATCAATCTTTTTATAGAAACTTTTTATTAATTTTTTTCAGTTGACGAACTAGAACATCCTATCCTTTACTCCATATGCTACCTCCCTGCTTACAAGCTTGCAATGGATCCACAATGGCTACAAGATTAATTCCTTTTTTAAAAAACATATTGTGAATGATTGTTTATAATCTGATTTAAGTCCATCATTATTTCAATCATCAGGCATTTAATAGTCATCTTCTAGGTGTCAGGCACTGTCCCTGCCCTCATGAGCTCAAGATCTAGTCGGGGAGGGGGGGAAGGTGCCAGCAGGCAGGCAGGAGAGCAAAGTGTTGTATGATAAGTAACTGACATTGAAAGTATACCAAATTCAAGCATGGTTCCTTGGATGGGGATGAGGGACAATGGCTTAAACAGTATGAGAGACGATACACATGAACTTGCATTTCCTTCAGCTGTCCTTGGTTCAGGGGGGCTTCTATTGTGAGGATAATTGTGCTGGAGACAGCAGATGCATGCTGTCAAAAATGTACAGGAAAGAATCTGTAAACAATTTCAAAGGGAGGCTAAGTAAGTTGGGGTATGGTTTGGTTGCATCCCTGAGGAAGAAAGAGAAGTATCTGCCAAAGGTCATTGGGTAAAAACACTGCCTAAGGGAGACAGAGAGGATTAGATAAAACAGTCTAAAGAAGACAAGGCTGAGGAACTCGAACCAAGAGACATCAAGTTGGAATCTTCAGAATTTTGTTCAAATGTTCCACACAGAGAAACACGTTAGTGACTTAGTTTCCAAATATGAGAAAAAGGACTCAAAATCACCTTTACCTTGGTCCACTTTGGTACATTTCCAAGGTAATTATGACTCCACCTAGTTTTTACCTAGTCTTCCCCATCTCAGAAAATGATACCATCTGTTCAAGCCAGAAGCCTGGAGTCATTCTGCAGTCTACCCCCTAATCTGACCCCCAAATCCATTCTAGTTGAGCCCTCTTAACTGTACCTCCAAATGTCACATGAAAGCCACCCCTTTTCTTTCCAACTTCTCTGCCAGCACCCTCATCAGGCCACATCATCATTTTCCTGGCTCTCCTTCAGCATTCCAAGCGTTCTCCCTAATTCCACTCTAGCCTTTTACTATAATCCATCTTTCACAAAACAGTCAAAGCTGATTTTTTTTTTTTAAGGTGCATCCCATCACCTCCATATGAAGCTCAAAACCTCTTAATGGCTTGCCCTTAAACTCAGAATAAAATCCACAATTTATTTTATAGTCTATATGACTTAGCTCTTTCTTACTTCTCCCCTCCCTCACTACAGCTACAATGGCCTTTTATCCAGAGCCGCCTTCCCCCCAAATGCTCTTTCCCACACTGGGGTTTTTGGACATGTATCCAACTCTGCATAAAATATTGTTCTTCGGGTCTTTTGCACAGCTAGCTCCTTCTCACCCTTCAGCCCACTTAAATAAATCTTCAGAGAGATTTTCTCAAGCCATCCTACCTCAGGCCTCAGCACCCTGTTATTCTCCAGCACTTATATAATTTTATCTATGCCTTTTATTTTGCTTACAACACTGGAAGCTCCAGGGGACTAGGACACCTTATCTTTCTTGTTCATCCTGGATCTAGTCAGTGTACTGAGACTAAACATCATGTAGGTACTCAACAAGTATGTGTTGAATCAGTTAGGGAAAACTACAGAGATTTCTGCTAAGGGTATGATTATCCCTTTCGACATAACTCTACAGGACATATATAGACAGATAGATATTACACAAAACAGACTTTGTGACTTAGGTGGGCTTTTAAAAATTACCTTTAAGGCTACTTTTGAGAACTTTCCATTGTAAGGCTGTGAGTATTTGCACGTAATAGTAGTGCTTCTTTAATTTTTTAGGTCAGAAGTACATAAATGGTCTCAAATACCAGAAGGAAAAGCAGTGGTGTGAAAGCATTAGAGTCTTTAGCAGTGAGTGGCTAAGGTGGTCACTATAAACAGAAGCATATGCTACCAAACTGAATTGCTATGAATAAAGTTTTTCCTTATTTCTGAAATCTAGGGGATGCTGTTTCACATTATTCAAAATTTCAAGAAAAGCACACACAAAAACCCATTCCATGCAAAGCTAGGAAAACAAAAATATGATATCCCTAACTTACTGCTTTGATACAGACATTGTAATTAATGGCAAATCAGATGCCATTGCTCCATTCTCTAAAGTTTTGTGATGTTTTACTAGTGATAAATGACAAATAAGGCTGGAATACTTAAAGAGTTGAAATAAAGCACCTATGTCAAAACATATACAATTTTTCTAAGTACTTTAACTAAACTAAGTTCTCTTCTGCACTACAGAAGAAACTGGTAAGTCTTCCAGCAGCTGGAAGTCCAGACAACGACCCAATAACTACCAACAGATGAAATAACTTGAACACACTGGCAAATAAAGACTCAATGAGCTCAAAATAACATGGCATTGGCTGCATTAATTTTGAGCATATATAAACATACGCATATGCATAGGTATCTAATTTTACACAAAATTTGTATTTGTGTGGGATTCTGTTTGTTTGCTTTTTGATTCTAGCCTTCCTCTGAAACAACATGCTATTCAATCAGGTCCTGTCACGGAGCAGAGAGCAGAAATAGATTGCTTTTGGCCTCACGACTGTCCTTTCCTGCTTGTGTGAAAAGTCTGTGTTGACTGTACTGTGAAAAAAATTAAAGGAAAGAAAAGCCCACTGTTGTAAGTGTGCCAAAAAAGTATAGAGAAACAAACCCAGATGCTAGAATTCGAGGCATTTCCTCTGCTATGTGACTATGTCCTTTAAACTGAAGGTCAAAAGAACATTAAAGAGCTTAAATATTTTAAAGCTCTAAGTGGATATTTTTGTGGCCCTCTCAGTTTATGCATGCCAGTGATACACATTTGACTGACATTTAACAAGCAGAATTTATCCAGTAGCATCAAAGAAAATCCTGCTATCACTTTCAAACACAATTTATTTAAATTTCTAGAGCTTTATAGTGATACAGATTGGTTCATTTCCTTGTCAACCTGAGCCCTTCCAAAATGCAAGTGAATAAAGTCATTCTTAACCTGTTTCACATTTATTACTTTCTAAACCCTCAATAAGTCTGTGTGTTATAATCTTACAGCCTTTTTTTCTGGGGACACATTTATTTTTGATGCTACAGATAATGGCAAATAATGTGAGATTCACTTGTTTTATTTTTCTTCTTTGGAGGTACTTGACATAAGATTTATAAAGACTTGAAGTGTGTTTTTTGGCAATAGAAAACAGTACCTCCACCCATGAGAAATATAGCAAAGTCAATCACGTGACATTATGTTAAGAAAACATCTACTAAACGGGCCATCTCATTTGGTGATATGACTCCTATCAGTCAGCATTTTTGAAACATTTAAAACAAAGGAATGATTTTAAGTGAGAGCAAAAATTTGGTTGAGAAGGTTAAAATGACTGAGAAACAGACAACACAGAATCATTAAGCATCAGAATTATCATGTGATTTAATTTAAAAATCTCTCTGAAGAGTGGTCAAAAATACGACGTGGAGAAGATCTCGCATCAATAAAGAGGGCAGTAAAACACAGCAAAGAACTCCCACTGCAGAGCTTTGGATGGTCAAATAGAAAGGCCCCTCCAAAACAGCATTCCACCCAGGCTTGGCCAGAATGGCTTAAATTCAGAAATTTGGAGAGCTTCCTCTTATGGTGTGTGCCTTACCTTCTTCCTGATCCACGTTAAGTTTCCATATATAGGAAATTGAAACAAACAGTTTGTAAGTTAACAACTGTTCCCCTTTTGTTTACCAGAATTCTGGGTTATTTACTAGAATGTTTTAAATAATTGTATTAGGAGTCATCGTGGTTACTAGTGGACAGACCGTCTAACCATGACCTACAGGGAGACAAGCTTTCTGACTTTCTGCTCTAGAAACATCGACATAAGGAAGACAGCTTTCAACTCTCTCTCTCATATTTCCTCTGCTGCTCAATAAGGCCAGCTTCACTAGTGTGTGGGAAGCAGATAGACAACAGGCTTTAGTAGCACGGTTGGGTGTGGCCCCTAGAGTGATAAGGGAAATGAAAGTGAAAGGAATGTGAGTAACACTCAGAGAGCCACAGCTGATCCTCCATCAGCTATTCACCAAATGCATAATATGATAACCAATTCTTAAAAAGAACAGCTGGAATGTATATGGCCAGTGGTTAGATTCTATGACTAACTTCCATGGCAAGGAAGAACAAAATTTTCAGAAAACTATTAATCATAGAAAATTAGAGTATTACTACTACCAGCATTGCCATACTTAATGGCATACAGGTTAAATGTGGACATACACATATTGAGAAGATAAATACAATCATATGGTTGCATTTATTTCTAGGTATTAACCATTATGTTACCATATATGTCTATGTGCATATACATACCGAGCTATGTATACTCATATGTGCACATGGGGTATGTGTACAATGTACTTTTGGCAAAGAAAGTATACACATGCACTTAGGATATGCATGCATGTTACTTTTTTTTTTTTTTTTAACAGAAAATACGTTTCCTATGCACATAAATACATAAATATTTGCATGCCTACTCCTCTCATTCCCTCTGTGGGTAGAGTTAGAAAGAATTTCATAATATATTGGGAGTCCATACAGGATACACTGTGCTAACTAAAGAGGTTTGTTTAGCTCGTGTAGTAGCCAAAGGACCCTCAATGGCAAAATATTAAAATTGCCATATTGCCTTGTTTTACTGACACACAGCTTTCCTCTATTTCCACAAAACTTGGATTTTTATCTACAGACAAATAAATGGATAAGTTAAGTATAAGAAGTATCAATTTTTCAACAGTATTAAATTCCTGTTTTGTTACTGGAACAGGAAAAGCAAGACACTGTCTAGAACTTAGACAGACACAATGCATGAAAGAGGAGGTATGAAAGAACAGAGACAACATTTTGAGGAGTACTATATCACACCGAGGTGTGACATGATAGCACAACTTTATTTGAAAAATTCAGGACGCACTAGAAACAAGTGGGGCTTTAATCAGCAAGTATTCAGAAGGTTCCACCGTGATTAGCAATGAGAGTTTCAAAGGGCACAAAGAATACGTAAATATAATAATGTTTTACTTTTACTGCTACAGAAGTAACTAGCACTTGAAATGTTATAGACAAAACATCCAGACAGTTTAAAAACCTCAATAGTTACCTCTATCTGGGTCAGACACAGCTAAAAATATAAGATTTTGTTCACACCTTGAAAAAGTGAGCAATCAAGGTCCTCTGGGGTCACAGCAGGGCCACCTCGGGACAGTCAGTGGTTCCCCTGCTCAGTGTGGTTTCAAGGATACATGTACCTCTGCCATGAACTCAAACTGCATCAAAACACTGAAACAAGTGCACTTTCATGTCCACTATTGCAAAAATACACCTCTGACACTGTGTGGCAGATCTGACGGGCTTGGTTTGTTTGTGTGTTTTCTTGGCCAAAGCAACAGGAATAGTCAATAACCTTTTATACACTATAAATACATAAACATGATCAGAATGTCTTCTAGACACCTGTAAAATGTCCTGCAGTTAGGGGCCAAGCAGTGGTCTTACCTATATTTCTAATTTTCAGAACTTTTACCCTTTATTTCCTTTCCCAAACCAGGTGAAAGGAAAACAACAACAAATGTACACAATACAAAATTGCCATATTGCCTGGTTTTACTGACACACAGCTTTCCTCTATTTCCACAAAACTTGGATTTTTATCTACAGACAAACACATGGATAAGTTAAGTATAAGAAGTATCAATTTTTCAACAGTATTAAATTCCTGTTTTGTTACTGGAACAGGAAAAGCAAGACTACTGATAAGGAAAAAGCACTATACTTGCTTTTCACGAAATTAAAAAAAAAAACAAAACACAGAAACACCCAGTGACAGAGAAAAGAATAATGAGGTGCAGGAAAACTAGGAAGTTGTCAACCAGAAACAAAAAAAAACACATCCTCGATTTAAAGGAACATTCCAATCCCTTAAAAACTCACATAAATATTAATTCATCTAGCGTTAATTCCTTCCTTCTTCCTACTTTACAGGCACCATTTTTAGCTGTCACATCCTCCTGATGTAAAAAACACTTAGTAATAGAGACCACAAATCAAAAGCAGGAAGGCACCTTATAAAGGAGTATATCCCAAGCTTTACATGTATCAACAAGTAATGTGAATCCACTATTCTTATCTAATAAGAGTTTGCACCATTAAAAGAATAGTCTCATAGGTTTCAAAATAAATTATTCAAATGCCCAGAACAGAATGTCTAGTGAAGGTAAATACAAACAAGAGAATAAGTTAAATTTCATTATCAGAACATTTCTTGAAAGAAAATTTTTTTAATGCTTTCAGATACTTTTCTTGACAGTTTTATCTTTTACAAAGAAGATAAAGATACCATTCCTAAAATAAACATAACATGTCTATACAACATAAAACAGCTTAGAAAGATTAAAATGCAAATGCTTGCTGAGGTAACATTCTAGACTGCATTCCATCCACAAGGACAAACAATTTAGAATTTTCCCTTGATTGTAGGTGCAGGTGGTAAAGAAAGAAAGATGATGCTGGGATTCTGAGATGGGGGAGAAAACTAAAAGAATAAATTGGGATGGCCAAAGAAGAAAAAATGGCAAATCTGGCAATTTTTACAATTTTTACCTAAGATAAGCCTATTAACCTTCATCAGGAAGTAGAAGTAACAGTAGCTTTGCCTACAGGTATGTTTTTAATGTGTGACTGTATGCATGTAGCCTTGCCTCCCATTAATATTTTTTTTTCCCAATGAAAATCCTCTTTATTCAAAAGGATTCTTCCCCTCAGAGGATCTGTCAATCAAGGGTACTAGCAAATACAAAATATTAGCAGAGCTGGCAAAAGGAAAAGATACAATATTTACCTGAGAATCTTACTGATAAAATTGTAAGAACATTTGAAATGATCACTTTTTGACTGAATGCAAAATCCTGTTAAGTAGTTTTCTACCTGCCCCCAAAGTGCTTCTTGAACTTCCCTTTTAGCCGACTTTTTTTTTTCTTCCTTAAGCAGAATAAATATCCATTGCCTAGTCTGCTGAGTTGTCGAAAATCCCAGATTATGGTTTTGGAGTACTAATCATACTAATGTACGAGGTTTTAATGGCCTGAGATACCGATGTCAAAGAGCTCACAAATGACAACTCCTGATTGTCCACCCCCTGTGGCTGATGGACTCAAGCAGTCCTGAGCAGGAGTTATCAGTAGATGCAGAGAAGCCCTGTGGACACAGATGCTCCAGCTCCAATTCCTCCTCCAGGAAGGGAGCCCTGCTCTGGGGGGTGCCCTGCACTCAAAGCTCCCTTTACCAGCAGTTCAGACAGCTTCTCGGGCCCAGCCTCCATATCCTTCACTCCTATAAGGAAAAATCTTTGTGGGGGGTTGGGCATAGCAGATACAGAGGGACAAAGCCACAACTCAGCAGCTGTGTGTGTCAGGGCACATGACGACCCTGGGAATAACTGAGAGGTCACCTACAGACTGGTCAGAAACCACAAACACGCGAGGGACTACTCAGGACTGCCAAGCAGCCGAAAAGTTAACTTGCTGAAGTCAGTCATTAGACTAGCTTTTTTTTTTTCAAGTGTCCCCTATAGGTGGAAATAGAAAATTTTAAACAAGGCCCCCAAAGAATACCCTTCACTGGCTGAAAGTGTTAGGCTTTGGGTTTTTTTTCCTTTTAACAAACAACTTTTTTTTTTTTTAATTTATTATTAAGTGCATGGTATTTGTTCCTTAAAGAAAGCATATACTTCTGGCAAAAACTGCTCACCTGTGACTTCTGGTACTCTTTCACCTAACCTGAGAGTAGGTATTGGAAAAGGACAGGTGTGGGGACCAGGGGCACCTTGGGACAGAAGAGATTGCCTGAAATATGATAACTAAGAGGTAAGCAAAGAAAGGGAGAAAAATCAATACACATTACAGAAAACCATTATTACGCTATTTATATATGATGGTATGGAAAACACTATTCTAAGCGTCAGACTAAAAATTTGTTTTTTACGCAACTCCGTTTTTGCAACCCCCATGTGGTCAAACAAAATGCTCCTCTCCCCACACACTCCTTTTGGCACTAGGTATGAAATATTTAATAATGACTTTTGTTTTTTGGGTGGGCACAACAAATCACAACAGCCAGAAGGTCATTATTTGAGTTCCAAAAGTAAACTGCAGGTATAATTATTCAACCAACTGCTCTCCTCCAACTGGTCTTATGCCAAGTTCCTTGAATTTCCTGTTTTTATTTCCCAGATATTTGAAACTGGTTTCCGTCTTTTGGTAGTCCTTTTTTTCCTGTACCAGTTATCAACACATCAAAACAACGATCATAAAAAAAAATGTTAAGGATATTTCTCCTAAGACTTTGTATTTACAACACAAAATTCTTAAAAAACTGATTCAATCATCAAACTAAAAACCACTACTTATGAAAATAAAAAACAGTCTACATTTTCTTTACCCGTGGCCTTGCTGGAACTTAAAATAAGACAGGTACATTTAGATTGTAAAGACACTTTCATACGAGTGCTCCAAAAAGTAAAGACAAACCATATTACCAATTTGTGACAGTCTTTAAAAAGAGGGGGGCAGCAACATGGATTCAAAGTTGCATAATATCCCCACCGATTTTATTAAACAAGTATCTTTAAAGGCACTTGAGCAGCTTAAGGAAAAATCAGCTGGGACTTGGTGGGTAATAAAGACCCTTACCCACCTGGAAGATGGGGTTAAATGTGTTTTTTTTATTTGGTTAAGGAAAGGTTTAGTGTTTCCAACCTTTCCAAGCAATGTTAACTGGATTCCTCCAAAATACATTTTTAAAACAATTTATGTAAGCTAAAGCAATATAGTCACATATATAATATTGCTTTCAGATGTAACTAGCCTAAGAGAAATAAAACCTATAATGAGTAATTTTAATAAAGCACATAAGTAACTTTAAAATTATGAATATGCACACATAAAAGTCCTGAAGCAGAGAAGGCACGGTCCCTTCAACACATACTGCTTGGCTTCAGAATTATGAAGAATCAGCTTGGTAGTTAAAATACATATATTCTTCTATCAAGGATTATGTAACAGTAGTTTGGAAAGGCTAAGAGCTTCCCAAAGATGTGTCTTCCCTAAACTTCATACCCAATTTCCATCCTCCTTTCAACAGAATAATTACAGTACTGATAAACTGTAGGGACAACCTTATAAATTTAACTCTATATCATAATACTACAGTATAGAGCAGTTATATTTGGAGTATATCTGATACTGTGATATAATGAGCACACTGGACCATTTCTATTATTAACACTTCAGTAGGAAACATTTCAGGATAATGACATTTAAGACCAAGCAGGAGGTCAATATAATTGTTAAAAAAAAAAGAGAAAAGAAAAAGAAAAACATAGACACAAGGTTATTAAATATATTTCAAAAGTTTAGCAAAGATTGGAGGGGTAAACTTACATAAGGATCAGCTCTATGACAAGTAAACATCCCTCAGCATCCAAATTTTGGCCCTTACCACATGGTGGTTTACATGGAAAATGAAATGCCTTAACTGTGTTTTAATTTCTTTTAATATTTACTTGATAGGGGAAAAAAGGTATAAAATTTCATAATAAAACCATTTGTAGGAATAAATGTTTGAAGTAATGCAATTTATCATACATGCTTTGTTTCTAAAAACTACGGAAGAAACAGTAGAAATCAAATGTACTTAAAGACAGATATGCTCCCACAACAGCGTAACAAATCCATTTCTCTGAGAGGGAAACAGAATCACCTAAGCCCTCTATGACCTTGCTACTCAAGAGTGTGGTCAAAAACCAGCAGCAACAGCTTCTTCCCAGGCACTTATTGGAAATGCAGATTCCCCTGGTCCTGTCCTATGAAATCAAAACCTCTGTGTGACCATTATGCTTTCTAAAGTTTGAGAGATCTGGGAGAGATCTGGGAGACTCCCTCTCTTTGTGGGTCGCACCCAGGCATCATCAAGAACCCATTATCCCATGTGGGAACACGGGTGGCAGCAGAGCTGGGTGCATCTGTCTTCCCTGCAATACACTATGAAATGGAGCAGATTTCTTGCTACAGATGAAGAGTCTCGTCTCCATCCAGCTCATTTCCAGTGGCAAAGGGTCAGCAAGGAATTCTGTTGAACCGCTCAAAGGTGGACTGAATATTAACAATATGCTCAACTCCATTCAATCACATTTCCTTGTGGTATTTTCTGTATTTCCCACAAAAAAGATTTTGAGGTAAAAAGTTCTATGAATAGAAATACACTGTATATTTCTTTCTAAACACCAATGAAATTTTTGTCTACTGACAAACATTACAGATGGAATCAAGTGTTAGAAGATTTTAAGACTACACATAGCACAGGTTATACTTTAGACTAAGAAAAAGGTAACAACTACAAAAAAAAATTTAGCACTTAAACTTCACTGCATGAAAAATACTGGAAATAAATGTAACAAACTAAAAATGGAATAAGAAACTCACAAAATACTTAAAATATTAAAATATTAAATTTCTTAGGTAGTAAATTTAGAGCTCAGAATAAAGTTAGAACGGAAAGCAACTGTTATTTAGGTTGTCAAAAACTGAAATAAGTCTATAAAATAAAATCCATTCGTCACCATGTCAAAATTAGTTTAATTTCAGAAGACATAGCCATACAACATAAAATCAAACTACCTTTTGTTTAAAGCAAAAGGAAAAAATACAAGTATCAAATGCCATACAAACAGATTCTTTCTCATTTTACTTTTTATCTTTAATTTCTGCCTAGCGGCATATATTTCATGTAATATAAGTTTCCAGAATAGATGAATGTTTAAAAATATCATTTAAGACATTTGTAAAATATCTTTTAAAAAATCAAAAGCAAGCTTCTTTAGCGTATCTAACAAATGTAGTTCAATTTATGCACAATCCATGTGACAATAACTTGCAGTTTAAAGGCCATTCAGAAAATGGTCCCTTGTGCTCAATACATATTTTTGAATGAATAAATGAATGAATGAAAAATTAATTAAAGTAGCTCTAAAATGAAAGCAGCAGCCTCAGAAGGTACTTGTAGAAAAAACTGAGGTGAGGATTCTTCTGAACTGAGTCTATGACTATAATCCTATTTCTTTATCTTCCTAACCAATTTTTAATCATCTTGGTGACCCTACTCCGAACTACATCTAATTTCAGGTATGGAGTCTGACCAACTCTGACAGACTCAAATACTTTTAAAGGGTTTTTTGTGCAACCGAGTACAAATTAATCAATCAACTAACTAATAAATAATTAAACATTACATATTCCATGTTATGTATTGCAGTCTGGGTGCCAAAAACTGTGCTTTAGGCTAGCTCTCAGTTAGCTGAAAGTAACATCCCTTAGGCGATCTTCTACTCTGCTAACGGGGCACTCAACATCTCCTGCACCACCATCACTGTACAGCTCCTTTTATCTCACTCTTGGTGTGTTAATACCGCCGGTCACTTTTTTCCTCCATTATGCACATTACTGTCACATTTATCTTCCTAAAATGCTCATACTGCTCACATCATTTATGTAGTCAAAAGTAATTAAAGGCACCAAACTCTCCCTGGAGGATGACTCACAAATCCTTATCTCCAGCTCAGATCTCTTTCCTGAGTTCCAGACCCACAAGGCTTATCTTTCCCTGATACTCCGTAGGTACCTCAAACTTAACAAAACAAACCAACTGTCTACTTCCTCTCATAAAGCCCCACCTCCCATAAAGCTGCTATCTTGCATACCATAGTCTAGGAAACAGCACCACCATATATCCTCATATCCTGACACTTTTTCCCAAGCTAGAATCCTGGAAGTATTCTCCCTTCCTCATCCAGCAAAGTCAGTCACTAATGCCCATTAATTTGAGCATCTTAATTTTCTCCTATCTTCACCCTTTTTTTCATCCTCTTTTCTATCTCCAAGGCTGCTTTCTTTAACCTCCCTTTCCCTTTTGCTGAACCACCCAACACATTTCTCACGGTTGCCCGTGATTCCCAGTTTTTCCACAAAGCCTTCCTTAATTTATCCACCTTATGAATGCAGAGCAGTTCTTTTTTGTCCACTCAGTATAAGACAATGATAGTAAGGATCACAAGCCAATTTTTATTATATCTTTCCTCTAAAAAATCTTGTGGAGAAAAAAATAATTACATACAGCCAAGAATTACAAACTAACATTACCTGAGTGCTTTTAGCTAAACATACAAGGATCTTTAAAGCCCCAAGTGTCTTCCTCCTTTTGCAAAATGTTCACTGTGAAGCTCCAAATAGGAATGAGTTCCACATAATCTACACCATTCCAGTTAATTCATGTGATATGTGACGCAGCAATGCCAAAAAAATGTATTTAAGAGTACATTTTATGGATCCCACCCAGATACTCCTTTGGTTAGTCTCTGGTGAAAAATGAGTACTGATCAGGTTACCTTATTTTACTTTAGTTTGTATTTTCCCTCGCCATCTCCCAACTAGGTGATACCTCTTTGTGGAAAGGGCTCACTTTTCCTTAGGCATTTATCTTTGTAGTCCTTGGTAAATGTGTCAAGAAGCTATGCATGTATGAACCCCTGCTCTTTCCTCTAATAAATTTGTCTAACCCCCAAATCTAAGAATGCTGCTTGAATTCGCTTTACCTAATTCCCCACCTGCAATGTCAACAAGTCCTGTTTATTCAATTTCCAAGTCATATTTGGAATCCACTCACTTCTCTCCATCTCTAGCTCTCAGGTCATTTACCATCACCTCTTCCCATACACAACTGAAAGATCCCCTTTCTGTGTACTCCCGAGTTCTTGCATCCTCCCCCCAACCCCAAATCTCTTCTCCACAAAATTTACCAGGTAAAACACAAATCAAATTATATTACTCCCTTGCTCAAAATCCTTTAACAGCTTTCCTACATACTCATCACAAAATCCAAACACCTCAGAGTACTCTACAAGGCCTTAGGTGATCTTGTCCTTATCTAGCTCACCAACTATATCCTCCACCTATTTCTCCCTCCCTCAGTATATTCCAGTCCCAATGATCTTGCTTTTTCTGGACAGTCCCACCTTAAGAGCATTTGTACTTGCTATACCCTCTGCATAGAACTCTCTCCCCTCCAGATCACTATAAAGCTGACTTTTTCCTGCATTTCATTTAAATGCAATCCATTCATAGAAAACTTCCCTGGCATCCCTATCTAAAGCAGTTTCCCCAGAAGTTCTCCACTCATATTAACCTGATTATTATTTTTCAGAATTATCATACTATGTGGTATTTTCTTGCTTATTTATGTGTTTGTTATCTCTTCTCCTTAAAATGTGCCATGAGAGTTGTATCCTCAGCGACTAGAATAGTACCTAGTATATATTTAGCACAGTAAACAGCTGCTGGATGAATGAACAAATAAAACATTTTCCAGTGTATTTTATATTCCTGTTTTATTTAACTTGACAAGGTTTTCCACTTCATCTTACTTCCTGAATTTATTATGACTACTCTGAATTATAATAATTTAAAAACTGTATGTTACTCCAAACTTAAAAGTCACAGGCAAACCTGAATGCCCAATTATCCATTATATCATGGAAATCTTTGTTCTCAACTTTACCTTTACTTAAAACCCGAGTGGCCCCTCCAGAAAACTCTTGTGGCAGCATCACAGGCTGGAACTGTTTTTGTTAGTTTGATCCCCTCCTCTGACTTGTGCATCTACCTAACCTTATAGAGCTCAGTACAGCATATACCAAATCACTGATGAATAGGTAATGTGGCATAGAATTAGAAGCTTTGTTAAAATGAAGGTGATTTCCTCTTCCTCCTTGGAAAAATACAAATTACTCTGACAAACCATTCTGAACGAAGCTATTACTGATGATTATCCAGTATCCTATTTCCTTTCAATTTTCTACAAACTGATTCTATGATGATGTGTTCATGTACTGAGATGTGTGTCCCTCTTTGTTCTCACTGCCACTTTTAGATCATTCTTCTTTCCCCCTTTAAAAAACAAAACTCTTGTTCACTTGAAGCACATGCAATGAGATTACATCACCAGCCACGCGTAATTGTTGCATTTATCTACAGACCTTCTGCCTCAGTGTCTCTTCCTTACTACTACTCCTGCCATCATTCTTGGCAACTTCAACATCCAAGAGACAATCCACGCTGGCTCAGCTGTCTGACCTCCCCAGCTCTAATGATCCTGTCCTTCACCCCTCCTAGCTCTCATCATAACCTGTAAGAGCTCTACTGCTACTATCTTGACATCAAGTATCCATTCTCAAGAATTCCTACTCATTTTCTCAGCTATCTGCCTCCAGCAATTCTTCCAGTCTACCAGCACCTCCTCCCCAAATGAACCTACCTCTTAGTCACCATTCTTGTCTCCTTCCCAACATAGACTATGTGGTCTATCACGTTAAACACAATCTTGCATAATCCTCATTCCCCTGCCCCTCTCTATTATCACACTTATTAGGAAAGATCCCAACCCTGAATAAATCCACCTCTCAACCTATGCTGCACCTGCACCAGACAGGAGAAAAACGCACAAGTGTGCTGACTGGTCCCCCGTCAAATTTAGAACCACTAACCTCAAGTGAACTGTCAGCACTAGTTGGGACCCGATTACATTTTCCAGTTAGTTTACTCTTGTCTCTGAGGTGTCTATTACACATTTTCCAATCTCTTCTCAAATCTTCACAGCCCTTCTTTTACTTCAAAGCCAGCACTTGACTTTGTTTTATACTTTGCTAAGAAACAGAAACAATTTTGCCCCTCTCATTCTTCAAAGGTTTAGCTCCTGCAGCTACCCCCTTTATATTATTAACTTCTCCCTCTTTACTAGATCATTCTCATCATCATTCAGCCATGCTGTAATATCTCCCATGTTTTTTCCAAGTTGTTCTTGACCCTAAACACCCCTCTAAAAAACACTCCATTTTTCAGTCCCACTTCATTGCAAAACACCCCAAATGAGTTTTCCCATTTCTGTTACTTGTACTGTCATTCTTCTATTTCAGGTTAGAACTCGAGAATCATCTTTGTGCTTTTTCATCTCTCCCTTATTAGTTAGTGGACACTGTAGGTTCTTCCTTCAAAACAGTATGTATCTGTCTCTTCCTTGCTGTTTACCCTGGGACCACCATAGATCAACCTCTTGTCATACCACATCTAAAATGACTAAAACAGCGACCTAACGAGCCTCCTGATTGCAGTACCTCCCCTTGCTAATCCTGTCTGCATTCCCCCACAACCCTAGCCTTCCTGATGTTGATTTCATCATGCTCGCTTCTCTCTGCTCATAAACCTATGGTGGTTTTGATGCTGCCAGGCTTAAGCTCCCTGCATGAAGTTTAAGTCATTTCACAGACTTGTCCTGTCCTGCCTGCCCATCTTTTCTACCAACACAAAGCCATGCTATTTTACACTAGTTTCTCAAGTGCTTTATACATGAGTCACACAAATTCTCACTTCTACATTTTATCCTTTTGTCCACGTCCTTCTCATTCCTGGAACCCACTTATCTTGCCTTAGCCCCCATCATCCAAATTCTAAATTGTTCAGACCCTACCTCCTTCATGAAACCGTATCATACAACTCCAGTTCGCACTTTCTTGGCCCTGAATTCCTATAACATTCTGAGTCTACATCACTATTGAGGACTAAATCTTATATAGTACTGTACCATCACTAATTCTTTCTTAGATAATACATACCTGAATTTTTTTTCTCCCAAATTATTCCTCAGAAAAGAGGAAATCCACTTATACTACTTCTTAGAGATCTCTCACATTGCAGGGTGCTTTAGTTTGAAGAAAAATGTACTATTTGTAGAAGATATTAACTTTAAATGACCTCAACCCATAGTACTTACATAGAGGCCATATGATAGACTCAGTTTTGTTTTTTTCTTTTTAAAGAGGTAAAGAAATTTAATCAGATACAGTAATTATTCCTGTGGGAATACTTTCAAAAAGTAGAAGTAGTGGATCTTGTAAACAGCCTTTTAAGAATCACTTTAAAAATCAATGCAGTTCATGTCCACGTTGTGGACGTCATAAATACGTACCCAACAAATTAAAAATGCAACTCTCCTAATTCTATGTGAATAGCTATTCTCTTTGGGCACAAAACTTCCTGTGATAGCATCACAAGTAGATTCAAAATTTGCTGTATCTCCAACAACTTAGATGGCAGTGAAGAGGGCGTGTTCAGAAACACTGTTAAATGAATTGAGGGTGGCTTGACCAAACACAATGACAGTGGTAATTATGCTCATCATGCATGTGAAGTGTTTGAATGAAAGTTTCATAAAATGTAAGAAGAGCAGAAAGTGATATTTCTAAATTGCTGTATAATTTTACATAATGTATAATGTGAAATATGTATGGATAACTACGTTAATAAATTAAGTATTTAAATAGACCTGTGACAACTTAATCTATATCTCCAAAAGTTCATATACTGAAGTTGACTAAACATCTTTTTCTAGCAAACCATGGGGATAGAGACAGGGGTGAGCGAAGGGCCAGGAGACAATCAAAATGAATTAGTTGACTGACTGTATTGTTCAAAATCATGTGACTGAAAGAACACTTGACAGGGTTAGTTGGAGGTCTGTCACTGATCAATTGTGTGGATTTCCAATTTTCAATTTCAAGGATTGGACTAAATGATACCCAAGATCCTTTCCAGTTCTAAAATCTTATTTCTATTGTTTTCTATTATATTCTTTTTAAATGATTCAGCAGCATTGGTAAATACAAACAGAAGAGCTATTTTAGAGGCTCTTGTAAAATTCTTATTCTTTATTACCATCTCATATAGCTTAGAAATGTAATACAATTCAAAAACTTCACTCCTGCTCTACTGCCCTCATGAGCTTGATTTTGACCTCAGAAAACCTTGGTATTCTATACCATATTATCAACCTCTCCACTTCAGAATGCATCACTTTAGAGAAAAAAGTTATATTCAAGAACATCGCATTCAGCCCCCTTTTTCCCCAAGAGGAACCTGGCGTTGAAGGAGTTCAATGCTGATCAGGGGCAGGCCGAATCCCAAGCCCAGGTTTCAACCCTTGTTAATTCTGATTGTAAGCCACTGCCCCAAGCTCTGGGTACTCCGCTTATGGTTACCCTCAAGATGTTTTCTAGGTTTCATGCATGAATGTGCAAAAGTTATGAGCCATATTAGTATACTAATCTTGTTTTAGTATAATTTCTGACCTCTCTCCAGAGGTGAAGTGTCCAATAATCCATCCACATCTATTCATTTTTGCTCCTGAGCAGAACCAACCTATGTCTTCAATGCTCACTACAGAGTTCTCCCATCTCTTCTAAAGACTCTCTTGCCAGATGAGCTTCACTGCTAATTAACAGGCTCTCCTTGTGGAGCACCATCTTACGGAAAATCAAGTGGAATGGATTTGGTGACAACAGATGCTGATCTCAAGAACACCACTCGTGAAATCATCCATTATGCAGAGGTGACCTAGGCAAGCTGGCACATCTAAACTGCTCAGGCTACTTCAGCATTACCATTCCACAGCTCCCAGGAAACACACACACTCACACACAACACTACATCACCACCTGGTAAGTTTTACGCATCATATTTGGGATGATAAAAGCTACGAGTCTCCAAAAGCTTGTCTCTGCCCTTTTCAAGCTCAAATATCATCACTGCACAGAGTTACACACACCAAGTACGCTAAACGCAACTAAGCGCTTACCTTCAATCCTCTTTAAAGCTGAAAGGCACATATCTTTCCTTGGAAACTCAAAGGGATTGTTGCAGGTTCGAATGGTGTCACATTCACATTTCCCATTGATTATATTGCAGCCAGAGATAAGGTTTTCATTGCATGGTTCAAAGCCAAGCAGTTGGTCATCATCCCAGTTCTCATCTGTAAAACAATTAACAACCAGAGAATGTTTGCTTGTAGCTTCATTCAAAGGCTTGTTTGAGAGAAAAAATGCACAGTGATTGTCAAGATGGACATCCAATTCTGACACCTCAATGTGTGAAAGGGAGTTTGGATGAAATTTTACAAATGAATGAAACCTAACCTCCTACTAATAACTGAGAAGAATGAAGCATATCCATCCATGGAGACATTAAATGTTGTAAATATACAAATGTTTGGGATCCAAAAACACTGCTATTCTTTTACGTTATTACATCAATAATTGAGATGCTTTTAGAATTTTAATTTTAAACAAAGATTCCTAGATTTTCCCACATTTAATAAAATTACAAGAGTCACATTTGCTGATCTACAAATTTTTTTTTTTAAACTTATTTTTACACCATCTGGTAGAGACCAGCTTCAGGTTTAAACAGCTCATCAACTTAACACATCAAAAACCAGACATCACCAAAAATGTCAAGAATGAGATAAAATGGGGAGGATTCCCTCCAATGCTTTTTGGTACAGACGGTAATTTAATCTTATCATTGCCTACAACCAAAGCCACAAACCACAAAAAAACTGAGGGCTGCTGAGCAATGAACGGCTGACACAGTCCAACTCTAAGGCTGAAGCCAAATCACAGTGTCCCAGCTTTCATGGGACCAAGCTCAGACAAATGAAACAAACATGACAGAACCGTAAGCAGGCTGAGTTCTTAATAATATTCCTCATGATTGAAATACCTCTCAAAGAAAACCAGGCTGTTTATCTACGAATCCCTAGGATGTTACATGGGTTTTTCTCCCTCTTAACATTATCTCTAATGGTACTTTATCTCACCTTAACTAGGTACTGAATGTTAAACAGTAAACATGTTTCTGATAACTATATCTGTAGAGAATTTTTCAAAGTGCTCGAATTTAAGATGCCTAAAACATGTTACTCAATCTAAGGCAGGTATAAATGCCACCTTAAGAATCTGTTTTCATAGAAGACAGTGTAAACAAATGATTATGATTTTAATAGGGCTTTTACTTCTGGTGTCATCACTGACTTACTGCATAAATTAGGCAAACGACTGCATTCCTACACTGAAATAGGTAATTTTCATGTCAAGGGATTTTTAGAAGGATATCATTTACAATGAAGAGTTTTGGTACAATTCTTCCTAAAGGCAGAACAGAAAACCTCTTGAGTTTTGATTTCAGGAGATCAGGCTCACTTATTTTATAAAACCCTCAGCTCTTCGCAAAATTGTTATCTTTCGGATTTAAAGTTTAAACAGAAACACAATTTATCTGTGTTAAAATCTGTTTTTCTATATAGATTATATTTGACCCTTAAAAATGACATGTGTGTGCACACAAAGGTGATTCCTATCTTCAAGGAAACGATGAAATTACTAAATTACTCTGAAAGGAAAACCAGAAAAGAATATGCTAAGACATTTCAATGTTTTGAAAAGGAGGTGATATTCAGTCCTCAGTTAAATGATAAAATGGCTCATCTAAATTATTTCTTCTCTTCTACATTTAACTGTTGACATGCTGTTGGTATCAAAGGCCTAATCCAGTTCAACGACACATATTTGCCATGAAGAAATTTTTGTGACTGAAGATGGAAACTGATAACTAAAAAAGAGTTCAACCCTAGGAACTTAATACCTGTTAAAAGTTCAAGGAATGTTTGAACCACGTAACAACTATATTTCTCCTCTTTCCCATCATAGTCCTGAGAGGACTTTATTATTGTTGTTGAAACCACATGCAGTTATTATACATCACCAAATAAGAGTTGAATCTACCTCAGAATTTTCTCTGCAATAAATGCTCCTTCCTCTCCTTCCATTACCAGCAGAAAGCTCCAAAGATACCACTCTCCTACCCTATCCCACAACAAAACCCTCTAACCTGTCTCCCTACCACTATCCTTCTGTCCCTTTATGCCATTCTCCTGACCCAGGAGAATGCACTGCTCTTTCCCCCATGCTCCCACCATCTGCACAGATCTCTTTTCACCTCAGTAATGGCTTCTGCAAGTCAAACTCCCCCATCAGAATTCTTGTGTACAAGAGTCAAGTCGTATCCATCTTCCAATTCCTTTCGACCCAGTCCTTAATACGGTGTTCAATAAACTATAAATACATTGATTTCATGTCACTGGTATGTATGACAGTTGTCTATTTTTTTTAGACAAACCAAAATACCCTATATATATATATATATATATATATATATATATATATATTAAAACAACATTAAGATAATGTATGAACATCTGTAAACAATAAAAACTTTATTTAAAAAGCTCTATACCTACATCAAGAAAAACTATATATTAAGCCTCATATGTTATAAGAGATACACAATTTAAAGAAATGCTTGGATATATTTTGGCACATTTCTCACAGAGCATCATCTATTAGTCGTCTCTTTCCCAGTGCAACAGTAAGACTTCAACTCTCATCAGCTGGCTGGCATCAACAGTCCTTCCAAGAAGCCCATCTCAAGGGCAATTTTTTTCCCAACTGCCAGATCCTTTTCTGTGCCTCCCCACAGGAAGCCCATTTTCTCTGAATGTGGAATCAGAACTAAAGGACTAACTGCCCTTGATCATCCACCTGGCTCCTTACTGTTTTCTGCTTCTTTCTCAGCAGAAGTTTCTTGGCAGCAGCAACAGGCTGTGCCTGAAGATGCACAGGTAAGAATGACCACTCCCTCAGATAACACCATGGCCACCAAGTCTTCAGGAAGCGTCTCTGACTCTTAAGCCAACAATGTCTTACTTAATTTTATGTTCCTTTTTTCAGAGGAAAATCTTTCAAATCTTTGCCCCATCCTAATCAGTACTTTGTTTTTCTTCTTGAAAAATGATAGTTCCCTTAGCAACCACTGCTTTATAGAACCAAGTACCAACATGCTTCTGATACAAATGTTTTATTTTTTTATATTATATTTTAAAATAATTTAACAGAAAATCAACATGGATTTAAAGCAAAAACTTAAGGAAGTCTGATTATAGATTGAATCTGAGCCCAACAATGCTGCTAATAGCACTTTTCAAATTCTGTTTTTAAAATCTTTCTTTTCCTAAGTAAATCCACATACACAGTACAAGGATCAGGATTCTGATTTTCTGACCTAGTTCCTGGTTTCTCTCTGGATTGTTTGGGGAGGAAAAAAAAAAGTTAAAAAAAGGGGGGGGGGCATTGTTCTTTAACCATTTATATCAAGTAAGTATTCTTCCTGGTCTTCTCTATAATACAAGATGTGGTCTCCTAACCTGAAAGGCCAAGATAATTGAAATATCTCTGCAAATGCATTTTTAAGTTTGTAACTTCAGCAAGACACCAAATCAGGATGTTAAATAAATTATTTTCTCTGAATATAAAATGAGAGAAATCTAGTCTATCCCAAAAAGAGATGGTAAAAATCATATAAGGAACATGTTGAAATATGTCCAAATATGTGATTACTACAGTGAAGAGAGGAGTCAGGTATATCCAGCTGCTAACCCAACATTTCCACTTGAATATCTAGGAGACATCTCAAAATACAGTGCTTTTCCCTGAGACAACCTCCATACACAGCTATGCAGAACTGCTGTACCCATACTTTTAATTTCATTGCACGGACTATTAAGACACTATTTAATTGATTTGAAATTCAATAAAAATCAATAATTAGCATGGCTTCAATTAAGGGGATTAAGGGAAACTGAATTTTAATTTTGTTTTTTGTTTTTTGTTTTAATTTACTGCAAGTGTGTGATAGTGAAGAACACGACTTACTAACCAGTATAGTCTAATGCCAGCAGTTTTACTCAACATTGCTTTTGCACAATCAGTACAAAGGGTGGCACAGAAAAAAAGCTAAATAACATTTTGATATATGAAAATAGTTTTGACCCCACACACCACCTGAAAAGGTCTTACAGTCTCCCAGAGATCCGTGGCCCACATTTTGAAAACTGCTGTTCTAAAGAAATGTCCTGCTGATACACCTGGGTCAAGGCAGCACAGGATCCAGTATGGTAAATAACAAAGTATGCTGGGTACCTCATCTCCTAACAGTCCATGAAAATCCATGTTTCTTTAATGTCATTCAGCTCATTTCTAAATGTTAATTATGAAAATATCAACATTATAATGCAGGAGTCACGCTGGTTCATATGTGATTTTCCCAGCACATTTCTGTTATGAAAAGAGCAGAAGAAAGTTTTCTCATAATTAAGGGAAATGTCTTAGCATAGATGAACACCTTAAGAAAACACTGGCAATCCTGTTTAAATTCCTTCCTTTAAATCCAAGAAACGGCTGCTTTAGTGGCTGAACTTTTCTATGTGTGAAGCTATCTGTAAAGGCTGCAAGCACAAATGAAAAAGCTACAGAGACATTTCTCCTTGTATTTAAAAAAACACAAAAACAAACAAACAAAAAACATGATGAAAAAACTACCCCTGGGTCTTATTTTTAACTTTGATGAAACTTGTCTCCATTAAAAATGAATGTCTTCAAGGCCCCATACCTGAAGGAAGCAGCATGAGCTCTGGAGTGTGAGGGTGCAAAGGTAACTCCAGGTACAAATGTCAGGATGACTTAGCTGTCGATGTTTTTATATGTGGATTCTTACTGTTTACATTTATGTTCGGTGCACACAGTTTCATAAGTTTTGACTGACCTGCTCACCCAACCCTATTTTTCCCAAAAGCTCTCTAACTTGATTTTGCAGAACATGAATTGTGTTTTTGTTTTTAAAACAAAACATGGTCCAATGCAGAAATGTCTGTACTTCCAATAGCCACGTTCTGTCTTCTCCTGGACTCGGCCTTTCTGTTCCACCAAGCATCTTCCATTAAGCTTGGTGATGCCTGAAAAACCTTCCTTCTACAGTTTGAAATAAAGGATTCTAAATGCAAAAGTTAGTAAGAACAGAGTTTCAATCAAGAGGGTAGGAAAGGAAGACCTGAGGAGGAGACTGTAGGAAAAGGTCTCTTAGAAGACATCCTGGGACACATCCAGGTCCAGATCAGTGAAGTAACCTCTACAGGGGACACAGCCCCCCTCGACACAGGAGCTCGAGGAACCAGCCATGGCAGACCCTAGACTGCCAGCCCTGCATCAAACCTCTTTGCCCTTGCAAATATCTTTCCATTTGCTTGCTGGTGTCTAAAATTCCACTAACATGGAATGAAACATTTCAGGAATGACTGTATTTACTGGACAAAGTACTGGGTGTTAATCTAAAATCACTGCCTTCTTGAAGGCGGAAGGCATTTGAATACTCAGAGCCTTTCCCTTTCTACCTGTTTCCCTTTAGGTTAATGGAGTTTACTCCAAACCAAGACAGCTGCACCCCATTATGTGACAATCCACTTACCAGAAACATGCTATAGCAAATATTAAAAAGCAAGAAACAAATTCATGGTACACACTAAGAAGCTCACAGTAATGGAATCCTGTTGGCAGAGCAGAGGCTTCTGGAAATATATATCAAATTAATTCTCCAGCTGTTCACATATCCCTGTGGCTACAGTAAGATGCAAATAGCTAATACTGGCATCTTTTTCCATGCCAGCCTAGAAACTCCAGTGTAAAGTAAAATTCTGCTCTTAACTCCCCCAGCTCCCGGCTGGCTGTTACCAGGCATTCAGTTCTGCTCAAGGAGGAACCTAATGCAGTGAGCTTTCATTCTCTCTGCTGCGAGCTTAAAGCAGATGTTCCAAAAGCTGGTGCTTCCCTCTCTCTCTCTCTTTCTTGTGCTGTAATCAGTGCAAAGCAGGAAGAGCAAAATTATGGTTATCAGGAGAAACGATTCGGTTTCAAAAATTTGTTTTACATGCATTTCTACAAAGTGAAGTTATGTCAGGCACATGTAACTATATACCAGGGTGGAGGAAGCCTGTATCTCTAAAACAATGGAATTACTGAAGTATGCACATAAAAATCTGTTGAAGACTAACTCTTAAATAGATGCAAACCCCTAAACAGATAACAAGTAGCACAAGCATTGATTCATATTATGTCCAAGTTGGGAAGAACTGATCCAATTTAGTAAATCGTCTTACAGCAAAACATTTCTTAATGATAAACCTATGTCCCACTGCCATACTTTTGTCACTCTACCATTAGCATACAACTATAGAATATGAATTCACTCATTCATCCTTTCACTCATTCATTCTTCAAACAGATACTGGTATTTCTTATGGATCAGGAATTGTGGGAGGTGCTGAGAATTCAAGATGCTAGGAGATAGCAGTATACAGTACAGTTTTCCACCATTCTAACCCAAATCATATCAAATATGTGAATAAAATGCTCCTAGGACTTCTGAAACAGGGAAAAAGGTTAAATAAGGGAAGGATAATTTGCTTTTAGATACCAATAAACTAGTGGGGGGTGGGGAGGGGCTAAAGAGAAGACAACCACTGTCTCTAGATGCAAAGGAATTTGTCCAAAAAGAAAAGATGAGGAGAGACTGGGACGACAGGACACAATCTCCCTTCCCACTTCACCGGTCTGCTTCAATTAGTACTTACCTGTTGCAAACAGCATCTAGAGAAACAGATACCACAAAGGCAGAGCCGTGTTCAAGAGAGGGCCCCAGCCCAGGACAGCACAAGCTTAGCTCTGCAATAATTCATGGTGATCCTGAATAAATCATTTTGCTCCTGTTTCCTCAATAATAAAATGGAGGTGGAATGGATGATTTGTGAGGTCCCTTTCACCTTATCCCCATGTTTTTGTTTTTTTTAATTGTGGGAAATTTAATGAAATTGTACAAAGCTAATAATTTATTGGGAACAGTGCCAGAGAATCACATAATTTAAATCTAAAGTAGTTTCCCATTATCAGACCAATTTGCAGTTTGGAAAGTATGGTCACAATGGATAGGAAGCAAACCAAGAGTGCTTTTAATATAATGATATCACTTTCCAGGACCTTTACAGCACCTCCATTCCTAGAGGATTCAATAGCTGAGATCTCAACGTATTAATACGTTTTATTCTCTAGACCAATGGTATCCAGCCTCTGGGTTCCATATCTGATATCAGGGTTTTTTTTTTTAGCGTGTACACCAATCCATGTACATTTGTTTATATACATATGCTAGCGAACTAATAAATTATGAACATTATAAAATATATGCACAAATAGAAATTAAAAATGCAACATCTTAAAGATGACAAGCAGTATATATTTTAAAACTTTAATTCTATTTTAAAGCTAATGTTTTTATTTCACTCTGATGATCATAAAAACAATAATTATTAACATTTTTTTCTGTGAGAAAAAAAGGCATGTAATTGACTATGCCTTGTTATTTTTTTAAAATCTTAGGTTAATATTTATCATAGCAATTCAAAGACCTAGTTCTAAGCTCAATTTGTTTTGATATTTGATGGTTTTAATGACCATCAAAGATGGAAAAAATATCCTACAAAGTCATGTAGAAAAAAACAGAAGAAGGACATCACTGGCCATCTTAATTAAAATCATGTTAACCATCTTTCATTTCAGTTTCATTCACCAATTAAGGAAATATTTTTGCTGCAATTCAGCTAATATCCATCTTTCCTTTAAATAAATAAGTTGCTCCTGCAAGCCAATCAGAAGGTGTTGCTTTTTTATATTTTTAACAAATTAGTTCAAAACTTAAAACTTTTAGTTGAAAAACACTTAAAATTGCTTTTTAAAAATCTTTTCCTAAATTAAGAGCATACGATTCACTTCTAGCACAAAATCACACAATGGTGGAAACATTTCCGAACATCCAACTTTCAAAATTTCCCTTTGAGTTTCTTTTGAAAAACTATCATGTTTTCAAACATTGTCAAAACAACACCTTACCTGTGCCATGAAGGAACAGATTTGTTTCGTTTTTTAAATATTTACTTTGAACACTTGTCTCTTTGTTAAAAAAAAAAATGTTTTAAGAAACTTCTTTGGAGTTTAATCATTCTTGTATTTTGCCACAAGATGAGCCAGTTGAATTCTGGGTAATTAAGATATCAATGCTTATTCCCCATCTCATTATAAATTACTGTAAAGCTGTTAAAGTTAATATATTATAATCTATAAATCTACCAATCCTGGAACAAATAAACCACAATATACATATATGCCAAAATACGCCGAAAGCCAAAGAAGAAGTGATGATGTAACCAGCTGAAATGAGGACACCAGTGTCCACATAATCGATACTTGTAAACATATATTTGTTATTGGCTATTGTTTAAATTAAGAATACATGTGTTTTCATCTTTTCTTCCTACACTCCAATAGATATTCCTTGTCTTTGTTTTGAACAATGCAAATTCCCAACCAAGCTTAAAGGAAAACACATTCTGTCCCCTGAAAAAGGCTGCTACTTGTTCATGTGCTTTCTATTCTGTAGTTTCCCATCTTCTCTTATACTTCCTTTATCAAATACCCTGTCTCTTTCCTCTCAATAATCTTTTCCCTCTAAACCTGCTTCATCCTCTCATGTTCCACTCCACTCAAACTATCATTATACACTTAATTATCTTATGAAAAAAAACTCAAGAATAGCCTAAAGTTGTGTACAGCTTTGACTGGCTTGGGGGAGGGGCTTTAACACCATTAAATGAAATCTATTATGAGCAATATCATATGAACTCAATACAGATCCCTGACAGACATATCTAATTTAGATAAAAACAGAAGAAGCACATCACTGGCCAGCCTTATTAAAATCATGTTACCTGTCTGTTAGTTTCATTCACCAATTAAGGAAATATTTAAATTGAAAGCACTGCAAAATTTACTGATAAAATGACATGACGTTTGGGATTTGCTTCAAATTAATCTGGGAGGTCAAAATAGTAAAGTTCAGATAAAACAGGATTGGTCATGAGCTAATAACTGTTGAAGCACTGTGTCATAAAATTGTCTACTTCTATACATGTTTGAGAATTTCCATAGTAAACATTTTTTAAAAGTCGGGGGGATTATAGGAAAATTTACCAAATACTTAAAAATGAAGAACAATGGAAATACCACATGTCAACACCAATGGGACACCATGTTTAAAGGAAAAATTAACAGGACATAAGAAAGATAAAAAACAAATAAGCTTAAGCAACCACTCAATTGAAGTAATTGGAAAAAGAGCAACAGAGAAAAATCAAAGCAAGAAAGATCAAAAAAATAAATATTTTGGAGGACAACGTAGTAGAAGTAAAAGTAACAGACATAATTAGTAAACTAGAAAACTGGTTCTTCCAAAAAAGATTAAGACATTTCATAAATGGCTTATGACTAACAGTCCCATACAGCATGGCAACTCATCCAGTTACTTTGACATATAAGTATATTTTTCAGTTTCTCTTTAGTGGTTTTACCAGAAAGTTACTTGAAAGCTAGACATTAAATAAGTACATTTCTAAAATTTTTTAAATGACCAAGATAGGTATTTGATACTGCTCATTTGCATTTTTTCCAAGCTAACATCAGACCCTTGTTTGTACCTTCTATCCGGGCACATGTCATTTAGGCAATGAAACTTTCCCAGAGCATCAATGTCCACTGAAATACAGGATTCCATGTTTAACCAGTCTCAAAAATCTCAGCCTTCAGGTATAAAATGTACCGCTACCTAACACTTAATAAATCTTCGTTGAGGGAAAAATAAATTTCCTAATTGTTTTACATTTCATCTCCTCATCTAGATACTATAAAATCCATTCTTGGATTAAACTAAGTGAGTAACTGTCACTTGAGTTCCTGGTCCACAGTGTTTTATCCTCCTATCAAGATGCTCTAATGTAAAACTCCTTTAATGGTATGCCAGTGGCTTCCACTGCAGAGCGTTTTAAAAACAGCCCTACAAAAACTTCTAAAGGCACAGGGCTGAGAACCAATGGTCTACAAAATAAAAGCTAACATTGGGTCATTCAAGTCTTTGATATGGGATGCACAGTCTGTTAGATTTGGTCCCAACCCACTTCTTCTACCTCATTTCCTCAAATCCTCTTCACTTACTGCAGCAATATTTACTATGTGCTCCCTAAATGACCCATGTTGTTCTGTGACTCCATGCCTTTGCATGAGCTGTTACCCTTGCCTGGAAAGACTTCTCTTTAACTTCCTGGAAAACTATTCAGTCTTTAACACTCTAAGTTTCATCCACTCTAAAGGGACAGAATTAAGTATGATCTCCTCTGTAGGACTTCTACTGTATATCTACTAAAATTATTTCACTTACGGTAGTATAATGAAATTACTCATCTAATCTCCACCAGAAAGTGAGTTTTTTAAAGCTAAGGATCTAGTTTTATTTTTATTTTTATCAAGGGGTTATCACAGGGCTCAGCAAATAGCAGACGCAAAATAAACACCTGTGGAAGGAATAAACGGGCAGAGAAGTAGAGTACAGAGGACTTGAACTTAAAGTAATGTGAGTTTTAAGAGTGGCAAACTTTTTCTGAAAAGTGAGTTTGGTAATAGGCAAAGAAAGCCAATTATTTAGAAACCACTAAGGAACATCTTTGATTCTTGGTCTTCCTATATTAATACTATTAACAAGTTCTCTTTTAACTTCAGCACTGTTTTAACCAACACTTCCACATATCAATAAATATTTATGAAATGCTGAATGAGTGAATGAGTACAATATTCCTCAACCATGTTAGATAAATAAATAATTTAAATAATAAACTCTTATCTCTTTTCTACCACTCATGTTTATCGTGTAGATAATTAGATAATATGACACAACTTAATGCTTCTTGCAAAAAAGGTACTTCTGGATATGAATAATGCACGGTACCATTTTATAAATATTAATGTACTTTCTAAACTAAAATTTGTTAGTAAAATGACGAAGTGTAAAACAGAAGACTAGATATAGGAATGCATATTTTCTAGATAACACTCACTGAAAAGTGTAAACCACTACAATGAAAAGAAACTCTGGAAACGTGATCAGAATTTTAAACAGGTATAATAAAATGAACATGGTGCTCTGAAATTAAGCATTCTGAACGACACAAATTTTTCCTCCTACTAGCTGAGCACAGATAATGGAGCACATCTCCCTCCCACCACCACCCTGATGACTCTCCTGCTTAATACCCAATATCCACGGAGCCCTCTCTATCTGCCAGAGACTGTACCAAGCACTTTCCTTGTATTAACCCATTTAGCTGAGGAAAACAAGCTGAGCAACCTGTCTGAATTCCATGCAGATGATCGTGAAGCAGGCGACATGCAGCACTGAAGAAACCTGAAGGAAGTGAGGTGGCCAAAGGGGAGCAAACTTCCGGGTTCAAGGGATGCCAGAGGACCTGAGCATGCGCGGGAAGGAGGACCGCCTATCGCTAACTTTCCCGCTTCGTCCCGGTGAAGCCAAGTCCAGGTGAATACGGCCTGGGCACCCACAGCTGATGTTGAACCACAAGGGCGATCAGGGACCTTTCTCTGACACCTTATGAGCCAAGACAAACTGAGCTGCAAGAGCACCTCTGGAAACATTAGAACAGAAGACCCAATAATATAAATTTGATCTCATTGACTGCTCTATCATTCGGGAAACAAGGACTTCTTTGTTAAGGCAAACAATGCCATCAAAAATAGCAATACTCCTGAGGAGCAAATGATGATTTTCAAAAAGTGTAAATTGTAGGAAGCATAAAGGAATCTTTTCAGGATCATAACTTTGTGAAATCAGTTAGCAATCATGAAGTAAGGAATGTTTTTACAAATCAAGCTGAGCACCACTGTGAACTTTACCTTAATAATTTATCTGAAGTTTTCAAAATAAACCAAGTGGAGGATGACAAGTGAAAGAATGATCAAGTTTAATTTGAACTACAAACTTTCTTACTACAAAACTTCAGTATTGCTCTACAAATAAAAATCTTTTGTGACTATCTTGCCTAAAAACACAAACCTTTGATTTCTTCCCTGATGCAAGTTTATCTCTATGTTGATCTTAACTTATTCTACACACTCCATGAAGCTCCTGCTATCTGGTGCTGGCAACAAAGCATAATTTGCCAGTGATATTCAATGAACCCTGTTTTGTGGGCATGAGGTACAATTTCCTACTGTTATCCAGTTTCATCATAAGTGACAGTTGGATGTACATGCTCAGATCTGTTTCTTAAAGCACACACTAAAATCCACATTGCTATGATATGCTTATGTGGGTAGTGGTGCCATAAATTAGAAATAAGAAATAGAAAGACCACTGTGGCCTATTAAGAAACCTCACATAACACAGGGCCTAACTGAATTTTAAAAGCATCAAGTTCTTGAAATTCATCCTAAAACTCCCCAGAAAGAAGCAAATGTAGATTAAGTGACAAGAAATGAATATTAATATCTTTGGTAGGACTGCAATTTGCACAGCAATGATTTAATCTCTAGGATTATGTCAACTATACAATATAAATGAATACAAAGAGAACAAAGAAAGATTAAGAAATCTTAAGAACAGGCCTGAAATACATATTTGTACATTTCTCACAAAATGGGGAGTTTCTGCTGTGTAGTAACCACACTTCCAAACCTAACGGACACCCAGATCCAAGTCACTAGGCCCTTGTTTTGGGGGTGTTAGTGATGGCTTTGCTATACTGTCATTCAGTATCTAGATATTTTTAATGGCTTTGCTCCCCCTGCCTACAAGGTCAAGTCCAAACTGATTAAGTGAGGCCTGAGCCTGGTCCTGCCGACCTTCCAGTCACTTTCCACTGGTCGGCCCACACCACTTCCCTTCCCAAGCACTGCAGGCTCAGGACCTTGGCACTTGTGGTCCCTCCACCTGGAATGTGTCCCCCCAGGTATGTGCACGACTTGCTTCCCCACTCCTTCAGGTCTATGTTCAAACTCAACATCTCAGAGAGACCGTCCCTGACAACTCCATTAAAAACTGCAAACCAAGTACCACCACCACCTTCCATGTCCCCTTTCTCTGCTTTATTTTTCTCCATTGAAGGTATCACCTTCTGGCATGCCACCTATTTAAAATACTAATTTTGTTTATTTTGTCTCTCTCCACCAGAAAGCCCCATGTGGGTGGAGATTTTTGTGTCTTGTTCACTGCTGTATCTTCTCTGCCTGAGACAGGGCCCAACACATAGTAGGCTCTCCATAAATATTTACTGAATCAACCCATTCCCTGAGTACACCAGGCATTTTCATCACTTAGATGAACCTTTGCTGATTCCCTTTCTGCTGAGTAGGAGCCATCCTTCTTTCCCTATCAACCTGTAAGACTGCTACTGTCTTATGGGGTCAATCGAGCTTAAATGTTTTCTCTTCAAAGGAGTTCACTTGATATTTTCCTATGTACTTCTCTCCCTCGTCACCACTCTCACCCCCACAGAACTTCACTTATACCAAGATACTATAGCTGTTTGTTTACAGTTGCATTCTGAACTTCCTGAGGGCAGAACTGTACCGTCCTCACTTCTATAACCACTCTACCCTGAGCCGGGTACATGGTACATGGTGGGTCTCTACTAACTGCTTCCTGAAGGAGTAAATGAATGGTACACCAGAGTAGGTAACTGCTCTGTGGGTTAACATTCTCTATCAATAGGATCACACACACGCATACAAGGCCGCTTTAAAGATATTCTGTAGGTATCTAAGGTTCAGGTTTGCTTAAGTTCTTCACTACTCATGCATTCATTTTGATAGCTTTTTTGGATTATTTGGGATGTGAAACAAATTATACTAATTCAGGTCTACCAGAGATTAGGAAGCAGATAACTTGCAAGTATTTTAAAATAGAGCAGTATCAAAGTTAAAAAAAAAAAAAAAAGTAGTTTACATATTTCCATATTTTAAATTAGGACATATGCATGCATAAATGTACATATATAGAAAATAACTAACTAATTTGCTTCCAAAAAGGAGATGTAAACAAAACCCAGTCCCTTTTCCACATGCCTCAGCAATATGTATTCCCATATGTAGTTGGGTAGTTAGATTTCTCAAGATCATGATTCTACAGTGTTATTCAATTTGAAGTTTGGCTTTATGGTGTAAAAGAAGTCAACAGGAAAATTGTTCAATATCTACCTTAACTCCTATCTAAAGGTATAAATTATTTATCTATTATATTAGGTTCAATATACATTTCAAGAACTAATAGTTTTTAGGATATAAAAAGAAATATCAAATGTAAGAATTCCCAAAGAATGCTCTGATCAAATCCATATTCTATACAACTAAGTCACCAGTTTTCAAAGAATTAGAACACACACAGATACATAGCTTTAACCTTATGTTGAAGCACAGAAAAGAGTATGTTAATAATTCGATAGTTCTAAACATTCGTATTCCTGATCATCAGGTTCCCAGAGCAGACCACAGGTGCATACCTGGAGTAATGGGACAATGGATGGCTTAGCAGCTGCACTTCCTACAGCATCCCACTGGGCCTCACCTGGTGGCTTTTGGTATCAACCCGGGGGAGGAAGAGGTGCCATGTACTGTGGTCTACAGGCCCCATGAATGAGACTAATAACGAAGAAATTTCTGCCCAGTACCATTCCTGGGGCTGCTCTGTATACTGCCGTGTGAGGAAGGAGGAAAGGGGATTAGCACCCTCACTTCACACAGGATGCGGCATGGCCATGGAATCAAATATTGTTCAAAGACAACTCTGGGCACGGATTTACTCAGCACAGAGGCTTCCAGCTGCAGAGGAAACCCAATCCCTTCAGGTATGGCAGCAGCTAGGATTTCACTCATTTTTAAAACGGGTGTTTCAGAAACAAACTTGGCCTATAGTTTCTATTCCTTTCCCAAGAGCAGAGAATTTAATCTTAAACATCCCCAACAAACAACTAGCTTGCCACCTCAGCAAACCTCACGTGCAGTTCTGGCAATTGCCTTCTGCATGATCTGCTCGTGGTTTCACAAGGGTTTGCATGAGGTGGCTCCAAGTCCTTGCTCTGCATACTGGGTTCTGCAAAAAGCCTCAATCGGGAGGAGGCTGAAGAAATGAGGTCCTGTAACCCTGGAGAGGGACAAGGAGGCAGTGGGAACATCATCACTACGAGGCTCAGCCTCAGGTTTTTGGAAAACCTGTTTAAAGGAGGTAACTAAGGGGAGCCGGAGGGAGCAGGATCAACCCATGATAGAAAACAGGAAAGGGCACTGAAGTAACAATCTGCCTCCCAATGGAATGTGCACCTGCCCCTTGTTGGCCCCAACGACTGTCTTCCAAGGCTGAGCATGTTAAAGAGTACTGGGGTCTCAAAATGGGGTCTGCTTTACTCTAACATAGAAACGGAGTAGAAGTTTCTCTAAGAGGATCTTCCCTCCTTCTAATACATTTGGTTTCTACAGAAGTGAGAAAAGTCTGCAGTCCATACAGTGGCTGAACATTCCTTCTCCCCACCACACTCGTCTTCATCTTCTCCTTACACAATTTCTCTACATTCAGATCTGCTGCTCCCTACTTCCTGCTAAATCCTTTCCTCCTCAGCACAACTGATTTGGCAGCTCACTCTCCAGTCCGAGCTCCTGTAGGGGTGCCAGCCACGGAGACCTGCCTGTTTACCGTTTGCCAGCCCTGTCCTGCCTGGCTCCCATGTTGTGGGAATCTGCTGGGCCTCCTTAGGGGGGTCACACTGCCCACCACTTCCTTTCCCTCCATCCCACCCTAAGGCCAAGGGACATTCTCCTCCCTCCCTGGAGTCCTTCCTGTTTCCCAGGCCAGGTCCATCCAGGACACTCAACTGCCAGGGGTCAGAGTGCCACATTCCAGTGACTTCACACCACATGGGGAGGGCTCTGAATTCCTGCATGGGGGGTAGGGTGGGGGCAAGGAGGTGGGCTATGAGACTGGGAGAGAGAGGTTCAGCAGAGGCTGATTCTGCTCACCATGCCCTGTACTCCAACCCAAGGTCATGGGGTGGGGGTTAAAGGGTGGGAGAAGATAACAGGGGCCTCAAGAGTTCCCTCCAGAGTAGGCAATGGATGAAACACTCAACCTCTCTCTCTCTGGGTTAGGAAGGAGGATGAAGCCATAACTGCAGACAAGGTAGAAAGTTTAAAAATCAGAAGAGAATACCATGAACTTCTATGGGTCTCAGTTCCCTAATCTGTAAAACAAGGAGGCTGGCCTAGAGAAGCTCTCTTGAGAACTCTTGCAGCTCCATAATTTCCCTATTTCCTGGTATAGCAACAGTTCCTAACCTCAGCCGTTTTTTAAAGTCTGATATGTTTTCGGCTAACCATAGAATGCCACATTTACTCCGAAGGAAACCAAACTTCTTTACTCGCCCACAGCAGAATCCCCCTCTTGCAACAGTGGATTTCTTTGTCTCTCAGATCAGTATCTCCCTGCCTCTCACAAGGTCTTTCTTTTGATCTCTGGGTCTTTTGGAGTTTTAACTCTGTCGTCGCAGATCAAACCCATAGGCTCTGGCCTCTCTAGGACTTTGTGATTCCTGCTGGCCGGGCCAGGAGTTCATGAAATCAAGCTCCAGGTGTCTACCCATCAAGGTCACCCCCTGGAGTTAAGGGCCATGGCACAATGGCAGTTGACAATGCTGACTCCACCAGGACCCAAAGGGCACAGCTGGGAGCACTACGATGTGGTGCCCATTGCCGAGTCCCTTTGGAGTTCCATCCAGTGGTACCCCAAAGGGGCAGCAGGGGAGGAATGAGAAGTTTGAGCCCAAAAAGATCACTGTGTAAGCACGTGAATCGGCAGGCTTCAGCCTGGTCTCAGGATCTCCCTACTCTGTCCCAGGACAGTCACCATCATGGTCCTTTCAAGGAGGAGGGGGGAGCAGGAGCAATGTGGCTGGACAGGAGTCAGCGTGCTCACCAGCTGCTGCTGCGGGGACTGGAGAGAGGGGACAAGAGAAGAGGAGTCCCACCTAAGGCTGCCATTCATGGCTCAAAGTCAGCAGAAGCATTTGCCAGCTGGGTTCTGCCTCTGCATGATACTCCACGGAAAGAACACCCCTGAGTGGTCAAAACCCATCAGCTCTACTTCAACTAAACGCCTATCTTTTTTTTTTTTTTAAGACCAGCATTGCTGTTAATAAATCCTTATAAGTTTGGCAGTGAAGATTATTTCTGTGGGAAAGATGATAAAAATGATCCTACAAAAAGGCATTGTGATCTAGTTTCATCTCACTGTAAGCAACTGCTTTCATTGAAAATACAGAATCCCTGACCAATTACCTCTCCCTTTCTGTCAAGCTAGGATTCATCCCCTTTATTTATTAAGACCCAAACCCCAGAGTAGGGAATACACTTGGTATGTGGTGAATCATCTGGAACTAACTAGAATTTGGACTTCCCTCCCCCAACTACATATCACCCTTCGTAACAAAATGGTTCAGTGTTCTGTTCAGTAAAGGCTGCACATTACTGCTAACATGCTATTCTTTCTGTACCGTCAGCATACTGCACTGCTGTCAGCATTCAAAAAGTGCCTGGGTTTTGCACATGTGCAGAATGTGGAACTACAGCAGAAGTGATCAGCCCATAAAAAGGGTGCTCTATGAAGATCAGGTTTTAAATGAGCCATTTTATTTTGGGGCAAGAAAGATGAGAGAGAAGTGACAAGGAGGGAAAGCATCTGCATATTCTTCCACTATTTCTCTAAAACAATGAATTCTTCAAACCACTTGTAAAATAACCTTGCCACACAATAACCATACTGCGCTCATCTGCAATGAAACAAGCTTATATTTTTTAAGGTGGGGGTATCAGGGAGGATTTATTGGCTAAAAAGTTCTGGAATATACTGATACCTTAAAAAAAAAAAAAAAAGAGGAAAAACTATTAAAATGACTATAGACCACAGAGATGACATTTAAAAAGAAAGAGAAAGCTGTTTTGTTTGTATGAGTGTGTGTGTGTGTGTATTTAAATAAAGCTCTTCCAATTTCCCTATTACAGAAAGAGAAGAATTCTTATTATTATTGCAATTCTATTACATAAATAGGTTTGAATCAATATTTTTAGAATGAACAGAAGTACTTACAAAACACTGACAAAGGACTATGGGTTAATACCCCTGTCACTTTTGTGGATATGACCACTTAAAAAAAGTATGTATTTTCCAAATTCCAGGTCCTGGAATCAAAAACTCCTAATTCTCAACAGAATCCCTATATCAAGAGTCCCTATCAAGAGAACACAGGACATACACCATTCAGCTCTCGCCACATGAATATTACCAGCATAAACGTTTAAATTTCTTGACTTTAAAAATACGTGTTTTCTTTTTAAGTTTTAACTTAAAACAAAACAAAACAAAAAACGCTAACTTCTTTTAAGAGTTGCAATCTTCATTCTGAATAAGCCGAGACACCTCATCAAAGATGACTGGTCACAACCTTTCTCCCATCAGCTCTCATCTGGACCATCTGCGGCCATTTGCTCCTCATGGTCGATGAGTCAGCACTCTGAGGGCAGCCCTCCAACTCAACACTCCAACAGCAAGAAACGAACAATCATGTTAGATGACACCTGCCTCAGGGTCAAAATCACTTCATGAGTTTCTTCCACCTTGATCATGTGAAGAAAAATGTACCATTAATAATTCATTAATTTCACAAATTTTTCCTGAGTATCTGCTTTTTGCATGGCCCCATGAGAGGCACTGAGGGGCTATAAAGAAGCAAGCAAAGGAGAGGCTAGGCCTCCCTATAATTGTGCCTAAAACCCTCCTCCCAAATGCCTCTTTGTTGCTCAGATGTGGCCCTCTCTCTCTGGCTAAGCCAACTTGAAAGGTGAAATCACTGCCCTCCCCCCTACGTGGGATCAGACACCCAGGGGAGTGAATCTCCCTGGCAACGTGGAATATGACTCCCGGGGAGGAATGTAGATCTGGCATCGTGGGACGGAGAACATCTTCTTGACCAAAAGGGGGATGTGAAAGGAAATGAAATAAGCTTCAGTGGCAGAGAGATTCCAAAAGGAGCCGAGAGGTCACTCTGGTGGGCACTCTTATGCACAATACAGAGAACCCTTTTTAGGTTCTAAAGAATTGGGGTAGCTGGTGGTGGATACCTGAAACTATCGAACTGCAACCCAGAACCCATGAATCTTGAAGACAATTGTATAAAAATGTAGCTTATGAGGGGTGACAATGAGATTGGGAAAGCCATAAGGACCACACTCCACTCTGTCTAGTTTATGGATGGATGAGTAGAAAAATAGGGGAAGGAAACAAACAAACAAACAGACAAAGGTACCCAGTGTTCTTTTTTACTTCAATTGCTCTTTTTCACTTTAATTATTATTCTTGTTATTTTTGTGTGTGTGCTAATGAAGGTGTCAGGATTGATTTAGGTGATGAGTGTACAACTATGTAATGGTACTGTGAACAATCGAATGTACGATTTGTTTTGTATGACTGCGTGGTATGTGAATATATCTCAATAAAATGAAGATAAAAGAAAAAAAAAAGAAGCAAGCACAATGGGCTAGTCAATTAAAAAGCACTTTTTCCCAAAAATAAGTTAAAATGCAGAGTAAACTCATAAAGAAAGGGCAGCATCCTATTACCCTCACCAAATATGCTGGAGTTTGAAATGTTCCATTAACAACATTTACTGGAAATAAATCACTTGATTAAACTGTTTCACCCTTTTAAAACTACCTAGGGAGTTAGTAAATATTAATCAAAAATACTTCTGATAGACTGGGAGCAAATGTTTTCATGTCTCCAGTGCCCTAATTGCAACCCAGTATTACTTTTACTTTACAGTATGTGATGAAGAAATCACTTTCCCAGCCTTTGAATATTATATTTATTCAACAAAACATTTGATGAGCATCTAATATGCATAAAGCTTAGCATTCAATGCTGAGGTAAAGACTCGACAGCTACTTTCCTGTGTGCAAGCCACTATTCAAGTGCTTTACGTGAAGATGTCAGCATAATCTGTAATAACCTAAAGGAGGCAAATGCTATTATTATTCCCATTTTACAGATGGAAATCTGGCAAGTGGCGAGGCCAGACTATGAAGTGTCTGACTTCAGAGCGTGAACTCCCACTAGCGCATAACACTGTCTCTCAGTAATGAAATGTGGTTTCTCCTTAAAGAACTTATCATTAAGTTTTTCCTGAGGAGCTCGTTTCCTCTGGGCAGGTTTCTTTGAGACTGCATCCTTCACACCCCCTGGCGAATGAATGCACTGTGCATTAGTTGTGCAGGTGGGTGAAAAGCCCTAAGACTGGGTGAGCACAGTCTGGGGAACAACCAACAGGCTGAGGAGGCAGGGCCTGGGAATGGGGCCAGGGCACAGGTGAGGGCAGCCAGGGCTCCCCGATGAGGAGAGCTGAGGGCCCAGTTTCCTGGGTGACACCAGGGGTGCGGGCCTGGGCAAGGGATTTGGAACCGCACAGAGGAACCAGCAGCCACACTGTAAAGGGACGGGAGACAAGAGGGGGCTCAGAGGCCGCTGCCCTTGCCCCCTCTCGGAGGACGGGAGATAATGTGCCCAGATACACAGTCACCAACTCCCACATCCCAGAACTCCACCACCAAATGCTATATATGCTTAGTTATTTATATAGCAGTCTTTTCCCAAGAAGCTTGGTGTTTATTATTATAAAGAAAATAAATCAACTCTCACGGCAGGTCAGGAAGTTAGGTATTTGAGCACTAATTCCCTTTCTAGAAAGGGAAGAGAATCACGGCAGCTGGCACACTAGAGGAGCCTTCTGAGATACCCACTAAAGCAGATCCAGACACGAGGCTTTACCCCCTGGGAGAACCAACATGGAGAGGCAAAAAGTGGGAAGCAGCTGTAAACAAATCCATCCAGCTTTTATCCTGGCAAGAATCTTTGAGTCTGCAATCTCCCCTCAAACTCTATTTATGCCTTCTCCCAGTCTCATCTCCCTGTCTCATCTCCCCATGGCCAGAAACAAACCTAGCGCTCTCAAAAATGAGCCCTTCCTTCCCTTTCCTCCTCTGAGTTGGCTGAGCTCCATGGCTCCGTAAGCAAGGAAACACTGCCCAGCAATATTGTACTAACACTCACCTACTGTTTACACGTTCGCCTGAACACACAGCTTACGCCTTACCCACAGAGGCTTTAATATCCACCCGTAACAAGGAAGACACCAATGGATTTTGCCAAAAATTGATTTAAACATTTATAATCATATTGTTAAAAAGCTTTTGAAAAGAAAACATAAGCAGCACTGTTTGATAATAAAGATCAATTATTAAAGATTGACTGTATAGTATTGGGAACAATCTATTGATAATCATTTTTAAATAAAGTTATAGAAATTGGTCACATATGGTCACAGGCCATATGTTAGGCCCAAGCTTAGGAAAGCCCGAGACCTCCCCTTACCTTGACCCCCCTTTACAGATTCTTTCCCCAAAGGTGGTGAGCATCCCACACCTCTTTATCCTGGAGTTAAAGTATCAGCACACATATTTCTTGGGGGTGGGTGGGGGTGGGGAGTCAAATATTTGCTTATTGTTGCTGAATATAAAACCTATTAAACTTTGTGCTTTCATTAATTTTTAAAATATTACACAGTTGCTGACTTCGGTTAACAGTTTAACTAAATTTCCATAAATATCATGGTTACACTGCTACATTTGATGTGATTTCATGTTAGAGTTACCTTTTCAATACAAAGCTTGTTCCTTTATGTCAATGTGTTGAACAAAAATGTATGTGATAAATTCCAGTTGTGCACATGTATCACTTTACCATATGCTGTGGCTTAAAAAGTCTAAATGGGTGCTCCTACCAACTAACAGCCAGATAAAAGTCCAGTATTTTCTGGACTAAATATTGTGATTGGTGTAACTCATACATGAATTATAATTTTTAACATATTCACAATTCAGAAATAGTAACAATGTTAAAAAGGTAATCAACATTTCTATCTTCCTTTTGGTAAACCACAAAGCACTTAAAATTTATATAAAATATATTTGAGGCCTGGTGAGTTTAGATAGTGCATGTACAATTGCTTGAAATGAAATAATTCGATTTTTGTAAAATAAAGATTACAGAAATTAATCTGAAATATTACAACAAACACTACATATGTCTTCTGAATACGAAACTAGAATCTGAGTTGCAAAGACTATTTATTAATATTCCATCAGTCAATAATTCTTGTACTTTATGCAAGAAAAAAGACTTTTCCTGATAGAATTTCAATGAATTTAATCTTGACAGTGATCCAAGTTTTTTCCAAATTTCATGTGTGCCTTGCTAGATAACTGCTAGACCTCATGTTTTAATTTATAAAATGGTGAAACTGGAAAACTTTTAAATCCTCAGATAAAATCCTTGGTAATGCGAGCATATGGCACATGTATGCAAATCACAAAGGTTACAAATTCATCTTGAAGTTAGTAGCTAGTCCCTATTTAGGACTTAGTTAATTGTATGCATTTTTCATATTAAACAAACATTTGCAATCCAATAATGTGCTTCCAAAAAAAAAAAAAAGCAATAGAATCAAAATGTGTCTGCCCAGTGGGCTGGAAATTTGCACAAAGACTACAAATCGATATTTCACTTTATAGAGTGTCAATGCCCTTAGAGGCAACACAGTCCTGCTGGTAGCAGAGATAGGAGACAAAACAATCAAGAGCCACAGTCCTCATCCCTGGGGCCCCGGACAGACATGCACAGGTGGCCAGACCACACCTTTGGCCAGATTCTTAAAAGAGGGAGATGACACACTGATAGTCACCTACAGATTCACAGACACATTCCCAGTGCCATTCTGCCAGTCCACTGGCTCTCCTGAAAGGCTTCCCTGGGTCAACGGCCACTTCATTTCTGCAACACAGAGAGCCCCTCAGTTGCTTCCTTCCCCACAAACATGACTCTTTCTCTCCAAGTCAAAGGAGGGCTCAAGAAACTGATTTCCCAAGTAATTCTGAGAGTTTCTTTCCAGGCCTCAGCACAACCCAGCTATCTATACAACTGAAAATGGTACTTGCTGGTCACACTTCACACGCACTACTTCCAGGAGGTACATTTTTCAGTTACAAAGACTGTTTACCTTGGCTTACTCACCGGGCCACTCCCTCCTTCAAATGTGTTTCCCAGTTCTCTGCCTCCATTCATTTACTTCATTAAAGTCTGAGGATGAATGTGTTATTTAAGCAGCAAGAACAGTTCCGGGTCCTTCATCTATCACTCAACATTCACTAAGGAATCATGGATTTTCAGATATGTACACCCTGATTTTGGCAATATTCACCATCAAGTCAAATACTCCTGCCGAAAAAGTCTGACGGCAATGCTGAAAGGAGAGCATACCTGCCCCCAAGGTCAGGGAGCTGATTTTTAAACTTCCAACATTCATGAAACCATATAACAGTTAAAAATATGTTTTCAAAGAGTTATAAGGAAGCTTATCAGTGAATCCTCTAAATATTACCTTGCTTAGAATGTTCACTTTTCCTTGCCAACTAAAAATTATGGACCATAGCTCTAGAGGTGTAAGTTACCTAGCCATCCGTTCCAGCTTTCTTTCCTTCCCTTTCCCAAAACTTTTATAACAACCAGTGGCAATCAACAGAAAGCTCTAAACTGGGATACTGCGAAAGCCACCAACCACGACATCACAGCATCAGCAGGTACCATCAGGTGAGAAAAGAACATCCTAAATGTGGGAAAGCTGAAGGCTCATGCTGCAGCAGAGACCCCAACGAGATGTGCCCTAAGAAAGCAGGGCTCTCTGGGCACACTCATTAAAGTGATAAAAGGGCACAGAGGCCCTGAGCATATACCCATGATGATTTTGTATATGTGCCTATGATTTTAGGTATTTTATCTTGGCCAAACCTCTCTTCATTATCAGTTGAAAAGCTTAGTGCCAAAGGTTGGTAATTTGTGCTGTTGTAATCTTTAAGTGTCTAATACCTTATTCTGTCTGTTAATTTGTACACCACTTTAAGACCTGTAGAAAAACAAAGAATTCATGACTAGTGATAAAGGAAAAACAACTCCACATTGCCAAGTAACAACAAATAGGGGATCTTAGTCACTCGTCATCAAAAATTCCTATCTCTGAAATCATAGCATTTGGAATAAATCCAAATGGATTTTGCTTTCCTAAATTCCTTATATTGCATTCCTTTGGACTTCCTGTTCAAACCACTGTGAGGCATTCTTATTATTCACAGTCACACACTTCCATCCTGTGTTGCTGACCTAGAGTTTCCTTCCCCAAAGAATCTGTGCAGTTAAATTCCTTATGACATTCAGATTATCTCCTGAAGCTGTAAATATCTAGGGTTGTATCATTTACTACACGTAGCACTCACAGACTGGACGTTCAATAAATGTTTGATAAATTGAACTCCCTCCTGATTAGTCAACATACATATTTTGGATTTGCTGAGAATACATTAGTCTGCTTTATTATCAGGAAGTATTCATATGGTCCCAATGCAACAAATCCCCAGCAGTAAGGAGGTTACACAGCAGCCACCCAGGAAGAAGATTCTTACAAGTTGATGAACGGCTGGCGAAAGATGACACCTTTATGACTAACTGGCAAGAAGAAAAGTCCTCAAAGATAAAAATTATCTTTAAATATTTGCCAAAATAAATACAGCTGAAACTAATCCATCACGGAAAAAATTACAAAACATTCTAAGAATGATGGGGCAGGCGGCAGGCAGTTAACCAATTTGAGCTTCTTTCTGCGATGATACGCCTTCTCACTGGGAGTCTCTTTTAACAGGTAACGTGAAGCTGGTTTCGGCTTTCCACAATGCCAACCAAACAGATCAGATGGAAAAGTTCTGTATCCTATCTTGGACGACTTCGAGTCTAGATTTAGTCAACAAATGTTCACTGAGTTCTTCCTGCACGCCAAGCACCAGGATAACACACAATCCTGGCACTGACGTGGATCACAATGAGGCAGGAAGACAAGAAAAGTGAACTCTCGCAAAGCTGAAGGAGAAAGTGCTATTTGTGGATGCTGGAGGGAAAGGGGGTGGCATTAACTTTTCCCTGGGTAAGGCGGGCAGCTTCACAAAGGAAGCAGCACAAGGAGGCAGGGTCTGAAGGATGAGAACACATTTTGAAGGACATCAAGACATATTCGGGGAATCTAAAAGCTGACACCACACCCATTTTCCAATTGCTGGCCTTGTGCCCAAAGCGTTGGTTGCACTAGATTTTTAAACATATGTATTAAACATACTTTCTGAGTTCTCAGAGTCTTTGTCCTAGATAAACTTGAAATAAAGTTGGAAAGCCTAACACTTTAGGAACAAGACAGATCTTGAATCCAGGCGTCTACATTTTCATTGACCTGTGGACTTTAGTAATAACATGCAAATTACTAAGGTCTATGGGAAGTTAAATGCTTATAATACTAAGATTACCAAAAGAAGCAGAGTTGGAATTACTATGCATATGAAATCCTTCCCTTCCAAAAGGAAAAAAAGTTAACTGTTCCTTCTTTATTAGTAGTCCTCCTTTATGTTTTCACTTTTTGGCTCCTAATGCCTTCTACTTTTCCATTCTCAAAAGCAGTATCAAGGACATATGAGTCAAGGATATATGCTTACATATTCATACACAGTTTATAAAATATAATACATGGACTATTTTCATAGTCCATGTATTATATATAATTATATATATATAATTTCTATATATACATAATTATATATTTCTTTTGGACACGTTTTATCTTATTAAAGCATGTAAATACTTTATCTCCCTCAAGTTTTCCAGCCTCATTGGCAGAGAATCTTTTTTCTTTCCAAAGCACTAAGATAATGTCCTGAATAGGTAGACAATAAACTTGGTGAGGGTTCACCTTTTCCCAGCATAGTCTTTGAAAATAATTACATCTCTTTCCAACAAAAACATCTCTGGCTTCTTTTATTTTGCTTATTTCCCTACAGAAATTATTACCTTTCCTTTCTGCTATCATATCCAAAATCCCTACAGATGGTCAATAATTCTATTTAAATAATAACCTACTAAAAATTACCCTGCATTACTTTAGCAATAATAAAACTTTTGTTCCAATCATCAGAAATAAAATAGGTAATTTCCCTGAGCTCCATTTGCCCTGTTAGAGATATCCCAATTAGCCAGGGGTTTTAAAGCCAAAGCATTTTAATTAGACTTCTTTTTTCAAATGTAATAAAAACAATGCACAATCTTTATTTATTAAGAAGTCATTTTCAGTTTCCTGATCTACAAAGTAGATACTACACTTACTTGCTTCAAGCTGGGGAGTTGTTTTCAGCACGTCTGTAAAACAATGCAAAGTATTGTTTGTGTTATGCCCTCAGCAACTGAAACACACACACACACACACACACACACACACTCCACATCCAAACTACATCTTGAAAGAAGGAATTATCTTAGCTTCTGGTCTCTCAAAGACACTTCTGCAACTATACACATCCAGAGGGCCAGCTGCTGATACTACCGAACAATTTTACTGTCCAGGGCACATCTTTTTAGGCCAGCATGTCTACCACAACCTTGAAAAGATGTTTGTTTTATGCATTTTTATGACTTGCTAACTCATATTGTTCTACTCCAGGGCGTTTGACGAGTAGGTAATTCGCTCTCCCTCCAAATATGCCTACAGAACTCCAGCTTCGCCATCCCGTCAGCGCAGACACTGGAAGGGTTCCGCACAGAGGACTGGATGCTTGGTGCCAGCTTCTGTTCATCGCTGGGTTACCAACAGCTGGAGAGCTGTGCGCGACCACACCGGGGAGATGCAGAGGCCAAAGGCAAGGCTGCCGGAAACCGTGCCTTTCCGGGGGCTTTCAGGGCACCTGACTGATCTATGACCCACATCAAGTCACAGCAGGGATTCACCCGCACAGGAGCACCAAAGCTGTGGTGCAGACAGCACAGCAAGGGACCATTCCACCAATCCTCCAGCACAGACTGACCAAGCAAACACACACTGAGATCCCTGGCTGTTTCTGCCAGAGACAGGAGCTCCCACCCAGGCATTCAGACTCTCCTCTCTGCCCCACAGCTTAAAAGTCTGTATGCTAATGTATGCCAAGTGAGCAGGAAGGAACCCAAATAAAGACCTATTTAGCCAAAGAAGAGAAAAGGAGAACCTATCTTAGGCAAAAGCTCAGGTTAGTAAATTAACACTACTGATCTCTCAATGGCTATTTCAGACAGCCACTACTATGAGCTATCCAGAAATCTAGCCTGGAAGGGTGAGGATAAGATCCGGAACAGGATTTAACTTTTGATATCATCTTTAAAAAACCAAGGGAAAGAAAGAGCAAGCCACAGTACTCCACTAGAAGTGTTTTCTTTGAAACAATATAAAATGTTTACTTGGTTATCAGTTTACTTACAGCAGTTTTACAGATTTGAGCAAAAATCTCTTTTAGGGCAAAAAGCAAACTATTACAGGAAAACTAAAAATTAAATTAGTTCATATTACTAGTGGTTGGGAGCTTAGGTAATTGAATTGAAAGAGAATCGTGGAAGAGATCTACCTAATAACTAGCTGCTCAGTTTTCTCCTGTCATATACTCCCAAACGGAGTATTCAGCACTCAGCAGACTTATTAACAAATAAATGCCCAACTCGAATTAACTAGCACCTCATTCTGGAAGGCTGCTCTTGGCAAAAACATATTAAACCGAAGGCAAAGCAAGTTTACAGGTGGCGTAAGCTGGAGGCTGTGCTGAGCTGATTGTAATATTCTTTAGAGAAATATATAGTACATCAAGCCACAGGTCCACACCATCTAACTTTGCCCTGCCTCTGGACAAGAGGCAACAGAAGGGTGAAGTTTACAGACATCAAGAGACCACCTCCCCAGCTTCACAGCTCAGCTGTACTTGAAATATTCTTAGTGAAGATTTCCTGTCCCACAGGCATGCAGAGCTTCCTGTTCTCATGGCTCAGTGATGCTCAGAGGTAAGGCAGCTGATGTGGTGTGCAGCAAGTCCCTCTGCAGGGGCTACTCATTTATCCTCCCCATATTAGGCACCCAAGTGCCACGTTAAACCAGGGACAGCTCTCTCATGCACAATGACGGTTATGCCTCTTTAAATGGACTCTGTCCCTTAACAAAACTGCTTGCCCAGTGTCTGGTGGGAAACTCCCTGGCAAGTGAAAACAGCAGCAAAGGTAAAAGAATGCAGAGAATTTGGCTGCTGCCTGCAGTATTAGGGAGAACAGCAATTACTCAACTCTCTCCTAGTGTCAGAGACAGAAACAAGGATGTGAATTTGGGCAAGTTTTGGCCTGTCTTTGCTCAAGCTTCTCCTTATGCAGTATCTGTCACCCACCCACCTCACAGCCACAAAAGTTAATGAAGCAAATGAGAAAACGGAGAAAGTGCGAGGGCAGTCGGCCAGCACAGACATAAAAGAGAGGCGTAGGTTCTACCTTGAATCCAGGCTAGGCCACAGTTAATAGGGCTCGAAGATTGCAGGTGTTTACAAGATGCCACTAACATTCCAATAAGTATGTTTTGCTGTCTGTCACTTCACAACACACGTAACTATGGAAGAACTCTTGATCTCTTCCTTTAAGGCCTTCCGTCTACAGCACTTGGCAGAGTCATGGAGACACGACCACTTTTTCTTTCCTTGGCTCAGCAAACACAAGGTAATATTTGACTCTTGCCCAACACTTCTAGGTCATAAAAACATAGTCTTATGACCAGGAGAACTGTAAGCTATCATCTGTTTCAGTTCCCCCGCCTTTAGGTAGGTGACTACGTAATTCCCTTTTGACAAATTGAGGTAAGTGAAGCCGAGGGAAACTGAGGGTGTTTTACTGAAGTCACTGAGCTATTATGGAGTGGGGGATCCAGAAGCCATAGCTATTTTTTTTCTCTTCTATCATGCAATTTTCATGGACAAGAAGAATATTCTGATACTTACCTTTCTGAGCAGCCTTGAATCCTTTCTGAAACAAGCTACTTTGACTAAAATATGGAACTTTATCTGACCTTCCATTTTTATGTCATAGAGAATTGTAATAAAAGTTCCCTAAAAATTGCCTGGAATATAAGAACACAGTGGTTCTAAAAAGCACAGAGCATACCCATTCTTTCTCATCCATTTAAAAATCCTTCTATTTTGGCTTTCAGAGAGAAAGCCATCTAAAATCCCTCCCTTTCTCCTCACGCAGAATAGAATGTAAATGCCCATACTCTTAGAAAACACAGCTCCCGACTACAGAAAGTGAGGAAAGATGAACAGTGAGGAAAGGGGAAAGCAATGTGAAGGTTTTCAAGGTCTGTGGTTGACAAGATAATGGAATGCTCTGCCTCTGCAGAAGTATAAACACACATTCCGATGGGACTGGGCCCATCCATCCTGTATGTGAGGTTCCTCGCAAATTAGAAGGATCTAAGTGGTCCAACCAATTCTCCATGAAGTCTGGTGCAGGTCAAACTTCTTCCGGGTAGCTTTGCCTTATTTTGGAAGATCTTTTGGAGTCTTAAAAAGCTGTGTCACAGTTCTCCAAAATTGAGATTTACTTTTGTTTTATCACAGCTGTGAAACGTTTTGCTTGTGGCCTTTGTATACGAAGCTAAATAAGTTACCTCTTGTAGACTGGAACACTACAGGCTCGGGTTTCATTCTGCCTTGCCAGAAATTCCTTTCTGTTTTGAACCTGAGATGTTTGTTTATGGTTTTTGTTTTGAAATGCTAAATAAGACAGGCACAATCTCTAGTTACAGCCTATTTCTTTTTTCTTTCTCACCTTGCCATAGCCAGAGTAGCTGTTTGCTAAAGACTTTGCTAAAATTTCACAAGAGTAGATTATTCAAATTCTCTTCTCAAGAACTCGAAATGTAAAATGACAATACCCCAAAATACAAATAACACTTAATTTTCTTTCTTAAATGTCCGTAGCACAAACGTTCCAGGACATTTCAAATTGGGGTGTTATTTTTGGATTTGACTGACATGTACTTAAAAGAAATCCTCAAATTTTTATTAAACATTTTTTCTAATTTTGCTTGTGGGTTACAAGTTTGAATACAAGCACTCTTGATAAAACACATAAGCTCTACAATGACAGGTACCAAAAGAGTTTCTGGGGGAAAATTCAATTCCTCCTGTGTAATAAGGTTTGGTTGTCAAGATAAAGAAGGAAAAAGTTGTAAACTACTGAGGCCAAGGATTGTGTCTTCATCAAGTTCTTTCTCCTTGTTCCACAACAGCCAATACAAAGCATTTGCCTTGGGAGTGCTCAACCAATATTTCCCAGATAAAAATGATACTTATTTCCAGGCATGAAGGAAGAGTCTCAGTTAAGAATTTCTGATCTGCTCTCCTAAAACAGGACCACACCTATACTAGGTTCTAAAGAGACAAGAACGTCAAATATCTTAATGCTAGGCATTCCTTTCTAGCCTTCCACTGCAGCACAAAGACTCTCCAGAATAACCACAAATCAAATCTTCTGTAAACCTGTAGTATTAGTCCACGTGAAAGACAGATGGAACACAGGGGCTCAAGAAAAGCAAAGCAGGAGTACCCGGCCCTCACATCAGCTCATGCTCAGTCCCAAGGCTGCCCTGATCTGGGAACCCAGCCAGACCTGCTGCAGCTTCTTCGGTGACGTCAGCAACTCCAGGCTCGTGGTGGAGATACTGCTGGTGTCTCCAGGGTCTCAGGTGGTGTCCAGAAATGCACAAAAAAGTTTTGACAACAAAATGAAATTTAATTCACTTTCATGAAACTACGTGCCACCAATATTAAAAGTTGTCACTTTTTAAAAAATATGAATTTGAAATAGCACTCTGGAAGTGAGGCTTGGAAATACAAAAATCAAGTAAATATTCACATTCTGCTGAAACTCCAAAGGGGCTGGGAATTACAGCCATAGTGGATCAAACCAACAAGTGTTTTCTTGGTCCAGAGAGCCTGGACTCACAGCCTCTGTTCTCAGTACTTCACAGTCCTTTTCTCTTCAACGTATGTCTGGGACCAGAATTCCCTCTCTGAATCCCCTATTAAAGACTCTGTGTTTGGTTAAGTGTGGAGGAAGTGAGAGAGTGTACACAAAATAGGTTTTGAAAACTTACATGTAGAGAAAGATCAAGAAGAAAATAAGGGAGGAAAACAGAATGGAAATTAAGAGTTAATATTAATTCTCTTTCTTAAGTCTATTTGGTACTATGAACTATATTAGGCATATATATACACATATTTACATATATATACACATATGTACACACATACCTATACACACATACACACGTAATCTAATATTTATATACATATAAAATCTCTAATCCTCATATTATTTACTTGTTAGAAAGCTATTAATGTTCCAATTTCACATATGAGGAAACTGAGACCCAGAAAAAATAACCAAGCTGGTCTCACAGTTAAAAAAAATAACAGAACTGAGATCTGAACTAGGTTTGTCTAGCCGCAGAGCCTACTTTCTTTGTCCTAAAACATCCTGCAGTAGAGGAGCAGGAAGGAGGAGGGAGGAGGCAACCCTCAGGTCTTGCTTGCTGCTGCATCCTCCAGTAAATCCTTCCAGTAGACAGTTTGAAGTAGGGCTCCTCTTGGGTGCTCTTGAGATGTTCAGCACTTCCCATCACAGGATTGAACAGCTATAAGTAACTGTCTTGGGCCATAGCAGATGGTCTCAATTTTACTACCTACCACTCAACCGTGGCCTTTGAGAAAGCAGAGACTCTCTCTTATTTACTTTGGTTGAAAAATATGATTGTAACAGTCCAGCTAACATTCATGAGATATGATTACATGCCACACTCTGTGCTACCTGCTTTACATGTACTAGCCTCCTGCTACTTTAAGTGTGGTCCTAGGACCAGCAGCATCAACATCATCTGGTGATTTCTTAGAAATCCAGACTCTCTGGCACCACCTGGGACCTACTGAATCAGCGCCTGCATTTTTTAACAAGATCCCCAGGTGATCTGCATGCACATTAAAATTTCAAAAGTACAGTTTTATCTCATTTAATGTTTGCAGAAAACCTAGGAGGTAACTATTACTAATATTCCCTTTTTACAGATAGGGAAACCGAGGCTTGAAGAGATTAGGAGTTATCACTGCTACATAGCACAGAGACCAGACTCGTAGCAGATGCTCAATAAATATCTGTGGGTGAAAAGATGGCAGGGGAAGTAAGCAGAGCTAAAAAGAGGGTGGAGGAATGGACTGGTTGAATGTCTGACCTCTGGTTTTGCCCAATTTCTACCAACTGCAGTGGGAGTTACTCTCCCCGTGGAGTGAGCTGCAGTATAAAATGTTTCCTTAGCTCAAGCCAGTTCGGACCAGCTCAAGGCCAAATCCAATGATGACTGCCAGTGTGAACACTTTAGGAGCTAGGAGCAAAATCATCTTCCAGAAATAATGTGAAGGAAAACATGTATTACTGGTTATAGTGAATTTAGGTCCCCATAAGATGAGGTACTCCCTCCACTCCAAATATTAGTGGGCAGGAATCTGGTTAAATTTAGGATTCCTGTGTCTTCATGCAAAATATTCAGATTCCTCCCTCTTTACTTTTACCCTAAATACACAAGTTTTGTAGAAATTATTTAGACAAAGCATAACAAATAGGCAGTAGGAAGACAGGTAGTGATTAGCTTCAGAGGCCTTAAAAAAGTTTAACTCCAATGTAATTAGAATAATGCAATTCTTCCCTAAGAGCCCAATCTCAACTCCTGATGAACAATTACTCAGGTAGATGAAGATTTAACAAAACAAGAGAACGAACCAGTATCAGATTGTTTCACTTTTACTGGTCTGTAGCTTTATTGCTGTTAAGCATTTACCACATGCCAGTCACTCTTCGCTAAGTGCTACACACAGATCATGCACTGAGTCCTTACAGCAACCCTATTAACTCCACTATACAGATGAGAAAACCAAGACATACAGAAGCAGAGTGCAGATTAGACCCAAGAAACCATGTTCCTAACCATTAATTATACTCTTACCGATGTACAAGTATTTCACATGGGGAAGAAGGCGAGTAAGAAATTGAGATCTCTTCATTTTGCAACTTTAAAGGAAAATGGGATCTTCCTTGAAATTTTTTTTTTCACATGGACACAAAATGAACACTTAACGGCTCAATGTTTACCCTGAGGGCATTCTTACATTTAGGTATGTTCACCCACTCCTGCCCATAAGACCAAGCGGGCTTGTCTGAGCACAGAGATTTTCAACGGTTTGAACAAACTAACTGGCCAGGACCAGCGGCAGAGGATGGGGTGAAGTCCAGAGAAGCTGATAAAGGGACACCTAGTCCACTGCCCACGCCCGTCTGCAAAGGGAACAAGCTAGAACAAAGAGAATCTCACTCAAAAGGAAACCTGTCATTCTGAACCACAACTATTAAAGTGTTAAGAATGCAAGCTCATTCTTGGATGCTGGGAAACACCCTGATATGTACTGCAGAGGCTCCAAGAATGGGTAGGGTCCCCTCCTCCACAAAAAAAAAAAAAAAAAAAAAAAAAAATCCTACTCATACTTTTAAACCTACCTCAAATTCTAGCTTTGCCACCAGAGTCTGACAGCTCAACTAGATCCTTTGACTCCTGGAACAAATTTTATCCATGTATTTCACTTGCCAATTAATCATAAGTTTGTGAAATCACTTTACTCTCCTCTTGAACTTATATTGTAAATTAGATTTTTTAACTCTCCTGCTGCCTCATCACCTTATCTTGAATGAAAGTACAAAGGGAGTAGGGAATGCCTCTGAGAGATTCCCAAACTCCCCAGCTGCACCACCCACCTCCAGCAAAAGGTCTTGTACAGAACAGAACATCAGTGAATGTGTAAGTGAATTCTACGCAGACAAGTCAGATTTTTTAAACTACAGCTTTGATGAGAATTCGACTTCTGAGAAGGAAGGCTTTCAGCTGTTATTCATGAGAGTTTGGTGGTCTGCTGCTTCTTCCTCAAATAATTAACTGAGTTTTACTGAGGTATCTCCAAAATCCGCTTCAGCAAACATATTTACCTTCTACTCATTCTATAACCTCTAATTCCATCATCTTACATGCTAAAACAGCACTGTCATCTCCCATGCTAGCACCACAACCCGAGAGATGTTAAACACACCCACATTTTTCAGGAATTTCACAATTAATGCTTGGAATGTGTTTTGGATTATTCTTCAAAGGATGATACAGTTGCCCTAAGATGAATTCAATATTTTCCCTTCTCCCATTCGTCATTCTTTCTTCCTCCCACTCAATTATCTTTTTAGAGTAAGCTGCATTTTATCTATTTCCCCTTAACTTCACAGTACAGCTACCCTACACACCCAATTTGTTAACTCATTCATCCTGACCATCACATCTTAATCAAACAACACAAAACATGTAAGCCTGCACCAAATCACTAAATCCTTCCCACCCCTGGATATAATGTCCATAGTTTCAGGGTTGTACACACAGTTTTCGTCATAAATTAACTTGACTGCTCATGCCTGTGCTGCCAACAAATGGTTTATAGATTCTCCAGGTCGCTGCTAAATGTGTGTTAATAGCAGCAAGTGTTTCCAGACTTGCTATTTTTCCCCTTCTGATAACATGCAATTCATTTGCTTTTTGCCAAGTGTTTTATGTGACTGGACTGCTCAATAACAGTGAGGATTCTGTAAGCTGGATAGTCAAAGTGAAGGTCACTGCATCCTATCATTTGTAGATGTGCAGTGAACAGTCTTCCCATGTTCTGTCAATATTTACTTCTCGGAGGAACCAATTATTTCCTTGTTTATTACATTTGTTTCTCTTCCATACCCTATTAATGTAATTTTATAGGCCCTCTGCTAGCTTCTCTCTCTGGCATCTAAGAACTAGCTACACCTAATGACTTCTGAGATTAATATGAAACACATTACTCAAAAATGTAGTCTGGACCTTGTGGATCACACCCCCTTTATCTAGTGTATGGATGAGTGGAGGAATGGGGATAAAAACTAAAGGACAAATGGGGTGGGATGGGGGTTGATTTGGGAGTTTTTTTTTCACTTTTATTTTTTATTCTTGTTCTGGTTCTTTCTGATGTAAGGAAAATGTTCAGAGATAGACTGTGGTGATGAACGCATAACTATGTTATCATACTGTGGACAGTGGATTGTGTATCATGGATGATTGTATGGTGTGTGAATGTATTTCAATAAAACTGAATTAAAAAAAAAAATGTAGTCTGGAGATCTGAAGTTTTAACTGCTCTAACTCCAGTACATGAGTATTAACTTGGCCCTTCACCTCCCCCATTTAATTAGTAAAAATTAAAATCCATGGTCTCCAAGTAGTGTTATGGAGCGATAAGAGCAGTTTCCACATGGCTTGGGTGCAACCAAACATTTTAGTGGATTATCTGGCCTCCCTGTACTCTGCTGTTTGCGGTCTCATTCAGATCCCTCCCATTTTCTTCCAAGGAGCCATCATCTCCACTGTCTTCCAGTGACTGGTAAAGAAATCATAACCTTCTAATAGCAACAGTTTCTGAAAAAACATTCTATTTTTGATGTAAAGACCCACTCACATATACTTAGTTCTCCTATGCACTGTGCCATGAAAAGTGGGTGGAAGGACAAGTTTCAATACCTGGGGGAAACAGAAGGTGGACTGTATTCTGAAAAACACCTGCAGTGGCAAAAAAAAAAAATGGAAAATTAAGTTCCATAAAGATAAAGCCACAAAGTTAAACATCCCCTGGGGGGGACCTGGAACTGCCTAGATCTAATGCAACAAAATTTCAGAGCAGAGCTACTCAATAGTGTCCACTTGGTTCCAAATCACTGTCTTCACTGTCAGACTCAAGCCATTATATGCCCTTTTATTTACTGAGAGAGTAAATGGTTATGCCCCACCTCCGCCCCACCCACTAGAGAAACATGATGTACTCTTTTCCATAGAGGAGAAAAATGGACCTCATACCCATATCTTGAGATATAATTCTCTACTGTCCAATCAAAACATTCCTCCTAGAAAATCCCACTTCAGCAGTACTTCCAAATCTTTTTGACACCCTAAAGGTCTCCCAACTAGTCTTCTTCCTCAGGAGTTCAGAATCCTATCTTGTTTCTCTGGCTTCCAGCGATTTCCCTCGAGGCAGTCAGCCTGCCAAAACACAGCCTGGCTGGGATGCCACTTAGAGCAACAGGAAGGCTCACCAGGCAAATGGAAACGGGAAAGGGACTTGTGCTCTCCCAGAGGCCAAAAAACACTTTTCAGACTGTGAGAACAGAAAAAACATTTGGTATCTGGCTCTGCACTCATTTTTTTTTTTAATGTATTTAACAACAGCAAATGAATAATTAAATCAGGGTTTACTTAATAACAATGTAAACTATTCTGAAAAGAAACATTCACAGGCCACAACTCATCACATTGTTTGATCTTTCAGAACATACTTTTTCTTCAATGTTCTTCCTAGGACACGGAGAGGACTGTTCATCTATTTATTAAACGAACATTTGCTGAGAGCCTACTATGTACCAGTGTGCCTTAAAAAGCATAAGGCAGTGAACCACAAGGTGGACCTACTATGTGCCAGCATGCCTTAAAAAACATAAGGCAGTGAGCCACAAGGTAGAAGGGGTCCGTTCCTGCCCCTAATTCTAATTCACTTTGTGAACCAAAGTTGAAAACAGTTTTCTTTTCCACAAAGCTAGTATGAGTAGCACAAATAAAAACTACTGCAAGTTGGCAAACAGAGCAATATAATCTATATTCAAATTATTTCAGGGAAAGCAGGTAGATTAGTCATGATAATGTTTCTATATCACGCAATACGTTTTCTCATTGTAGCCAATTAAGTAAGTTTTCAAGAGTTTTCATTAACAGATACAGCCAGTAGGGGTCATTTTAGTGCAAAAATTGCAGCAAAAGAGACTCCCACATGAATAAAATATATCAATTCCTATTCATATGAATTACGATAATCATGCTTCAGCACGTGAATTTCTGAACAAAAGTGGAAACTGAGGGAAACACTGGCCATTGAGAAATTTCTTGCAACGTAGAAGAAAAATGAGAAAAAAGCAGCAACTTTTTGATATTTTAAGGGCACGTAAATACTCCTCTAATTCTTAAAAAGAAGAACTAAAGGAAAAAAGTTATCCATTTTTATCCTTTTTTTTCATAAACCATAAAACAAGGTGAAAATACTGGAAATTTTAGACACATGACTGAAAATATCTAATTCCAACCATCATTTCATGCCAGGTAATACTGTCTTCCTGACTCCAGTTTCATGACATCAAAACACAATTTAATGCTGTTTTTAGAATCCTTAAAAAAAAAAAAAAAAAATGCCCTAAGCATGCAATTTTGGTAGCCAAAAACAGTCCTGCTAAATGAAAAGTGTTGCTTGAGAATACTAATTGAGATATAATCATGTCAACAAATGCTTCCAAGCATTTTCAAGGCCAATACCGAGTGCACAGGGTGTTACCAGAAGAAAGGAAGCTATGAGGGATCGCATCATTTCAGAGGAATGAAAGGCTCACCAACTGCCAAAATAACTCCATACTGTGACACGGAAAATGTTGCCAAAACACTTGATTACAGTACATGTTCCCTGAGCCGCACATTTCCTTCACCAGAAACATGTTCAAGAAGGAACAAAACAAAGGTTAGAATCAGAACTTCCAAAAGTCCTTCTCAGAACACAGCAATTTCAATGGCATTTAACCTTTTTTTCATGTTGTTTGATCATTTTATATTCAAGGGAGGCTGGATTAAGTAAATTACACACTTCAAGGAGCAGAGTTCAAAAATGTACCTTTTAGTCTAAGCCATTCAGAGTTCCCAAAGTCAAATATATACAATTGTGTCAAAAATTATTCTGATAGGCAATTTTCCTGATGTGAGAAATAAAGACATGCTATAAAATGGGACTTAAGGCCAGATGAGACACTTTCGTACTTCAGGCAAATGAACTCTTCTGAACCCAATGTCCTAAGGGTGCAGCAGTGCACCCTTAGAAGGAAAGGATCTTCCCATCTAAGAGTTCCCTTCACTCCTTACTGCCCACTAGCTTCCAAACCAGGAAGGCCTCCTGGATTTTTCAGAACTGTCCAAACTCATGAAGCTGCAGGTATAACAGATTAAGATGTGTGTGTTTAAAGAGAATCACATAATTGAAACCTTTTTATAGATCCATTTTTATCCTTAAGGTTTCCATCCCCTTTTTCAGTATCCCAGCACAATAAACACATACACGCAAAGTACACACATAAGAATGCTTCGGAATAAACCCTTCCCTGGTCTCCTAGGTGCTGGAGTGAGCAGGGAGGAAGGGACGTGGGGCGGAGGGCGTCTGGCCCTTTCTCACCGTTCACCCAGAAGTAGGGAGGCTGCGCTCTGCTCCCGCAGCAGGATGCCCCGGAACCGCATCATCACCCCAGCGTCAGCCAAAGTAGGGATCCCACCTTGACCGCTGCTCACCGAGTCCTGCCCAATAGCCAAATAAAAAGAACTCACTGCCTCTCTAGACGCCAAACCAGGCACCCCGAGGCCAAGACAGACGTGCAGGAATTATGGCCGACATCCACCAACGCTGGTTCTCCCAACCGGAGCTGTTACATTAATTTCATCTCCTCCCTGGGTCAGTTCTCGACACTACCGCACACAATGCGCAGTGGAGAAACCAGCAGAATCATCTCCGCTGTCAAACAAACAAAAAGAAGGAACCGGCAACACGATTGGAAACACGCGGATATCTAACCTTAAAAAGCAGCCACTAATGATCAGCAACAACTTTTCAGTCCTCGGTGCATTTCTTCCCCCACCCCTCTTTCTTTCAGGAGAGAAAGCCTTTGACCGTTTTCAATAGGCAAATAAATGAGTAACCAACGTATGCAACTTCCCTGGGCTGACATATTCCGGACCTGAAACTGATTTACATGCCAAGGAGGAGGAAGGGGGTGAAGAAAGAGCACAAGGAAAAAAAAAATAAGAGTCATACAGGGAGTGTGAGCTGGAGACACGTCTCCTCCGCCAACAGAAAATGGACTTTCGCGGACGGTGTGCAGCACACGGTTCCACTATGCGCTAGAGCGGGAGGGCAGCAGGGACCCGACTCCCCCAGAGGCCCGCGGCCGCTTCCGCAGTGCCCCCCGCCCGTGGCGCCCCCACCGCGGGCCGCACGGCCGAGCCACCCAGCCAAAGCCGGAATGGCCCCAAGCGTGCGTGTCTGAGCGGGGCCGGGGGTAGGACCCCCACCACCACTCGCCCGCCCCCACCGAGGAAATCCAACCTCGCCCACGACTGGCGAAGCATCAGGGGAGCAGCGAGCGGGAACGGAGGGACGCGGGGGGCTGTCTCCCGGGGGCGGCGGCTGCCCCTCCTCCCGCGGAGCCCCCTCTCCTCGGAAAGTCTCGGCCAAACTTTGTTCGGCGCAACCAGCGCCGAGCGGGCGGCGCGGGCCAGGTGGGAGGGGGCCCGAGGCGGGCGGCCGTACCTTCGCAGACGCCCACTTCGTACTCGGAGATGGAGTCGCCATTGAGCGGGGGGCGGATGACACAACGGAGCCCCCGGTCGCAGGCTCCGTGGAGCCCGTAGGCGCCGCCGCAGCTCTCGTTCCTCTGGCGGGCGCACATGTAGCAGCAGCCGCAGACGCCCTGCACGATGCTCCCCGGGCAGCTCCTCGGCTCCTCGCACTTGGACTCGTCGCAGGGCAGGCAGACCAGCGCGCGGGTGCCGGAGCGCGCCAGCAGCAGCAGCAGCCCCAGCAGCGAGACCAGGAGGTGCCCGCAGCCGGCCAGCCCCCTACCCCCCGCCACCAAGTACATCCTCCTGCGCCGCCGCCGCCTCCTCGCAGCCGGGCCGGGAGCGGGGCGGGCGCCCTCCCCTACGCGGGGCACACGCGCCGCTGCCGCACCCGCAGCCCGCGGTCCTCGCCGCCCCCCTCTGGGCCCCCGGGGCGCGCCTCCCCTTGCGGGGCGAGGCCCCCGCCCCCCCTGCGGGCCGCGCCGACCCCGAGCCCACTAGCGTTGGCGCCAGAGGCAGCGGTGACTTCCCCTCCTCCTCCTCTCGGGAGGGAGGGGGAAAAAAAGAAAAAAAGTTTCCTCCCGGCAGCTCCGGTTCAACCCAAACTTCTGGCGGCGGCGGCGGCGGCGCTCGGCTCTAGACCCGGCTGGCGGCACCTCCTCTCTCTCTCTCTCTCCTCCTCCTGGTCGGCTGGCCCCCTCGGCGGTAGCCGCGGCGCAGCCCTCGGGCCGGTCCCCGCCTCCCGAGCCGCCGAGTAGGCGCGGTGGCGCAGCAGAAGGTCCGCGGCGTCCGCTCCGCGCGCCCCGCTCGCCTCACTCCTGCGCGGCTCCTCCGGGCGCTTGTTTATGGCTCGAGCCTCCGCCACTCGGGCTGCGCCCTCCCCCATCCTACCTCATCCCCCAGACCTCGCCCCCCTCCCCCCGCGCCGCGCGCCGCTCATTGGCTGCCCCCCACCCCTCCCGGCCCGGCCAGCCCCCTCCCCGTCCCTCCCCCCCACCGGCGGCCGGGCCCTCCCTCCCTCCCTCACACGCCTCCTCCTCCTTCCCCCCTCCTCTTCCCCGAGCCGGGCGCACCGAGGTGGCCGCGCGGCCCGGCCGCCACGCGCCTCTCCCGCCCGGGCACGGCCAGCGGGCTGCGGCTGGGGGTCGGGGGTCGGGGCTCCGGGCTCCGGGCTCGGGCGGACCCAGCGAGCAGCGAGAGTCACGGCGGCCTGAGCACCCGCTGACACTGAGGCCAGCGCGACCGGCCTGGGAGCCCCGAGGGCGAGACCGCTGCACCCCCGGGGGCAGTTTTGTGTTCGGAGAGTGGGGGAGACCCCCGGAAGCTTGAGATCCGAGGGCGTTGCTGTGGCTTCGGCTGGGGCACCCGCCGGATCTAACCCCGAGAAAGGGAAGCAACTGCCTGGAACCTCCGCAAACTGGATGCGAATCCATCTTCCACTCGAGCTGGGAATAGACTTTGTAAAAGATATTATGTAATGGAGTCTCGGAAAGCTCGAGACGTCTCCAGCGAAGCTGCTGGTGAATTAATTAAGTGCTTTAAACCGTCTAGGTAAATATTCGGGGGGGGGGGGGCGGGGTGCTATTGGTGGCTCCTGTAGCTTGAGTTGGATTTTAACAGTCCACATCCTGTATTGCTGAATGTTTTGTCGCTCTGCTGTCTGTGCCTAGGTTCTATAATATGGGAGGGGGTGACTGAAAAGTAACAACTGAATTTTTCTCCCTTGAGTAAGGTCGAATACTGGATTACTGCACGTCTTGACATGATGCTAGACCCGTATATCTCATGCATCATTAATGTCTGACGTTGCCATTTTCTTTCTCAAGCTCATAGACAAAGTGATGGGCTTCAATTTTTTTTTCATTTATTGTGAATGTCTTAATAAAGAAGATGTGTGGTAAATATTCTTTGTGATAAACCAGGTAAAGAAGCAACTGAAGTCATGTAAAATGCATCGTGTAGAGATGGTTTCTCTTCAGTGTCTGTCAGAGAAGGTTCTCTCACAAGCGTGTGAAGTAATGATTGGCACTGTAGTGGCCCACCATTCACAGGATGTGTACCAGGGTCAATGAAATTCGTGAACCAAAAAAAAAAAGTGACTGTTGGATCAGTGTGAAGAAAAAAAATCAGATCCTGTGGGAATGGCTGACCACCTGATCCATGATAATTTGGTCTGCAGGAAGGTGGTAGCCAAGTAGATCTGAAAATCATGGCAAAGGAACCAGAAGTTAATAGCATGGCAGTGTAAGGAGAAAGCAAACAAAGATGCCTTTGAAATCCTCTGTTTGTAGAACAAATTTATGGCTATGATAAATATTTTGTTAAACCACCCTAATCCTGAACCGAAAAGAAGCCCAAGTTACCAGTGGACTATTCCCCAGTCACTGGCATCAGAAACCAAACATTTCTCCAGTCATATTTCTTTGTCCAGAAAAGAAGAGGCTCATTAATTGGCACTGATTATCAGAGGCTCATTGATTAGCACTGATTATCAGAGGGTCTTAGGAAAGGTGTTCAAGAATGGAAAGGAAAAGATTTAAACAGCCATTGGATGACTGGTTTCCAGAGAGATGTTGTAAAGACAATTCCTGCAATTGTGTAGATGGTCATATTAGATGATCTCTAAAGGCCCTCATGCTCTAAGGTTATATAATTATAAGTGGTAAAATCATTTTTTTCTATTAGCAGAACTCAAGAGAGTTAAGAGTAACACTGTTAAATATGGTTGTCTCTTGTACCTCAAGGCCACCAGCACTTCCCTGTGGGATTTGCCAACAAACTGTCATCATTTCGCTGTGTTAAAAGGCTCCTTCCATTCCACCAGAGGAGGTTATCTGTAGTCCTGTTCAAATGCAAGTATAAAGACATTATTAAACTGTAACAGATAACATTGTAGGACCCAACAGGAAAACCAAGGTCAGGTGATGGGGAAAAAAATGCAGAAGTGAAAGCCCTATTGTTTGGAAGAAGGGAGTAATCATTATTGCAAAGGTTTTGGTTTTTTGTTTTGCTTTTCAAAGCACTATATTAAGGGTTGAGAAAGCAAGACATTGAACACAGGCAAGGGATAATATGGAGGTCACCATTTATTGTTCCTGGGACTCTATGGGTGTGGTGGTTGTGACTCTTCAAGTTAAACACTTTTCCTGTTGCTTTACCTTACCAGCTGGAAGGTAAAAAGACAGAAGGTAAAAAAAAGCTGTCTTCTTACTTGGATTCTGGTCAGATTTAGAATAGGCTGGAGAGATTCTTGAAACCAAAATGGATGTACCAACTCAGAAGAATCAAGTTACGTGTGGTGCATTGCCATAGAATTAATAGTTATAGAAGCAATAGAAAAAACAGGATTTCTTGAAGCCAGAAACTAGTGGCGAATGAGAAACTTGTAAGGGCCTGGCACCTTATCCAAAACCAGTGTGTCAAGTAGAAGTTCAGTTAAGAAATAGCTTTCTTCCCTGGGATTCAGGCCCAACACGGTGACAATTGGGGAGGCAAGGTAGAACGTGGACTGGGAAGATGGCTTAATGCCTCCTCCTCTGGGAAGTCTTCCTGAGTTTATTCCCTTATCTGTTCTTGTAAGAACCTCTGTTTTGTAGCATTTATCACATTATATTATAAATAATTCTTTAAATAGCTTTGAACCCCTTTAGATGGTCAGATAATTAGAGGGGGAAGGGCTTATTAGTTTGCATGACTGAATGAATTAATTGAAAAAGGGAGGGAGGGAAGCGTTAGAGACAAAAAAGATAGTCAGATGTTCTTGCCTGTGGCCCTTCTCTTTTGGTTTTAGTAAATGACTTTAAAATAAGCACTTGAAAGGGGCTGACGGGAGTCTCCCAAACTGGGAAAAAACAGATCAGAAAGGAAAGGGAATTAGAATATACTCCTGATGGAGGTCTGGAAGAAGAGACAGCCTGCCCTCTGTTGGCCATTGGTGGGGTTGGATGGGTGGGGTTTGCTAACTTGTTGAAGATGTCTGAAAGTCAAAGTGCCCAGTTGGGGGGAGAGGGGGTCTGACAGAAAATGGAAGTGAGAGGGCAATAGACAGAACATCAGTATTAGAAGCCCTCCTCCCTGATATGTGGTTCTTGGGCTATGCTATCACTACGTAGTCCCTCACTGACAGGACTTCTGTCTTATCCGTGATGCTTGTGCGTGTGCAAGCGGCTACGAGGAAGGCAGCAAGGCATGAGCACAGAAAACTAGTTTTCTTTAAGGCCCAGCCTAGTACCCTGACACACATTCTCTCTCTCTCTCTCTCTCTCTCTCTCTCTCTCTCTTTCTTACCATCTGCACAAGTTTGAACAAGATATTTATCATTTCTGCATCTGTTTCTTCCTCTGTAAAATGGAGAAAGGAATAGCAACCATACAAAGTATTTTTATGGATTGGAAAAAAATATACCAGCTATCTAGCACATGTAAAGCTCCATAACATGGTTGTTCTTTTTTAAATTATTTTAAGTCCTTCTAACTGAGTGTCTCCTCAAGTTTTATGCCTGAGCTGGAATCTCTGCTATCTCACAGTTCAGCACCCATTGCTGTGCACCCCCTGCCTGCCCAGATACTTGCTTTTTTTGTATTCTTGGGAACTTTCTAATTGTTGGTCCCCCTTTGGCAGTTTGTCTAGTCTTGGGGTTTTAGACTTTGTGAATATTGCCCAGACTCATTCCAGGTTAAAACTTATTTTAAAGGGCATAATTAATAATAATAACAATAATAATAGCTAACCTTAGCTATTGACTGCTGATTGCTAGTCAATGTACTAAGCACTTATTTGGGTTATTTTAATTAATCTACAGAATAGCCCTATAAGGGCTTATTTCCAATGCCTTACTTGATCCACATTTTACACTTGAAGAATATTAGGCACAAAGGTTAAGCAACTTGCCGAGTCTGAGATATATGTGTATGGATATTGGGTTTAGAACCCAGTCCTATTTTGCCTTGAGAGCGTTCAGTAATTTGGTTCCTTTTCTTTTCAGTTTTATTGTTTTCTGTGGACCTAACTGAAAATTGCAAACATCTCTGGCAATATCTTGCCCTCTTTCCTAATTTGCATATGAAAAGTTAAAATAGTGATTAGTGCTTTTCTCAAAATGCAAACAGTTCCATTGTTTTCCTGATTACTGAATAACAAATATTTATGTAGTGTTTGCTACGTGGATGTTTACTAATTGCCGTAATATATTACCATATCTAATCCTTACTATAACCTCATGAAGTTGATACCATAATTACCTGCATTTTACAGGCGGAGAACTTGAGACTCAGAAAGGTTAAGCAATATGCCAACATCACACCTAGTAAGAGGAAAAATTGGAATTCAAGCCCAGGCAATCTGGCTTCAGAATCCACACTATGTGATCTATTCCTGATATAGCTCTTTGCAAATACATGTGCATTGGGGGAAAAATGAGAAAATGCAAACAAGTTTAAAAAAAAAAAAGTAAAGAAAGAAAAGAAACATCACCCATAATCCCACAATTGAGATTTAACCACTAATATATTTGTAATATATTTTCTTTTCCCCTTAAAATATAATATGGGATATGCATCTTGTTTTATATGTTTTTTCACTTATATGTAATTTGGGTATTTGGGATCAATAACTGTATCCATTTATCACTTAATATTATGCTATTGAATGGATATGCCAAATTATGTGTAACTAATACCATAGTAATACACTTTTAGGTTTTGTTTTTACATTTTTTCACTATTATAACAACGATGTGAATAAATTCCATCTAGCCAAATCTTCAAACACTTGTCCAATTATATTCTTAGGATAAATTCCTAAAGTGGAATTGTTAATTGTAGGTCAGAAGTTTTGTCCATTTTGACAGACATTGCTAGATTGCCCTCCAGAAAGTTTTATCTGCACACATTCCCTCAAACAGTTAGTGAAAATGCTCATCCCACAGTGTGGTGGTTGACTCTTCAAGTTAAACACTTTTCCTGTTGCTTCAAAATTTCCTGATATTATAAAGCTTGTTTTTTATCTTTTCAAATTGTTTACAAATTCATTATTTCATTTGCTCCTTTAAAATATTCACAATTAGGAGATTTTGGCTATGTATCAGTAAATGTTTTAACCTTACAAATGACCAAATCACATAACCTGGCATGATTTTTAAGGGAAAGTGTTATATATGCACAATTAAAATCTTCCCCCAAGGAAGGTGGGTCTCACTATATTAAGTGGAACTAATTAAAGGGAATAAATGATTGAGAGCCCCCAAAGGATGAGACTATTTTAGTTGATGTTCTGTGCTTGCAGGTATAAAAAGCAAGTGTAGTAAAATAGAGAAAAGGGGACCCAACTGTGCATTACGGCGAGGAGGAGAAATTTCCACCAACTACGTTGCTGCCTACATCTGTCTTCTCTGTCTACCCATCTGCCTGTTCTACCATGTGGTTTCAATAATCTGAAGATCCATAGATCCAAACTGCAGTCACTTTTCTTCCAATCTATGTGGCATCTATGTTAAGAAATACAATTACACTTATTTCAACAATGATGCTATTGTTTGGAATGTTTTTATAATGTTTATTTTGGAATTGCCTTGGGTAAGTCCAATGAGAAAATAAGCCTCGTTGCTTAATAGTTATATTATAATTTAGATAGATTATCTTCATCAGTCAACAGGCTTGGCTCCAACTTAACTTTTTAGAATCTCTAAATATAAATATAACCTCAAAGGATGAAAATTTGCCATTGCTGGAAATATTTAAAAAAAAATCAAAACATGCTCTAGAGAAAAGTATCAAAAGAAGAGTTTTTTTTTTAAATGGTAGGCTTTGGTGGTATCCATGGAATAAGCGTATAGCCTCTCCAAGTGACTGCTGACAAAAGGACATCACTCGTTGAATGTAATTATGGTATATAGTGTACACTGGAATACCGATATTTTGTATTCATATCCTACACATCATGCACTATTTTGTCAATGAAATGAGAATCCATTACCTATTTTCTGGCAGGAGTGGTGTTCACCATATCCATGTTCCTTCTCTCCATTCTGGGCACATAGCTAGACAATACTACTGGCTTCCTTGACATTCAGTGGGGCCATGGAATGTGGGTGGAAGTGATGGAGGTCCTTTCTACACCTGGCATCCAAAATCTTCCACCATCTTTCGTATTTTCCCTCTTTCCTCTCTACTGGCTGGCTTCAGGGCATACCATAGAGGACTCTGGGGCCCTAGAAGATTTTGGGGACCACTAGATGGATGAATTCTGGGTTCCTGAATGCCTGCATGAAGCAGCCTCACTGCACACCTCCCCCCACACACATTCACACTCACACATTCGTATACACACACCTCACTGAACTTCAGTAGACTGTGATTTGAGTGAGAAAGAAATCTATACTGTGGTAAGTCACCAAGATTTGGGACTTGTTTGTTACGGCAGTTATCCTAATATAAGATCTTCTCTTAAACAGAAATAATATTAACTGTTTATTCAAGCCCTAGCTATTGCTGTATATCTTAGACAAAATGCAGTTTTGATATATGCTGAAAACTCACTTGCATTTGTTTGTTGGCTATGTCATGACTGTATAATGATTAGGTTACAGTCCTGACATTTAAAATATTTTCATTATTATAATGTTCCAAGAAGACGTTAACATTTTATTAGTAGTAATTAGTGGCAATCAAAGTAATATCAAAACCTTCCCTTTACACAAAAACGAAGGTAGCTATTTCCTTTATGCTATCCAGTGAATTTTATTTCTTGAGTTCCCACAATCCCAGGCTGTTGGCCCATTACCAGATTATCAATGGGTTATCAAGATCCGGTGCATTCAAAAGAGAATGAGTCTCTTCAAACCCTCAGTTTTCCCCTTTTAACCAGTCTCTCAGAATTTATTACTTCCCCTCAAAGCCTCCTTTGCTCCCCACCTGCACCTCTCTATCAATCCTTCCCCTCCAATATTATCTCTCATTGCATCAAGAGCCATGGGTTTATTAAGGGCTATAAATCAAAACCTCCCACTATTTATCCTTTGAATTTAAAGAATATTTTCATACTCTGATATTGAATTCAAAGGTCACTATACCAATTTTCTTTATCATTAATTATCTTTGATAGCCTAATATGTCTTGATCATCTTATTGGCTGTATTTGTTAATCTTCACCAACTTTTCCAACTCAAACTAACGTTCATACAACACAAGTTCATTGGCGACATGGTAGTTGCTTATTGGTCAGAGATCAGAAAGAAAAATGGAATATTATGCTTAGAAGGCATGAAACCATGCAGGAAGAAAATACATGAAAGAGATTCCAAGAGTGTCTCAATCATCAGCTGACTGTTGCCAAAGACCAGGGCATGTTTCCCATTTAGATTTTGTCATGGAGAGTAGCTAACCAACCACACAGGTTACAGGTGTTTGAAGAGGAGGACTATTCAATTTTATCTTTACAAATCATTGCCTAGGAAAGTCTTCACTGATGATGAGGCATTGTGCCATAATGTGCTCTAATGGAAAGAACATGATCTTGAGACTCAGATTGACCTGGAATCAAATTCTAGCTTTGTTCATCACTATCTGTGTGAATTTGAATACGTTCTTTAATCTGTCTGAGTTTCATTTTTCTCATCAGTTACTTAGGAAATTAGCATCTATAGGATTGTGAACACATGATAGATGCTTAGTAAGTCTTCTAGCATTTGTTATGATGGGATTTTTAAAACTTGTTACAGAGTAAGATATTCACTGAATAATTCAAAGCTTATGAAACGAGGCCAAGTCTATGGTTCTATAACATAGGGGTACTTGTGGCATGCCTGAGGGTCAGAGCATCAAAACTAAAAACATTACCATGCTCCCAAGAAGTCTGAAGTTCCCCTATAATGTCACTTTTCATGTCAGTCTCCACAGCTAGGATTTATGACTTCCTATTAAGTAGGATAGAGACTTTGAATCCAGGAAACTGAATCCTACATTCATAATGTCTACTCTGATTATATAAATAAACATCACTTTCATTGTACTTTGAGGGGTCCACTGCCAAGTATGAACACCTGGCAAAGCAACAGTTTCAACACAGTATAATGGAAGTTTACAAAATTAAGTCTATATGAGGAAATTGGATAACATTTCACAAAACTTTCTCATAAAAGAGAAGTTAATTGGGTTGGATCTTGAAGGAAGTATGGAAGGATACTTAACAGGTTTAGAGAGTGGGGGAGGAAGGGGACTAGATTCCAAGGAAAGATAACAGAGTTGACTAGAAAAGGGCCTGGTTCATAGGAGATATTCAATAAATACTGTTGAAGGAAGGAAGAAAACATGTGCTTTTGCAATGGAAAAAAAAAAATGAAGTTTGAGGCCATTGGGTGTCCAGTGGCGAATGAAAGGAGATGAGACCGGCAAGGCCAGGCTAGATTGTGAAGGCCCAAAGTGCTGACGCAGAGCTTGGACTTCATCCTAGAGGGTAAATCTGAATATTCTAGAGAGAAGTGACCTCACCAGATTCCTATTTTATAAAGATACAATATTTCATTGATTTTTAAGACACTTTTAAAATATTTTAACAACTGAAAGTGAGATGCTTCCTACAATTGATGGTGTATCACAATTTAAATGGAAGTTTTTTTTCTTAGTGGTATATTAAATAATGTTGTTGCTCACAAGTGATGGCATCTTATATGGTGAAAAATTGAAATTATGGCAGTAAAGGAACAGAGGGACAATGAATGGAAGCAATGAAATCAGTGGGGAGATTTTATCAAATAGCACAGCTATGAGGTAACAAGCTGTGGTGCAAAACCAAACAAGCCACAATAGATTTTGAAATTCCAAAAAGATTAGGAGTTCCTAAGTTTAATGGGTTAAATCTACCTTTTGATTTTCTATTTTATTTATTTTGCTTTGTCACACAGTTAGAACCTGAAAAAAGCTTCTAGCTTTTTCTCTGAAACCATATTTTCTCAGATGAATAACAAGTATAAATGGTATTATTTAACATCTGTTAGGCATCAAAGTCTTGTGAAGAAAGTACAAGCCCACTGAGCCTGGAAACTTCCTTTAGTACTCTACCCAAGGATGTCTGTTCTTTGCCCTGAGATTTCTTATAGAAACAAAGAAATCGTAAAGCATTGGAAGGGGCTTCAGATATCCCCAGTTCCAACTCCTTCATTTTGTAGATGAGGAAAATGAGGTCAGAGAGTGCTGCTTTCTTTGAATTTGCTGATTCCCAGCTGTCTCCTGCTCAATGGGTATAGCTTGGGACCTTCCTCCATCCTCCTCTGGTAACTGTTTACCTCTGGATTTGCTCTGCCTCTAGTTCTTACCCTGAGCAGACAGTACAAAAGCATCTCCCACATTCAGTCACCACAACTTAGAATTAGTGTCTTATTACTAGTTCCCCTCTCTCTTGTCTGCCTGACTCATTATTCTACAGTTGGCCTAGAAATCTAGCTGTCTGGGTCCTAACCTCTGAGGATAAGGAGATGGTGTCTAGGTTTGGGCTCTGTGGCCCAGGCATTAGGTGCCAGAGGTTCTGATGGGCACCACCTGTCTTTCTGTGCACAGGTTTCTACCCTACTACCCTCGGCACCCATCCTGCTCCCAGAGTAGCCATCTTTAGAATACAGAAACCCCCCACACTACCGTTGTCTACTTCTATTCGACTCCGGACTGTCTACATGGCATACTAGCTGGAGCTCTGTTGAATATTTATTTGCTCCACTTTCCCAGCCCCAAACTCTGAGGCCCTTACTCAGTTTGAGAACCACTTTCTTATCACAAGCAGTATACCCCAATAGGATATGGATCAGTGTCCCTTCTTATTGGTTGAGCCAACTTTTCTCTTCATTAGTCTCATTGGTCAGCTTCTGTTCTGATTGATCAGTGCCCATGCAGGTCAGTTCTCAAATATTCTTAATATTTCCTGTGCTTCCTAGTGACAGCTATTTGAGCACATGAAATCACGTGTATGCTAAATGCTTTGCATATCTTCTCCCTTTTTAATCCTCATAACAATCCCATATGGTATAATCAACCATATTTTACAGGGGAGGAACTGAGGCTTAGAGAAATTACATACATTTCCCAAGGACATAGACTGTGTGTCTGCATCAAGATTCAGACTCAGGTCTTGGTGACTTCGTGCTTCACTGTGTACTGAAGGACTCTCCTCCCAGGACTAAATCATTGTATGTTGAGTCTGGACAGCTTATCTCATAACAGGATCAGAACATCTCGACCAGTCTGCACAGTGCGTCCATGTTCTCGTTCGCTGTTTAGGGCAGTGGTCACTTACCTGTTCAGAACCATAAGATTACTCAAACCTCACTGACCAACTGAGTTCCAGAACTTTTTGATTCCTTCAATATCCAGCTTGTCCTTGGCCTGCTCCTCAGCTATCTAAATCCTGCTTAGGTGTTACATAAACTGTATATGTCACTGTCAAACCTTCCTAAGGATTTACTGATCCTTCTTTATTCTCTTGTTGCTGCACTCTAAAAGCCCAACAAGGGGCTAACAGAGAGTTACTTTTGGTTTCTGATACGTTTCTTGTTCTAGAACCCTCTTTTTTTTTAAGCTCCTAAAATAAAATTTGAGGATTCTAGGCATATCATCATGGCAGTTTATCTGCAAATAGAACAATAAAACACATATTTTAAAAAATGCCTTAATATAAACCTAGTGGTCTAGGTTTGAGCAGATCATGAATCCAAATAATATTGCAATTAATAAAAGCTAATGTTTACTGAGCACTTAAAATGTTATGAGCTCTATTCTAAATACTATATGAGCACCCTCTCATTTGATTCCCCCAACAACTCTATGTAGGAGGAACTGTTATTATCTTCATTTTACAGGTGAGGAAAACTAGCACAGAATGAGTAATTAAGTAACATGTCTTAGGTCACCAAGATTATAAATGGAGGAGTGGGACTTGAGTTGGGTATTTTGATTCCATAGCACAAGCTCTTATCAAAATCTAAAGGATGATCTTGATTATAATGTTTTATTTTAAATAAATATACAAGAATCAGATATACAGATGAGTATTATTTTTCAAAGCATTAACATTGTCACCATGGGAAAATATACCCACTCTGTAAGAATGTTTCCATTTCTAAACATCTTTGGAACTGACCTTTGAGCCACTTTACAAGTCTACAAGAAAATTAGATTATTTGGGCTCATACCTTAGTTTTGATTAAAAACAGCATTACTTTATATAAAAAATAGTCCCATTCATCAGTAAAATTGGCAAACATTCCTCCCCAGTGGAAATATACAAAAATAGGTAACTTACAAAAGAAGAAATATAAATGACCAATAAATCTATGGAAAGATGTTCAACCAAATATATACAATTAAATTAATGAGAAACATATTTCATCTACCAGACTGACAGACATTTGTTAAGACTGGCAATATCCAGGATTGGCAAGGATGGGGACATTGAACTTCCATGAATTATTTATTATTGGTGGTAGCATAACTTGGTATACTTTTCCTGGAAAGCAGTTGGCGATATATATCAAATGTTAACAGGACATAGCCCCCAATTCAGAAATCACAATTTTAATATTTTATTCTAAGAAAAGAGTTCTTATTCTAAGAAGATTACTTATTTAGAAGATTTCATATTCTAAGAATTCTTTTCCTAAGAAGAAGCATATAAAGGCAAATGTACAATATCTAGCAACCAGGATGTTTATTATAGAGTTGTTCAAAGTTGCAAAAAATTCAAAATAAACTAAAGCCCACTGAGAGAGTGTTTTTTAAACAAATCTATGTGATGGAAAATTATAGTTATGAAAATGATGTGGTTCTGTATTTATTGTATTGGAAAGATAGCCACAATATATTGTTGATTTTTTAAAAGCAGGTATCTCATCCTATTTACATCTTGTCTATCTCTCTACACACAAACACACACATATACATAAAATTCTTGAAAATATATTCACCAATATATTGAATATTTTTGTGTCTTAGGATTTCATGCAATTAATTTTATTCTCTTCAATGCATTTTTATAATATTCAATTTTTATTTTATAGTAAGTTTTTTTATAGTTAGGAAAAAAACAATAAATCTGTCCACATTTTGAAAAAAAATTGCTACTACTTAGCTGGATCTTTCATGATCTGTACAATACGTTTGCAATAATTTTGGACTATTTTCAAGAAATGCAATAAACTTGCCATAACTAAAGACATTCTTTTGTTATGTAAAACACAGATCAAGACCAAAAGAGAATTTATAAAATTGTTTTATATCATCAAAATAAAGCATAGAGTCTCCAAATAGTGACAACATTTAAGTGTTCAAATTTATTTGAAGGCACAATCCCGGATCGTTTGTTAAAATAATCTCACCACTTTACTGTTGTACTTCATATGCTCTGTTTATTTACATCAGCTTTCATAAAAAGATTTGAGAGAACTGAGCCCTAAAGAAATTCTCTCACCCGGTGGATAAACAAACTGTACTTTCTTTAGCTTTGGCATGCATTGGTAAATGAATGCATATTTTTACTTGCTTGACCAAGCTCAGGAATCTGCAAGTCTGCGAACATTGCATTATATGGATGGTGCCCTGAATAATACCATAATACCACGTGCCCCATCGCAAAAGCTGAAGATGCACTTGTGGAATTTTCTTTATTCCGATTTATGAGGACCGCTGCACACAAATAGATTATTGTGGTATCTGATTAATGTGACACCTCACGGCTGCGTGGACTTCATAAATCATTTGATGCAATGTCTGAGTGAATTTTACTTGCAAAATCAGTTTCAATCAGTTTTGCTTGAAAACCAGGTAAAGCAGAAGGCTTGTCCAGTTGTGGGAGGTATCTAGGTGGTGCAGCAGTCAGTACTGGGTCCAGTTTTAAGTCTCTTGTTATTAGTGATGTGGAAGAGTGAATAAGCAGCACGTTAATTAAATCTGCAGATGGAATTGGAAATGTCACAGGTGCTGCGAAGGCCAGGGAAATGATACAAATTTGCCTAAAGTGATAAGTGGGGGTTGAGATAAAGGCCAAAAATACAACAGACCTGAACTCCTGTGCACAGAGAGGCATGCACGCACGAATAAATCAGTGATTAGAAATCAATTAATTTCATTTCACTCTTAAGATCCTAAATATCATATTAAAACAGTTGGGGGATAATGAATAGTGGAAAAGTGATTGCAGGGCTTTATTCTAACATGAGTATTCAGCTTTTTTTTTTGCTTTAAAAATACATTATTGCTTTTTTGATACATAAGTAATACATGTTCATCATAGAAGAATCAGAAACTATGGATCAGCAACAATTAAAAAATATTCTCTATAATCCCACCATTCAGTAATAGTCATATATATAAGAAGAAAACTAAGAAAATTAGGTCATATTGCATATTTAATTTAGTATCCAGCTCTGTTCATTTAAGAATATATGATACATTTCTTTTTTTAAAAGGCCAGGTTCCTGAGAACCTTGCTCCCTACCCACCTTTCTCTTGCTCATTGAATGTGTTCCCTTCAATCTTGGTAATTAGAAGCTCTGAGAAAATGACAAAGGGCTAATATTTGCAAAGGCTGAAGCTGGAGGTAAAAAGGAAAAGGAATTTTCTTTGAATACTCTGCCTGCTTTTCAGAAATTCCTGACACCACCAGCTATCCATCCATTCCCCTTAGCCCTAGCGGGTCAGCCCCTTTCACTAAGCCAACAGTCACAGAATTTCCCTGTCTTTCCTGATCCTATCTGGAGCTGCCGCTCTGGTCCTGATTATTAGTGGCCTCCCTTCATTTGCATCAGAATCTGCAGAGTGGGACCAAGGCATCAGTATTTTTAAGCTCCGCAGATAATTCCAATGTGCTCTGATTTTGAACATCTCTGAACTGTATCAGACAATCTTTGACTCTAAAAAATTTTTTTAAAAATGATATCTAACATTTATTGGATATTTATTGTCTTAGATTTCCAGAGCTACTATGACAAGTACCACAGACAAAAGGAATTTATTATCTCGCAGTTTTGGAGGCTAGAAATCGAAAATCAAACGTTGGTAGACCATGCTGTCTCCAAAGTCTGTAGCATTCTGGTGGTGGCTTGCTGGTAATCCACAACTCAAGCTCTGAGTCCATCCATCTGTCTCCTGTCTCCTCCTCACTCCTAATACTGTGTCACATTTCCTCTGCTTATAAGGACTCCAGTCGTATTAGATTAAGGCTCACCCTGATTTAGTTTGGCCTCATCTAAACTAAAGAGCATCTTCAAAGATTCTATTTACAAATGGGTTCACATCCACAGGCCTGGGAGTTAGGAGTTGCACATGTCTTTGTAGGGACATGATTCAGTCCATAACGCTCACTATGGGCCAGAAGCACCTTATATATTACATCTGATTGAATTCTCACAAGGACATTAGGAATTAAAGTTTACTGTTTCTCCAATTCTACCAATGCAGGAAATACTGAAGTTTAGGGTAGGTAGGTGGTTTACCTGAGGTTACCTAACTAGTAAGCTGAGACCTTCACTTCTAACCTAGGCAGTTTGATCCCAGAACCCATGATCTGGTACCCTGCACTTTACTGCCTCCAAAACCATACTGAAGTATGGAAATCTGAATAGTTTCTTTACATGGAGTTTGGCTTTGGATGTTGTACAGAATTATCTTTTCTTTTTTTTCCCCATATAATAAAACTGAGTGAGGACATTTCATTATAGTCCCATTTCCTTTCTCTACTTTTAATTTTGTAACTCACTTCAACTTTTACTCTGAGTAGGTACAATAAGGGGCTGGGTTATAAAGCATCTGTACAAGTATTGCCACATATAATGTTAACTAGTACTTACATAATGCTTCCTATGTGCTAGCCACTACTCTAGGTATTTTATGTGTCATAGTTTATTTTTCCAAAATGACCACAATATTTTGAAGCTCTTCCCATCAATAGAGTCTATTTCTCTACTTTTTTACTTTGGACTTGGCCATTGTGACTTCTTTTGGCCAATGAGTTATTAGCAAACGTGACACAAGAAGAGGTTTGAGGAGAGTTTGGGCATTGGTGTGTGCCCTCAGTGTTCCTGCTTTTAGAGCAAGCCACTGCGTGAAGAAGTCCAGGCTAGACTGCCACATGCTGGAGATCATGGCCCCGTCACCCAAGCCAACCGCAAGACACGTGAGTGAGGTCATCTGGGACGCCAGCTGCCCTGCCAACTGACTGCCACCGCGTGAGAGCCAAGGGAGACCAGAAGAAGAACCAGCTAGTGAGACCAGTTCAAATCGCCAATGCAAAAAATCATAAGATAATAACTGTTGTTTTATACTATTAAGTTTTCGGGTGGTTTGTTATGCATTAAAGCAAACTGATACACATCTATTAACCCCTTTATTTCTCATACAATGATATGAAGTAGATTTTGTTATTATCTCCATTTCACAGATGAAGAAACTAAGGCACAGGGAGGTTAAGTCATTTGTTCAATGTCACTTAGCTAGAAAGTGTTTGCCCGGGATTTGAATCCAGACAGCCTGCCTCTTGCCCAACCTCCATGCTCTACTATCTTATATCTATCTGTTAGTATATACTTTATTGCATTCATTTTCAATGACTTGGGCAAGTAACAGCACTTAAAAAAAGAGAGGGATTTTATTAAAACTTCCGTCTCCAACATTATTCTTCTAATGTTTACTTCTCTCTCTTATCTTTCCCATTTATTCTCCAGTATTTATTGAGCTTATACTATTTTCCAGACCCTGTGTCAGGCACCAGAGCTATAAATATGAATCAGACACATTCTTTGTCTACAAGGAGATTACAGGTTATCAGGAGACACAGATATATCAATAAACAACTGCAATACAATGAGAAAGGCTATTATATGGCTGACAGAAGGCAGTGCCATGGTGCAAAGGAGAAATGATTAGCTTTCCCTGAGGGGAATCAGGGAAGTCAGAAGCTTATCACGTCATCATAATTACTTTTATTGTCTTTTTTAATACCCTTCTCACGTTTTTACTTTAAAAATGTGGGGGAAATGCTGCTTTATTGACATTTACTTTATGTGTTTACTTCTTCCCCCCTCTCTCTTCCTTTCTTCCTTCCCTCTTCTCTTCTTCCTTTCTTTCCTTTCTATCTCCTCCCTCCCTCCCTTCCTTCTTCCCTCCCTCCCTCCCTTCCTTCCTTCCTTCCTTCCTTCCTTCTTTCTTTCCATTCTACCTTCTTCAAATATTTATTGAGAGCTTACTCTGCTGTCAGGCAGTTTCTCAACAAACAAGACAGACAAGGTCTCAGCTTTCATGGATTTTACATTAAAATGAATGGAGACAGATCACAAATCAGAACAAAAAAATCTAATTAGTGACAAATGTGTTTACAAAGAGTTAAAACAGGATGATGTGATGGTCCTTTCAGATGGGCTGAGTGGCTGTTCTGGATGGGGTAGTTATAGCAGACTTCTTTGGGTAGATAAGCTTTAAGATGAAGTATGAATGTCTGGAAGCAAGCCCTTCAGGTATGAGGCAGAAGGGTATTTCCAGCAGAGGGAAGAGCTGGTGCCTGGCTCCTGACTGGGAACAAGCTGGGAGGCGTGAGGATGTTGTCTCAGGGTGGAGAGACAGGGGAGAAGGGCATGAGGAAAAGTGAGGAGGGGCAAGGTCGATGAGTTAGGGTTCTCAATGAATTGTGGGGGTGGGAGTCCCAGTACAGATGAGCTGTAAGCAGAGTAGGCTGTGAGCAGAAGACAGAAGGCTTGAACTTGAGATTTCAGAGCAACAGTCACTGATAGTGAGAAAGACAGTGGGTAGATGAAGTGGGATGGAGAAATAGAACATGGAAGGCACAGACATTTTATTAAAACTATATTGGCTGAGCAAGATTCACTAAGAAAAAATATGAGAAAAGTAACAGAAATCTGATTGAGAAAAGTCAACTGAAAACTCCTAAGAGGTAGTTTTAAACGGTGGGATGCTGTGCCCCGTCATGCCAGGTTGTAAACTAAGTCTCATTCACACCTTACATATTGTCTTCAGGACACTTGTAGTTTATCCTCAAATAAGAATTAGGAATAAGGTTTTGGGTTTAATTTAAATTCCAGAAAAGTATATGAATTGGAACTAAGCAAGGTGGAGCTTTAAATTTATTTATTTTTTATGAGGTAATGATACGAAGAAGAAAAGCACAACCTATGGCAGTCATCCTCAATCATTTCAGACTCAAGTGCCCCTTTTAATAATAATAATATTTTGTAAGGCTTTCTTTATTTTCTTTATACGTAATTGATAGATAACCTACATATATATGCAATTTTTAAAAATCAATATAATTTTTCTGACTAAAATACAAGATGAAATCAAAAGAAAGCAATTTTTAAAAAATGCTATGTATTTCAATATTTAAGTGCTTAGACATAATTGCACCAGAAGAAATAGCAAAATAGACATGTGCTGACACCTATACATAGCATCTCTGTGAATTTAACAGCTACAAATGCAGACAGAATCAGGTGTGTTATGTTGGTGACTTAAATTCCAGGAATAGTGTTGCTTTGAGTGATTTTTTTTTCCTAAAATGTTGAAGTCCTCTTGGTATAGTTCCGAACTCAAAAAGGAACACTCTTCTATTTACTTAATAGTTGCATTCCTAAAAAACTCGGAATATATTAAAACTGTGCAAAAATAACTTGTGTTTATATGGAAAATAGAACTAGGTTCTAGGATGAGATAATTATAAACAATTATTTTTAACTATATAAAAAATCCAGCAAGAACATTGAAAAGTGGTACAGGACATAAGACAATTCTGTATTTAGGGGACTGGTTCACAAAGTGTAGGAAGATTATTATTCCTGGGCCTGCCTGCTGAATGCCAGGAGCAACTGTCTCCCACAATCATTGTAGCCACAAAAGCACACCTCCATAATTTTGAAAATTCCCTAAAGGGTGATGCTGTCCTGATGAGAACTATTGGTATAGAGTGTTGATTCTCAATCTTTGTTACACATTGGAAATACTTTGGGAGCTTTAAAAGAGCAATAATTGGATCCTACCCTCAGAGAGTCTGTTTAATTGGTCTAATGTGCAGCCAGGGTTAAATCCCTGGTATAGTGGAAGGCCAGTTAAGAGCTAAGAGAGATCTTTCTTTGTGATGAATGGTAGACCCTTTATTTTACAAGGTCATCAAGGACAGTTGTGTAGGTTGTACACTGCACAGCTGCACAGCCTTAGAAGGCACTAGATACAAAGACTATGAGATGTTCTTCATCCATATAATCAAAACTACAAGCTTACTGGCTGGCTCAAGTGAAATGAGACATGAAAATATCATATACATATTTTAGGTGATATGGAATTTTCTTTAAACAACTATAATTTAGTAGTATTTACAAATTATTTATAACATGCCTCTCATCATAAAAGCCTGCAAGATTTGATTGCACATACTAAAAATTATGCTTTACCAAGTTTTTAAAAATGAAAAATCTCACATATCCACACTCACAGCTCACATAGCATCTTTTGTCTTTCTCTCCCTATTCTATTAGAAGTCAGAATAAAACAAACACCAAGGTACTCAGAAGATTTTTGTCAAGGAAATTTCTGAATTGGAAAGATAATAGAAATTGGAGATATTCTTTAAACTACAATAGGCATGCTACCATATTGGGATATATGTAGCTTACTACACAGAGAAATTAGGTGTTGGTCATTAAGATATTTGAAAAGCAATTCTTTACAAAATAGTTCTCTGATTTACAACGAGATTTACTTCACACACCTTTATGAAGAAAGTTTCCTTATTACAGTGATAAAGTGACTTGATCTACAAAAGTATTCCTTGGGGCACACTTCTTAAGAACTTTAATATTCATATGATAGTATTTTTTTTTTATTAGAGAAGTTGTGGGTTTACAGAACAATCATGCATAAAATACAGGATTCTGACATACCACCCTACCACCAACACCCTGCGTTAATATGGATCATTGGTTACAGTTGATGATAGCACATTTTTACAACAGTACTATTAATTAAAGTCCATGGTTTCACTTACATTTGATAGTATTTTACTGAGTTTCTGTAATGTGGCTCTCTCTATGCTAGGCTCTGGCTATTTCGATTAAGACGAAACACTATCTCTGCCCATAAACAGCTTACAGGATGTGAAGAAGAATGTATAAACTGCCAATTCATATGCAACATCTCAAGTGGTGAAATAATGGTTTCCAAAGTGCCCAGAGGAGAGTGCCCGTAACCCAGCCTGGAGCAGCTGGAGAGGGCCTTACCAAAGGGATGGCAGTTGAACTCAGCTGACAATTTGCCTGCTGCATATAATAGACATTTGTCTGCTGGAGAAGCTGGGAGAGTGTGAATGAGGCAGACGAAAGAGCAGGTGCAAAGGCACAGAGGCCTGTGTGTGAATTGTCGGATGAACGTGTCCAAGAGAACTGGCAGAAGTGTAAGCCTGGGCACGAGAGGGGCCACAGCTATGAAGTTAAGGATGTAAATTAGCTACAGGCTGTGGAGGGCTTTGGATGGTATGCTAAGGTGTTTGGACTTTATCCTGCAGAAAACTGGAACTCTACTGGAGTTTTTAAGCAGAGAATGACAATGTCCATTTTGTTTCTCGGGAGAATAACTGGTGGCTGTGTGGAAGATGGGCACAGACAACAGCTTGGAGAAGTGTTTAGATGAGTGCCCTGCCCTCCTGGCTCTTATGGAGGGCAGTTCAGGAGGAGCCGCAGGTGGGGAGGTAGAAGCATGAAAGGGCAGCTGGTGGCTATAACAGGCAAAGGTGTTAGATATTGAGGCCAGAAAAGTGAGTAAACGCAGGAAGGAGTATGCAGATTTGGAGTCCAGAGAGAGGTCAGTAGAGGCTGGCATCAGGACCCTAACCTAGGAGAAACAAAGCGAAGGGACAAGAAACCATGGAGCCAGCGATTCAGGAAAGAGGTAGACAGGCTTTAGGCCTGGGGTCTGAGTATTAAGGATGGCATTGCATAACGAACATGCCATGGCTTCTCCCACTGTACAGAGCATCAGAAGCACCTGGAGGGCTTGATAAAAATACAGATTCCTAGGCCCGGCCCCCAGAGCTTTTCATTCAGTAGAGGCCTAGAGCAGGGACTAATAATTTGCATTTCTACAATATCCAAGAGATGTTGATACTAACTTTTGAATAGCAAAGCTCTAAGGGGACTTTCAGCTCTACAATGACCTGAACTGGTTTCAGGATTCAGAAACATCTGAATCTTCAGGTGTAGACATACAGTTACCAGGCTAAAGAGAGTTCTGAGTGGGCAGAGGAAAGCAAATTCCTGACAGATCAAATAATCGGAGAGGCTCTGCAGCAACATAGACAGCTGTACTTGAAGACCAAATGTGACGTGATAAAAAAAAAAAAAAAAAAAAATCTGTTCTTTCCAGGCAGCTGCTAGAAAACGCGACTGATGGTTGTTTAAGGAGAAGTGAAAGAAAGCGGCAGGCTCGAGCAAGCACCGAGCTCAGACATTGCTTCTTTTGAAACTGGATCTATCAGGGAGGGGAGCTGGTGGCCCCGCCTACCCAGGGCTTCCTGGGTTGCAGCCACACACCTGGAGCCCCAGTGCATCGCTGGGCTGACTGAACTCAGCCTCATTGTAAAGTGCACTGGTATTTTGGGACCCTCTCAAAATGGGACTGAAGGGTTCTGTTACACTACTAAAGATAAAAAAAAAAAGATGAAGATAATAAAATTCTTGAATTGATTTAATTATTGTACTTCTTTTAATATGACAGACTGAAGAGGCTTCTGGAAACTAGGCCAAATCTTCTGAAGAGCTGCTAGTAATCATACTTCACGAATACATACATAAGCAAGATGTCAGTGCTCAACAATTTTTTTTTTCCTTTCTGATTTAAGCAATGAAGGTAACGGTAAGACTGAAGCCATAACCAGTATATCCCAAGAAACAGATGGCAATTTGTTTAAATTGCAAAATGCATTTGAAATCAGAATTGATTAAAATACCCATGCCCATAGTAGATGAAAAGGAGTTGATTTATTCTCCAAGATCCTTCAGATATGGAAATTATTAATCAGTGAGTCTGCTAGTTTATCACCAGGTATTAGCACGTGCAAACACAAATTCCTCTAACATTCTTATCTATGTGACATAAATTCCTTGAGCTGCATAAGCAAACAAATACTCTATTTCCACATCAGTGAATAAGCGTAAGAAGTAATCAGAGCAACAGGGCAACTGGAACACTGCTAAGTATAAGCTAGGTACTTGATACGTATTTGTTGAACAAATCAGTGAATGAATGGATGGATGTATGATTCAACACAGTAGGTGGCACTAGACCAGGACTCCAAAAATGGTGAAAGTGTTCATTGTTTACTTGGAAACTTCCAAATACAGTAAGTAGGGGATACAGGAGCTCAGTCGAGATAGAGGAAGCAGAGGGGGGTGGGGGACTGTATAAAGAGGAGCCTCGGAAACCTGGAAGATCAGCACAATAGATAATTGAATGACTGAACTCCTGTTGAAAAACACTTTAGCAAAGTAGCTCTTCAGACAAGGAATGGAATAAAGTCAGCATTGATATAAACAAACTCTCAGTTCTAATTAGTTGGCAAGCAACTGCTGCAATTCCCAAAGAAGGTGAATGGGAGAGGCTGGATTGGTGGTTTTGGAGTCTACTCAAGCCATCTTGAAGGCCGTTAGGGATATGTAAGTGTCAGAAAGCTCGAAGTGTCAGGGATACCAATTTATTCAACATGTGTTTATTGATCTACTAGGTATAGACATTTTGCTCAATAAAAAAGTGAATAGTATGTATTTCCTGTCTTTAAGCATCATACAATCTATATATGTTAAGAAATAATTATATAATAGGGCAAACTTTGATAAATGCCCAGATGCATAAGAATGAGTTGGAATTATTTCTTAATGAATTTATTTAAATTTATTTATTTATTATTGGAGGAGTTGTAGGTTTACAGAAGAATCAGGCAGAAAACACAGAATTCCCATATATACCCCCTCACACACACAATTTTCCCTATTATTAACTCTTTGCATTAGTGTAGTAACTGTTAAAAGTGATGAAACAACAGTATCATAATTATACTATTAACTATAGTCCATAATTTACATTAGGGATCACTGTATTGTACAGGCTTTTTTTTAAAAAAAATATGCTACTTAAATATATGCAACCTAAAATTTTCCACTTTTAACCACATTCTAATATATAAATCAGTGGTGTTAATTTCATTCACAGTGCTGTGCCATCATCACCACCATCCATTACCAAACTTCCCATCGCCCCAAACAGAAATTCTGTACCAACTAAGCATTAACTCCCCATTCTTTTCCCACACTCTGGCCCTGGTAACTTGTATTCTAGTTCCTAAGTCTATGAATTTGCTTATTCTTATTATTTCATGTCAGTAAGATCATACAATATATACCCTTCTGTTTCTGGCTTATTTCACTCAGCATGATGTCTTCAAGGTTCATCCATGTTGTCTCATGTATCAGAACTTCATTCCTTTTTATGGCTGAATAATATTCCAATATATGTATATACCACATTTTGTTTATCCATTCATCTGTTGATGGACACTTGGATTGTTTCCATCTTTTGGCAACTGTAAATGATGTCACTATGAACATTGGTGATCATTTATTTCTTTTATGAAAATTATGTTTATGAACACTTATTTAGTTTTAAAAAGTGTACAATTAGGTGGGTTTTGGTATACTCAAATTGTGCAACTATCACAGAACATTTTCATCACCTCTTAAAGAAATCCTGTGCTCATTAGCAGTCATATCCATTCTCCCTTCCCCCAGTCCCTGTCAACCACTGATCTACTTTTTGTCTCTATGGATTTACCTATTCTGTATATTTCACATAAATGGAATCATACCATATGTGGTCTTTTGTGACTGAATTCTTTCTCTTAGCATAATGTTTTCAATGGTCATCCATGTAATAGCATATATAAATCAGTACTGCAATCCTTGTTATTGATAAATAATATTCCATTGTATGTTTATACCACATCTTATTTATCCATTCACAAGCTGATAGACACTTAGGCTGCATCCACTTTTTGGCTATTAGTCATAATGCTGCTATGAACATTCATGTACAAGTTTGTGTGTGGACATATGTTTTCAATTCTCTTGGGTATATATACCTAGGAGTGGTGTTGTTGGGTTATATGATAGTTCTTTGAGAAACTGCAAAATGGTTTTCCAAACTAATTGCACTATATTACATCCCTACCAGGATGAACAAGGGTTTGACATCCATGCCAATACTTGTTATTGAATATCATTTTGAATGCTGCGAAGTGGTATCTCTTGGTTTTAATTTGCATTACCCTTATGACTGATAATGTTGAACATTATTTTCTTGTGCTTATTGACAAATTGTATATTTTCTTTGGAGAAATAACTATTAAGATCCTTTGCCCATTTATTAATTTGTGCTATTTGCCTTTTTATTGTTGAGCTGTAAGAGTAATTACAACTTATGTTCTTGATACAAGCCCTTATCAAATTTATGATTTGCAAATATTTTCTCCCATTCTGTGGGTCGTCTTGTCACTATGTTGATAGTGTCCTTTGAAGCACAAAAGTTTTAAATTTTGGTTAAGTCCATGCAATGGCTAACTTTGTGTGTCTACTTATCTAGGTTATGGTGTCCAATTGTTTGGTCAAGCAAGCTCTGGCCTGATTGTTACTGTTCATAGATGGACTTGCATGTAAAATCAACAGGAGTTGATTGCATCTATGACTGACTGCATCTACTATTAACACAGTAGATTACCCTCAGCAATGAAGGGAAATCTCCTCATCCAAATAGTTGGAGATCTTAGAGTTAGAACTGAGGATTTAAGAAGTCAGAAAGAATTTCTGCCTTTTTTTTCAGTCAGCCAGCTTCTCCTGGGGAATACAACTTCACCTTCATTGGAGTTTCCAGCTTGCAGCCTACCCCACAGAATTTGGACTTGCCAATCCCCACAGTTGTGTGAGCCAATTCCTTTAATAAACTTCTTTATCCTACTGGTTCTGTTTTTTCTGGAGCACCTTGACTAACACACTCCAATTTATCTATTTTTTCATTTGTCACTTGTGCTTTTGATGTCATATCTAAGAAATCATTGCCTAACCCAAGGTCATGAAGATTTACACCTATGTTTTCTCATAAGAGATTCATAGTTTTAGCACTTATATTTAGGTCTTTGATCTATTTTTGAGTTAAATTTTTTATTGGTGTGAGGCAGGGGTCCAAATTTATTTCTTCATATGTGGATATCTAATTGTTCCACTATTTGTTGAAAAGAGTATTCTTTGCCCATTAAATTGTCTTGGCAACCTTGATGAAAATCAATTGATCATAAATGTACGAGTTTAGTTCTGGTGGTTTTGTAATAAGTTTTGAAATTGGGAAGTATGAGCCCTCAACTTTGTTCTTTTTCAAGATTACTTGGCTATTTGGTATATCTTGCATTTCCATATGAATTTCCGTATGAGCTTGTCCCTTTCTGTAATCTGCTATTGAAATCCTTCAGGGAATATTTTTTAAATTTTATTTTAGTTATTGTGGTCTTAAACTCCAGTAGTTCTTTTTGCTTCTTTCTAAAATTTCTCTCTTTTTATTGAGATTCTCACGTTGTCCATTCATTGTTTTCCAGATATCCTTTAGTTCTTTCTCTGTGTTTTCCTCCATCTCCTTGAGCACACTGAAGATCTTTTTTTTTTTTTCTTTTCTTAAAACATAATTTTATTGAGATGTATTCACACACCACACAATTCATTGAAAGTATACAATCCATGGTTAACAGTATCATCACATATTTTTGTATTCATCCTCATGTTCATTTTTAGAATATTTGTGTTACTTCAGAAAAAGAAGGAAAAATAGAAAAGAAGATGCCAAACATTACATACCCCATGCCCCTCCTCTTTTTTTTTTTTTTTGCTGTTCTTTTTTTTTTTTTTTTTAAATCTTCATTTTATTGAGATATATTCACATACCACGCAGTCAAACAAAACAAATCGTACTTTCGATTGTTTACAGTACCATTACATAGTGGTACATTCATCACCCAAATCAATCCCTGACACCTTCATTAGCACACACACAAAAATAACAAGAATAATAATTAGAGTGAAAAAGAGCAATTGAAGTAAAAAAGAACACTGGGTACCTTTGTCTGTTTGTTTCCTTCCCCTATTTTTCTACTCATCCATCCATAAACTAGACAAAGTGGAGTGTGGTCCTTATGGCTTTCCCAATCCCATTGTCACCCCTCATAAGCTACATTTTTATACAACTGTCTTCGAGATTCATGGGTTCTGGGTTGTAGTTTGATAGTTTCAGGTATCCACCACCAGCTACCCCAATTCTTTAGAACCTAAAAAGGGTTGTCTACAGTGTGCATAAGAGTGCCCACCAGAGTGACCTCTCGGCTCCTTTTGGAATCTCTCTGCCACTGAAGCTTATTTCATTTCCTTTCACATCCCCCTTTTGGTCAAGAAGATGTTCTCCGTCCCACGATGCCAGGTCTACATTCCTCCCCGGGAGTCGTATTCCACGTTGCCAGGGATATTCACTCCCCTGGGTGTCTGATCCCACGTAGGGGGGAGGGCAGTGATTTCACCTTTCAAGTTGGCTTAGCTAGAGAGACAGGGCCACATCTGAGCAACAAAGAGGCATTCGGAGGAGGCTCTTAGGCACAACCATAGGGAGGCCTAGCCTCTCCTTTGCAGCAACCAGAAGATCATTTTTAAAAAGTCTTTGGTCAGTATGTTCACAGACTGGTCTTCTTTGTTGGTGTTTTCTGGATTTTTATCCTTTTCCTTTGGATGAGCCATCATTTCCTGTTTCTTTGCTTGTCTAGTATTATTTTGTTGCTCACTGTATGTTTTAAAATTTAAAAATGTTAACTCTGGGATTTATTGTCCAAGATGTCTGTTTTTTGTTTTGTTTTGTTTTGTTTTTTTGAGTTTGTAACCAACTGGTGAGATGACAGAGATTTCCTTGAGTATCAGCCCTCCTGTTGGGAAGATCCACCCAAAGCAAATGCAAAATGCATAGCCGTCCTTTTCCTTTTTGGGTCTGTATCTTGTCATGGGCTTGTGTTTGATAGTGGCCTTAGGTGTTTACAGGAGTTTGATTGCCCCGTCTACTTCCTAGGAGGCATACACTTGCCTCCTTAAAGCAGGTAAACCTTTACCCCAGGCCGTCTGCCTCAATTATTTCTTATACTGCTTTCCCAGTCTCAAGCTGCTTTTGCCTGGAGGGCAAATTCGGGGGATTGCATGCCAGAGAGGAGTTTCTGAAGTCAGTCTTTTCCAGCCAGACCCACAAAGGAGGTGCCAGCTGGTGCCAGGAGGTTCTTCCACTGCTCCCCAAAGCTGTACTTTCTTGACCTGCCCAGCAAATACAGCCTTCCAAGCCTGTGCCACAGCTCTGAGGGAGAGAACATCTTTAAGTCTCCTCTGCTGCCTTTTCCAGGGGTGGGTTGGAATGACGGCCACCCTCAGAACCGGCCCCTAGCAATCGGGAGTAGATTTTTATGTTTCTTTCTGGCACCAGTGAACTACACCAAAGGCCGTAAGCCAAGACGGCCTGCCGCAAAAGTGGGGACTAGGTGCCCATGGCCACTGTGCACTTTACTGGTGTTTACCATCATTTACCAGCCTCTTCCTCCTGCTCCTACCTGGATGCTGTACAGTGGTCTACTGGCCTCTGGAGTTTTGAAATAGTTGCTCCAGATACTTCCTGCCTGTTGATTCCCAGAACTTCCTAGCTGCCATCTTACCACAGACCACCCTGGTAGAAGCTTTTGTACGTGCTAAGAAGGGCGCTCTGAACTCTTCAACTCAGCAAAGCTGGAGCTAGGGCTTATTCCCTCTGAGGAAAACTGAAGAACCTGAGGACACAGGACTGGGGTAAAAGACCACTCCTCTGCCAGCACCTTCCCAGAACCCTGCACTTAGGGGTGAGTAGAGGCTGCATCTCTAGGCTGGGCCAAAACTCTCCGAAGTTGTTTTGGGTCCACTGTAGGTCACTGAGGTGTCATATTCAAGGCCGGAAACTTTGGTCCCTAGACCCATACCATAATACTCTCAATTCTGTTTATAAGAGGTGTAACTAAATGCCCATATGAGACATAAAATGATTCAGTAAGACATCAATAGAATGTATTAACTGGAGCAATTAGCTACCTGCAAAATGTGTACCCAAGTACTTAACTGAATCACATTTTTCTACAGGTTTTTAAATCTTAAGCCAGTGAATGTTAGTACCATGGGCCTCTTTCAAAAATGATATCAAAGCATCTGTTTGACTGTAAGACTTTGGTATAGAAAGTAGGACCAACTATCTGTTAAGACCACCCAATGCAGGAAAAGAAAATGAAGTCATTTGTATATGACAGAATGCTTGTGTTTATTACCTTTTTTAATTTCAATTTTTTTTTTTTTTGAGGATGGGGTGTGAAGGAGTACATGCACCCAGGCCACCCCCACCCCAAAAAAGAAAAAGAAACCACAAAGTACCACCTTATTAAGATATTGGTTTAAAATAAGAGAAATCAGAACATATTTTAACCCATTTGAAAATGTTATTTCTTCAAAAAGATCTTTAAAATAACATTTAAACATTTTGCTAATAATCATATTCTTTACCACATGGTAAGATGCATGTTCTTTATTAGTTTTAATTACTGGGAGATTTTATTGGGTTAAATGCAATTTAGGTCATAACTGACCAGCCATGGAGTCAAAAGTGCTCTAAAGGACAACAAATGTACATTATTATTATTATTTTTTTTTACCAGATTTTATTTAAAGGTAACAAAGAACATAAAGATGTAGATAGTAGAGAAAGAATGTGCTTACAGCTTGAGGCTCTTTGGGTTGAACGTGTTCATAGTTTATCAAGAAGGAAACTGGGATGCATTTATAAGTTAACCTGATGGGAGAAGTTTATTTTAAGTCCAACCAAGTAGAATCATGCCTATAGAGATGATAAAGATGCAAACACATCAGCAATTCATCAGGGTCTACCATTCAAATCTATGATAGAAAATATTCTCTGGATCCTATTCGGCATGAGTTTTTAAAATCAACTATAAAAAATATAATGAAGTGATACCTGGTCCCAGGTAAAAAATGGCCTTGGACCCTCAAAATTTGGGGCCAATTAGCTTTTAATTTATAAAACTGGAAAAACCAATTCTCCCGGGTTTCCTCTAGAATCTGAGCTGCTTTAAATTCTCCCACCAAATTCTTTCCTCCACTAATTATTTTTCCAGAATCTATGCTCATTATCTGTTTTGGCGGCCAAACTCAATCATATTTATTATATCTGACTTTAAAAAAATCTTCAACATGGATTTTATAGGAAGATCTAAATTTGGTAAATTCTAGATGGCTTCTCCTAATTTTCATTTTTGCATATTACCAAAATAAATCAGGCCCAAATTTTTAAATTGTTTTTTGGCTATGATTTGTTTTGACATTTTTTCTTAAAAGAAATCCTTGTCAACTTAGGCCTTAGGAGGCAAATCCCAAAATTTTCTGGGGCCCACTTCAGAGAGAATCTGTTGATAGGAGGAGATATAGAAACCCTTTCTTCAGTGAGTCAAGGAGGAGTTTTAAATGGTTGCTTGGATGGCAACAGATCACTAGGACAAGCTGGAATTCCTTTGGTGCGTTATAAACTTCTCAGTCCCCTAACTTCCCCTGTACAACCAGGAGAATAGATGGGCTACTGCACGGGCACCCTGGGAGGTGTTAAAGGAAGAGTGGGGACCCAGTGGGACTCACATGTGAACCTAGAAAATCCCCACTGCAGAAGCCATGGTCCTTTGACATCTATTGGGTTGGATACGGTACCTGTTGCTGCCTTTCAGATTATAGATTTGGAAAAACTAATTTCTCTCACACATGGGAATTATCTTTTCTTTCCACTGTGTAACTTCTATGCACTGCTCACATTTTAAATATTAATTTTCTCTATGATTTAACAATGAATGGATATGCAGCCAGAAAGTTGTGGTATCAGAATCAAAAGCAATTAACAACTCAGTTTATTCACAGCTTATGAATATGTAGGAATTAAACAAGGCCCTTTTACAAATGCTCCAAGGCACAGGTAGGCACGTTCTTCATTACTCTTGCTACTAAAGGAGTTCTGGAGACCACTAGGTGTCACTCTGCACAGATCCCTACACTTGCAGGCACAAAGACAAGAAAAAACTCAATTCCTTGGCATAGCTGTTCTTTTCTTTGGGTGACAGAGAAAAGACACCACACGATTAGTTTCATTCTCCCTTCCCCATCAGGGAAAGTCTTTAATTTAAATTTTATTTGGATCTGAAAGAAAATACTCTTGGGCTCCCTCTCTTTAATTCAGTCTACCTTTCTCTTGAGTTTTCAGCTAAGGAAAATCTTTTTCTTAGTGAAGAAACACATGGCGAAGGCTGAAGAATCATGTTTTGTGAGCATCATGGGGTTTCCCTCTGGGGGTTACATGCAGTTATGTTTTATGTCTAGCATCACCTCAGACTCTTGAGACCGTCTCAGCAGAGCAAGTTTTAAGAGAGGGGCCATCTCATGGTGTGACTTGAAGGAATGACTGTGAGCATTCCCTCTACCTCAAATATCTGCTTAATAGTGGGTCCTTTCTACCTTGCATGATGGTTGTTCCATTAAAATCTTACCTTTGGGTTCGATCCATTATGTCAGTAAAACCATTGTTATTTAGATATATATGTTACATGGTGTTCCTACTAGCCCGCTAACATTAAAATACATTAAGTTAAAATTATATTATTTATGTGTACTCTTGGAAGAAACAGTATGGATTTGAAGGTGTATGTTTTAACAAATAAAGAAAAAGAGGAGGGCCAGCATAACATTAGCACAGGTCCTGATCAAGGCAAATTGGATAGGATTAGGCCGCAGGAAACATAGTGACCAAGGTGATCAGGGAGCAAAGAGGGCATTATTGTCTTTCCTTGTTTCATGGTTCTCTCTTACTCTCTCTCTTTCTCTCTTTCTCTCTCTCTCTCACTCCTTATCACCCATCAATAAGTACCCCTTTTCCGTCATCTAGTTTGGAAGATACAAGGGACCTGTTTTGGATGTATTTCTTGAAATATTGGGTTAAACACACAAAAGAGGAAGAGTAACATGACACATCTGCTATGCACTATGCACAATATTCTGTGCAATTTTGAACATGAATTCACTTAAATTATCCTTCTCTAATAGATTAGGAAAATGAAATAAAAGGGTTAAGTAACTTGCCCAGACTCTCATAACCAGCATGAGGCAGAGCCAAGGTTAGAACAGTGCAGAGCCTTTATTTGACCTTGAGTTGATAAACCATTTGGATAAACATGTTCAAGAACTAAATGGTACATATATGAGAATAGTTATTGCAGCATTGTTATATGGGAAAATTGGGAACTGAGCCATGAATGGGTTAGTGGTCCATCAGGAATAAGCTATCTATAAATACTCAAAAGAAAAATTATCCAAGATATGTTATTAGATGAATTGGAAAGATACAAAAGATTATGCATTGTACCATCCTACTGGTTTAAAAAGATGAATATATACACTAAGATTTGTACACTAGAGTATACACATATATACACATACTTGAAACACACACACACACAAAGGGGAAAGGAAGAGAGGCTAAGCGATTAAAGTAAAAGCAAAACAAGAGAGACATGTAATAACAAAGCAGGATGTTTTGTCTTTAAAATATTGGTTGTGAGTGGAGGCAATAAGGATAGGAGATGATGGAGGGATTTTGAATATAAGCTTGAGTACATGTGTGGAGTGAAGGGGGAGGGAGGGTCACTGACCAACATCTGTTTCACCAGGTTGCTTAAGCCATCTCCATATACAGAACTGAGCATTGGAGATTTAATGTATCTAAAAAGCAATAATTACCACTGTTCTTGGATGTTGGGGTGATAGGGTAAAGGTAGAATACAATAACTGAATTAAGTACTAGGGTCATGTCAGCATGACCAATTTCCTCTGCTTTTTTCATTTAGAGGTAAATTGCCGAGATGTTGGAAAAGAAACATGTAACTAGAATTATTTCCTCATCATCAAATATTATGCTTTAATTGCAAGGTGTGCCAGGTTTTAAATAGGTATCACCAACTCTTCTTATCTTAAATTACATAAAATGTGGGCTTTTAAAAGAATTGAGGTCCATATGGTTTCTTTTCCCTGACAAATTTTGTCTGAAAAATTGTATTTAAAAATAGCAATTTCTCTTTTACCAATTTGATGACTAATTTAAATGTAACTGTCGTATACAAATCAGCAGCAGGGAGTATGCACTATAGTTAAATGATAATCCATGCTAATGGAGGGGACTGAGATTTAGATAATTGAAACAAATTGTTTACAGACACCCCCCCCCTCCAAAAAAGTTGCCATTTAAACTTAGAGTAAGAATTTGGTTATTTTGAACTCTAGTTCTTCTGATTCATTTCCCTGAGGTGTTGGATGAATCCTTGTAAGAAAGGGTTAAGTTTAGCTTTCACATAAAGGCAACATGGAATAGGGAACATGGAGACTCGGTGGCAGAACTGGCTTAAACTGGCCCCATGGTAAAGGGAAAGAGAGAGGGAGCCATGACGTAAGCCTAGAACCAGTGCCAGCTCCTTATATGGGAAAAATAACCAGGGTTACTGGTATTTAAAGGGATGTGGGGGTATAATCAAAGACGGGAACTCTCTGGAGAAATTGAAACTATTTAACTCTCTCGGATAGGCTGTACAATTTAAAATTCCAAAGGCGGGCTAGTTAGCTCTCTCGGATAGACTGCACCCTCTGGAGTATACAGCCAATGGAGAAACAGGGGAGGGACTTGCGTGTTAGACTTAGGATATAAAATGTTGCTGTGTTTTATTGTTTGGCGCTCCTGCCATGTTTCTTTGGTGGTGTGCCCACTCTTGCAAGATCGTGAATAAATTCTTTTCTCCTCCGCAGTCAGGTGAGCATTTTTAGGTATAGTGCTTGTTTCTAACATCGTTTCTAACTGCTCAAATGAAGGAGGGTCACAGAGAAAAATGATATAGTGAGTAAAAAGCACATTGGTTATTATATTAAAAAAAAAAAAAAGTCACATTTTTCTTCAAACCAGACTGTAAAAACAGAGATGATGTCTGTTTTCACCCAACATTTTATCATCATTGTCTAATTCAGTGTCTGGTGCATAGTAAGAATCCAATAACTATTTGTTTAATGAATGAATAAATGAATAATTGAAAGGGAAGATAAAGAGAGCAAGAGGTAAGAGCCAATATGACTGTCTTTAAGGTGAAGGGTCTGGAAACCAGGATCTGGTAGCCAGAGACAGAGCCTAGTAGACCAGAGAGGACAGATCACAAAAGCAGAGAGACCAAGTATCTAGTGTATTAAGGGAAAAGAGTCTTTCTAACCATCAAAGGGACGGTGGAGAAAGGAAAATAAGCTACTCTAAGGTCACAGCAAAGGCTACATTCATTTTCTATTGAAAGATGTGGCTGAAAATTTAGTTGGTTTTAGACAGAAGTCAAAAGTTTAATCTGGAGCTCCAATAGGTATTAATGATATTTTATAGTAATTAAGAATTTTTGAATGCCTATTACATGCCAGATACTGGGCAAAGGACTTTATTCACATTCTTATACTTAATCCTCATAATGAAACTATGAGGTAGTAATTTTATGCCAATTTTACAGAAAAAGAAACTGAGACAAAAAGTGGTTTTATAACTTGCCCAAAGTGACTCCATAATAAGTGAGAGAGCCAGGATTTAAATCCAGATAAGAGCAACCCTAGAGTTGAAGCTCTTAGCCACAAAATGCATTGGCACTCATAAAATGGTTTATAGTTTTCAAAACATTTTCGATACATATTTGTGGATGCTATCCCAACAACCTGGAGAGCAGGCAAGGCAGACAGTATCACCCCCATCTTACAAGTGTGGACCCCGAAGCTTTGAGATGTAGCAAGACTTGCTTAAGTCAGAACTCAGATGCAGGCCTGGTCTTTCTACTAAACGTCTTCCTCCAAAGATCAGCAGTATGGCCGATAAGGTATCTTACTAGCAGATAGAGGGTGTTCTAAATAGAATAAAGACAAATGGTGCCCACCTTACAACTTACTGATGGTTTAAAACTTGAGCTGCCATTGATCAGAAGGTTGGGGGTGATTAAAGTTATCCTCTTCTCAGCAGTGTTGGTTAGAACACAGTGTACTCCCAATTCAGAGAAGCCAGTCAGTTTCTATCTGTGGCCAGAATTGACAGACATGTGAAAACTGAGTCCTGACAGGGAAGTAGAAGGGGTGGGGAGCAGCTCAATGACTGTGAATCGGGAAACAGAAAAAGCATATCATAAAGAATGAAGAATAAATGAGTCAGGAAAGCAGAGAAAAGAGCGATGAGAAATGGAGAGAATCTCTCTTCTGGGTTCCTAATGAATTTCCAGTTTCTGGCTCCACTTCTATCTGTAGTCCTGGCTTCTTTTCTAATAAACTAGCTGGAGTTGGGTTGGCTATTTGCACCCTAAAGTGTCCTAAGTAAAGCTCAGGATCAGCTGTGTGTTGGCCCCACTTCTGACTTTGGAAGAGGACTGAGGAGTGGAAAGAGCAGGACTTTATCATGGCCATCCCATGCCCAGAGAAGATGAGTGGAGGCCACACTGAAGTCACGGCCTTGGGAGTAATGGTTGTTGCATAAAAATAAAGAATCAGGCAATTATTTGGGACTCCTAGGGATATAAAGACTTGTTAAATCGTCACAGGGCTCATTTAGGTGGCAAAGGGGAGGAGGCTTTTGATCATCCACCAAGGCAGATAAATATAACAAAAAGCAATCAAATACTCATATACTCCATTTCTGTTTTTCCTTCTTTTTAGATACTACGGCAGTAGTATCAGGCTTTACCATGTGTTCTTCCTGGACATGTTTATGTACATTACAGTATATTACAGTTATGATAGGTCCTTTTTGCATTCTGTAACAATAAAATACCAAAGTGGAGGATATTGCTGTAACTGGCATTTGTATTGGTGCTCTACAGTTTACAAAGTGCTTTCACATACATTATGGTGCTATAATTTATGGAGAATCTACTGTGCACCAGGTCTTTAAATCTCACAACGATATCCCGAGGGAGGCATTCTTATCCTCAATTTCCAAATTAGAAAACTGAGGCTCACGGAGCTTAAATGACCTGCCTATGATTATTCCCAGGGTTTGAACCAAGCTTTCAGGCTACAGTTTGCACTCTTTTTGCCTCCTTTCTTCATTTCAATCCATTCATCCATACAGAAGAGAGATAATACATTTTCATAAAAATATGCCCAATGGAGTTGAAGTAACGGCAAATGAAGTATTAAAAAATAATTGAGAATTGTAAAATAGAAGTATGGACTGACTCAGTTAAGTGAAGAGTGCAAAGATCAAATCAATTCTATCTAATTCTCTCTGGTAGAGGTGAGAAATGGGGCTTTTATCAATTTTAATTTAATTCCGTTATTTAACAAATTCAACGAATACTTACTGAATGCTTGTCTACTCCATGCCTGGTGTTGTAATAGACACATTGGAGATACAAGTTGAAAATATATGGATATAATTCATAGTCTTAATGGGTTTGTGAACCAGTGGGGAAACCAATTTATAAGTAATTGCAGTACAGATTGTTAAGGGTGCTGAGGGAGGTTCAATATGGTTAGGGTTCAACATCAACTTAAGTGGAGTGTGCCTAAAATGGTTGCTTTTTGAGGAGAAATACCGAAGGTATCACAGAAGAGGCAGTAATTGGGCTGGGATGTTAAGGATGAGTAAGAATTTGTCAGGTGGACAAGGAGGCATAGTTAGCATGAAAAGCCTCACTGTCTATTCTATTTGCTGTAAGAATCCATGTAAAGTAGCAGAGTTTGGAATTCTCAGAGCCAGTTCCTTCACCAGCATGAATCCATTTTTTCTTGGAATGAGGATGGACTAGAAAAGGGTGCTGAGCAGCATTGGGAGGTGTTTCGTTCTAAATCCACAGCTGTAGAATTCCCTTCCTGAACTTAGCATATCTAGTTCTTCTGTATGCAGGTATGTGAGTGTGTGTGTGTGCACCTAGATTCATTTTGTTTGGGCTTTTCTTCCATCTGCTTTTGGAAGAGGGAGGACAGTGGTTCTTGTGACACTATGTAATCTGATAAAGAATCAGTTATATTTCTGATTAGATTTCTTGTTTACTTACACAATAAGTTCTATTGCATTGGTATCACATTATTTGTTAAACGTATACATATTATATTAGTTTATATGTTTTTACCTTCCATACCAGTTTGTGCTCCTTGAAATGCATTGTTCATTTTTGTTGTTGTTGAACCATTGTTGACTGGTTGGTTGTTGAATAGTTGTTTTTTTCCAGATGGAAACAGACACATCAAAATATTTCATTAGAAATTTTAATTTGGTTTTGCAGTTCACAATAAATAAACTGTTAATTAATCTTTAGTGATATAATAATAATTGCATAATTGCACTGAAATGCTCAGTACTATTTTGCGGCATACTCTGAGCATTGCTTAAAGGAGCTTCTATTAAGACAAGAAGTTGTTGAGTGGTATAAAATATCTAGAACCATAACATGAACTTGGTGAATTCTTAAGCTTTCAGGTTTTCGTGATCAATGAGAGCATCCAATGTAATACTGATTTAATGTGATATATTTTAATAAATGCATTAACAATTGGTGACTAAAGAGCATGTGATTTGATTTGTCCACTTGGCCAACACATAATAGGGCAGGCTACTAAATGCATGTAGATCATGCGTTGTCAAAGACAGGGTCCTCTTTAAATGTGAAGGTTATATGTGTTGTGGCTTACATACTGGCAACTATCATTGAAGACATTGGGATATGTTATTAATTTTTAAAGTAATTGGTTTCCATAAAGGATCCAGAAAATATTGACTGCATGACGCAAAACCAAAGCTGCAGTGATAAATGTGAACAGCCTCTCAATTCACAGAGTTCATCCTTTGACACAAAAAAGTCACCAGGAAGATTGTGGATCATAAAGGAATAAATTTTTGATTGGTACATATAAGGAAGACCTCCAATCATTCTGTGATGAGCTGATCATGTCAGAAGTCTTTAATTTCCTTCAGGCAGCTTGATGAAAAAAAAAATAATGCATTCAACATATTTGAAACTTAGTGCATTTAAGTTCATTCTACATTCTATTACCATCAACAAAAAGTGTTTTTTTTTTAAATAGCAGTACTAATTTAATGTATATTCATCTGAGTTGACGTTGTCAGTGAATGATGTTAGATTCGTATTTAATTCTTTTATCACTAACTTGAATAGTGACTTATGCACATTATCAAATTTGCAACAGCACTAAGATGGAAGGGCTTAACACCCCCAAGCTCACACACAAAGAGTGCAGCCTAATCTTTTGAGTCAAGAAGCTTGAGAGCAGTTCCAAATATTCTTCAATAACCTCACAGTTGTCTGTGACTTATCATTAAAACGAGAAAGTACAGTGTGCTACCTTCTGTAGGACTTGTTGAGTTGTTAGAATTACCTAGACAACATTTTGTTCCAACTGAACAGCTTTGCACTAGGTCACGCATAAGAGACAATAAAGCATTGTCAAAAACTCTTGAACTGGCTCCAGGATCTTGGCTGTATTTTGGCAAGCATATGAAGATCTCCTCTTCATCACTATTCATTTCCTTCATAGCAGTTTGTCTTCATTAGCAATTATATATTTGTTTATTGGATTTACTAGTTCTACAAGCACAGAGAATAGTCTTTTTTTAAAAAAATTATCACTATATTCTCAGTATCGTTGCACAATATGTGCTCAGTAGATACTTGTTGAAGGATAAATGAACCACAGTCATATTTACTGACTCAAGGGTTGTCATCTTTGGGAGGATACATGTGTTATGATATGAATATTCTCATGAGGGGGATGGTGACAGTGATAGAAGAGACACATTCAGTGATGTGGACATCAGATGGAGGGTAGAGGAGAAGTACATGGCAGAATTTGTATTTTACAGACTGGTTCCTGATCTCAAGAGACACCCTGTGGGCATTTCCAGATAAAATAAGAGAGGCTTTGGCTCTTTTTAATTAGGTGGATGTATGAGGCCATGAGACATGGGTTATTTCTGCTTTTTGGTACCATCTGTACCCACAAATTCATGAGGCTAGGGAAGCTTAAGTTACTTTTCTGTCAGGAAATTTTTTATACCTCGCTATCTCATTTGTTGGCAACCTTTAGTTAACATGGCCAGCTGACATCTTTAACTGTGTCTACTTGTCTCTCAAATATACTTCTGGTCAAAAAGAAGTCCTGGGTTGGAGATTGCGTGACTCAACACTTAAGTCCATTCCTCATTCATCATATGCGTACCTCGAAGGGAGAATCAGTGGACCTTCCTTCAAACTCAAGGAGACTATAGATTTTGAGTGTGAACCCTTCTCCTAGTGGGGAAACCCCAAGAGGGCAAGGTTTGTAATTTATACATCTGTGTATCTGCAGGACCTAGCCTCATGTCTGGCATAGAAGAGATGCTCAGGAAATATTTGTTGAATAAAATTTCATTTGACTTCATTATCTTCACAGGGCAGAGCTCATGCAAATTGAATAGTTGTAGAAACTCATTATTTTCATGGAAAAAAGAGAAAAGAGAAACAAGTGAGGGACTCAACATATCCTACAATACAAGGTTTCTGAGTCATTTAACTCATTTTTCCACCTCTTCTCTTACACTGTAACAGTTGCTGCTTTGACCTCCCCTCTTCTATGGCCTTGGAGACTTCAGGGTACCTGTCAGCTGGGTTCATGTCAGCAGGCAGTGCAGCCCATGCAGGGAATATTCTGAACATGTTCAGTGCCTTTTTCCTCTAAGTGTCGTTCCTTATAAGTACGTTATGTTCAATTGAATTGTGTGAGACAAGCTCACTGAGATTTGTAGACAGAAGTCCCAGGCTCGGAGGCAGGGCCAACCCTTAACCACTGCCCATCCGCCCTCAACTTCATCTCCCCTCTCAACCTCTTTCCAGCTGTATTTCCTGATAACTTGATTCTTTTCTGAGGAACACTAAGTTTTTGGGACATTATGGATTGCCTAATTCTAACTGATGATGTGATCTCCGTCTGTAATTAAAATAATCATTTCTGGAAAGAATAAGGAGCAGAATAATTTCACAAAACTCCTGAGGTTTCCGTGACCTAGTTGAGCCTATAGTACCAGAATAAGAAATGTGTCAGTCTCTTGCCAAAATTGTCATATCTCCAACATTTTTTTGTCAATGGGAAGGACAACATGGTCTGCATTCTCCACAGGAATGGAGCTCCCATGGGCAGTCTTCCCAGAAGGAAAACACTATTAGGGGTTGACACAGAAATCAGTGATTGGCTGGAACCTGGTTTTATTTTCTCTCCCAAAGACGTAAGCATACAGGCAATGGGGTCACCCCACTCTGAGCCAAGACTTTTTTCTTACCGCGTTATATTTTCAAGTTTTTTTTTTCTTTTAAATTGAAAGCTCCCTGTTCCATTTTCAGTTCTAGTTGTGTAAAACATTTCCAGTAAGAATACCATCCTGTGATACGTTCCTTGACCAAAATATGTAAACTAACCCAATAAGTCATTTGTCCAGTCTTCACAAATTTATTGAGTGCCTGCTAGGTATCAGACCCTCTTCTAAACCCAGGAATACATGAGTGAACAGATGTTTAAACAGTTCAGGGTTCTTCAATTCAAGTTTTATTTCATTTAAGTTAAGTTTCCACTGTTTTACAAGTGTGTCAGGACTAAGATTGCAGGACTCTACATTGTAGTGGTGTTTTTTATTGTTTATTATTCCTGTAGGAACATCGATTCAATTATTTCCTAAGATTTTTCTCCTCCCCTCCCCTCCCCTGCCCTCCCCTCCCTGCCCTCCCTCCCTCTCCTCTCCTCCCCTCCCCTCTCCTCCCCTCTCCTCTCCTTTCCTCCCCTCTCCTCTCCTCTCTTCTCCTCTTCCTTTTTATCTTTTCCCCTTCCTTCTTTCCTTCCTTCTTCCTTCCCTCCCTCCCTCCCTTCCTTCCTTCCTTCCTTCTTTCTCTAGACTAAGTATCACAAACACATAAAAGACCAAGTGATTTACAATTTAATAACAGAAAATTAAGGCCTGGGATGTCACTAGAAAGTAGAAAAATAGGAAGTTAGAGACATAAATTTACTGCCATCTAAGAAAGATACCTGCACTTGTAATTTTTTTTTATTGTGGAAAATAACATATTTACATAGAAGTGATAACTTTTCAAGTGCAATTTAACAAGTGGTTAGCAAATTTCAAAGAATGTTATGGGTTACAGTTCCACAGTTTCAGTTATTTCCTTATTGTGAAATATAACATATATACAAAAAGATAATATCTTTCAAAGTATGATTTAACAAGTAGTTATATAGGAAATTTCCAAGAAAGTTATGGGTTATAGTACCATAGTTTCAGTTATTTCCTTATTGTGAAATATAACATATACACAAAAATGTGATAACTTTCAAATTACAACTTAACAAGTAGCTATAGAGCAAATTTCAAAGAATGTTATGGGTTATATAGTTCCACCATTTCAGTTCTTTCCTTCTAAATTCTAATACCCTAGCAACTAAGAAAAAGAAAATTATATAGAGATTCAGTATTCATAATCCTTTGTTAAGAATTAAAAAAAAAATCCTTTAGTAAAATTTTTTTCTTAAATTTTTTTTTTTTTTTTTTTTTTTTTAGCAGTTTAGTGACCTGTACATTCAGAAAACGTTAGGGATACTCTTACTGCATTAGCTAAATGATAAATGGTCTTGTTGATACAGTAGCTGTTAAGTGGAAGAACCTTCAGATTCTTCTTTTCTGGGATTCTCCTATCTTAAATCTACCTGTCAATTAACATCTATAGGCACATGCATCTTTCCTGACAGAAAGCATGTTATACGGGGGGACAGACTGACAGGGACCCAGGCTTGCCTATTTGTAGGACGTTGCTTTTGTGCAGGCTCTTCTTGAGGTGGGGGGAAGGGGCATTGCCACAATTTTCAGCATCTGTCAACTCTGAAAAACCTCTGAACAATCCTTGACAACCACTGGTAGTATGCAAAAATAAATTTTGTGATTTCTTCTTCCAATACATCATCCTTTTCAACCCAGAAAGCAAGCTCTCCCTTCACTTGGTCCCTTTGTTTCCTCTGAAGTGCATCCGCAAGGCTGGGCAAACGCTTTGGAGGAAGATGAGCAGCTGGATGCTGGGCTGTGTGGTGGGCCCTTCTGAGGAATGGGGTCTTGAGGGCCCCGAATTCGACCAGAAGCTCTGTCTCCTCCTCTGCCTGCATCTTCCCTGGTGTAACCACTGCTCACTTGAGTCCCACAGCCATTGCAACAACCACTGACCTTGCAGAAATGAAATAGGTTTTGCGTATACTATTTATGATTCTCAGTTAAGTTTGTATTTCTTTATGATCATGTTTCTTTGGTTACAATCCATTTTTATCCCCATTTAGTTTGAAAGCAACTATCTTAGTATTTTCACATTTCAATAAATGCTAACTAAGCACTTTCCAAGTGTCAAGCACAAGAGGAAAAAAATGAATCAGTTAATGCCAATTTTCTTCAGATATTTACTTGTTTATTTGTCATTCACTCAGTCAACAGAAATTTCTTGAGCACCTACTATATTCCACACATTGTCATAGGCATTGGGAACATAGCAGTGAACAAAACAGGCAATATTTCCTGCTGTAATATTCTCGAAGGGAGAGAAAAACAATAAACAAATGCATACCATGCCATGTGGTGATAGCTATGGAAAAAATACTGCAGGGATGGTAGGTTGCAATTTTAAACAAGGTGGTCAGAGAAGGTCTCTGAAAGGAAGATTTTCAGTGAAAGGGTTGAGTAACTAACTGCAATATTTTTTATTTCCCCTTCTATCTGGAATGCCCTTGCCCCCCAATATGCAAGGTATATTATATCCTACCTGCCCTGTAAAACCAAACCCCAGTGTTTCCCAGATTAAACAAATAAAAATACTGTATGGGGCATACTTATACTAAAAAAATATTTTTTGTTTATCTGAAATTCAAATTTAACTAGATATCTTGTATTTAATCTGGCAACCCTAGTATCCCAATGGCACCTCCCCATGCTGGAAATAATCTCTCTCTCTTATGAACTGCCATGCCACCATTGTCCTTTCTTAAAGCATATCCCCTGTGACCTCACAGTTCCCTGGTGATATATTTTATCACCCCTCCTATTCTGCAAGAAATTGAAATCAAACCTTACCAGGTTCATCTTTTTGTTACATGTAGCAGAGAACTGGCACTTAGTAGGAGGTCAGATATTTGTTTAATGCTTATGTGGAGTGTTTATATAGACTTTGAGATGAGAACATCCTCTAAATAGGCAGAATTGTCTGCCACCTAAAATTTGCATTTCTCGGAATACAAAATAGGCTTCTAAGCATCTCAATCATTGCTCCAGTATTCTTTTCTATTGGAGCATGGGCTACACTTATTTAATCCATAGTGTTTAGGCTTTTCTTGCAGAAAGTAGAAATGAACACAGTTGTTCAGTGACTTATATATAGCCATGGGGAGGATTCCCAATGCTGGATATAACTAGATCTCTTGACTGTCCGAATCCCCAGAGTGGACTCTCATCTGAAACCACAAGGACTCTGATCTGGTTGGAATTAGTTCGTTAAGGGTCATAGTACAGACTTCTCATTTGCTGGCTTCCCCTCTATATTATCTTCACCCAATTATTTGTCAGCTGGAGATGCCAAGCATTTCTGATGATATGAACCATTTGACTTTCCACTATTCCTTATACGTAATTTTCAGCCCCTTTCTCCACTCCCTCCACAGTCCTTGTGTTTCCAGATTGCTGAGACTTCTGAGGGCTCTGCTGGCCAGGCCAAATCAGGTTTCCACCTTAATCCTTCCTGCAATTCCTGGGCAACATCCTCTGCTCCATAGTATCTTTCAGTCACTGCTCCATCTGCATTCCATCTCATAGAAATTTGTGAAAATTCTATCATCCTCTGGTGGCTTTCATCCCTTTGTTTCTTGTTGTAAGTTTATGCATTTTTATCTTTTAGTGTTTTTTTTTTTTTTTTTTTTGGCAGTTCTCTGGAGAGCATGGAATTAAGCATGCAACTTCAGTTTGCCATCTTGTAGAAGTCCTCGTTCTAATCTTAAATGTTCCATGAAACCTGTTTTTGCCCTAAAATATTTCTTAAACCAATCATTCCCACTCTGTGGGAGTAGTGACATTGTCTTTAGGAAATCATTGTGAATCATGCAGTATCCTGGGATGTGCTGGGAGTTGCTTATACCAGCTTATGAGGGCCAATTCTGTGCATCTCTTCCAAGCTCTGCAACAAAGCTAGCTTGAAATTGGCCATGATGGGGGTATTTACACCATGGAAATTGGCAAACTACAAATCGGAATCTGGGTGTTTTTGTTGTTGTTGAGAGCCAGTTTACCAGCAAACATCTGAATATATTCTGTGGGAAGGGGTGAGTGCCTAGTAACACATGGACACTCATTCTACCTTGGCAGAGTTATTTTCAACCTAATTAAGCTTTCTTTTGAAAGTCTGGGAGGAGAGTATGAGAGAAAGTGGTAAGACTTAAGACAGGGAAATTTCAGTTGTAGAGAATCAGGGCATAAAGACCCACAGCACAGAAGATTCCAAGTGAGCTGTTTGGAGGAAACCAACATAAGGAGGTATTGCTAAATGGGAGGAAGTGAAAGTGCCAAAGCCAATTTAAAAATTAGCTGGGGGTTTCAGAGAGTGAACAACGAGAGAACTTGACGCAGAGGCAGAAGGTTTGCTTTTACTTTCTGGAAGGAGCTGACCTTGCTGGAGCTGGGGTGAATCATTTATCTCACCCTCTTTCTTCCCCTCAACAGGGACCTGACACATATGCTCAACTACCAGGAACAGCAGCAAGTGCAAACACCTGCTGGCACTGCTAATTACCAAATGCCCTCCCAGGATGAGGGCATTGGTTTAACACCTGGGCAGAGGAAGCTGCCCCTGTTAGAACCAGAGAATGTTGGCTTGCACTTATTGCAGATACCTGGATCATTAATCAGAGGAATAGAGCTCAGTACCTGGGAATCCTGGCAAGAGAGCCTTTTATTTTTGATTAGTGGGTGTTTGCTACAAAAAGAGCATTAACAAATTTCTTTACCTTTTCTGAAGCAGAAAACCTTGACACATTAGACGAGCCTGATATGAACTCATTTGTACTTAGGTAAAATTTGTTACCTGAATCATTAATGCAAGATGTACTCACCAGGCTGCCTCCTCTATAAATGATTTTGGTGCTCCTATATGATCAGATTATGCATCCATTTATTTTAAATCCAGGCATTTTGGTAATGTGGGCAATGTAGTGACTGTTAAAAGGCTCCTGGAATACGCTATGTAACAATTTCCCTTTCCTTCTTACTATGCCCTGCAGCTAATATTTCTAACTCACTTACTGTTGGAGGAATAATAATGGCAAAAACTTTTTGAGTACTCTCTGCCTGCCATTGTGCCAGGCACTGTGTTAAAGTTTCCATAAAAGGAAGTTCCCGTGACTCCTCCCTCTACCACCACCCAATTTACAGATGAGGAAACTGAGGCTTAGAAACTTGAGAGATTTGATTAAGGCCTTTCCTCTTTCTCCCTGGCTGGCCTGCCCACCCATTTTGATGCTTTTGAGGTCACGCATGGGACAACAACCAGGAAGGAGGGACACTTATCTCAGGATGGAGATGCTCAGACTGTAACACTCCCAAGTGTTACAGTTTAGACTGCAACACCCAAGTTCCTTCCTCACTCAGCTGGTTTGTGACCAGGGTCTACTCTGGCTTCCTGGGGCTACGGACCAGACAGGTGAGGTGGCCTGTGTCTTTCTAATGTTCAGGGGTCTGGAGCAAACACCCCTATGCACATGTAGGGGGTGTGGAATAACAGAGGAATCACAACAAGATCATATTAGGATTTTGAGGTTAAATGAAACCATTGTTTTTCTGGTTCCATGCAGATATTTCCTTATTGATACTGTTATATGCTGGGTTTTATAATTTCCTATTTGCTTGCACTGCAAATGTTTAAAGGATATTTATAGTTATTTTAGAATAAAGAACAACAGGAAAGCCTGTGTCTTCCATTCATGAGCATAAATATAATTTCTACTCTTAAGATAAAGTAAAAGGAAGTATATTTCATTTAGGCATCATGGCTAGAAAACAAAAAGCAACAACAGCAGCCCTTTTAAAACAATGAATCTTCCTCAGAATAGTGTCTTTATTGCAGACATTTTCCAAAAGGAACCTTGGTTATTTGCTGCCATTTGAGGAAAGAACTAGAGTTAAGATTTCCTTGGAGCAAATGTTAATCACACAACTTTTATTCAAAACATTTAAAAATCAATATGATTTGATCATTTTAGGAAATATTTGGGACTAACTAAACCTCTTTGTATTCACTGGGATTGAAGAGATTTAGCACCAAGGTGAGACAAATTGTACTGAGCAGTGCTTCCCAAAATGTGGGCTAGGTACGCCTGTATCAGAATTACATGGGCTGCTTGTTAATGACGCAGGTTTCTAGGTTCTGATCAGAACCTAATGAACCAGAATCTTTGTGTTTAGGGCTCAGGAGTAAGAATTTTTGAAAACTTTTTCAAGCGATTCTTTTTTAATGCCAATATTTGAAAGCAACTGGAGCTAAGCTCTATTGCCCAACAGATTTGGGTCTTGGCTTTGCCATTTCCTAATTGTGTGACATTGGGATAATTACTTAACTTCATGATGTTCCTGTTTCCTCATCTATACAATGAGAATAACAATATTTCCTTGAAAGGATAGGTGTCATGAGTGCAGTGCCTGGCATATTGTAAACAATTAACAGCTATTATTAGTCTTCCTGCGTCACTGTGGTGAAAGAGCCTCTCCTGTGCCAACAGAACTGAGAATCTCGTATTAAATCATTTAACATGTTCTATCAATTAATTTTTCAAGGGGTTATTTGACGTGGAAGAAAGAAGTTGATGGAATGGGAAAACGTGTCATTTGGGAAAGGAATTCATGGAAGCTGTATCACCTGTGGCTTGAGAGGAGTTATTTTCCAGAATGGGGTCCCCAAACCTCACAAACCATCCAAAACTCCTGGATGCTTATTCATAACGAGCCTGGGGCACCACACCCTGCTTGCCAAATCAGGCCCTTGGGGTGAGGAACCAGAATCTGAATATATGAGAAGGTCCTAAACTGGTTCTTAGGAAGCCAACCAGGGCTTTCATCATGGACAAACTTGGGGGAAGAACAACCCAGAGAACATAAGTGTTTCACCTTCCTGGCATTGTACCACCTTTTTCTTCCTTCCCATCTAAACAATGAACCCAGGGAATATGATTTCTATTGGAGAAAGTAGTAATACAATAATAATAATGATATAATATTATTAGTAGTAATAATAGTAGTAATAACAGCTAACATTTATTGAGCCCTTGCTGTGAGACAGGCACTGCTCTAAAGTTTAAATACATTAACTCTTTAATCCTTCCAGCATTGTTCAGATAAGTAATATAATTATTTACATTTTACAAGCAAGGAAACTGAGGCACAGCTATCAAGCGTATAGTCTGGTCTGTGGAATCCTTGCTCTTAACCGCTAGACCACACTGCCTCTCTCTGCTTAAACAAAGAGAAGGTGAATTTGAGAGCGGACTAAGACACTAGTTCCTTCACTCTGCATTTCCCAAGGGACAGGTCTTTACCTCTTCAGTTTAAATGAGCCGTAAGTTTTGCTCCTTAGGAGACGGGGACAGGGTCTGGCCAGGTCAGCCCTCTAGGAAGGTCAGCGTAGGGTAAGGTGAGGGCTGGGCAGACTATACCTGCATCCTGGAGCAGCCCTGTCAGGTAGCGTGGACAGGATCGCAGCTAGATGGAAGTCCTCCCTCCATCTTCCTGTAACAGGAGGTGAGCTGCGGGACTCCCACGGAGAGCCCCATCTCTCCTGTGTTTAGTACTGAAGCGAGACTGGGAGCTTAGAGAAGTCTCCATGGCTGCCAATCAAATGCACTCAGGAAATGCAAGAATATTCTTGTCCAGCATCCCCCAGGGCTCAATAGGCCCTGGAAGCTTTCAGGAGCCGTTTTCTTCTTTGCTCCAAGGCCCTAATTGTTTTTTTCTCTTACGTGGCTCTTCCTTTAAGACTGGCTGGCAATTCCTTCTTCAGTGTCCCTGAAGGTGAGCATACAAGTTCTTCTCATGATAATTTTATTAATAATTGCTAGTGGGAACTAGGAAATGGCAGAAACCAAACCTAATGAATGCAGCTGCATCACGAAGGGGTTGACGATTTCAGTGTTTTCGACACAGTCATAGTACCTGGGGTTGTTCCCTCTCTTGGGGACTCCCCAAATCAAGTTCTCTCCTTTCATTCATGATCCCCCTTAACTTCTCCAACCCATCAGCCTTCAGCTGCTCTGGGAACATGGTTCTCCAGCTTGAGTATTTAACAGAATCACCTGCGGGGCTTGTAACAGAGGGTGGGAGGACACTGCTGTGGTGGGAATGAGAATTTGCATTTCTCACACCTTTTCAGGTACTGCTGATGGTGCAGGTGCAGGGACTGTACAGAGTGGTGCAGAGAACCCACTGCTCTGGTAAGTGCAGGCCCTTTTCTCCTTTTAAAGGACCTTTTTGTCAGCACCCAGGCCTGAAGATATAATTCAGGCTGAAACATCAGTTGTTTCAGGATGGGATGCAAGATAAAATACAAAATGACCAGTTAAATTTGAATTTCAGATGAATAATGAATGCATTTTTAGTATGAGTATGACTCAAATATTACCAAAAATTTATTCATTGTTTATCTGAAATACAAATGTGTCAGGATGACCTTTATTGTTATTTGCTAAATATGGCAATCTTATTTCAAGATTGTAGTTTGTGTGTGTGTGAGCCTCCTGACAGAATACTAGCTGCTCTGGCAAGTCATCCTATCTTCATAGATATTTTCCTTCCACTGCCTAGTTCTCAGGCTCCTGCCATGGATTTCCCAACTCTGAGATGGGTCCTCCCTGTCCCAAGCTTTCACTGTGTATTAGTTAGGACCCTCCAGAGAAAGAGAAGGCACAGGCAATAGGATGTAAATATTAAGAGATTTATTATAGAAATTGTCTCACAGGACCATGGAGATGGGGAAGTCTGAATTCCGTAGGGCGGGCCACAAGTTGGGATTTGATGGTGAAGTTGAATTCCCCAGGTGAGGTGGGGTACTCAAGTAGAGACAGAAATTCTTTCTGACTGCTGAAACCATCAGTTCTTCCTTTAAGGCCTTCAGCTGGTTGGCTGAGAAAACTCCTCTCATTGCTGAAGGCAGTCTCCTTACTTGATTGTAAACATAATCAGCCATAGATGCAATCAGCTGACTAATGATTTAAAACCACGAAATACCCTCACGGTTAACAATCAGGCCAGTGCTTCCTTGACCAAATAATGGGACATCATAACTTTGCCAAGTTGACACATGAACTTAGGTCCAAGAGGCATCCCTCTCGGACCTACCTGTTGCCTTAGTATCCCAGGGCTCACCATTATAGTTCCCTGGAACTTACAGTTGTCATGTGTCCCTGGTCGAGCATTTTTATTCCATACCTGAGTTTCAGTAAGCTTGAATCGTGGGGATTTCAGGCCAGGGCAGGGGAGAAAGTTGAGCCCACAAACTACACAGTCAGCTTCCTTCATTTATGGTGCCCAGACTGGCCAAGCTAGTGCACCACAGAAGACTCCTTAGCAAGTTCAAGGAGGGGCTGTGTGTCTGTCTGCTGAGAAAGGAAGCCTGGTGTCTTTGTTGTCTGAAATAAATGTCATTAATAGTGTAGTGCTGTTTCTAGGCAAGTAAAGGATTGTAATTTGTATTTAATTTTAAAATCCCATTATTTCTCCTGTAGATGCATTTGTGAAGTTTGACACATTTACTTGCTAGGATATGTCAACTTTAGAATGTATATTTGTTCCTAAAAGTAGTGGGGTATTTCTTTGACACTGATTTTAATAGAATGATGATAATGAAATTACAGAATGGAGATCAAGCTTAGGAGCCTTAGGTTTAGCTAGAGTTTAATGTCCAAGGGTTTGTCCACAGTTCTGATCATTTCCAAAAGGAGCACTGTTATTGGCTCACAGCATTAGGGTCTTGCAATTTTCTGGAGTAAATATTTAGAAGGACAACATAGTTTTCTCCTTTCAATACTGGTTCTGATTCAAAGAGCAGTAACTCAAAGCATTTTTCCAGTAAGACAGTCCTATTTCTGGATACTCTAATCAAGCTAATAGAAACCCTCAGCCTTTATTTTTGTTTTTCTCTGAGGAATAGAGTCCTGGTAAGTATTTACATTATAATTCTAAAACCTCCCCTTGTTTGTGAAACAGATGTTATAAGAGAATGCAGCCAAAAGCGAGAAGAAATGTCTGTAGCTAAGAACAAAGTGTTATATTTATTTTCACATGTTATGGTCATCTATCTAGTGGCTTCCCTTAATGATTCATCAATGAATGAAAAGAGAAATAAAAAATGCATCTGTTGTTTGTGTGCAAAAATGTTACTACTAACCCACCATTAGAAGTGGCATGCATTGTGAGTTTTTTCCATTAGTCCTGATGCATTTGGGCAATGCCATTTATTGGCTCTTGCCTGGTCATACTAGTAATTGGTAGCAGGCATTTGCACAAGAAATGGCAGAGATTTTCTGGTGTTTTCTGTGGTCAAGGAAAAGGGCCAGATTTTTATTTCTGAGGAGGAGTGAGATGCATTTCTCTACACCGTTAGCATTGTGCTTTTACGCCACATAGCACGTGCTGCAGTGCTGTATGGCAGCAGATGGGGATAGCAGAGATTTGACTTTAAACGTCAAAGTTGAAAGGTACCATACATTTTCTTATGAGGGAAGCCAATCCACCCTCTTCTAGCTATTTACTCTATGTGCTTGGTAAAGACCAAATTTAGCAGTAGCGAGGGAAAAACAGTTAGCTTGTTAATGAGTTTTCTGTTTACATTCCAAACCAATAAGCTAATTTTTTGTTTATTTATTTGACTTAACAGATTGCACTTTAATTACAAGCCATAACCTGTCATTAATACATGAAACAGTTTGGATTTCATAAATACTTTTGAGTATCACATGTTTCAGTTAGCATTTTAATATGCAGAAATAATATCTATTTTAGGTGAAGTACACAATTCATTTGAGATCATGTTACCTGTGAGTTGCCCAGCTTTTCTGATACAGTCCAGCATAGCAGTTAAGGGTTTGAAGGGTGAGGGCTCAGAAGCCAGACGTCTTCTTTCAGGTCCTGACTCTGCCAATTACTAGTGTGTGTGTGTGTGTGTGTATGTGTGTGTGTGTGACCTTGGGCAAGCTACCTAAGTTCTCGGTGCCTCAGTTTCCCTAGTTGTCAAATAGAGACAATCATATTACTAATCCCATAGGGTTTTTCCCAGTGTTACATGAGATAATGCACGTCAAGTGTCTAGCTCAGAGTGAGCACTCGACAATTAGCTAAAAATAGAATAACATCAAATAAAATTTAAACTCTGTCCTTAGCTATACCTAGATGGACCTCTTATTACATTTTGCAGTTTTTGCATGAAGTAGAGACTACATTGGCTACCTAATGAAATTTTACCAATGAATATAGATAGCACTTGAATTCTGGAATAAACATACCTTATACACTGATTAGGGATTCACTGGATATCAATACGAAAGGTATTAAGGTCACGTCAACCTTTGCTTGTTGTAAAAGGTCCTGCAAGTCCAGCTCTCTTTTGGTATGTCCTTCAATGTACTGGGTGCATAGCCCCATTGACTATACTACCAGGAATTTTCATGATCATTTTTCATGCCTGGCACATAATTTTGCAGACAGCATTTTGCAGTTCTTTTTCTTAAAGCATACTTTGTAAATCTGTGATTTTCAGGCAGGGTGGAAGCACAGATAAGCCACTGCAAAACCAGTGAATGGAAATAGTGCTTTCTTCAAGGATGTGGTTTCTGTGGGTTTGGCTGTCTCCATGGCAGTAGCCACGGCTTGCCGGGGAGGGAGAGTCACGATGGAGGAGACTTGGGCAAGCTGGGGAAGATGGCGTAAGTGGTGATCTGGGTGGTTAAACCACTCAAACTGTGAAGATTAAGCATCGGTAATTTCCTGGCTGCAATGATTTTCTTTGGTGTGGCTCCTGCTTTCCATGACCAGAGGCCCAAGAATAAACAGATGGGGGTGCCGGGAAGGAAGAGGGCAAGTTATGGGAACATGCAGCACAGCGTCTTCTCTGTGCCCTATTTGCTGTCTTGCTTTGTTCTAGGGACTTGGAATTGGGGGGAGGGGGTAGTTTTTTTATTAACTGTTTTGATATCACGAATTGGAATGGCCAGTCATCCCCTCTCCAGTCTCCCTGACTGGTGTTAGGCGAAGGCCTTGCCTTGGTGATTATTGTTCTCAGGAGGGAATCTACACAAACTATGAGCATTCTCAAAAATCTTCTTTGCAAAAGTAAAATACACATTTGCTGGCTTAATTATTCTGTGAATTGATTTGATGAAATTGATTCCCATTTAATATCTTAAATGTTTTGCACAAGCTAGAAGAAGGGGCTTAAAAGCATTGCATCATGTCCAGCACACTGGCCTGGGGCTTTCCCCCATACTCACAAAAGCACATGTTTGTTGTGGCATGTATTGATTCATCTTGTCTCCTTTTGTTCAATTAATTTATGATGCTATCTCTTTGGGCTGTTGCTGAATGAGTGACTATATTGTTTGTTTATACTTTTTTTTTTTTTAAATGAATTCAAAGTTATATGAACAGTTGCAAAAACAATACTAGCTCCATACACAGAATTCCATCATACCCTGACCCCCCTCCCCTGATAGCTCAATCCACCAACTTTAACATGCTGTCACATCGCTATTTCTTTCCCTCCCTATCTATCATCCATCATCTATTGCTCTGTCTTCTGAACATATGAGAGTTAGCTGCACACATCCTTGAACATACACTATAATTCACGTATACACTTCCCATGAACAAGAACATTCTTTTATGCAATTCCATTAAGCACAGCTAAGAAGTACAAGAGATTCAACAATGATACAAAGCTTACATTCTATATTTCCTTTTCCTTATGTCTCAACTGTGTCCCTTTGAGCCACCTGTCCTCTATCCTCCAATCCCATCCAAGTTCATCCTTAGCATTCAATTGTCATCTAGTTAGACTGTCTTTTTTTTTTTTTTTTTTCAGTTGTGGAAACATATATACAGCCTAAATCTTCCCATTCCACTCCCTCCCTAGCCTTCCATTAGTGGGATTAATCACATTTAGAATGATGTAATACTCTTTCCCACCATCCATTACTAGATATTTCCCTTCACCTCAAACAGCAACCCTACACTCATTTCTTAACTCCCCATTGTCCCTTCCCCCATTTCTCTTAACCCAAACTCTACTTTTCATCTTTATGGTTATATTCTCTGATAATTTCTTTGTGCTTACTGTGGGGCTTAAAATTAACCTCTTAAATCCATATCAATCTTGTTTTTCTTTGATACCACCTTCACTTCAATAGGACACATAAACTATGTTCCTATACTCCTTCATTCCCCCACCTTTATATAGTTGTCTAAAATTACATATTTTACATTGAGTTCAAAACCACTGATTTGTCCTTAGAGTTTGTGTATTTTACATCATGTAGGAAGTAAATAGTGGTGTTACAGTTCAAAAATTATTGACTTCTATTTGTATTCCATTGTGGTTGGAGAATGTGCTTTGAGTATATTCTTTTTTTTTTTTTTTTTTTTTTTTTTATTTCTTGAGGCTTGTTTTATGTCCCAGTTTATGGTTCTTTCTGGAGAAAGATCTGTGATCACTAGAGAAAAATGAGTGTCCTGGTGATCTGGGATGTAAGGTACTATATATGTCTGTTAAAATTCTCTATATCTCTTTCTCCTTTCTTTGTTTCTCTGTTGGTAAGGCTCCCTTTAGAGTCTGAAGTAGGGCAGGTCTTTCATTGGCAAAGTCTCTCAGCATTTGTTTGTCTGTGAAAAATTTAAGCTCTCCCTCAAATTTGAAGGAGAGTTTTGCTGGATAAAGTATTCTTGGTTGGAAATTTTTCTCTCTCAGAATTTTAAATATGCCATGCCACTGCCTTCTCGCCTCCATGGTGGCCTCTGAGTAGTCACTACTTAGTCTTATGTTGTTTCCTTTGTCTGTGGTGAATTGCTTTTCTCTTGCTGCTTTCAGAACTTGCTCCTTCTCTTCAGTATTTGACAGTCTGATCAGAATATGTCTTGGAGTGGGTTTATTTGGATTTATTCTATTTGGAGTTCGCTGGGCATTTATGCTTTGTGTATTTATATTGTGTAGAAGGTTGGGGAAGTTTTCCGTAACAATTTCTTTGAATACTCTTTCTAGACCTTTACCCTTCTCTTCCCCTTCTGAGACACCAATGAGTCTTAAGTTTGGACATTTTATTTTATCTATCGTATCCCTGAGATCCATTTAGATTTTTTTGATTTTTTTCTCCATTCTTTCTTTTGTTCTTTCATTTTCTGTTCTGTGGACTTCTAGGACACTGAGATGTTGTTCGGCTTCCTCTAGTCTTGTGAATATCCAGAGTCTTTTTAATTTCGCCAACAGTTTCTTTTATTTCCATAAGATCTTCTATTTTTTTATTTACTCTTGCAATGTCTTCTTTATGCTCTTCTAGGGTCTTCTTTATGTCACTTATATCCTGGGCCATGGTCTTCTTGATGTCCTTTAAATCCTTTGCCATGTTTTCATTCCTCGATTGTAGTTCTTTGATTAATTTTGCGAGGTGCTGTGTATCTTCTGATATCTTGATTTGTGTGTTTGGAGTTGAATTCTCCATATCTTCTTGTTTTATCATATGCATTAAGATTTTCTGTTGTTTTTGGCCTCTTGGTATTTGTTTTGCTTGATAGGGTTCTTTCAAGTTGTAAAAAAAAAAAAAGGGATATCTAATTTTTCAGAAACACAGTTTGGTGACATACACTTTCTCTAACTAACCAGCAGGTGGCGTCTGTGAGTCATCTATATCCCTCAAGTCAGTTCTCAACCTTGTTCCCACGGTGTGTGGGGAAATGATTCTTGTGGGTTCAGTTGGAGAACTCAGTTTGGGTGTGTTACTGGAGCTGTCCGCCCTGAATGTGGTGTGTGTGTACGGGTGGCCAGGGAGGAACGGCAGTTTTAATATTCAAATCCCCCAGGTTCCTGGAGATTCAAGGCTGCTGGAAGAGTCTAAACCTTCATTTCATTTCGGCCCCAGACCCTCTCTCTCACTGATCCACAAACCACCGGACTTGGTGTAGCATCCCTGGGTTCTCCGAGCGGGTCCCTCCTCCCAGCCATGATCCTCCAGGAGCTCAGCCGAGGGAATGCTGTGCTATGTCACCAGTGCACGCCATCCCTCAAGGGAAGCCCCAGGCCACCGGGCTGTGTGGCGGCGCGCTCCCAGCCTGAAGCAAAAATGGCCGAACGGGGCGTCTCAGCCTCCTCCTCCTCGCACAGTTTCTCCTTCCCAGCTCTGGGACAACTGGCAGGGCTCTGGGCTGTGGGCATGGACCCGGGCAGGAGCTTATCCGGCCCTCTGGGGGGCCAGCTGCTAGCTGCGGGGTTTCTTTCTGCTTCCGGCTCTCACCTCCATTCCCCCAGACCCAAGGGTATCTGCAGTGGGCTATCTTCCAGGCCAGACACCGAGAGGCCGGCCCAGCCCCCTCCTGCCGTGTTTTACTGCGTGGTTCCCACAATCGCGGCTGCAGCCGCTCCTGGGTTTTTCCCTTTTTTTTTTTTTTTTTTTTATTAAAAGAGCCAGCCGGTCTCCAAATGCCGAACCCTGGCTTCCCCAGACTGCTGCGCGGCTGCGGGTCTTCCAGCCAGCTTACTCGTTTCAGAATGCTGACTCCCGGTTTCACCAAGTATATGGCCCCTCTGGAGCTAGGAGCCCTCGTCCAGCTGGTGCATCGTTGTAACCAGTATTCTGGGTCACTTTCTGGCTTTTAGCTAGTGTTTTTCACGGAGGCGTTCTTTTGCCATCTCAGCTAGGCAGCATCTTAGTTTCTCCCTGTTTATACTTTTACATACTAGTACATATTGAGTCATATTTGTCAGAACTATCATTATTGAGCACTTGCTGTAAGTGCCCCATTTCCTGAGTCCCAGGCAGGGTATCCCATATGTTACCTCATTTAAATCTTGCCTCAAAACTGTAAGATATTCTTCCCATTTGCAATTGGAAATCCTGAAACTCAGCACGTTTAAATAATGTGCTCAAGGTTAAGTATCTAGTGAATGGTAGAACACATATTCAAAACAAATTCAATTCAACTCCAATCCATGCTCTTTCATTAGGCTATGGTGACTAAGAGCTTTGCCTTGTTAGTGTCAGATTATTTCATATAGAACCCAACACTGTTTTTTTATATTATTTGGCTCTTTTTCTTGACAATGTTATCCTTCCTATGCTCTGAGTCAATTTCAACATTGTTCAGTCTCTGCACAAATCAAGATTCTTTTTCTATTTTTCAAATATGTAGTATTAAAGCATACTATTTCCAGCACAGTGCAACCCACTGTAGAGAATTAAAAAAATAAATGAGATATTGCTGAGAACCTTAGGACCTTCCATTTTAATGGTAAAGGAGTGAACATGGTAAGGCCTGCTCTCAAATGTTTATAACACAAGACAGACTAAAAGTACCATTATTGAGATACAACCTGTGATAGGAATTTATAAGAAGGGGAAGGCAACTACAGAATCTGTCCTCTTTGAATCTTGGTTGAGATTTGGTGTTCTTTGCTATGATATTTATGGGGAGCAGGAAGCAAAGAGAAATGTTGGCTTCATTTCAGTGGTTCAGAGTTACTAACTGCCATTTTGTACAAAGAGCTTATTTTTGGTGAAATATAATAATCAATGCAAAAAATGATCTAGGGAGTGAGAGAGGATGCAGATGCTCTTTGATTTTACTGATATTTTCTCCAGGCTGTGATAGTCATGATAACTTCTAACCAAGAGTTAAAACAAAACAAAACAAAACAATCCTCCACCTTTCTCAGGGCAGTTACATTCATTCTGATGACCATAATTCATTCATTCAATTTAATGCTAAATATGTGAAATGTGTTGACTTGGGATACATAATGATGAACTGAAGCTTATTTTCTAGTAAAGACAATAGGATGTCTATAAAAATATATATGCCATGGTAGGAGATGATAAAAATCATTAGCGAAGGGTAATCATCATAGCATTTGAGAGGAGGAAGAGGTTATTTCCACATGGTAGGCTTGGGAAAGACTATATGAAGGAGGTAATAGTTAATATTAATAACTAATTTCTATTAATTGCTAAACCAGGTACCAAGTTAGTACTGTCTTAAGCATAAGTTAACTTAATTATCACACAAAAACCCCATGAGGTAGGGAAATTAAAAAAGGCTGGAGGGTGAAGAGAAGTAATTGTAAATAATGAAAAGGAGAGTTTGGAATGGTAGCTTAGAGTCTGGCCATGGAGGGCATTGAATAGCTGTCTAAAGGGGTTGTGCTTTGCTTTTTTAAAATTTTAACTTTTATTGTAGTAACATATATATAACTCAAAATTTCCCAGTTTAACCACTTTCAGGTGTACCATTCAGTAGTAGTAATTATATTCACAATATTGTGCTACCGTCACCAATATGCATTAACCCAACTTTTTCGTCACCACAAACAGAAACTCTGTACCCATTAAGTAATAAACCCTGCTTTCCTCCTTGCCCCTGTTCACCCCTGCTAATTTATAATCTACTATCTGTCTCTATGAAATTTGCTTCTTCTAGGTGTTTCATATAAGTAAGATAATACAATATTTGCTTTTTTGTTTGTGGTTTATTTCAGTCAATGTAATGTCTTCAAGTTTCATCCATGTGGTAGCATATATCAGAACTTTGTTCCATTTATGGCTGAATAACATTCCATTGAATGTCGATAGCACATTTTGTTTATCCTTTTATCAGTTGATGGACGCGTGGGTTGCTTCTACCTTTTGGCTATTGTGAATAATGCTGCTCTAGACATTGGTGCACAAATAGCTGTTCAAGCCCCTGCTTTCAATTCTTTTGTTCTTTGCTTTTTATCATTGACAGTTTTTGAAAAGGCTCATCGTATGGCATAGGTGGGCTGCAGGAGGGCTAATCTGACAGCCACATACAAGATGAACGTGAAGACTGTCTAGAGGCAAGAAAACCAGTTAGGAGATTATGATAGACAACAAGGAGCATGAATTAGGGGGATGGAAGTGAGGATGACAAAGAGGAATTGTAAAACTGGAAGTGAGGAATTACAAATGGAAGTCAGGGAAGTATAAAATTGCTAGGTGTATTTTAAGGCTTTAAAACCAACACTGGTTCACTTAAACAAAATGAATTTATTGTCTCATGGTTTTGGAGGCTAGAAGTCCAAAATCAAGGTATTCTCCCAGAGTCTGTAGCACCCAGGCGATGGCTCTCTGGCAGTCCACCATCAGGTGATGACCCACTTCTTTCTATCTCCTCCTCGGGTTCCTATTGACATGTCCAATTTCCTTTCCTTTTAAGGACTTCAGCTGTATTGGGTTGATGCCCACCCTCTTTCAGTTTGGCTACACCTTAACTAATAATATCTTCATAGGTCTTGTTTACAAATGGGGTCGCACCTACATGACTGGGGGTTAGGACTTTTTTTATGGGGGCCCTGATCCAGTTCCCAGCACTGCTGTAGAGAATCTTAAGACTTCCAGTGTTGACAGTAAATCTATAAATACTTACAACCTGCCTTCAGCAATTTTTTTTAATTAAATTCAGTTTTATTGAGATATATTCACATACCATACAGTCATCCATGGTATACAATCAACTGTTCACAGTACCATCATGTAGTTATGCATTCATCACCCCAATCTATTTCTGAACATTTTCCTTACATCAGAAAGAATTGGAATAAGAATAAAGAATAAAAGTAAAAAAAGAACACTCAAACCATCCCCCCCATCCCACCCTATTTGTCATTTAGTTTTTATCCCCATTTTTCTACTCATCCATCCATACACTAGATAAAGGGAGTGTGATCCACAAGGTTTTCACAATCACACTGTCACCCCTTGTAATTTATATTATTACATAATCATCTTCAGGGGTCCAGACTACTGGGTTGGAGTTTGATAGTTTCAGGTATTTACTTCTAGCTGTTCCAATACATTAAAGCCTAAGAGGTGTTATCTATATAGTGCATAAGAATGTCCACTGGAGTGACCTCTCGACTCCATTTGAAACCTCGCAGCCACTGAAACTATTTCATCTCATTTTGCATCCCCCTTTTGGTCAAGATGATATCCTCAATCCCATGATGCCGGGTCCAGATTCATCCCCAGGAGTCATATCCTGCTTTGCCAGGCAGATTTACACCCCTGGGAGTCGGGTCCCACGTAGAGGGGAGGGCAATGAGTTTACCTGCCAAGGTGCCTTCACCAGTTTTAATCAGCTAGGTGATTAAAGGAGACTCCTAAATTGCTTAAAGATACCACTCAGAGTGAAAGTTCTCCTACCGAACAATTAAACAATTAAACCACAGATGGTTAATGAGGTTTCCAGTATACCTAGCAAACATTTATTAATGATAATAATGGATTTATGTTTTTAAAGCTTGTCAGTTAGATTTAAAATATACCACGCACATCTCTGTCTCAGTCCTTTTTGCCAGGCCTGAGAATAAAAATTTGTATGCATTTGATGGAAGGAATAATTTTATGATGCATGGCTTCACTTGTGTGGTGTCTTATGTTCACTTGTCATTTGTCTTCCTGCAATGCTGTTGGGGAAATATGCCTATGAGGTTTAGATTAAAGATGTCAAGTATATAATATTTTGTGGAGTCACACATTCAGTGCGTGGTGAATATTAGTCGGGTCCAATTCATATAAAAACTCAACAAAAACAATAAAATAACAACAACAACAAAATCCAACAACAAAATCCATCCAACACATTTTTAATTGGAAAAGAATTCTGTCAATAAGTTAAAGAATAAAATAATATCACATGGTTTGCTAGCCTTTCAATACTGACAGCTACATTTTCTTTGAAATCTATGAAATCAGTTAATTGATATAATTAAAGAAAGCTCATTACCAAGCAAATTAAAAAAAAAGCTATTCACCTTTGAAAAATAGCATTTTCATTACAGAAGCAGCATAAAAGGACTTAGGAAACTAATGAAAGGACATAAAAATGCAAATTGCTGCAGCTAATTGATTATGTCTCCAAATACATTCTGAATTATTAATTCATAAAAGAATAAATCTCTCCCTTTAAATATAAGATAAGGAAAATTATAAGATAAGGACGGTGGTACTGCCACCCCCCTACCTTCAGACAGGTGCAGCAAAAGGGGAATTCAGAGAATTTGAAGTGTGAGAAGGACTCAAAACACCATTGCTGATTTTGAAGATGGTATGAGTCCTGAACCAAGGAATTCACATAGCCTCTAGAAGCTGAGAGCAGCCTCTTCCCAACAGCCCACAACAACTCCAAATGCGTATACATTTGATAAAATAGCTTCAAAATACATGAAGCAAAAAAAACTGACAGAACTGAAAGGAGAAATAGATGAATTTACAATTATAGTTGGCAATTTTAATAGTCTTTTTTTCAGCAAATAGAGAAAAGTCAGTAAGGATATAGAATACTTGAGCAATGCTACGAACCAACTTGCCCTGCTTGACATTTGCAGAACTCTCCACTCCCAAACAGCATAATGCATATTCTTTTCAAGTGTACAGAGATTATTCACCAGGATAAATCATATTCTGAGCTACAGAAAACATCCCAATAAATTTAGAAGTATTGAGATCATGCAAAGAATTTTCTCTGACTATAGTGGAATTAAGCTAGAAATTAATGGCAGAAAGATGTCTGGAAAATCTCCAAACATTTTGAAATTAAACAAAACACTTCTAAATCACATGTGCATCAAAGAAGAAATCACCAATGAAAGTAAAAAATATTTTGAACTGAGTGAAAATATAAGCAACTTATCAAAACTTGTGGGGTGCAAATAAAGCCCTGTTTTTGTAATTTTTTTTAATTTTTAATCTTTAATTGTGATAACATATATTTAACACAAATTTCCCATTTAATCACTTACATGTGGGGCATTAATTACATTCATAATGTTGTGTTGCCATCACCACCATCCATTACCAAAACTTTTCTATACCCCAAATAGAGACTCTGTACCAGTTAAGAAATAATTCCTCATCATTCTGTCCACCCCAGCTCCTGAGTGCCTCTCATCTACTTTCTGTCCATGCGTTTGCTTAATTTGAAAAGTGAGATCATACAATATTTGTCCTTTGTGTCTGCCTTATTTCACTCAACACAATGTCTTCAAGGTTCACACATGTTGCATTTATCAGAACTTCGTTCCTTTTTATGGCTGAATAATATTTCATTGTATGTATATACCACATTTTGTTTATCTATCCGTTGATGGACATCTGAGTTGCTTCCACCTCTTGGCTATTGTATCCCTTATTGGATTTTTTTTTTAAAGCAGTGTTTTGAGAGAAATTTATAGTATTGAAGCTTATGTTATACAAGAAGAAAAATATAGAAACGGTCCAAGTTTCCAGCATAAGAATCTAGAAAAGAAAGAGAAAATTAAATTTTAAGCAGGTGGATGGGAGGAAATAATAAAGAGTAGAAATCAAGGAAATAGAAACAGAAAACAATAGAATTTATAAGATTCTAGCTGGACTGATAAAAAAAAAATTGAGAAGACACATATTACCAATATTAATGAAAGAGGGGACATCACCACATATTCTAGAAATATATTAAGGATATCAGAGAAATGTAATGAATAACTTTATGCCAATAAATTTGACAATTTAGATGAAATAGCCACTGTCCTCAAAAGATACAAACTACCAAAGTTCATTCTAGAAGAAATACCTGACTTTTGAAGAGCCTTCTATCTATGAAATAAATTACATTCATAATTAAAAACTGTTCCCTGAGAAAACTCCAGGCCCAGATGGCTTCATGATGGTTTCTGGAAAACACTTATGGAAGAAATACTTTTGGTTCTACACCAGAAAATAGAAAACACTGGAACATTTTATCTTATTTCATAAGTCATTATTATCTTGATAACAAAACTTGATAAATGAATTAAACAAAGACTATAGACTGCTATCTCTCATAAATATAAAATATTAGCAGACCTATTTCCGTACTATATAAGGCCAATATGGCTTAATAAAGGGATTTATCCTGATTATTTAGGGTTGGATTAATATTAGAAAATCCATGTAATTAACTGCGGTGGCTTGGAGCTATGTACCCCAGAAAAACATGTTCTTAAACTTAATCCATTCCTTCAGGTGTGAACTCTTGTAAATACTACCTTTTGATGAGGTTACTTCAGTTAAGGCGTGGCTCAACTGAATCATGATGGGCCTTAATCCTGTTACTGGAGGCCTCATAGAGAAGACCTCAGAGGCAGAAGACCCAGGGAGCAGCCAGAAGCTAGAAGTCAACAGAACCCGGAAGAGAAAGGAAAGCCCGGAGAGGCCGCCAGGTACATTGACATGTGCAGAAAAGCCAAGGACCAAGGATTGCTGGCAGCCAGCCCCGGAGTGCCACAGTCTTCTGGGAGAGAGCATTGCCTTGATGATACCTTGATTTGGACTTCTTCTAACCTCAAGATTGTGAGCCAATAAATGCTCATTGTTTAAGCGAACACATTGCATGATATTTGTTTTAGCGGCTGGGAAACCAAAAGATTAACTACATTAACAGACAATGTGACAAAAACTATATGATATTGCAAATAAGTTTTTGAGAAAATTTAACAGTCTTCATGATAAAAAGCTCTCAGCAAATAATGAATATAAGAGAGCTTCCTCAACTTAAATTATCTACAAAAATTCTGCTAATATCATGCTTAATGGTGAAAAATTTAATTCTAAATTTTAGTACAAGGCAAAGATATCCACCCTTATGAATTTTATTCATGACTAGTGCCATGAGAAAAGAAAAAAGTATTTAAAGGCCTAAAGTTTGGAAAGGAAGAAATAAAACTATTTATTCTCAGATGACATGATTATCTGTTTAGAGACTCTTATAGTCTTATGGTCTCCATCAAAAAGCTACAAGAACCAATAAGTGAGTTTAGCAAGGTCACAGAATACAAGGCCAATATTTGATGATTGAAAATTTATATATAATAGCAATGAAGAATCAGAAATTGAAATTTAAAAAACAGTCTCATTTAAAATAGCATCCCAAAGCATGAAATCCTTAGGGATACATTACCAAAATGTGTGCTACAACTGTAGATTGAAAGCTATAAAACATCAGTGAGGGAAGTTAAAAATTATCTAAAGAAATGAAGGAATACAACCTGCTGATGGATCAGAAGTTTCAATGTTGTTAAGTGTCAATTATCTCCAAACTGATCTATGGATTCAGTGGAATCCCAATCAAAATTCACAAGGATTGTTTTGGGGGTGTGGAGCACTACAGATTGACAAGCTGATTCTAAAAATTGTAGAATCATAAATATATGGAAAATTAAAGGAACTAGAATGGCCAAATAAATTTTGAAAAAGAAGAACAAGTTTGGAAGACTCATATTACCTGGTTTCACAACATAACATAAAACTGCAGTTACCAAGAGAGCATGTGTTGGCATAAGGGTAGAAACAGATTATTGGAACAGAAGAGAGAGTTGAAAAACAGATCCGCATGTATGTAGTTATTTGATTTCTGACAAAGATACCAAAGTAATTCTGTGGAGCAAATGATAGTCTTTTCAACAAATTGTACTAGAACAGTTGGATGTCTGTATGGGAAAAATGAACTTTGACCATCAACTAATACCATATACAAAAATAATTCAAAATGTATCATATACAATAAACCTAAGAGCTAAAAGTATACAACTGCTAGAAGAAAGTATAGCTGAAAATCTATCTGACCTTAGGTTAGAAAACATTTTCTTAGGCAATGCACAAAACACATGAACCATAAAGAGAAAAAAGGATAACATTTAGACTTGATTGAAATTAAAATCTCCTGCTCTTAAAATGGCAACTATTAAGAAAATGAAATTACAAACCACAAACAGGAGGAAAATATTTGCAAAAAATATATATGATAAAGAACTTCTACTCGGAATATATAAAGAACTTGTACAACTTCATAATAAGAAGACAGTCAATAAAAAAGAGGAAAAGTCTTTAACAGAAAGGTTTTGCCAAAGAAGATATATGTATAAATAAGTAATAAGTCCATGAAAGCATGCTTAACGTCTTTCATCGTTATGGGGCATGCAAATTAAAACTACAATGATAGGCCACTCGCTAGAATGGCTAAAATTTAACAAAGACTGCCATTATCTACTATTGGAGAGGGTATGGAAAAACTGGAGGTCTGATGCATTATGAAAATACAAAGTGGTATAGCCACCTTGGGAAACAGTTTGGCAGTTTCTTTTAAAGTTAAGCATATGCTTAGCATTAGACCCAGCAATGTCACTTCTACATATTTACCTGAGAGAAATGAAAACATTCATCCCCACAAAGACCTATATATGATTGTTGATAGCAGTTAATTTCCCTAATTGCCAAAAACTAGAACCAACCTAAAAGTCTATCAACTGGTACATCGATAAATATATTGTATTATAACCATACAATAAAAAAAAATACTCAACAACATGGACAAATCTCAAAGGCATTATGCATAGTCAAAGAAGCCAGAAACAAAAGGCTGTATGCTATATGATTACATTTATATGACAAAGCTACAGTGATTCCCTGTGACTTGTGGCAGGGAAGGAGGAGTGACTGCAAAAAGGCATGAGGTAACTTTTTGGGGCGATGGGAATATTCTATATCTTGATTGTGGTGGTGGGTTGGTGGTTACTTGACTGTATACATTTGACCTGCACATTTAAAATGGGTGAATATTTTTGAATACAAATTATTCTTCAATAGAACTGATTTAAAAATCTGAGATGTCCTCTCATTTTAAGATAAAATCAAAATACTCATCATCCTCTTTCAACCATATTGGCCTTTTGTTCCTTAAAGCAACTAAGTTCATTCTGTCCTTGTGCCTAAATTTAACCTGGTTCTTCTGTCTACCTGACACTCAAGTATCTTTCTCCAGATACTTGAATGACTAACTCTACTTCAGAAGCCGGCATCTAAGAGAGAGGATTCCTGTCTTCGGTGCCTCTAGTTGGTTTCCCTTTTCCCTCAAGTCAAACTCTATCCCATTACCCTGGTTTAGTTTCTTCATAGCACTTAGCACTACTAGGATAGTCTTATTTATATATTTATTTGCTTCTTTGTTTATTTTCTGTTTCTCCTCACTGGTCTGCAAGTTTCTGGAGGGAGGGAATGGAAACTGCCAATTGGATTCACTGCTGTATCCCCCAAGCCAAGGCCAAGGACTGGATTGTTGAAGATATTCAATAAGTATTTGTTGAGTGAATGAATAAATAAATGAATAGCAGGAACTTAATAAATGTTTGTTGACTGTGTGACTGACAGAACACTAAACCATAATTGTAAAACACCAGCTTTGTGTCTAACGGAAACATTAAGGTGCAGACAAGGTGGATCAATGACCCGAATGGAGTATGTACTTAAAACATACACATCCATCACCAGGCATTTATTCAGGTCTTTCCGTGTGAATGGCACAGAGCTATATGTGGCAGTCACTTATTTTGACGGAAACATTCTGTCAATCATTTTCACCCAATTGTTCAAACTTTCTCAAATGAATAATTTTCAAGGAAAAGTCTGCTTAGTTCTAACCTCTGCAAGAAACCTGTGGGAAGTGTGGAAATAAATTATTTTAATCAAAAGATTGATTTTATTCTTTCTTATGTATAGAATTTTGTTCAACCAGTTGTTAAGAGTATTTTATAGATATCTTCGCTAGATTTGAGAAATTCTGAATCCAAGCATTATTTTCTCTAACAAATCACTCCTAATATAGTAAAAAAACATACTTCGTTTTTGTTAATAGGTATATTCTAGAAAATAATAATGTAGCCAACTCTATTTTTAGGGACACTGAGGGTGGCCCTGTCTCAAGTATCTAAAGCCCAACTGGTCAATAAACAATCACTATGCTGGCAGTGGTCATCATTTGACAATTCTTATTAACATATATCATGAATTAATCTGTACACATGTTTTATTTTCTTATTCTTTTTTAAAATCATATTTTTAATTGTAGAGTATAACAGATATATATAGAAGTGATAACTTTCCAAGTGCAATTTAACAAGTAGCTAGAGAGCAAATTTCAAAGAATATTATGGGTTACAGTTCCACAGTTTCTGTTATTTCCTTATTGTGAAATATAACATATACACAAAAAGGTGATTAGCTTTCAAATTAGAATTTAATGGGTAGCTATAGAACAAATTTCAAAGGATGCTATGGGTTACATTTCCACCATTTCAATTCTTTCCTTCTAGCTATTCTAATACCCTAGCAACTAAGAAAAAGAAAATTATATTGAGATTCAATATTCATAATACTTTGTTAAATTCCATCTTGTCTGTTGCTACCCCTTCCTCTAGCTCAGTCGCTTTCCCGATCTTCAGGGATGTCTAGGCAGTGACCACCCTAACTTGTTCATGTTGAAAACATGTGTAAAACAATTTGAACCCAGGTTATAAAATCTGTAGGGACATAATTGAATAAACTTAAAGATAGTACTTAAAGATGGAGGGGCTAAATTACCAATAGCAAACTCCCACATATATACATGGGGGAAAACTGAACTCTTTTTTATGATAGCTGTGGTACAGTATTGATTGTAGGACCTTATTGTTTATATTTTGATTTGTTTTATTTTGCTTTTGATGGGCATATTGGGTTAAACAAATCAATGGGAAGAGCCTCTTCATGAAGCCCAAATGATTCACTGCAGCATCATCACTCCTTTCCGGGAGAAGAGGGTGAGGTGGAGACGGGTAGGTGATCGTGGAGGCAGAGTGTGGGTGGTGAGGGGTTCAGCAATGCTGACTGTCTGTTATCTCTGCTCTAGATCCTCTGAATCTCCTTCTCAAAAGTGAAGAATACATAGTGATAATGACAATCATCCTGGGAACGATATCTCATAAAGTAGTATCAGGTCAAGGGGAAGAAGTGGTAATTCAGCAGCTTCCTGTCCTGTGTTATGGTTTTGTCAATTGCAGACCTGAAATATCAAACCGTAATCTTAAATGTTTTGCCATAATTCATATTAAGCTGGTTTGCTACAGCATCTGGAATTTAGCTTCATTTGGTATCAGTTGAAGAGAAACAGGTGCATGGTTTATTTAAAAATTAGCATGTGGTAAATTTGAAATTGAATAATCTATGTCGTTTTCTTTTTAAATTACAAAATAGCATGTATTGATTATGTGCTTTATATATGCTCTATAATGGGCATTTTTAACATTCTGATGCCCAACTTTTTTTATTCTAAAATTTGTAGTAAAAATTAATCCTTCTCCTACCCTTTCAAGCAATCTTCTCTTGTATCCTGAACTCTTATAATAATTACCAAGACCCAAGTTGAAAGAAATAATGGTGAAAGTGTACATATAGCACCCCAAACCAAACCCTGGCCGATTAGGGCACCCCTCTGCAGTAGGCTTCGTGACCTTGACTGGAGGAGTTTTTTTAACTTTGGATTTCTGCAGGAACCAGAAGGATGATTTGAAAGTAACTGAAAATTATGCCACAGAATGCTGACCACAGTGTCCTAGTCATTTGACCTAAATGAATAACAAAGCCTAGAGCAAAAAGAACAAGAAGAACAATCATCGTAATAGGTTCTATTTACTAGACACCTGCAACCTGTCAGGGACCAAAATCGGGGCTGTCAAATAGCTATGTGCAGTTTTCATGACATGCAAAGTAAGTGGTACTGAAACTCAGAATGGTTGGTTTCCCATTTCCTGGGTCAGATAATTAGAAAACTACGAGGCCAGGACCTGAGCCAAATTTGTTTGCTTGGTCTCCTGTACTACAATCCCTCAAATTCAGGGTATTTATATATGGCGTAAATGGTATTATTGTACTAATATCCTCATCTGTTTTTGGTCTGGCTCCGATTTGTTTCTTTGTTTTAGCTGATTTGGGGCTTAGGATTGTCTTCAGTGTGTCTTACCCTTTTTGTCTTTTATGTTGTCTTGGTTTGCTTGAGCCACTATTGCAAATACCACAAAATGATTTTGGCCTAAGGAATAGGAATTTATTGGCTCGCAGTTTTGAGGCTAGGAGAAGTCCCAAATGAAGACATTGGTAAGGCTTGCTTTCTCTACAAAGATTGTCGTGTTCTGATGTTGGTTGCTGACAACCCATGGGGATCCTTGGCTTTTACTCTGCCACCTGTCACATGACAGTCTCCTTTCTGGCTTCTGTGACTTCTGGGTCCTCCTTATAAGGCCGCCAGCAATCTGGATTAAGAACCATACTCATTCAGTTGTGCCACAGTTTAACTAAACATAACATCTCCAAGACATCCTATTTCCAGTGGGTTTACTCCCATAGGATTGAGAATTAAGAACATGCTCTTTTCTGGGGTACATAACTCAATCTATCACACATAGCGATGCTCCCTACCTTATATCAAGGCCCTTACTACTAATTGCAGAAAAATATTCAGCCTGTTGTCTGCGAGAGCTCTAAATTCAGATTGTAAATGTAGTGTACACTGATCTATTTTAAGACACAGCTCTCATACGCTTTCTGCTACCTGCTGGCCTCCAGTTACCTTCCCAGCCTGGAGTTTCTTCCCTTTATGTGTCAAGGTCCTGTACTCTCTCAGTTTCTGAGTGCTCTGCTTGCTGCCTGAGTTCTGGTTAGCATTCTGCCTGCCTGGAGGGCTGGGTGGGTTTTAGGAACGGAGAGGCACTCCTAGGTTGGGTCCGAGCTGAAAATGGATGGTTGCCACTATACCTCTGTATCATGCAGTTAAGCTCCCTGTCAGCTCCTGGTTCTATGCTTCAGTCATTTTATGTCCACTAATTGTGCAAGCTATGCAATGTTGTTTTTAGTAACAGGGAAACCATCAAACGAACTGTGTTGCCTACACTTTTCCCATGGAAAGTTTCTCTTTTACTTCTTATTTCTTCATTTCCTCACATTGATAACTAAAAATTAAAGATTTTAGTTTTAATTTCTAAAACCAAGACCTTTACTGTAATAAAAGTAGTTAAGTCACCATCTGAACAACCAAGATTAAATTCAAGCTGTTACAGTTGTATTTTATTTTTCTGAATGTGCTCTCCCAAAAGACACTTTTGATAACTGTCATCAGATTTTTTTTTTAACCACTCATAATTCAATTTAACAAACATTTTTAAGTTATCTGCCATCCACTTTGTTCTGAGCTGGACACTGACATGTGTAAAATAATTATAAAAATGGTTTCTTGACTGACGGAATTTACAACAGAATATGAGAATATACTAACATACAATTAGAATATACTAATACATAGGTGTGTGTTATGTGTGTGTGTATGTGTGTTTATGGAACACTTAGATAAAATTCAGGATGGCATATGTTTATCTTTTAAAACCAGTTTTTTAGATAGAAGGTATAATAGGAGGTCCTGATCGTGAGAGCACATTTGAACAGTTTCTTCAATGTGCTAGCCTTTCTTCTAATCCTCTCATCTCAGCTCTGAGGCTTTGACTCCATTTGGAAAAAAATTAATATCCTCAACAAAACAATTTTAAACCTATAGCTTTTGCTTATTGCTTTTCTCTCCATGAAATAAAGGGGCCACGTGTTCCTTTATCCTCCTCTTCTCACGAGTCACTGAGGCACTTGTAACGGTTGTTTCTGTCTTCCTGCCAGTTGCAGCTCATTTCTTGTTTTGGCTTTCTTATCTAGATTCCAAAAGACTGACCTAACGTCAAGTTATTTGTTTTCCTGGGAAGAATAGTTTCTTTCTTAGCCTGGTCACCTTGTTCTCTAGATTTAAGTTTAAATTTTAATTCACTAACTTGTGTATTTCCACCATGTCCCTAACTGAGGGATGGCAAAAGATGAATTACAATTACAGAATGAAAAGTTACCACATTAGTTGTGTAACAGATTTCTAAAAAAAGGAGAGCATAGGAAAATTTGACACAGATCTACAAATATAACATTCCACATGTGTACTATAATAAAAACTAAAACTACATTCTTCGCTGAAAATTGTTACTTTTTTGATAAAGTCACCACACTCTATCAAATGCTATATTTAATCCTTTTTCTGGAAAGTAAACTTTGGAAAAAGAATCTGAAAATGTGCCTAGCTGGAATAATGGAAAAGGAGTGCAGTTCTTTGTGAATCAATATAAATTTATTTTTGAGGAAAGCAAAGTGGCCAGCACAGACAATGAAATGTTTCTAGCACTATAAAATGTATTGAGTTTCAGAAAACAGAGAATTTTGTGTAAAATGCACTTTAGCTCCATTTTCCCCATGATAATAAACAGTGGGAAAATACACTAAAGATACAGAAAAAAATATATTCTGAGAAGCGTATTAAATTAGAGGAATGATAGTGTCATAATTGATTCCATAAAACCTCTCTCAGGAAAGTAAACTTGATACAACTAATATGAAGGGTAGAAACGATGAATCTAGCTGTCGGTGGTCAAAGAGCAACAACTGAAGAATTGCATCAGAAGTTTGGCAAAAAATCTCTATGTAAAACTCCTAAGATCAAACCCTGAAATCACACTTGGATGTATGATTAATATGAGGTTTTGCATTGTGCATCCTTTTTATTCTGATAACGTGCCAGCTGATGGTCCATACATCCTTCAAGGCTTGGCTCAAAGTCGCCTATGCAGGAAGCCTAGAAATTTCAGTTTTCTCCTGAGTCTTTATCTTTTACTCAAATTTAGATTTTCTTGGTCTTGAGATGTTTCTTGATATATTCATATTGATTTTATTTCCTGGAAGCCATTTCAAGTTCTTTGTGAAATAAGGCAAATATGTGTGAATAAATTTTAACAAATGTATTTTCTCCTATTAATCAATCTGGGTATGATGATGTATGGATTATGGCACTATGGTTTTTGTGGCCGGAGAGATATATGCCATTCAAGTTGTGCCTTTTCTAGAAAAATAAACTTCTAATTGAAAAACGTAAGTATATAAAAACTAATAATTATATCCAAACTATTCATTCAGTATATTATTTGAAATATAGAAACAGACTAATAAACTCATATTTATCAATAGGAACTATGGCAATAACTCTGAGGTTAGTTTAAATGATTTATCTGGAACTTTTGCTTCTGTTTGGAAGGTGACTCCTTCAGTTATTAATTTTGTGATCTTGGACAGTTTATTTCATCTGTGCCTCGTTGTTTCTCATTTGGAAAATGGGGAAATTAATGGTGCCTACCTCATAGAGTTGTTTGGAGGATTGATTTAATATTTCTAAAATGTGTGGAACAAGAAGCAAAGTACTTAAACATTAACTAACTGTGTATTATTATCCATTTGCCAAGTCAGTGATTCTCTCCAGCTATGTCAAATATATTGTTAAACCCATCCACTAAGATTTTAATTTTTATTATTAGATTTTTCATTTATGGAAGTTTTTTTTTTTCAAATCTTACTGGTCTTTTTTTTTGCCTTTTGCTCATATTTTCAAAACTTTGAAAATTTTCCTTAGCTATATTAAGCATAATTATTTTGCATTCTATCTTCACAAGAATATCTCAAGTCTGAGACAACCTGAATTTAAATTCTTCACTTGAGGGTTTTTGGGTCATCTAGAAAGAATGGATTTATGCTGGGAAATCCAAAACACAAGAGTTAACTTCTGCTTGGGAGTTTTCAAAGAAAATTTTCTTTATGTTCCTTTCCATCAAATGCCAAGGTTCAAGATAGGCAGTTTAACTTGCTGTCATTTGGAGCTGGGGGTGGACACAGCTTTATTTCTACTTCACACTTTGACTGAGGCCTGATGAGATAGTTCTTTATACAGGATCTCTTATTAGACATCCCCCCCACATCCCGTAGGTGGGCTTCTCTCCCCTTATCTCTGGGATGACTTGAAAAAAATCAAAGCTCAAGTGCCCCTGGGTTCAGCAAATGCCCTCAGCGTTTCAGCTGACTTTAGTATTTTACTGATTTCTTCAGTTGCTGCTCTTGCCCAGTTTTTGAACTTGGAGGAATTCTCCCTTTTTTTCCAGCTCAATGATAAATTAAAACAAATTTATTTGTATTTTATCCAAATTTTTAAATTGTTTTCCAGTGGAAGAGTTGGTTGGGATATCAGTACCATCATACTGGTAGAATTACGTCTATCACCCTTCAATATTTTTAATGGAACTCAGGTGAAAAAAATTGGACTAATTTTAATTCTTGGTTCATGGAAAGACTAATCAATGGTCCATGCTTTGCTCTTTTGGTTTATAAATTTTTTAATTCACTGTTCCATGTACTTGTTTTTAAATGATACAATAAGCACCTTTTAATCCTTCCCCCAACATGAAAACTGGAACCTTTACCACAGTTCTCTTCTTTCATGGCAAAGACTTCAGCGGTTCAGGCACTGCTCTCTTGTTTTGTATACTTATTTTTTTCATTCTTACATGTATGTATATATGTATTTTTTTCTAACAGCTTTATTGAAATATAATTCACATACCACAGAATTTACCCTTTTAAAGTATACAATTCAACTTTTTTGGTATATTCACAGAATTGTACAACTGTCACAACTATCTAATGTTAGAACATTTTCGTCAGCTCCAAAAGACACCCTATACCTATTAGCAGTCACTCCTCATTTCCTTATCTCTGTATCCTCTGGAAACTACTAATCTACTTTCTGTCTCCAGAGATTTGCTCGTCCTGGGCATTTCATATAAACGTGAAGCTTTTGTGAGTGACTTCTTTTACTTAGAAAAATAATCTCTAGGACATCCACCTTCCAGCATGTTTCATTGTTTCATTCTTTTTTGGGTCAAATAATATTCTATTGTATGGATGTGCCACATTTTGTTTATCCCTTCATCAGTTGATGGACATTTTGGTTGATCCACTTTTTTTGCTGTTAAGCATTATGGGGCTATGAGCATTTATTCACATGTTTTTGTGTCAACATATATTTTCATTTCTCTTAGGTTTATACCTAGGAGTGAAATTGCTGGTTATAGGCAACTCCATGTTTAAGCACTTGAGGAACTGACAGTGTTTTCTGAAGTGGTCACGCCATTTTTTTAATACCACCAGTATTGCATGAAGATTCCAATTTCTTTACATACTTGTCAACACTTGATGTTATCTAACTTTTTGATTCTAGCCATCTGAGTGGATGTGAAGTGGTAGCTCATTGTGGTTTTGTTTTGCATTTCCAGTAATGTGAGCATTTTTTCATGTAATTATTGGCCATTTATACATCTTCTTGGAGAAGTATCTATTCAGATTCTTTGTCCATTTAAAAATTGGATTATTTATATTTTGTTGACTTATCTGTCTTTTTATTTTCCACCACAGAATGGGAGAAAATATTAGTAAATCTTACAAGCACAAGCAAGCAACAAAAGAAAAAATCGATAAATGGGACTTTATCAATATTAAAAACCTTTGTGCATCAAAGGACTTTATCATGAAAGTAAAACAATAACCTTCGTAATAGGAGAAAATATTTGGAAACCACATATACAATAAGGGTTTAATATCCAGAATATATAAAGAAATCTTTCAACTCAACAACAAAAAGTCCAACAACCCAAAAGTCCTGAACAGACACTTCTCCAAAGAAGATATACAAATGGTCATAAAGCACATGAAAAGATGTGCAACATCATTAGCCATTAGGAAAATGCACATCAAAACCCCAATGAGATACCATTTCACACCCACTAGAATGGCTATTTTTTTGAAAAATGGAAAATTACAAGTGCTGGAGAGGATGTGGAGAAATAGGAACACTCATTCATTGCTGGTGGGAATGTAAAATAGTGCAACTGCTGTGGAATACAGGTTGGTGGTTCCTCAGAAAGTTAAGTACAGAATTACTAAATGACCTGGCAGTCCCACTTCTGGGTGTATGCCCAGAAGAATTGAAAGCAGGGACTCAGATATTTGCACACTGTTGTTCATAATGGCATTATTCACAATTGCCAAAAGATGGAAGCAACTCAGGTGTCCATCTCTAATGAATACTAATGGTAAGCCTCAATATTGCTTTTCAGGGGTTGAGAACTTGCATATGGGCACGGTCACCCTGGGATGACAGTGGTTTCAGCACTGCTCTCTCTGTCTCTTTCCTTGATCACACCCAGCTGTTAACTGCAGGCCGATTGCTTTATTGTTTTCAGCAATTGTCCTGCGGCTTAAATTCCTCCACAGACTGAGCCAATCAAATTGGAGCTCCTTTAAAGGGATGGTTCCTGAAATCAGAGTTTGACATTTGTTCTGATGCCAGGAGAGCTTCTCCCAGTTGCCTCTTTCCTGCTTCTCTGCAGTAAGCCAGCCAGCCTACATTTTTGCCTGTATCTCCTAGAATCTACAAATCTCTTCCCAATGACCTTTCATCACAAACTCCCATTACTGATTTTGAGAATACCCGTAGGCTCTGTTTCAAATGAAGTCAGTTCCTTTGGGAAGACATTAGGAGGTATTTTTTTTATGGCCTGCTTCTCCCCTCTCTCAGGCAAAATCTCTGAGCTGCAGCTCTGGATTTGAGGATGAGGACAATGACATGCTACTCTCTGAGTTATATTCTTGATTTCAGAGCAGAGCCTTCATTGGGGGGGTGGGGGTGGGAAGGGGAGTAACCTCAGGTCTTCTCACTGGCCTCTCTCAGCATGAAACTTCCACTTTACAAACCAGGGCAAGGGCATACAGGACCACGGTATTCTCAGTGGTGCAAAGCAGAGCCTTGTCCCATGGGTGGGGGCTGGGCAGAAGAAGGGGGCCCCCATCAATCAGCTGTACCCTCTGGAACTTAGCTCAGCAACAGGTAGCTGGAGCAGGATAAGAAATGCTGACATCCTGCCCTCCTAGGAAGATAGCTGCTGAGGGTTAGAAAGAGGCCTGGGTTCATGGCTGCATCCGTTGGGAGTGGCGTTTCCATCTTGCTGAGCTGGGAGGGGTTAGGGAGCCAGTGAGCCTTGGTTCAAATATCACAGACTTGCTTTTCTTACTGAATTTCAGTAGATTTTCTTGAATAAATGTTTCTTCATTTCCCATATGACCTTAGGATCATTTCCAGAGACTTTAAATGGTTGTCTTTAAATAATTTTCACTGGTTTCACTTGGAGGGGGCAGGTCTGTGGAGCTCCTTGTGCTGTCATGCCGAAGTGAAATTCATGCATTTATTTTTAAATGAGATAATAAACTCATGTGATATAAATGGATATTATAAATACATGAGGACTAGAACTTTGACATTGATTCGCATCTCTCTTTGTGCTCTTTTCCTTATACCATCCCTTTGCTTTTCCCAGCCCTCAAAGTGACAGGTTTTTGAAATTTTGTGTTTGTTGTTCCCTTTACTTTAAAAGATAGTTTTATTAAATACATATGCATTCCTAAAATACATAATACTTATTATTTTTGTAATTATGCAGAGTATTGCCTCAATATAGCCTTCTGGGACTCAGATTTTTACTTATATTTATATTATTATGATTCTTCCACATTGTGGCATGCAGCTATGATTTTTTCATATTTACTTCTACATGGCATTTCACAGTGTGGAATTACCATGTGTCTAAATCCATTCTCCTTTTGATGGGTACTGGGTTGTTCCAAGTTTTCCTTTGCAATCAGTGGTTTTAGCCCACTCTGCTATGGCTTCCATCCCTAGCACTTAACTGAAACTGGTGACAAATGGTCAATAATTATTTGTATATTGTCAAATCAAATGGACACTGTTCAGTCCTCATCTTAGAAGATGAAGACCACATATTAGCATTCAACAGAGGTGGCCTCTCCCTCCTTGAAAAACTTGCTTTCTTGGCATTCATGGCACTTCTCTTGGGTTTTTTTCTCCTGCCTCTCTGATCCCTTCTTAATAACCTCCTTTGTTGTTTCTATCTTCTTTACATGGTAAATGGTATTTCCGCAGGCCTGATCCTGGAAACTCTTCCCTCACTCAACTTTCCTCCCTTTTGTGTGGAAAAATACTAAAATGCACACTCTAGGTTTCCAATCCCAAGAGATTCTGGTTCAGTAGGTTTAAGATGAGACACAAGAATTTGCACTTTTAATAAGCACTCCTCTCAAAGTAAATTTAGGTACTTCTCAGAATTCAATCACTATCTTTTCTCCTGCAAAAAAATTCTTTGCTTTGCTCAATTTTTTATGTCTTCTGGAGGTTGTAGGCAAATTAATTTTCTTTCTTTCTTTTTTTTTTACAGAGAACACTGGTAGTTAAAAAACTCTGCATTTAAAATTGTATTTAAACAGAACAGAATAGCTGCCAAGCAGAGTTGTATAATATTTTCTATTCCTTGGAAATGGCACCAATGGAGAATTTAGCCCTGTGGCAGATCCTATTTGGTTACCAAGAGTTTGATGGACTATCTTTTATTATCAGTTGTGCTGGTCAGGCTAAATAGCTCCTTGAAGGAAAGGGAACTGTAAAAGCTCAAAAACTGCACCTGCGTCATTTGGAAAAGTTGACTGACAGAAAGGCTTTCCTTGGTATCTATAGCCCAGGCAGTGTGGTGCTGATTTTAGTGAAAATAACAGGGGCTTCAGAAAAACAGACGTCTATTTAAAGTCTGGTTTGTTACCTTGGGAAAACTGTCCAATTTCTTTCTGTGCCTCATTTTTTCTACTAACTTAACATGGTTGATGTGCTTGAAATATCTTTCTTGGTATCTAAGAAAGACGTAATTATTTTTTGAGCTCCTACTAAGGACCAGATAATAGGCTGGGTTCTGGGGATATAATGATGAGCAAAGCTAGACAGAGTCACTGGTATAGTGCTGTGGGAGAAATATGTGGGAGAAAAACATACAACTTCTACAGAACTTTATTCAATGAAACATGTAACAGGGGATGCTGACTTGGACTCAGGAGTCTCTCTCATGAGCTGAATCTGAAGGATGAGTAATAAGAGTTTGCTTGTGAAGGAGGAAGGGAAGAGGGCTTTGGGTAGAAAGATCTACATGTGAGAAGGCATGCGGTGGTGGGGAGCCTGGAGACAGAGAACTATAAGGAGGTGAGTAAGATCGAAGCCTAGAGCGCAAGACGGAACTTGATTCCAGAGATCATTGTGATTTACATCATCTGGGATTGTTTTGGCTTGGATACGGGAAGTGAGGAATAAAGAGGTTCCAGGAACTTCCAGTTTCCTGGTCAGTGCTACAGGATGTACGGAATGATAGTGACCTAAATAGACAGGTCCCATTTTGTGTTTTTTTTTTTTCCTCTTTTAGTGGATGGACAACTAAGGAATGTCTTCTCTGTATTTTACTTTTAGTCATCTCTTTTATTGTCAACAGGTTTTCTTACATGGATGAAAACATGGTGCTAATGGTTTCTACATCCTTACAAGAGAGTGCCTTTGCTCTCTTGCTGGTCACAAGTCCAGACCTCCAAGGAATGAACTTATTGGCCCAACTTGCTCAGGTGTCCATCCTTGGGCTAGTCAATAGTGGTCAGATGGGTGGGGTCATGTGAGAGCATAACAGTTCTGTGGGAACCATGCGAGTGGAATGTGGTAGAAAGACAGAAGAAGTTGTGGGCTTACTCTACAGTAGGTGTCCACAAATATGCTTGTTGGGAAAAATAAACAAAAAGCCATTCTCTGTGTGCTAGTGCTTATTTAGTGCTTATTTGGTGATTATTGCCATAATCCTTGCCTTAGTGTTATGAAGTCCTATGAAGTACTTGCCTTTAGCACTCTAAAGTACCATAAAGTACCCACTTTTTGTACTGAGGTCTGAGATGAATTGTACTGTCTGAGTTAAGACGTAAAATGTTTTTTTTTTTTCCCCCTACATTAGGATTGCCCTTCTTTAGTGCTCTACCACTAATTTTTGGTATATAAAACTGACAAAAAGGGAAACTTGGATATGAGTAAGTATGGTAAAATGCCCTCTTGCCCCACCAGGAAACTGCTAGTTTGCTCTATAAGAATATGGCTTTTATGTACTTCTTATTATACATATGAGGAACCCAGAGTGTTCCAGCCTCTTGTTCCAATGTTTTGTGCCTTCCCTCACGCCATCCTCTAAAATTTTATTCATTTTACTTCAGGCATTGTTAAATGACTTTTTTGATCCAGAACTCAGCTGTGCCTCCACTTAACGTGGGTAATCATTCCACCATTCCACTGGGGTTAAAATGAGTATGAAGATTATGATGATACCTAAAAAGGAAACAGAAAAGATAACTTGGTTATGACTAAGAAGGGAGAAATTGAAACACAATTGCTTTGGTATGGATGACTTAGGAAAAGGGGAAAAGCCAATTATGCTATGTTAAAAGATTATAGGCAACACTTTTAAAGGCTTTTCTATTTGCATAATCATTTTGCATCAGTGTAGGATTGTTCATCTCTTTCTTTAGTACTCATGTTAATACATTTAATATATTTTGTATTATGGTATTTCCTACAATGGTGGCGCATATAAAATATCCTTTTTTTTCCCCAAGTAAACACACCGTTTATGCCTTTTAAAAGGTTAAGATGGTCACTTGTATCATTTTGTACTCCAGTTTTTAATTACATATATTACTCATGTTTCTATTGTATTATGCTTCCTTTGTGAAAATCAAGATGCCTGTTTGGTATACAGGAATATTGAAAAGAAAGATCTCATGGTTTAGAAAAACAGAGCAGAAGGCTGATATTTTTATGTTTTTTAAATCTGTTGAGATTTTTTCCTAAATTATAAAAACTCCTAGATATATATGTTGGCATAATAGCTGAATCACAAAAGTAAAGAAAGCCATTAGCTAGGATTACTTTGGTGCTTTCATTTCATCATGTACTGTAACCTAAATATTTTCAAATGCCATATTTTAAAAAGATAAGCCATATTTCATATGTCTCTATCACTTTCCTGTCTTTCATTCACTGAAGTTGTAGGGACAATTTGACTCAATATCCTCCTAATTTTTTTTTTTTTTTGGCATTATCCTTGAGTCTGAAACAATGTTTAGATTAAGGAGAAATTTATCCACTCCCTGTTATGTGCCTTTCATAGGTGTTGAGAAGAGAATGGGAATGCTGAGAGGAGAGGGATATCCAATATATATTTTTCTTACAGTTCATGTTTTAATTCTACCATTCATTCATTTGTTCATTCATGAACATTTATTGAATATCTATTATGCTCAGCCAAGGCCTGAGGGAACAGCATGGAAATGAAATCATTGCTCTTGTGGAACTCTTAGTTATTATAAAAGAAAGATATGCAAATCAGTTATTACAGTATAGTGTGATAAATGCCACAGGGGAGAATAGAGCAGCAGCACACAAGCACTCTGGGATGAGTTGACAGAGTCAGAGGGCGTATCTTGGCGGAAGTGTCATTGAACTTAGCACTGAGGGATGAGTTGCTATCCAAGAGGAGGGAGGACATCTCGGTCTGGAGGAATTGTGTGTACACTGACATGCAGAAGGTAGGCTCATGGGGGCAAAGTGTGTAGCTTTTCATGGTAGGGCACTGGGTGCCTGTGAGGAGGTGACAGGTGAAACTGGAGAGATGGGCTGCTGCTAGGAAAGGATTTTGAAAATGATGGGTAACAGACTTTTGTACTTCCCATGAAACACTGTTTTTAACCTTTTCTTCATTTTGTGAAATCTTCTCCAAAGCAATTGTCTACCTTAAAAGTAATAAGTCAGATTTGTATAGCTTAGATTTTTCCTGTTTAATGATCAGCTCTCCGTTTTACTTTGCAATGTGTAGGCAAGGCCCACATTCCATACCTGTTTCTTTAAGTTGATAAGCCAAATACAATTCCTGTTTTTTTTTTTTTTCTGTCTTAAATACCAGTAAGTGCTGTTGTGAATTGATGAACCCCTGTATTTATGAAATTACCTCTATTGTTACAGTCTGACAATTACTAACAGATATACATCACAAAAATGCCAGGCACTTTGGCTCATTTAACTACTTTCGTTGGCATTTTATTCTTTCCCCCCATGATTACTGTCATTTTTTTTTAGCTCTGTGTTAAATCACCATCTAATTATGCATCATCACAGCAACTCATAACAGTTGAGCATATCTCACTCCTAAATTCTAAAAGCAACTCTGTTGAGTCAGGCTCACTATGAGAGTTTTGTCACTTCTCTCGACCTTGCTTTACCCTCTGGATGTTTAGGATATTTGAGTTCTGTAATTATGGTGAGAAGCAGCTCAGAAGGAGCATTGTACTTTAGGAAAGTTCACTAGTCACTTGGATAAGATGAGGAATAAGGAGCAAAACAGAAAACCATTTCCCAGTTGGTTTGTTGCCAAATTCATAGGACCCAACTTGTTTTATGGTCTCTCATGCACCTTTCTAATAAAATGGTATTGACAGCTGATTGGCAGCTAGAGGCTGAATCTTGAGTTTTTGGCCAGGTAAGACCATTTGGGTCAAAACCCTTAGTAATAGATATAAGTCAGTTAATCTCTATTTCCTCATTATCAAATGAGCATAATCCCATTTTCCTATCTCATAGGGATGTGTAAGGAGAGAATGCCTTAATTATTGCTTGGTCCTCACTCATCAGATAGAGCAGAGCATTCAACACGATTTTTTACGGAATGGTGCCTTTGCTATATGTGAAGATACAGTTGGAATGTGAGTCTTAAGAATTACTCTGTTGCTATGCACTGGGAATATTTCGGTTGGTAGCTTTAAAGAGTCCTGTAGGAAGAGTACTGGTTTTGGTCCTGGTATGTGGACTCTAAGTTGAGTGGACCATGCCAGTGAGCCATGCTCCCAAGTCCCCATGTATTCCAAGGGCTCCACGGCCTCATTTTTTGTGTCTTGAATATTTTTGTTTATTCTGATGCCCCTATAAAAATACCCCATATTTTCAGTAGGTTCATTTGTAATTACAGTCTCACTCAGGATCATCACCTGTTCCCATTTATCAGCATTGCCAAGGCAAATTGCTACATTTTAATTTTTATTCAATGAAGAACCAGCTGCTTTAACAGATGTTTCATAAATTTCGAAGATGCCCTGTACTTCTTCATGAGTGAAAGAACACCTGAATGTCTCTGCATATGCAACCACTGACATAAGAACTTTTCTTTCCTGACCATTAAATCACTTGGAGTAAATAAATTCCAACTGATTCAACTCCCCAACTCAAGAATCACCTACTCTGCCAGACAGGAAGAATTCCATGCAAAGTTTCTAGTGAATGCCCAAGAAATATACTTTTCACAATTCTCTGGAAATATGTTGTTCAACGAGAGTCCCTCTTAAGAACCTCAGAGTATTGACATGGATTAGAAAAAGAAAAAAATTTGGCTTGTATGGAGAGAATAGTTGCAAAGTGGTTTTTAGACAGTAGTACAGCCTTAGTAAATGTAAGCCCCACTCAGAACAACTAGGCCTTGGGTCAGATATTTTTTCAATGAGAAGGAATCTGAGATGTGCTTGTAGGGGCTACCTGGTAGTGTCAGAGGGCTCTGCTCTTTTCTCGAATGACTTAGGATGATTTGAAATATCACTTCTGATGCCTGTGGAACTATCCACCCTCCACCCCCTCTTTAAGAAGTTTACTATGCTAAAGGTTAGACATGGCTTTTCTTGTCTAAGTCTTCCAAGTTATCCTGCATCTCTGAAGCAATGATTAGACTGGGAGGTAGGAACACGTAGTTTACAATTCAGTTTCAGAAACTGCACAAATGTGTTCCCAGTCAGTCTCACACAGACAATTGTTTTATTCAGTTATGAGTGTTTTGTATTATGAGTAGAGAAGTTTTTGTTGATGATTTCTACACTCTAATTCATTTTATTTTCTTGAAATTAACTGAAAAGGAAACAAAACATGATTTCCAATTGTTTCTCAGGATGGCTTTTTTTTTTTCTGTCAAAGTTGAATTGCTTTTCTGCTTCTGCTTTGGTCATCCATAGAAACAGATAACCTTGTTTTCTTATTTGCACCCCTCACATACTTAATATTACTTGACAAATATTTAGTTATTTAATATTCCTCTATCCATCCATCCATCCATCTGACATCTATTCATCTGTCCATTTGTCCACTCATCTTTCCATCAAACCATTTATTTATTTATTCATTAGTTTAAGCATTCATCATTGAACCCTCACTTCTCTTTTCCTCATTGTATTTATGCTTTATTAGCTTATTTTTTAGGGGCATTCATTTCTTTTACTGTATCAATAAAGAGGATGTTATAGAAAAGTAACAATATATAGACATGCATACATTCTGATGGTGGAAGTATAAGTTGATGCAAACCCATGAAAGGCAACTTGGCAAGATATTTCAAAACTTGATATGTATATACTCTTTGTTCCAGTAAATTCACTACCAGTAATTCTATATGTGCAAGAGACACTTGCACAGTAGGCAAAAATATATGAATGTATTAAACTACAGTTAACCCAAATAGAAGTCTGATAAAAAAGTTACCCATCTTCTTTCAAAAAACTTTTTTCAAACTAAATTTAAGTTATTCCCCAGTTTTCCCCTTCAGTAGTTGTAGTTGATTGTGAATTAAATTTTACAAAAATTACGACTTCTCCTATTTGATTATTGACTCTACTCTTTCCAAATAGATTATCTTTCCACTCAACTCTTAACATGAATTCATATATTAATTTTACAAATATTGTATTAAGCACTTACTGTTGGCAGGCAGTGTTTTTGTGCTTGCAGACAAAAATCGCTTTCCTCATGGAACTTAGCTCACGTAGAAGGGTGACAGAAAATTTATAATAAATGTTAAAAACAAGCAAGTTATATAGAAAATAATAAGTTGTTTAAAAATTGTGCAAGGCAATAGGGAACACTGGAGATAAGGGACAGATTGCAGTTTTAAATAGGATTGTCAGGGGGAGACTTCATTGAGCAAAGATTTAAAGAAGAAGAGAGAGTTAGCAGATACCTGGAGTATGTGAGGTCAATGTGGCTGGACTGGAAGAACCATCACAGAAATAATCACAGATGAAGTCAGATGAATAATGGAAAGCCAGACCATATGGGACCTTGTTGAACATTAGGGGGATTTTTGGCTTTTATTCTGAGATGGGGAGCCATTGGAAGGCTTTGAGCAGAGGAGTGGCACAGTCTGATTTGTGTGTTAAATGGGGGCTCTGTGGAACAGTGATTGTATGAGCAAATCCAGGTAGGAGCCCATTGCAGTCATCCAGGTCAGAGATGGTGATGGATTGAATGAGGGTATTAGTGAAGGTGGGGGCTGGTAGGTAGGATTGAATGTGGAGCTGCACAAATTTCCTAACAGATTAGATGTGGGATTTGAAAGAGAGGAATCAAAGATGATTCTCCGTTAATTGAGAAGAGGAAGACTGAGGGTGGAGCAATTTGGGAAGGAAGATTGGGAGTTCAGTTTGGACATCTTAAATTCAAGACCTCTATTAGATGTCCAACTGGAGGCATCAGCTAGGCATTAGGTATATAAATCTGGAGTTTATAGGAGAGGTCTGGGCTGCAGACTTAAATTTGGGAGTCATTGGTGTATGGTGGATATTTAAAGCCCTGACACCAGATGAAATCACTGAAGGAGTGAGTGTAGGTATCCCAGCATTGTGAGGTTGGGTGGGAGAAGTGGGACCTGCAAAAAGCATGAGGAATGACTAGTGAAGGAGGAAGAAAAAAGGGTTGTGTCCTGGGAACCAAGTGAGGAAATGAGGAAATGTTTCAAGGAGGAAGGAGAAATCAACTCCACCAATGCAGCTGATAAGTCAAGTAAGCTAAGGACTGAGAGGTGGGTCAGAGGGGCACTGAAAACCTTGAAAAGAGTAAAATGCTACAATCTTGATGATTATGAAAGAACTTTTGTTTTAACGTTTTAAAGTTGAAATTGAGAAGATTATGGTTAAGACAAATATTAAAGGGAATGTGTTAGCAGCATAATTTTAGGAAAAATACATTTTGGTCTTTTGAGCCAACAGATATCTAGAAACATTTAAATAATAATACAAAGCAGAATAATACAGATAAGATTATGCCACAATTCCTTTTTCTTTGTTTCTGATTCTTTACTTCAAAAGAACAGTAAGAACAATCCCATGCTTCAAATTAAAAACTATGTAAAAAGGTATGCTTTAAGTCGCTCTACTTCTGTCCCTGTTCAGCTCATTCCTCTACTCCCTGTACCTTTTTGCATATACTTTCAGTATTTCTATTACATTATTAGCAAATGCATATAAGTATATATATTCTTCTCTAATTTCTTACTCAAAGGGTAGCATATTGTAAACACTCCTAACTTCTACACTTTTTAGTTTTTACTAAACAATATAACTTGGAGGACTTTCTATATCAGTATAAAGAGAGATTCCTAAGTCTTTTTTTATGGTTGGATAGTATTTCATTGAGTAGTTACATTATAGTTTATTTAAACAGTTTTCTTTTGATGGTCACTTGGATTTTTTCCCTAACTTTAGTAATTAGATAATGCTCTAACCTTACACATTTTCATGTGTTCAAGTATATCTATAGGATAAATTCCTTGAAGTGAGATTGCTTGGTCAAATTTTTTTTTGTAAATTCTATATACACTATCAAATTTCCCTCTATTAGGGACTGTGCTATTTTGTATTCCTACTAACTAGATATGAGAGTGCCTGATTACCTAAAGTCTCACTAACAGAATATGCTGTCAAATTTTGGGATTTTTGCCAATATGATAGATGAAAAGTGGTATCCCTTACAGTTGAGCATATTTGTATGCGTTTAAGAACTTTTTAAAGTATTTTCCCTGAGAAATTTCTGATTATCTCTTTTTCCATTTTTCTATTGGATTTTGACTTGTTTCCCTAGATTTTTAGGAGCTCTTTATAGATCTGGGAGATGACTTGTAAATATTTTTTTGTGTGTCCTCTGTCTTTTAGCTTGGATTTTTTTAATCTCGTATTTAAAAAATTTTTATGCAGCTGTGCATTTGAATATTTTATATCCTCTAGAATTTAAGCCATAGTTAGAAAGGTCTTCCCCATTCCAAGATTATGAAGGGATTTGACGTGTTTTCTTCTAGTACATATTTTGTCTATTGGAGTTTTCCCTGGTTTGAGTTATGAGACATGGAAACAATTTGATCTTTTTCCAGGTGACCACCCAGATATCTCAAGCTTATTAATTCATTAAAAAGCCCATCTTTACTTCCACTGATTTGAAATTCTACCTTTATTATACATCAAATTCCCACATGTATTTGTGTCTATATTTAGACATTCTGTTCTATTCTGTTAGTCTGTCTGTGTAACTTCTGCTACTATGCCACTGCTTTAATTACTGAGATTATGTTTTCATTTCTGGTAAACTATTCCATCCTCATTCTCTTTTTTTTCTTTCAGAGTTTTCATGGCTATGTACCATTATGTGAATAGTTGTGAAATCATTTTGTGTACTAGCAATCATAGTAGTGAAGAAAAACAAACTACACTTTAAGAACTGTTGTTAGCTTTAGTTATTTAAATCCATTTAACTACTCATTTATTCCATGAGTATTCCTTGAGCATATACTATGTGCTCATTACTTTTCTAGGTACATGAGAAACATCAGTGAACAAAACAAATTTCTTCTTTTTTGAGGCTTTCTATCCACATACATTAGTCCCAAGTCCTTTAAGAAAAAGTTCTATTTGATTATTCTCACATCTTCTGAAATTTAATTAAAGCAAAATGTCAACTTGGCTATCCCAATATTTAATGATGAAAAATCATTGTCAAAATACTGTGCAACAATATCTATAATAAATCATCTTTCATTCAGAGGAGTAAAGATTATAAAGAGTATGAAGAAAAGAAGACAGTGCTAGAGAAAAATGGGATACCTAAGAGAGATCTTGCTCTTCCACTTACCTCACTTGAAATTAAGTTATCTATTTAGTACCATAAATTTGCAGTACAGTGACCAGAGGAGCATTTAAGCAGCTGACAAGGCTAAGAAATTATTGTTCCTACTCTATGTTAGGCTTTTCAAGTTTGACACCTAAACTGTTAGTGATAAAATTGTAATAGTAATTTTGGGCAAGGGGTTAAAATTCAAGATTTATTCCTAAATCCCAGAAGCTACAACATGATATTTGATATCAGCCTCATCTTTGGCTAAATATTGCTTTTTGCATTTGGCCATTTAGTACTACATAGAAAAGTATATTCTGAAGATCTTTGCCATCAATTATTTTTCCAAAGACAGAAGTCAAAAGATGGGAATAACAGAGGAATGACAGGCATAAGGCCTGCATGCCAGGGGTGTGCCAAGCTCATGGAAGCCTTTTCATCAATTAGAAGTTTTCTCATCCCTGGATAACCTCCTGAGTGTAGAGAACTTTCATCGAGGTCACTCACCTTGACTTTGCCCTTAAGTTCTATAGGATCATCACTTAGTCCTTTAGCAACCACTACACACCTAGCATAAATTATGTTAGGTCTTTGACTTACCAAACCAACTTATTCAAGAGTATAATTTAAAAAAAAACCCAGTGTTGCTGATTGAGAAGGTCTGGGATGAGGCTCATGACTTTATAGTTGTAACAAGTTCCCAGGTGACACTGATGCTGCTGACCCAGGACCACACTTTGGGGACCACTGATATATTATTGCAGTAATGATTTAATGTCTCCACTTTATTATAGTAATGATTTTCTGTCTCCACTTGAGTATGAGTTTATTGAAAATAGATCCAATTCAGTTTCATGTCAAATTCTAGAACCTAGAAAAGCACCAGGCATATAGTAGATGCTCAATAAATAGCTTTTGATTACATGCATAGAGAACTTTAATCAATAGTACTGTTTTGGTTGTATAAACTCTCACAACTTTTGTACTTGTAAACTGATTTTTTTTTTCCTGTTAGCTACCAGCTATTTTCTGGGAAACTAAAATTTCAAAGGTTCCTAATAACCTTTATATCTGAATCTGAAGCATTATGAAGGAGATTTTGGATTATTTAGTATATTCGTCACTAGCTAATATAAAAGATTGTCATTTTAAAATTAGTGTTTTATTTATAGAAATAGAAAAATAGGAATAAATTCTTTCTCATTGGTGTCTTGAGCTTGCATGTATTCTCAACAACAACAAAAATCTCAGCTTGGATTTCAGATAATAATAACAATCAATTTTACCGTTGCCTTAAATTGAAGATGCATAGAATGCCTGCATAATAGTGCCCTTGAAGCCAATTGTTAACACCTTTTGCATTAGAACTATGGGATGTGATCTATGGGTAGAGTTTCCCAAGTAGAAATAATAAATGACAAACCTGTAGATAATTCAAGTAGGCAAACGTTATTGGTTTTCTAAATTGCCACTGACGAAAGAAAATAACACGAATCAAACTAAAGTAAACTAAAGTAAGCTAAATTGAGTTATGCTAAGCTAAGCTAAGCTAAACTAAAAGTTCTATTACATGTTTTACAAAATTGGGAATGGAGGGGATAAAGAAGAGAGGACTACCCAGCAGAATGGTGAAATAAGCATGCACCACAATACACAATTTTATTTCTTCTAAAGGCAGCACACGTCTTAGGTATTGGTGTGCAGAGTAATGATGTCCCCACTGCAGTCTCTTTTAACTCTCCAGGTACACCTCTCTCAACCTCTCCCTAGATAGCCTGCAAACCAATGGAAAGCATTGCTGGGCTGGGCCTTCCTTCACAAAGCAGGTTGGCTCCAGTGCTCCCTCTGCCACGTGGAAATGAAAGGAAGCTGAGGGCATGGCTGGGTGAAAGTGTGGCCCATTGACGACTGAGGCAAAATACAAGATGCCAGAAGCAAACATTCTTAAATAAGTCTGAAAGCAAAGGTTAAAAATGTCAGCAGCGTTAGCATTTAGCTTTGCTGTCCATTTCCATTTCCTGCTTTAAAGCTTGACTTACTCGCTGCCCAAATATTTGTTGAGTTGGGAACAGATGAAAGGACAAGATTAAATGAACCTTTGTCTGTGACCTTAGTCTTTGGCTTATATTCATTAAATGATAAAACTGAATGAGGTAATTTTTATTCTGCTTTTTTATTAACTCTTCACTCCACTTTTAGATTACTCTTTCCCGTACAGCCACCTTACTTTCCCTAGATGCGTCTTTCATTGTTAGCACTATCTGTAGCTCTAAAGTCTTTTCAGATATAAAATTCTCTCCTGCATTTATTGTCTGGCTTCTATTTTTTTAATGATTTTCTCCCCCCACCTATTGTTTGTATTTTTCTTTTCCACTAATTTGATGTCCTTGGCATCTGGCATTGTCTCCATTATTTCATCATCCTCACATAGATATTGTCAAAGCACTCACCTGTATTCCACCTTGGAGGAGACACTGGTGAATAAAGACTGTGCTACACCTTTTCTTTCAAAGAATGGATAACTTTCTCATGAAATGTCTCCTTTGTAAATTTCTTTATATTTCCCTTTAATAATTAATCTAGTCTTTGTTATTTAAAAAGCAGTGCCATCTTCTAAGGATTTGGTTCTGTTTTGGAATCTTATGTATTCTTACCACCCATAAGAAAGGAAAATATTTTAAGGAGTGTAGAAAGATCAAAAGCGAGGAAGAGAATGCCGTTTCATCTGTTGAGTCTTCTCTTTAATTTATGGTAATTGTGTAAGATTTTAAATTTTATATAAATGCCTTGATGCTATATTAATATTCCTAGCTTTTATGGAATTCAAAATCCTTAAACAGGTAGGTAATAATCCTAGAATATTTATGTATATATATTCTAAAATAAAAAATGTATTTTAAATTTACTGGAATGGGGTTATCTATAGGAGATACATTCTCAGTGTGTTATTTGCAAATTCTGGTCAGTGAAATTCTCTATTCTGGTTTTCACAACTTAGCTTTTTGTCTGGCATGAGTGAATATCTTCCTGACTATATTCCTTCCAATCAGAGCATCTTTATTTTAATTTTGCTGCGACTTTTCTAGGAGGAAGGAAAGGGCAATGTTGGTGGCTTGTAAAGTTTTGGCTTTGTTGTTAAAGGTACTCAGAGTCATCTGGAGTGTTTTAAAAACTACAAGTACCTGATCTGAGCTCCCAGAGATTTTATTTCAATTGGTCAGAGGTAGGACCCGGGAGTGAGTATTTTTAAAAACCTCCGAGTTGATTCTTATGTGCTGTTGGAGTGGTGAACCATTGATTTGTAATCAGATTGATAAACTATGGATATGCATGCAGGTCCAAGGGCATCTCCATGACACTAGCCTAGCCATGCTTCTTACCATGTGTTCTTTTTTGGTATTTGCCTTGGAGTTATAAAAAATGACTTAAACTCTGGCCTCACAATGGTTAAGCTTGCCTCTGCATTTTCTTTTGCATGGTTGTTATATGCCATTCCTCTGAGAATAAAAGTAAATGTCTAAATTATTGATGAAAATTGGGGTAAGGGGATTAAAGGAAGGAAAGGCAGAAAGCATCCTTTACAATGTGGGAACAATGAAAGAGAGTGCATGTGCTTTTGTTTCTGAATCTGACAAAGCATGCCACAAATCTAGTTAAATCCATCATGTCAACCTCGCCTACAAACTTATTGTTTTCTGTCTATGGAGATGTGACATTAAATAGCCCATATACTGTGTTATTTATTTGTTTATAGGTTAATTGTTGAGAATATTGATCTCGTGGGCTCATTTTCCCATCCTTCCTCAAATACCCTTTCAAATCAACACACATGAAACAGGACAGATTGTTTCACACAAGGGATCGTTAAATGGTGCAGGTTCTTTCTATTGATGCCTTTTAAAAAAAACCATTCTTGCAAAGAAGCATAATCCAGTATAAATATTTCTACCAATCCTAGAAGTTATTACAAGGTTTTGGGCCCCCACTTTTGGAGGCATCCGAGAAACTAAATAGTATGCACCAAAGTTTTGACCACTTGCCATTTTGGTTAGCTTAACACTGAATATTTAGAGAAGAGTCCTCTAAATTCCCATAAAATTCTATAAATTTGAATGCAAGGAAATTACTTATAGGTAAGTTACTTTATATGGGGATTACTTGTGGGACTCTAATTCTGCCTGAAAAAAAAAAAAAAGAAAAAATACAGATAAAAAAAGTTTAATTCTGAGCATTGGGAACACAAGCTGTCATTTGCTCCATTTTCTACTTCCCATAATTGTAATTATGCCATGCCTTCCACCTTAATTTTGTAATGTATTTTTTTTTTTGTAATTAACAAAAAGTAAATTCAGAGACTGTTGTTTGACAGTTGGATGGGTATGTGAAGAGAAGCTGGGACAAGGGCGTAGCAGGATTTTAACCCTTGATGGGGTTGTGTGTATATGGTATTGGAAGAGTCATAGACTGAAACTTAGAGTGCAGTGAGGAAGTAACACCAGAAGTAGAACCATGAGAGAAGACAAACACTTAGAAGGCCAAGAACTGAATGTAGAATCTGAGGTGGCTAATAAGAGTGGAAGCAGAGAAAGTGTTGAGCCAGGAACTAGTCAACTGAATACAAAGAGAAGGAAAGTTCTAAAATTGAGGCCTCAGTGGCCAAAGAGGGAGGAAAAGTAGGGGATAGCAGTGCAGATGCAGAAAGGAATTCCAGGAGCAAAGATAGCTAAAATAGGGAGGAGAGCTGGCAGATGCATCAAAAGTGAGGTAAGGTGACTGGTGATTTACAGAGCCATAGATGAATTCAGCCAGGCAAGATGATGTTGCTTTAGTTGTCTGAATTCTGCTCTTGATTCTGCACTTTTTAAAATATTTCCTTTCTTTCTTTGATATTATTTGGTATTATAATTAAAAATACATTTTATTCTTGCAGGACCTAATGACATCTGGTATTGGACAAGAAAATTCTATAAGTAAGAATTCTGTTTCTTGAAAGTGCTGGTGTGACTTCTGTTGAATAATTTTCTGTTGAAAAATATAGGTATTTTTAGCATCACATCTGTATTTATGTGCTCTTGTTGAATGAAATGTGTTTTTCTAGCCATCAACATGCTACTGGTGGGACAGCAGAGCATGAGTGTGGAACTTATTGGAACTTCAAAGTTCTTAGCCATTATTGAATTTAGTGGTATCTTATTGTAATCAGTTAGGAATGTGTTCTTCCATAAAGAATGGAGAATCCCTGAACATGGAGGCTTAAACACATAGAGATTGATTTGTCTCTGACATCAATAAGTCCTGGCATGGGCAATAAAGGAAAGTCCTGTTGTCCAATGATGCCATCATAATGGCATCATCAGGTTCTGATTTCTTTCCTTACTTCTACTCCATATCTTTAGTGTTCAGTCTTCATTATCATGCTTATTGACTTATGTCCTCTAACTGCCTCTTGCTTCAGTGCTCTGAGCAGTAAGAAGGGAAAATTGTATTGTATGGTGTTGATGGGGTCTGGGGTCTTTTCTTTCCTATAACAGAAAATCCTCAGTTTAAATATCAATCACCATAGCTATGTCACGTGGGCACCTAGAGCTGCAAGGGAGTCTAGGGAAGTATGTATCTTTATTTTGGCACTTTGTCACCCTCAAAAAAATAGGTAGGTTTGTTAGTGGAGTGATATTGGGTAGACAGCTACCAGTGCTTATAGATAAATACAGGGTGAATATATTCTTAACATGAGAGAATGGATCAATGATAGTGAGGTTAGTCAGATAATCTTTGCATCAACCCTAGTCAGTGGATAAGGTCTGAGGCAATTTTCTTCATAAGGCTGTCACTGTTTCTGTAAATCCAAAAATAACCATCTTAAAGTAAGGAGTTTTGTTAGTGTTTGCTTCAGATCTATGACTAGGATTTAAAATATATCTTGTCTTTTTATCTGTTCATAGTCCTTAGCTCCCACCCACGCCACTCAATTCTAAGCCAGAAACAAAACTCTGACTCTTTATTAATAATATCAGAATCAAAACTTTGACTCTTGGTAATATGGCATTTTGCCCTGTTCAATGTGTTGTTTATTTTCAGAAAGCATTCTGTTTATTTCAAAAATTTGTTCTAAACATCTTTAAGTGGACTCTTAATATCATTAAGTTGAATGAGTCCAGAAGAGAGCAACCAGATTTCTGTTTTGTTTTTACTTTGCTGTAATATGATACATGTATATTTTATTATTCCCTTTTTCCTCGTACACAAAAGGTAGCATACCATATATAATCTTTGAAATTCTGATTTTTTTCACTTAGTATTTCTTGTAAATTACTATTCATTTCATAGAGGTCTTCCTCATTCTTTTGCACAGCCGCCCTGTAGTTAATTGTGTGGATGTGCCATAGTTTACTCAACCAGTCTACATATGGCCATTTAAGTTGCTTCCAATATTTTGCAATTATTGGAAACAAATTGTGAATATGTATTTTGATAGTGTTGGAAGTATACCTGCAGTGTAAATTCCTGGAACAGATATTGCTCTGTCAAAATGTAGGCACATATGCAGTTTTGTTAGACATTTGCCCAATTCTCCTCACAATTAAGGTTGCAGTAGTTTGTATCACCACTAGCCATGACAGTCCCTGTTTTCTCCACAGCAAGAAAGGGTATCTCAGTGTGGTTTTCATAGGCATTTCTCTTATTATTCGTGAAGGGGAACATCCTTTCATATGCTAAAGAGCCATTTGTACAGCTTTTTGTGAATTGCCTATTCTTATCTTGTGCCCTTTTTTCTCTTGGCTTACTGAAACCATGCTGTTTTCCTTTCACTCCTACAAAAGCCGCAAAGATTGAGGAAGGGAACCCAAGTATTATGTGCAATCAAAGGCTCTCCAATGCTTATCTTGGGTTTTGTACTAAGCTGGTTGCTTAAGAATTAATCAGGTAATGCAATTAACTATATCTACCTGCAGGTTCCTGATTCAAAAACACTGGGTGGGTCCCAGGATTCATGTTTTTAATAACCATCCTGGTGGTTTTGATATCCATCCAAATGTGGGAAACATTGATGAGACTTAGTGTAACAAGAAGACAAGCCCCACGACTCTTCACTAGGAATAGAATGGGCTGGACGAGAAGGGACTAGAGGGGTGGTGGGAGAAGGCTGTGTCTCAGCCCAGGAATGCACTGGAACATTTTAACTTGCCTGCACATCTTACTAGGTTAGCTTGATGCTACTGGGGAGAATGGAAGTATTGTACAATCTGTTCCTGATCCTCCATATGCAATTGGATCACCTGGGCATCTTGACTTTGAGAGCAGTTGAAAACCCAATATTGGAGAAGAGCCAGTCTTAGTCACCCAGACTGGCTTCGGAATGCCCACTGATTTTCTGTTTTCTTTTCATTTCCCTGGCTGCTATATTTCTCGGATTCATGCTTTTGTTTCGCAGGCCTACGTAGATTTTCTAGACTGCTAATTTTGCTCCACCCCATTCTACTCTCAGTATGTTATGGTCCCTTAGTTTTAACTGCTCCTTTGGCTCTGGGAAAAGAAATTCTAACCTTCTTGGGCAAAAGCCATGAGTGTACCAAGACTCTATGTAGGTGAAGTTTAGGGGTGGCAACAATCTGGGTCCAGTGTGGGGCTGGGATACCTCTCCCCAAGATGGGTTTGCATAGTAAGGGCTTACTTTTTACTTTGATTCTATGGTTATTCAGATGGAGGTCATGGGAATTGTTAAATAAAGTACCTCCAGTTTGCTTCCTGGGGTAGCCACTGACATATACAGCAGACTGGGTCTTAGCCAGAGTGGACTATGGTACATGAATATATTTTGTGCCTAGATTATAATATAAAACTTGGCAATCCAATAACAGTCTTGTCACTGATTTCCATACTTGCTTTCCTATAAGTGTTTCTTAGTAAAAAATATGCACATCTCTAAAATTTAGAGCAATATTTTCCTTTTTTGAAATGGGGAGAGCTAGATAGAATTATATTATTCTTCTTACTCAGAAAGAGATTGCATTCTTATTTTCATGGGACTATTTAATCCAAACAATGTTAGCAGGATTTACTGGTGAAAAAAGGTGAGATGTGAGAGAATTTGGAGAAGATGATAGCAGGGAATTAGTTGGAGATCAGAAAGTTGGTTAACATAAGGAGAGAAGATGTTAGCATATTGTGCCCAGTTGGATTTTCTTTTCTTTGACTTTCTCAAATGCTTGTAAAATTCTCCTGCTTATAGAACTTTACCCTTAACCTCAGAATCACTGATTAAGGGGTAACATTAGTATAAGACCAGAAATCACTCAGAGAGACGAGATGAAGCCCAAGTGTGACTCAAGCCTGAGACTTGGCCAAGGGTCTCCGGAAGTGGTCAACTGAATCAACTCTACTATTTCTCCAGGTGATAAGCCCACAAGAATCATTGTTGGTTAAGCTTGAAAGTAAACTTCTTAGTAGCACTTTCTATCAGATAGTCTGAATATTTGGAATTCCACAACCTCAGGGAAAAAGGAGTATTTTAGACAATTTTCTTACAAACATTTATTTTAGTAATTAAAAGTAATTCACCTGTCTCTTTATTGTAAATGTAAAAAATACAGAATATTTCTTATTTTTGATGTTTCTTCCTGGAGTGGTCGTTCTAGGTGTATTTCATGTGCAAATTGATCAAAATTGAATTAGTGACCTCCTCTTTGGTCATTAGTTTCTAGTCTTTCTCTAGAACCTACCTCTTAACTCTTTTGATCTGAGCTTCCCTCATCTATCTACTCACCCTTTGGGTACCATTACCGATCTGTAAAGAAGTTCAGAGTATGTTTTATTGTTTCCACCCATAGTCTGTTGTTCTGGTAACTCCTAGTTCCTGCAGATAGACTGCATTTAATATCCTCCTGAAGCATATTCATTCTGTGTGTCGGTTAGGAAATACTATTATGGAATAAATATGGCAATGTTAATTAAATAGACTTGGTAGTTTGGTCATTTTCTCCTCAAAAGCAGAAAGGATTAAAAATTCATTCATATGTTTTGGTTGGTCTTTTACAATCAGGTTAATCAAATGGAAACAAAGTACTTACATTTTATTTGTACAAAACACTAATTCTAGTCCTCCTATTACTCAGGAGAGTCATGAGGTCAGGTCAAGGGTGTTATATTAAACAAAGACGTTGTAGTCAGAAGATAAGGGTCATTTGGATTTACCTCATAGAGGACCAGTAGTTAATCTTGAGCACCTTTTAAGATAGGGAGGACTGAGCTTAGTAAAACCTCCACATATTGAATCAAATTCAATATTTAACAAAAGAAGCCTTTATCTTAGTTTGCACTCAGTAAGTGGCAGGTAGGTATGTAAAAAATGGGGTGTTTCTTTCTTCTTTTTTTTTTCCTCTTCATTCAAGATTATTTTGCATCACCACTGAGTAACGAATAAGAGGGGATGTGGTTAAGTTAGATGAGATTTATCTTCTGGTTAGGATTTCCTTTGTGGTTATGAGCTCTCTTTTCCATGAGGGAAGTGGTTTTCAGAGCATCCAGGCAACTGCACTTTTTCTCCAGGTGAACTAAATGCTCTTTTATCTGTGAGCAAGTCTTTATTTTGAGTTCTGCTATGTGATAATAATTTATATGAACTTTAAAAATTTTAAAACCCTGTTAAATTTTAAGGAGTAGCAAGTGGGAACAGATGGGATAGATGATCTGTAGGGTCTTAGAGATCTTAGATGACCACAATGAGACCATAGTCCAAAATATGATGAGAAATATTTTCTCAAAGGACTTCAACTTTCTGCCTCAAAGTGAGGTTGTAGGATGGATTTTAAAAAGGCTAATTAAATTGTTAGAAAATGCAAAAAACACTATAACTAAATATAATATACATAAGGGTTAGTTAGAAACCTTTGTCCTAGATATCACATAATTCTCCATGGTGGAGCCTGGGATTGACGTTCCCTAGAAACTCAAGTTTTTCAAGTACTGTTTGTCCCACTTTGCTGGAAAGGACTGAGCAGATAAAGACCCAAGGGTAGCCCTTATCACATGATCTGGAACAAAAACATGAACCAATGCAGTTCTTTCATTTGTTTATTTGAACTAAGAAACATGAAGGTAAATTGCAAGTTAGTAGTGGAACCTGAGGCTGAAAAGTTAGGATACTGAAGGTTCTAGCAAACTTATGGGTCTGAATAAACTACAGAAGCTTAAGATGCTCTTCAGTGAAGAGCCAAGAATGGAACAAGTATCCAAAGAGAAACTGAGATGCCCCAGGAGAGAGGCTCTGGGGCTTCCCTGCTACTGGTTTCTTGAAGTCTCTTGAAAATATGCCTCAAGTCCTGAGATTCAAGATGCCTGTTGTATCCTTAAGATCTATTTCACTTTACTTGCAATTTTATTTATTCTGTCCTTGAAGCCGAACTAGCCATCCTAGAGCAAACAGTTATACTTAAATGCAAATGATTTTTTCAGGGTTGTGGTCAAGAAGCTGTATTTTTCACCTTCTTTATTTCATTGTCTCATTTTTCTCCTCTAGTGAATATGTCTTTTTTCTGAAATACTGTATTTATTATTAATGTGACTTTTGTAAACGATATGTTAGTGACATCATAAATTTTGGAAAACTAAAATACATTTGAATATTTTGACCCACACCAATTTATTAAAATCCATTTTCATTTTTAGTAACTCCAACATATGCTATGCGCTTTTTTCCTTAGCTATAATATGTTGTATTCAATGGCTAACACAGTAATGATGATGAGTGATATGAGAGAGCAAAAATTCCAGTTATCTAAAAGTAGCTTGACATTTGATGCCACTTTTTTGTTTTTATAAGTTTCAACTTGTTCACCTATAGAAGAAATTGTTTTATTTTGTTGAATAATGACTCCTAATTTAAGACTCAAATATACTTATTTTTAAAGTTTTACTCTTAGTCTTGATCCAGTCTCAGCATCTCTCCCCCAGCTGTGATCAATGCAGCTGGATGTGGAGGAGGTGGGGGCTGGGGCCTGGCTCTGAACCACCTGCTCTCTCCATCCATACTCCTTTTCTCGGCATTGACCTCTCTGGTGTTGTGGATGAGGAAGAAGCTTATGGGGGTGTGTGTGAAGTCTTTTCATGTGACTGCCCAGGTGTCAGTGGTGCATCTGTGTTCTCTTAGGCTCGGTCTGGTTCTATCTGATGCTGAAGGTCTCTGCTGGCAGGCAGGTTTCCACCCACAAGGTGAGTTTGGTTTCCTTACTCCAGCCCTCTCTGTCACCGAGACATCCCCTTGAGAAGCAGATGTGTCTCCCTTTATTTCCTTAGCAGTACCTACCCCAACTCTTTCTCTGATTTGAACATCCCATCAATTGGTTTAGCAACTGCCTGGACATTTTCAGTCCAACTCTGTACTCATTTAACTCATTTATGTGCAGCTGGGGTGCTTTTCTAAACCTTCCAAAGGCTGGGGAGAGCTGGGTTAGGGTGCCAGAGTACTCCACACCTTTAAGCTTCATTGGCATGGGCTGCTTCAGTGCTCTCCATCCTTCATAAATCTTGAGGTCAGAAACAGATACCATTCTCTAGGTTCAAGAATAACCTCTAACCTTTAAAGGGAACCTGTTAAGAACCCTCTTCCTTCTCTCCACACTGTGGGAAATAGACCAGGAAATGATAACATAACACACCTTCCTAGTACCAGAACACTCCCCCAGGAATGCCTAACCTTCTTCTTCCAGGGGATTGTGGGCATGGGCCTGGAGGTTCTGCAGCTCAGAAAGCCTCCATCCAGGAAACCAGATGTCAGTAACTCCATCTTCCTGGAAACTTCAGTCTTCACAATTCACTTTCTTGTCTTCAAGGAGGGGAAAGACTCCCTACCCCTTTATCTTCTTCACAAAGACTGTAGAACCCACTTCATCTGGCTCCCTGGTCCTCTTTTTGGATAGACTGTCTGGTGGGGGATTGGTGGGGACTGAGCAGTTGGCAGAAATTCTGTAGCATGCTTCTAAACAAGTCCTGTAGGGAGGTGTTTGCTCCAGCTCCAGCTGAGGGCAGCTCCTTGTCAATAGGCAATAACTTGTGCCTTTTGCCCTCAGGCTTGGGCCTTAATTCTAATTTCAGGACAAGAAAGAAAATCTCACTTTACCTGCAAATCAGGGTTGTACCCCAGTACTTTATTCAGTGTTTTTCAAGTAGGAAAACTCAATAAACATCGGTTAAGGAATAAATACAGGAGCAGTTTGGATATGTTTAATTTCAAGAAAACATTTAAGAAGCTTCCAAGAGAGATGGAAAATATCTGATAGAACAGAAGGCTATTTAGAGGTTAGAAAGGATTTATGAGAAGAAACCAGGTCCAGGTAATCTGATGTAATTCCCTGCTGACATTCTCTGATGAATATTAATGATTAGAAGACTATATATTAAGATATTGTATGCAATTTAACTCTGGTAGGCTTGTGTATTTTATAAAATAGTAGAGGAAAGGGATTTGGAATCAGTAATAAAGCAAACAGCTAATTAATAGAAATCAAAATCATTTTTTAGGCTGTCTATACAAGATGAAGGTATCAACCATTTCAGCTTGTGTCTTTTTTTTTTAAACGCATTAAACTTGTTATGTGACTGACTTGACCCAATCAACTTGGTATTTTGGAGCCATGGAAACAGAGTTGTAATGTGTTATTGGATGAGACAAAGTAAATACAGATGGGTTTGGGTGTTTATGAAATTTTTTATGTTTCATATGCCTGTTTTTGGGATTTGCTTGTGTAATACAATGGCTAATTCAGATTTCCCTTAAAGTTTTCCCCACTTTTTTTTAAATAGAGAATTATATTTGGAGTAGGGTGGATTTTAGGCAAATTCAGCAAGAAGGAGATGTCCGTTTCTGTTTAATGTGGATACCCGTGCCCTCCAAAATTCAGGGAGATGCTCCATTTCAGACGCATTCCCTACTGAAATTGTATAGCACTCTCTTGCAAGTCTCTCCCACTAGACATGGTAAGATACTTAAAGACTACTTATTTATCTTTGCATTGCCAGCAACTATCACAGAGCCTGGTATACAGTAGGAGCACAATAATGGTTGAGTGCATGAATGAATAATGATTAGGAGCCTCGTGTCAGTCTTACAACCTTAACCTTGGTGTTTGACACATTTAGAGGAAGAGCCCAGTTAACCAAGTACTCTTGAAATTGGTGGTTTTTCCCTAACCCCTGATGAGATTGCCCAGTTCTTTAGCCTGGGAGTCTGCTCTCATTCCTGATAGACAGGATTAGGATTCTCTCCCTAAATGCATATTGCTTGCTGGGGCCCTGCTAACTTCCCAGAACTTGTCAGCCCTCTACCCAGAGACTAAGCCTTACTCTCACAAATAGACTTCTACCACTAGCCACCAATTTCAGACCCATTTCAAACTACTCCCCTTTCTTTGGAACCACTGCAAGACCTTCTGCATGACTGTGACTATTTTCTGAGGCAGGGACACCCATGTTTGTGACTGAAACCTCAACCAGTTCAGAATCTTTGAATGTTGAGTCCAGTTTGAACTGAATTCCATCTTTTGTGCACTATTGGTGACTTGGATTTTTACTGCTGGGACCAATTTCAGCTTGTAGGAGGCCAGTCCTTATTTTGGGTTTCTCTGTGGCTCCAGAACAGTTTGTCTCTAGGTTCCTCCTTTGCCCAAAGCCTGGCATTCAGAACAGATAATGTTCAAGCTGAGGCACTTCTTTGTTGTCCTTTCAGACACCCCTTCTGTCCACCAAGAACTTGCAGCCCAAGCTGCTCTCAGGAGGCCAAGGGGCTCCCAATATGCACTAATCTTACTGCCCTGTTGGCTGGAGTTCTCCCCTTGGTCCAGCATCTGTCTCAATCTCATCATCTCAGGACCATGGTCTGTACTACTTGGGATGATCAGGTAAATTGGACAGTAAATGGTTTATCAGCACTGCAAATTATCAGGCCTCATATATTATATTGAAGCAGTGCCAACATCAGTGAATACATCACCAGAGATGAACTATGTGGTGTTCTTCTGATAAAATACACAGGAATAAGAACAAATGAATTTAAAATGTTGGGCTTGGTATAAACCATTAAATCTTTGGGCTCATCTATGTGACACAGATGATGATGTGATGAAACAACAAACATCTATTGTGAGAAATATTTCAAAGAATGAAAGTCAGTCTGTTTATTTCCAAAGGAAAGAGGGTAATATTGAGAGATTAAGTTAACTGTAAAAAATATGTATTCATCTCCCAGTGAGAACTTTTTGGTCATCTCTGAATAGTTTGAATTCTTCAAAGGTAAGAAAGATACTGTAAGTCTGATGAAATTAACATTTATTGCATCTAAATCCTCTTATTCTTATTGGCTCATCTATGTGATACCCACTTCAGGAGTTTGGTGGCTAATTTATTTTCTTTTGTTTGTATTTCCAATAATGGTTGTCCTAAACTTTCCCCATTTTCCTTACCACCTCAAACACAGTTTACTTCCCTTTCCCATAGCAGATAAAATGAAAGGTTACATTACCGAAATGATTACAACCATCTGATGAACTGTATCTGTATCAATATTTCTTTGCATTTTTACCCAATTTTTCTATTTCCTTCAGACTTTGGAAGAAGCAATATCTCTTTTTGGCAAGACTAATCTACTTTTATGCATAATCTCACCCCTAGTCTCCAGTGAGACAGTGTGACATCATCAAGTGCTTTATCGTTACATACATTATTAGGTCTCTTGTAAAAATAATCATTCATTTGCATTATTTTATCACTTAAAATTGTAGCATTTTATCTCTTCCTTTTCATTGCAAAACTCAGTAGAATAGCTTTTGATCACTGCTTTCCATTCCTTACAAGTTTAACGTAACCATTTCCTAACAAATTGCCATTGGTCTATTAGTCTTGGATGCTCACCTTTCTACTGAAACTGTTTTTTTTCCCCCAGGCTTCATCTTCTTCAACCTCATTGCAATATATGGTACAGCTAATTGCTCTCTTTTCTACAATATCTCTCTTTGCTTTCATAATGCTGTACTTTCACATTCCCTTTCTACATTTTAAAAATTAACAGCTTTATTGAGATTTAATGCAACATACCATGTGAATGAGTTGTAGCTGATGGAATGTGAGTGGAAGTTATGCATGCCATTCTAGGGGTGCATGCTGCAGTGCTATTTTCCATGCCATTTCCCTTTTTGGCTTGATGAAATTAAGCACTGTGAGCCCATCAGAAACATGTTGAAGATGGTAGAGGCACTAGATGGAAGGAAAGAAAGAAGGAGGCCTGGGTCTCTGAATCACCGCTTAGAGGGGAGCCTGCTGCTGATCAGGAACTCTTCCTTGGACTTAATGTGGGCAAGAAATACACTCATTCATGTTTTAGTTTTTTTGTAATAGCAGCTAGTGTTACATTAACTAACAGAAAAATTCATCAGCATATTGAGAGTCAGTTGTGCCAACACTGAATATTATCAATATTTTTATTTCCCAAATTTATGGTTGACAAACTATCTTTCTTTAATTTTTATTACTCTATTACATGACTAAATTTTTTATGTATTTACTCGCATTGTATTTATTTTTTGCAAATTGACTATTACTTTGTTAATGTTTCTCTGAATGTCTTTTCACTATGGATTTGAAAGAGTTCTTTGCTTTTTAAGTTTATAAACTTGTATCTGTCATAAGGATTGTGAATACTTTCTCACATTTTTGTACTGTTGTTATTTTTACTTTTCTTTCTGCAGCATAGAAATTTAATAATGTTATAAAGGAAATTCTGTGGACATTTTTCTTCATGGTTTCTTCCTTTGGTTTCATTTCCACAAAGTCCTTCCCCACCTAAAAATTATATTCTAGTACTTACATTAATTTTTTTAAATAGTTAAAGGTTTAAACAGTTTAGAATTTAGTTTAGCATAACATTCTTTTTGTCTCTAACATGCAGTCCCAAATCTTACTCAAAGCAGGCACTTACATATTTGTTAAATTTGATTAAGTCCCCTTAAAAAAGTTTAGGGTCAGATTAGATCAGTGGTTCTCAATGCAGTCCTCAGACTAGCAGCATCAGCTTCATCTAGCAACTTGTTAGAAATGCAAATTGTTGAGGCCCACCCCACACCTGCTAAATCAGACATGCTAAAGATAGGGCCTAGCAATATGTGTTTTAATAAGATACAGGTGATTCTGCTGAAGTTTGACAATTGCTGGGCTAGATAATATCTAAGGCTATTTCTAGTCCAAATATATTAGAAGAACATGTTTTTCCCATGTTAACGAAGGCCATTCCTGTGGAAACATGATTTTCCCCTTATTTTTAGTCAAGGAGGAAATAGAGACAAATATGCCCAAGACTAACTCTGCTGGGGCAAAATCACAATTGCGATGAGCACATCCTTTGGTCCTTAGTTTATTCTCTTTGCCCATCCGCAACTTGCTGCTTCTGTTTTCCTTGGAGGCCTTGATTACTTATGGAGCTTCCTCTAGAACATCGCAGGCAGAACATTGTATAAAGGCCTTCCAGCTCTCCCTTGCTATCAAACTGCCAAAGCTCCTTATCTCCAGGGCTCTTATCCCAAACTGCTGTCCTGGAGGGAAGTGTTCCAACCACCTGAGGGCTCTTGGTGCAGGTGTCTCGAGTGTCAACTTATGTGAAGACCATGCACCTCTTAATGGCTGGCCAGGTCTCTGCTCTGTCACTGGGCATTTGTGAGGCACCCTTGCAGCAGTCTCCTCTCTGTCCTCTCATCCTGCCACTGGCATCTCTGGATCTAGAGATGCAATTTTCTAGGGTTAAAAAACTCTTCTGATCATGTTCCAGTGATATTAGAGATCTTAGAGTCTTGGCAAGTACTCTTGATTTATTTTCCTCCAATTCCTGTCTCCACTTATCCATCAACTTGAAAATATTAGTCTTTCCTTTTGTCCTTTGTAGTCTTGCAAGACCCATCAGGAAGAGTTTAACATTAGACATTAGACTGGAGTCCACCATTTAACAGCATAATATTATTTATTTCCACCTCAAGGTTAAGGAGAATCAGTCTTAATAAAACCTCAGTCTTTACCTTCTGCAGAGTAGTTGAGGAGATGTTTCTATTCTATCCCAGGGGAGGAGGATGGTGGGGGTGGGTGCTGGTCACATTCCTTTAAATATGGACTAAGGAACTTCTTTTGCAGCAAAAAAAGAAAAAAAATCGTCAAAAACAAGTTGAGAGTTCTAGCTCTTTCAACGTCTGATGCTGATCTTTGGCACATACTCAGATATCAAAAGTGGTATTAACCATGTCAAGGATATGAGGTTATATTAAGTGTGTTTGTGTGGAGGGAATACTGAGTGAGGTTTGGTTGGTAGGTGTAGGGATTTGGGCAAGAGGAGTAAGAACACTACTCAACCCATAGACAGAGACTAGTTTATCTCTTTTGTATGTGTGTGTGTGTGTGTGTGTTCATACTTTAAATAGTCCCAGAATGGTGCGTGTGAGTGTGTGTGTTTGTGCTTATGGGGAACCCAGAAATGCCAATCCTATTTCTTGAGGATAAGACTGCTGTAGAGCAGGTCTTGGAGAATATTCTGGCCTGAGAATTGAGGAGAGTGCTTTGGAATTCCAGTTTCACACCCAGGCTCACATTTGGAAAGAAATATTTGGTTTCAACCTGACAACACTCACACTGCTGCCGTTTCCAGCACTGTTAATATTAAGGAGCTTGTGTTTGGGGGTGGGGGTGGAGAGGGAGGAGGAGAATTGGCAGGCTGAATATGCTGATCTTTTCACACGCTCATCTTTTCCTGCCTCTCTGTGGCTGCAGTCTGGTTTGCTCGCTGTCTCCAAGGGAGCTGTTCTGCGCTGTCTGCGGCGCGTGTCAAAGTCGCCTTGCACAGCCAGCAACGTTCCCGGCCTTGACACCTCATCCCTCATCTTTCCTCAGATCTCTTCAGCCTACCCTGTCTGCAACGCCAACAGCTAATAGCAGACTGTGGGAAAGGCAGTGACGGCAATAGCTGTTCGGCATTTATTTTACCTTTGGTTGTTTTTGCTGTACAGAAAATTCCAGGACTGATGAGGTTTGGGTTCTGGGGGAGAGACAGAGGAAAGTACAATGGGTTTGGAGGAAGGCAGAACTCTGAAATCTGCCCTTCCTCATCCTATGACACAATGCAATTTGGGGCACGTAGACTTTGGCAGTGATTTAATGCCTCCTTTGTTTGGATGTTTGCCCATTATAGCGGGTTTGACAGTGTGCATCGTGAGTTGTATGCAGTCCCCAAGGCTCAAAGATATATGTTTCCTGCAAATATCATTCCCAAGATCTTTTATAAATTCAGGGACAAAAAGAGAGTTAGGCTCCTACCATCATTTACAATTTTGTTTCTTCATTCTTCTCGTTACTAAAGTGACATCCAGTAGCACCTGCTTACACAGCTCAGTGCTATAAAGGAGGACCACGTAGAAACAGATGCTGCCCTGCCCTTCAGGAACTTGTAGTCCAAGACAGATGCCCAGCTAGAGAAAAATGTTGTTTCTGTGTCTGTTTCTTCTCTGTTACCTGGCATGAGCCTGTCATAGTGGATGGGTACATAAACTTCATACAGGATCCCTGACCCGTTTTGGTCATTTACTAGTTGTGTGACCTTGGGCAACCCATTTAACTCTCTGAGTCTCAACTTCCTTATCTGTAAAGTGGGTATAACAATGAAGCCTATGTTACAGGTTTGTAAACTAAGCTGGCCTCGACAGTGAGTGTTTAATTCCCGATAGTTGCTGTCGACATTCTGGAAAGTGAGTCTAAGCATATGTTTGTGGGCATCAAGTTTCCTGTGATCTGTGTGGATGGATTCACAGCCCCAGATGAATACAAAGGGGTTAAGTTTTTGAAACATTCCTTCATATTTGCAATCCTCTTTTCCAGTGCCTCATCTGTATTCCTTCTGCCATTGAATCAAGTTATGGAGTTAGCATGAAATGCTTATCAACTTACCCACATAGGTCTGAGGTTATCTGTGAAGGTTAGTATAAATATAACACCTCAATTAACTGAATTCTACTCCTGGGTGCTTTGCTGGGTGGTGATCTTATGATTGATTCCCCTTGACTTAGGTTAGTAATGGTTGCAGTTTTTGCATCGACGTGGCTTTTGGAGAGGGTTCCGTATGGATACCTTTTTCTATTAACAAATGCTGTGCTTTAAATATCATGTTCTTTGGTGCATGTATGTCTGCAGTATTTTAAGTTGATAATTGGTTTGTTCCTGAATACTAGTATCATCCATTATAATTAAATTGAAGAACGCTGCTACAGATTAAATGATAATTATGTTTGATCCTTTTGTTTAATGAGTTAGTATTGGCTATATTTATACTAGATGCAGTTCAAATAGAATGGTTGATGGGTGTGATGAGATTCTTTTCATATAAATGTTTCACTAATCTTGTAGTCCACAGGCCAGTTTTCCATTACAGGCTCAGGTAGGTGCTCTTGTAATTTTTTTCTGAGCAGGAAAATGAGCCTTCTGATGCTACCCTGGTGTTCCTGTCCTCAGAGAGTCATCTAACAGCCTCTTATAAAGTTCTTCATACTTTTCAAAGCCCTTCCCTTGAATTCCATGAAACTGATACCCATTTTTAGCTTCCATCTCCTTGTTTCCATATGAGGACAAATGCCAACTACTCAAGGATGTGAGGGAAAAGTGGGGCTAATTCTTTGGAATGTTAAGCATTTTTCCTTAAGAGTTTAAAGGTTCAGTATACTGTGAAAGCATAGGGCCATTTTTGGAAGAAGAGAAGGAAGATGGAATTCACAGACTTGGCATTCATTCACATTCCAGAAACTGGAGTGTCTGCGTGTGTGTGTGAGTGTGTGTGTGTGTGTGTGTGTGTGTAATCTTCATAGTTCTATTAATCATATTCTACCTCCTTGAATTGTTTCTTAATTGATTTATGTTATTGCAACAAGATTATAAGTGACTTGGGGTCAAATATACTTTTTTAGAGCTTTATTTTCCTCAAAATGCTTAGTACAGTGTAGGGAAATTGTAGGTACTCTGTGGATTCTTGCTGAATTAAACTGAGACGTGTTCTCTGCTCCTCATCACCTATCTAACATTAGGTTGCATCAGGTTGACTTGTGGGAGCTTGCTCGTGATGCCTGTTCCATGGCTAGTAAGGCAAATGCTTACTAGAAGGAGGATCAATGAGAATCAAACAAATTCAGGTTGGGATAAATGGACTAGGCCCTTTTTTGATACCTAATGGCTCCAAATTAGTTTTTAGCAATGGAATCCTATTAGCTAATTCACAAAGTGGTATATGCTCTAAAACATATGAATTGCTTAAAGATGATAAAAATTCCTGAGACAGAGTTGATGTCTGTTACAAGGTAGTATGGGCCAGTTGGGAGCAGTTTCGAGAATGGTGACCCTCCTAACCAAAGCTTGGGTTGGGGATAAGGAGAGCTAACCGTCCCCATGTAGATGCCCATGTAGCATACTTTGGCACTGGAATTTGAGAATATTTTCTGTAGCCTAATCACTGTTAAGGTTAGCACTTACTTGCTTTGGGTAAAGGGCATCGATAAACAAGGGGCTGTGGGGCAATAGGTGCATCAAGTACTTTAAAAGAAACCAATATCCCGTTACTAAATATGTCCCTACTTATGTCCCTACTCATTGGGCCAACTTCTCCCTGTTGAGCCAGGGATGGTCATGGAAACTGGTTTCTCATGAGTTCAGGTGTTTTATCCTTTTTGTGCTTCTTCAGTTTCTCTGAGGTCGCGTGGCATAAGCCTGATTACCTGGTGGAACTTGCTTGAAGCATTTGTTATCTTAGTTATGGAGTGAACCAGGAAAATACTGATTTGTTGCCTGTTTTAAGGGACTTTGGAGGAAACAGCAATATCATGAAGGCGTGTGATCCTTGGTTCCACTCTCCTGATGCTTAGTTCATGACTAAGAGTTTGGGGGACTTGTTTTCCTATCACCATTCACTACCGCCTAACTGTAGTAGACCTCTGGGGGAAAAGAAAGACAAATTCTCTCTTGTGTGAAGAAAGAGGGAGGCTATGTAGATTTGTGTGAAACACTGAAAATGGGACATGTTGATGACTGAAAATACATGCTGACAATGCCATTTCTAGAGTGGGAAAGTTTTATTTTATAATTTCCAGAACTCAAAGGACTTGGTGTTTTACTCTGAGTTTTAATTTATTGGTGTTCTACACATGCTAGTGAAATGCTGACCTTCTGGGAAGTATACTTTGAGGCCTACGACAGCAATAAAACAGAATTCATAATTTTCTAACTGGTCTTAAAAACCCTATATTTACAGCAATGTACTGAAAGAACAGTGTACTGAGGTAACCCAAGAACTTTGTGACTTCACTAATGGGAATATGAATGGTGGTTTAGGAATCCGGTAAAATCAGGCCCTTATGCTGGGGTCCCTTTAGTTTGCTGATGCATCTGTATGGTACCTTTTAGGCATTTGGCAAAACTTGCCTCCTTAGGTTGAGTGTTGTCTTAACATCCTTTCTTTGTTTTGTTTTTAAATTGTATATTCCCAACCTTAGAACCTGATAAATTCCAAATTCTGACTATAAAATAACTCACTAAAATAATAATGTTTTAAAAATTATTCAGTTTAAAGATTTTCTTCCTCGCATTTTATGGATTTTTCTAAAAATTAAACTGTCTAACATGAAAAGCCAACTTAAAAATCCTGTTTAGGAGATACTAGATCAGATTCTGTCATTGCTTACAAAGATGTGATATTTTGAAATATTATCTTCAAAATATTTTAAATGAGTTAGATATATTACCCAGTTTTCTTATGCTTACGTTTTTAATCGTTAATCTTATAAATTAATAAGTGTTAGTCAAGACTCTGGAAAAATTTTAGCAGTTAAATAGGTGGCTATACATTGGAGATTTGTACTATGGTTAGCATGTTTGCTTACCTTACCAATAAATTTATAAGACTACAATATTGTCATACTGATTATTTTGCTGAGTTTATTTTCTACTAATTCTTCTTCTTAATTTAGTTTTTTTGAGTGTCAGTTTCCATCAGATCTTGGCCATCCTTTGTAAGCCTCCACAACACAAAAATGATTAACTGTTTTGTAAATGTTAGGCAGTAAACTCATACATGAAGATATAACAATAAACTCTTCTTTCTAAAGTTGCACAATGTTAATACATTTGGCCTCAAGAAATTCATGTTTCTGCAAGGATTGTATAGGTATTAGTGTTACAGGTTACTAGGTAGGTTTTAGCTGTTAATCTTATAGTGAGCATATGGTTGAAAAGCCCCCACCAGGCATGAGCACAGGCAGTTCTTTGAGACTTTCAGTCATCCTTGCTGGGGTTGGTTTGCCTCTCTGATTTTACCTTCTATTTTCTGAGGTGGAACCTGGGGTTTTCATGTCACTCCTTGACTTCACTCCTGTACTTCTGACTTGGGCTTGGTGATCTTACTCAGTCGTGCTAGGTTTCTGGACTAGTTTTTGAGCAGCTGCATCAGCTATTCCTCACATCATGATGGCCAGGTTTCCTAAGTCAGTAGGCAGCTTGACCTGAATTCTTTATTGCCTGTGCTCCACTCTATTGAACTTGGACTTGTGGATCTGATCTGTGTTTCGGTTTCACTAGTTCCATGAGAGCAGGGCCTGACCCCTAGACAGTAGCAGTCTAATACCTTCAGAAATGAGCTGTGGAAACCAAAGCAAGGAGGTTTCAATGGAATCCTGGAGCAAAAGCTTTAGTATAGGTGATAACACGTGTACGTTTTCTTGTTCTTTTGTTTAAATATTTTGTATTGAGTTTGAGTAAAGTAAATCACAGCTTCTTTCCTGATTTTCTTTTAGGATGTGCTTTTCAGGATGGAGAAAACATTCTTATATTTTTGGAGAAAGACTGAAATATAGTGGTTGAAATAAAAAAAAAATCACTGGAAGGTAACCAATTGTGAGGTAACTACATGATTTGAAGTCATGTAGTTTTGATTGGAGCCTGGTTTGAAACGTGGTAACTCAAGTACTATAGGCAAATCAAATCAGTGGGCATTTTATTAATTTGGTTCATAAAAAGGGAGTCAATCAGTATCACACCTCAGGGAATATTCACATGAGATCAGAGTCAAATATGACTAATGGAAAGGAATTTCCAAGAGTAACTCAGCATAGTGCCAAATTAAAGAGCAAATACACCTGAGGAGCTAGAAGTACTAAGGGAAGCTTAGAGATTTTTCAGGAAGCTGAAGACCCAGAGGGCCTCAGGGTCAGAGACTAGAAATAGGAAAAGATAGATGAATTTTCCTATGCCCAAAGGGAAGTTATCATGGAAGGCAGCATTAAAAAACAAGAAAAATAAGAAAAAGATGTATTAAAAGTGTTCTGGGAATCTGAGTCCTGCTTCTGAGATGAATGGTTGGGAGCTGTGTTTGGGAGAGGAGGATCTGGAGGCCACCAAGGGCCACGAAACTGAGGGAGAGATGAAAATGTGGGCAGGGCAGGAACTTAGATTGAATGCTGAGAGAAGCTGGATTAAGTGACAAACTGGCAGGACTTCGAGAAGATACAAATGTTGGTTGGGCAGTAATGTTAGTAGACAAAGGGGTTGAAAAATGTAGGCTGAGGTTTTAGTGAACTCTGGGGTGAATCTTGAAGACACCAAATGAGAACACTGTGAGTGAAGAATGCATTTACTAGTTTGGTCCGCAGATGTGTTTTGAATATCCGCTATGTAACACAACCTCTATTGACATTTTGGGAGAACACAGTAGTAAATGAATGCATAATTCATAGTAAACACTCAGTATGATCATGGTGTAGCTTGGCACCTAATAGACACCCGGGACAGACTTGTTGATTGCCTTCTTTTGTGCCTTGGTCACAGCAGAGTGCTGGCCCCAGTTCATCCCTCCCAGGAGAGCCACTTGTTAGCATCTCTTCCCAGCTCTGTGTTCTGTGCCACGGAAGCGTGAAATCAGCCATGGTGGGAGTATTTACATTATAGAAATTGGCCAAGACTACAAATCAGTGTTCCTCCTTCTTCCCACTCCCACCACACCCCCAGTTAAACTTTCATCAGCTCACTGTACGAAAGCAATTTAATGTAGCAGTTTAATTTAACACATATTAATTGAGCACTTCATAAGTAGAAATCCATGTTCTGGGTGCTTCTCCTGATTTCAAAACAATATTATGGAAATCTTTATATTAGTTAGGATTCTCTAGGGAAACAGAATCAACAAGAGATATCTATAAACATGAGATTTATAAAAGTGTTTCATGCAACTGTGGTTATGCATGAGTCCAAATTCTGTGGGACAGGCAGTAAACTGGCAACTCCAATGAACTTGTTTGATGAACTCCTCAGGCAACAAACTGGAAGCTTTGATGAACTCCTCAGGAAATGCTTTGCTGGTCAGCCAAAGAAGTGAAGGTCTTTTATCTGTCTTGCTTAAAAGTCTTTAACTGATTGGATTAAATCCAGCTGGTTGCATTCTCTCATTGTGAAAGACACACCCTTCTTGATGTAATCAGTCACAGCTGCAGCCAATTGACTGATGATTTAATAGACCAGCCGTCTGGTTTATTAAGCAGCCACAAATGTCCTTGCAGTAATGGTTAGGCCAGTGGTTGCTTGGCCAGACACCTGGATACCATCACTTGGCCAAGTTGACACATGAAGCTAGCCACCACAGTCTTCCATTTCTAAATAATTTGATGTTTTAGATGGTTTGAAGCTCTCCTTTTGTAACCAGTGCCATAGTTTAGAGTGATGGTATGCCTCCAAGTTCCTAGGGAATGAGAATGCAATACTATCTCTTGTTTGTGAAAAGTCTCCCTGGATTTGGAGTGTCAGCAATATGTCCTATGGACATGCAAGGGAAGACCCTGCTCCTTCTCCCTTCTAAAGCTCCTACAAGAGATGTACTTACCTTTAAAAAGCTGAGAAATAGTAACCTGGCACTGTTCTTTGTTTGGCTATTCTGATAATGATACAGGGTGGAAATTTGGAATCAGTGATTATCTAGGTGATAAGGATGGCCCTTTCATTGTTCTTCCTGTGAAAAATCAAAGAAAATTTTGTTTCTTCCCATCTCTGGTAAATCTATAAAGGCTTCCCTTCGTAAGTCTTTATCAACAGGATCTCAGCCCCACTCCTTCTGAGGTTAGATACTCAGAGTTGTTTAGTATTTGCAATTTTATATACACAAATTCTCTAATGTTGAGATTAGAGACTGAATCACCTCACTGATCTGCTAATGCCAATTACTTCTGAAACAGCCAGACTGGAGACAGATAACAGTCCCCTGATGACTGATTAAAATATGGTAACCTGAAAATTAAGTGTCTGGTTTTGAGTGCAGATATAGCACAAAGATTTGTCATCTGAATAGACTCAGATTGAATGCTAATGTTGGGGAAACTCATGAAGAATAATACATAACTCTTATATTCCCCCAGTACAAGTTAAAGAGAAAGAACTTCACACTTAAAGTCAGGAAAATTGGCATTGAAGTCTTTTACAGCAAACTTTCAAGTCATAAAGCCTACTAATGAGAGGCAGAAGTCGAAATAGCAGGACTAAGGATGACATAAAAACTTCAATGATGGTACCCCCTTAGTTTAATTTTACCATTTGTTTTGTGCTTCTCAAATAGTATTATATATAACTCACTGTTTTCATAAGGGAGCAAGAAGGCTTGCCGTTATGGGCTTATTTCATTTGGTCCATGCTTCTGTCTCCAGGTTCCAGGTATTAACCAGAATTTGGACAGTGACCTTTTTTTAAAATGTAATTTTATTGAGATATATTCACATACCAAACAATCCATCCAAAGTATACAGTTGTTGGTTCACAGTATCATCACATAGTTGTGTATTCACCACCATGATCATTTTTAGAATATTTGCATTACTCCATAAAAAGAAATAAAAAGTAAAAAGAAAATCCCAAACATCTCATACTCATTATCCTCCTTGCCCCCACTATTGGCCACAAGTTTTGTAGTCTACCCAGTTTTAAAACTTGCAATAGAGGTAGGTAAACTAAGACAGTGCAATATTGTCAGAGATAAATACATACATTAATGGAACAGAACAAAAACATATAGAGGCAGATCCATACAAACATGGGAAACTGACCTTTTTTTTTCCCCTTTATTTTGCTATATGGTTACACAATCATTATCAAAGATCAAAACTACTGGATTACATTTCAGCAACTTCAGGTGTTTCCTTCTGGCTATTATAAACACTAGACACTAAAACGAATTATCTATATAGTGAGTCAGTAGTCATAATCATTTGTTAAATCCTAATTTCTTAGTTACACCTCCTCCCTGTAATTTGATCATTCTCTCAATCTTTAGGGATATCTTGGCAATGACTTTTTTAAGTTCTTCATGCTAGAAAGGGATGTTGACTTTATGGGGTAGAGGAATGAACCTGGTTGATGTTCTTGGAGAGACTGGTACCTCTGGGTTTCAGGGATAATCTGGCGTAGAATCAATCTGGAGGCCTAAAGTTTCTGAAAGAATAAACTTTCTAAGAAAAACTTTTATAGAAACTTAGATAATGCCCAGGGCACTCCCTAGGGTTTTCAGGAATATTGTTGGTTGGGGCTTGGCACACTGTAGTAGTTTCCAGTATCCAGCTAAAGCTTGCATAAAAGTAACCTCCAGAATGACCTCTTGACTCTACTTGAAATTTCTTAGCCACTGAAACTTTATTTTGTTCCATTTCTTTCCCCTCTTGTGGTCCAGAAGGTAGTCTCTGACCCACAATGTCAGGGCCAGGCTCTTCCCTGGGAGTTGTGTCCCATGTAGAGGGGAGGATAGTGAGCTTATTTGCAGAGTTGGGTTAGAGAGGCCACCTCTGAGCAACAAAAGAGGCCCTCTGGGGGTGACCCTGAGGCATAGTTACAAGCAGGCCTAGCTTCTCTATTGCAGAAATGAGTTTAATAAGGGCAAACCTAAGATCAATGGCTTGGCTTATTCAGTTGGGAGTCCATAATGTTTGAGAGAATATCAGGAATTCCCCAGACGTGGAAGTTTAATAGTTCCACATTTTCCCCCAGTCCCTCAAGAGGACTTTGCAAATACTTTTTTATTTTCTGCCCAAAACTCTCTGTGATGTAGCTGGGTATTACATTTACCTGTACAGAATAGTAAGATCTCATTCTAGGTTCCATGTAATTAGGTTGTTTAAATAAACTGACCAAAATAAACACACAAACAAATAAACTGACCAGTTTAAATTAGATAATGTGATACAAAAAAATTTAAATTTTGGACTAAATTGACATCTCTTCCTTTGGTCTCACACAGCAGTTGAAGTCTTAAAATACAGACAGTATCATCCTTTGCCCTGTATTCTGATTTGCCTTAGTACTAACCAGGTATTAGCTTCTTTAACAGCTGCTGTATGGAGAAATGCTGACTTTCAGAGCTACAGAACTATAATGCTGAGTCTCAGGTGTCACACAGATACCCAGTGTATCAGGGAACTACCAGGTTATACACAAGGAGAACAGCATCTCAGAATGTAGATATAATAGTTAAAAATTAGGAATAGGTGTGACTGCTATAAGAACTTACAATCTAGGAACCTTTACAGTGAGCCTTATTTGAACATTCTGTACTCTTTAATCATCGATTGCCCAGTCTCTGCCCACCTTCTATCCCCTGTTAACCTATCCTCTCAAATTCAATTCTCAGAGTTTGCTTATTATAGTTAGTTTACATTAGTGAGACCGTATATTATTTGTCCTTTTGTTTCTGGCTTATTCCACTCAACATAAATGTCCTCAAAGTTCATTCACCTAGTTGCATGCCACACGACTTTATTCCTTCCTGCAGCCATTCAATATTCTGCCATATGTATACCCAGCAGGTGGCCCTTCCATTCATCATTTGATGTATTCTTATGCCACCTCCATCTGCTGCAAATCATGAAATAATGCCGCCATAAACACCAGTGTGCAAATGCCTATTCATGGCCCTACTTTCAGTTCTTTCAAGTATACCTAATAATGGGGTTGTAGGATCATGTGGCAATCCTATATTTAGCCTCCTGTGGAACCATCAAACTGCCCTTCAGAGGAACTGCACCATTCTACTTCACCACCAACAGTGAATATGTATATCTCTCTCTCCACATCTTCTCTAGCACTTGTATCCTTCTATTTATTTTTTAATAGTTTTCTTCACATACCTAATGTTTCCCAGTATAATCACAGTTATACATTCACCACCACAATCTATATTAGAACATTTCCATTTCTTCTGCAAAGAAAGAAGAGGAGAAAAGAAAAAAAAAGATAAAAAAAATAAAGGAGAAACCACCACCACAACAGGAATCCCATACCCCTTCCTATATCCTCCTCTTATTCACTTTTAGCTTTGGTATATTGCCTTTGTTACAATTAATGAAAGCACACTACAATGTTACTGTTAACCCCATAGACTCTAGTTTGCATTAATTGTGTTTTTTCTATAAACCATCCCATTTTAAACACCCTGCAATGGTGACATTCAATTGTTTTCCCTCAAGTAAAAACTTACATTTGTACATTTAATCACCATCATTGTCCATTCTAGGTTTTGCTATGTTATACAGTACCAGTTTTATCCTCTATGTTTCTTTCTGGTGTCATGTGTGCCCTTAGTCTTTCTCTTTCAACCATATTCACACTCAGCTTTGTTCTTATTACGTACAATATTGTGCTACCATCACATAGTATTGTGCTATCCATTTCTGGATCTTTACAAACAATCTTGTTAATATTCTATACTCCTTCAGCATTAAGTGCCCAATCTCTACCCTCTTTCTGTCTCCTGATAACCTGTGTTCTCAACCTTAACTCTCAGAGTTTGCTCATTACAGTTAATTCATATTAGTGAGACCATACAGTATTTCTGCTTTTGTTTCTGGCTTATTTCACCCAACATAATGCCCTCAAGGTTCATCTAGTTTGTTGGATGCATCATGACTTTATTCTGTCTTACAACTGTGTAATATTCCATTGAATGCATATATCACAGTTTGTTTATCCATTCCTCCATTGATGGACATTTGGGCTGTTTCCATCTGTTGGCAATCATGAATAATGCTATAAACATCAGTGTGCACATGTCTGTTCATGTCCCTGTGTTAGGTTCCTCTGAATATGTATCTAGTAATGGGATTGCAGGATCATATGACAATTCTATATGTAGCTTCCTGAGGAACTACCAGATTGCCTTCCAGAGTGGTTCACCATTCTATATTCCCACCAACAGTGAATGAGTGTACTATTTCTCCACATCCTTTTCAGCACTTGTAGTCTTCTATTTTTTTGATAATGGCCATTCTAGTAGGTATGAGATGATACCTTATTGTGGTTTTGATTTGCATTTCCCTAATAACTAGTGAAGTGGAACATCTTTTCATATGTTTTTGAGCCTTTTGCATTTCCTCTTTGGAGAAGTGTCTGTCCATGTCTTTTGCCAATTTTAAAATTGGGTTATTTGTCCCTTTGTTGTTGAGTTGTAGGATCTCTTTATATATTCTGGATGTTAAACCCTTATCTGATATGTGATTTCCAAATATTGTCTCCCAATGCATAGGCTGCTGTTTAACTTTCCTGACAAAGAACTTTGATGCAGAGAAGTGTCCAATTTTGAAGAGATCTCATTTATCTATTTCTTCTTTCATTGCTTGCACTTTGTGTGTAAGGTCTAGGAAACCACCTCCTATAATAAGATACTTAAGATATTTCCCTACACTTTCTTCTGAAAGTTTTATGGTTTTAGCTCTAATGTTTAGGTCTTTGATCCATTTTGAGTTAATTTTTGTATAAGGTGTGTGAGAGGTGTTCTCTTTCATTCTTTTGGGATGTGGATATCCAGTTCTCCAAGCACCATTTGTTGAAGAGGCTGCTCCCCCCAGTTGAGTTGACTTGACTGCCTTATTGAAGATTGAATGTCCATAGATGAAAGGTCCACCTATGAGCACTCAATTCGGTTGCACTGGACAGTCCATCTATCTTTAGGCCAGTACTTTGCTGTTTTGACCACTGTAGCTTTGCAATATGCTTTAAAGTCAGTTAGTGCAAGACCTCTCACTTCATTTTTCTTTCTCAAGATGTATTTAGCTATTTGGGGCATCCTGCCGTTCCAAATAAATTTGAGTATTGGTTTTTCTATTTCTGCAAAGTAAATTGTTAGGATTTTATTTGATATTGCATTGAGTCTATAAATCAATTTGTGTAGAACTGACATCTTAACTATATTTAGTTTTCCAATCCATGAACATGGTATGTCCTTCCATTTATCTAGGTCTTCCTTGATTTTTTTAGTAATGTTTTGTTGTTTTCTATGTATAGGTCTTTTTTTATGTCCTTGGTTAAATTTATTCCTAAATGTTTGTTTCTTTTGGTTGCTATTTGTGACAGCTTGGATGTATTATGTCCCCCAAAATGCCATGTTCTTTGATGCAATCTTGTCGGAGCAGATGTATTAGTGTTGATTAGGTTGGAATCTGTTGATTGAGTGTTTCCATGGAGATGTGACTCAATCAACTGTGGGTGAGAGCTTCAATTGGATAATTTCCATGGCAGTGTTACCCCACCCATTCAGGGTGGGTCTTAATAAAATGACTGGAGTCCTATAAATGTGTTCGCAGACAGAAGGAGGCACTACAGCCAAGAGAGACACTTTGAAGAATGCACAGGAGCTGAGAGTGGAACTGGAACACAACATGGGATCAGCAGATGCCAGCCATGTGCATTCCCTGCTAACAGAGGTTTTCCAGATGCCATTGGCCTTTCTTTGGTGAAGTATACTTCTGTTGATGCCTTCATTTGGACATTTTTGTGGCCTTCAAACTGTAATTTTGTAACCAAATAAACCCCCTTTATAAAAAGCCAATCCTTTTCAGGTGTTTTGCATAATGGCAGCATTAGCAAACCAGAATACTACTATAAGTAAAATTTTTTCTTGATTTCCTCCTCAGATTGCTCATTACTGGTGTATGGAAATACTACTGATTTTTGTGTGTTGATCTTGTATCCTGACACTTTACTATACTTGTTTATTAGCCCTAGAAGCTTTACTGTAGATTTTTTGGAATTTTCTACATATGAGATCATGTCATCTGCAAACAATGAAAGTTTTACTTCTTTCTTCCCAATTTGGATGCCTTTTATTTCTTTTTCTTGCCTAATTTCTCTAGATAAAGCTTCTAGCAGTGTTAAATAACAGTGGTGACAGTAGGCATCCTTGTCTTGTTCCTCATCTTAGAGTATGATGAGTATGATGTTAGCTGTGGGTTTTTCGTATATTCCATTTATCATGTTGAGTAAATTTCCTTCTATTCCTTTCCTTTTTCCAACCTTTCACTTTCAGTCTATGTTTGTCCTTGTGTCTAAAGTGAGTTTCTTGTAGACAGCATATAGATGGGTCCTGTTTTTTAATCCATTCTGCCAGTCTGTGTCTTTTTATTGGGGAGTTTAATCCATTTACGTTTAGTGTTATTACTGTAAGGGCAGTACTTTCTAGTACCATTTTGTTTTTTGGAATTTATATGTCATATCTTATTTTTTCCTCTCCTTTTACCTTTCCTGATAATTTTCATTTCTTCACTCTTCTCCAACTCTCTCCTGTCTTTTCCTATCAGCCTGTAGCACTCCCTTTAGTATTTCTTGTAGTGCCAGTCTCTTATTCACAAACTCTCTCAGTGTCTGTTTGTCTGAAAATGTTTTAATCTCTCCCTCATTTTTGAAGGAAAGTTTTGCTGGATATAGAATTCTTGGTTGGCAGTTTTTCTCTTTCAGTATCTTAAATATATCATTCCACTGTCTTCTTGCCTCCATGGTTTCTGCAGAGAAATCTGTACATAGTCTTATCAACCTTCCCTTGTATGTGATGGAACGCTTTTCTCTTGATGCGTTCAGAATGCTCTCTTTGTCTTTGACATTGGACAATCTGACCAGTAAGTGTCTTGGAGTAGGTCTGTTGGGATCTATTCTATTTGGGGTACGTTGTACTTCTTGAATCTCTAATTTTCTGTCTTTTATAAGAGTTGGGAAATTTTCAGTGAATATGTCTTCTATTACTCTTTCTGCCCCTTTTCCCCTGTCTTCTCCTTCTGGGATACCCATAACATGTATACTTGTGTGTTTCATGTTGTCACTCAGCTAGACCCTGCTCATATTTTTCCATTTTTTTCACTATCTGTTCTTTTGTGTGCATGAATTCGAATGACCTGTCTTCCAGTTCACTGATCCTTTCTTCTGCCTGTTCAAATCTACTGTTGTGTCCCTCCATTGTGTTTTTCATCTCCTCCATTGTGACCTTCATTCCCATGAGTTCTGCCATTTGTTTTTTTAAGTTTATGAATTCTTCTTTATGGTCATCCAGTGTGTTCTTTATATCCTTCAGCTCTTTTGCTATATCTTCCTTCATTTCATCAAATTTATTTAGCATTAGTTGCCTCCACTCCTGTGTCTCAGCTGAGCTATTAGTTTGTTCCTTTGGCTGGTCCATGTTTTCGTGTTTCCTGGTATGGCTTGTTATCTTAAAAATGTCTAGGCATCTGATTTTCTTGATTAGTTTATTTTGGAGCTTGTTTTCTATCTTTTACCTAGACGTTTTCTTGTTGGTTGGCTTTGTTCTCTGGCCTCTGTTATTCAGTTCAACTTATTCTAGAGCTCTAACTTAGGTTCTATTTAGTTGATCAGAATTTTTCCCCTCTTGTTTTTTCTGTTTCTTGCTCTGCCTCTATGTAACCTTTTTGTGAGTGGGTCTCCTCAGATATGGTCGACCCTAGTCAGATTTTCCCAGTCTAGTGAGGCCCAGGTCTCATTGGGAGGGTATGGAGTTTTCCTGAGAATGAGACCCTCCTATGAGGCCTTTAGAATTGGTGCTTTTCCTCTCCTGTCCAGCAGGTGGCGCCGGCCAGCCCACAGCTCCCCCACCAGTGTAAGGAGGTATGTAGACTTTAGTTCTCCTGGTGACTCTGATCCTGTCAGGGGCGTGGCTGACTGAAGCCGGAATCTGAATTCCAGCCCCTGGGGTCTGAATTCCCAGAAGGAGAACTGCCAGTTGAGCTGGACCTCCCTCCACTCTCCCAATCCTCAGAACTCCAGTTGTCTCTCAGGGGCACTATTCCCTTCTCCCCTCTCCTCTTTGGGGCCTCTCCAGGTAGATTCCTTGGTCAGCCTGAGTTGCCAATTAAAGACAGGGGTGGAGGCCTTCAGTAGTGAATACAGAACTCAAAGACACTGTGGGCACTCTCTCTCCCCCCAAGCCCAGCCCAGTCCCCCAACCTGTGCTTTCCGATAGAAAATAACCACATATATTACTTTTAGATTAAAAAAAAAAAAAATAGAAAAGAAAAACAAGAAAAAGAAAAAAGAAAAAATAAAGTAATAATAATAAACTAATCAAGAAAATCAGATGCCCAGACAACTTAAGATAACAAGCCATACCAGGAAACACGAAAACATGGACCAGCCAAAGGAACAAACTAAATAGCTCAGCTGAGACACAGGAGTGGAGGCAGCTAATGCTAAAGCATTTAAAGATATGCTTTGGGCTATTGTCTGATAATTACTCTCCAACAGCTTCAGTTCCACCCCTGCCGGGGGCTATTGAAATGCAAAAAGATAAAGAATCCGTGAGAAGCCAGAAGGGACAAAATGTAGGGGGAAAAAAATGGCTTTTTTGGAGTCTGGGAATGGGTGCCCGCTTTTACATGCCCCCACTTCTCGGAGCCCAGCCCTTCTTTAGCACTCCAGCTCCCAAAGTTAGTTAATTAATTTGTTAATTAATTCTGCAGTTGAGGCTGGGTTGAGCCTCCCTTCTTGCCCTCAGTAGATTGCTGTTTTTTGTTTTTTTTTCCCCCTGTTTCAGGGAGCTGGCAGCAAGACAGTCTGTGAGATCTGGGTGGGGAGGGCCTCCAGACCCCTTGTCCGGGGAACTTGCAATGTTCACTGCGATCTCAGCTTTTCCTTCAATTCCAAACTTGCGTCCAATGTGTGACTGGTTACTGGACACCCCCAAAACACTGTTTCATATAGTTCTTGGGTAATTTCCAGCTGCTCTGGGGGAGAGACAAAATTCTGCTCCTCACCATTCCGCCATCTTCGAACACTCTATTCCTTTCCTTTGAAGCATTTTCTTCAAGAAAGGATGCTGAATTTTGTTAAATGCCTCTTCTGCATCAGTTGAGATGATCATGTGTTTTTTCCTCTTTAATTTATTGATGTAATATGTTACATTAATTGATTTTCTTGTGTTGAACCACCTTGCATACCTGGAATGCAACCCACTTGATCATGGTATAATTCTTTTACTGTGCTGCTGTGTTTGGTTTGCAAGTATTTTGTTGCAGATTTTTACATCTATATTCATGGAAGAAACTGGTCTGTAATTTTCTTTTCTTATAGTGTCTTTGTCTGACTTTGGTACTAGGGTGATGTTGGCTTCATAGAATGCGTTGCATAGTTTCCCCCCTTCCTCAATTGTTTGGAAGAGTTTGAGCAGGATTGATACTAATTCTTTCTTGAATGCTTGGTAGAATTCACATGTGAAGCCATCTAGTCCTGGACTTTTCTTTTGTGGGAATTTTTTGATGAGTGACTCAATCTCTTTACTTGTGGTTGGTTTGTTGAGGTCTTCTATTTATTCTTGAATCAATGTTGGATTGTTCATGCTTTTCTAGGAAGAAGTTGTCCATTTCATCTAAGTTGTCTGTTTTGTTAGCATATAGTTGTTTTAGTATCTTCTCATTATCTCCTTTATTTTTGTGTGATCAGTAGTTATGTCCCCCCTCCCATTTCTGATTTTATTTATTTGCCACCTCTCTCTTTTTTTCCTTTGTCAGCCTAGCTAAGGGTCCTTCAATTTTATTGATTTTCTCAAAGAACCAACTTCTGGTTTTGTTGATTCTCTTTATTGTCTTCATGTTCTCAATTTCATTTACTTCTGCCTCTATTTTTTTTTTTTTTTTAAATTTCTTTCCTTCTGTTTGCTTTGGGGTTAGTTTGCTGTTCTTTCTCTAGTTCCTCCAGGTCAGTGACCTGTTTTGTTTTGTTTTTTTAATTCATTTTATTGAGATATATTCGCATACCATGCAGTCATACAAAACAAATCGTACATTTGATTGTTCACAGTACCATTACATTACATAGTTGTGCCTTTATCCCCAAAATCAATCCCTGACACCTTCATTACCAGACACACAAAAATAACAAGAATAATAATTAAAGTGAAAAAGGGCAATTAAAGTAAAAGAGAACACTGGGTGCCTTTGTTTGTTTGTTTGTTTTTTTCCTTCCCCCATTTTTCTACTCATCCATCCATAAACTAGACAAAGGGAAGTGCGGTCCATTTGGCTTTCCCAATCCCATTGTCACCCCTCATAAGCTACATTTTTATACACTTGTCTTCAAGATTCATGGGTTCTGGGTTATAGTTTGATAGTTTCAGGTATCTACCGCCAGCTGCCTCAATTCATTAGACCCTAAAAAGGGTTGTCTATATTGTGAGTAACACAGAGAGTGCCCAACAGAGTGACCTCTCAGCTCCTTTTGGAATCTCTCTGCCACTGAAGCTTATTTCATTTCCTTTCACTTCCCCCTTTTGGTCAAGTAGATGTTCTCCATCCCATGATGCTGGGTCTACATTCCTCCCCGGGAGTCACATTCCATGTTGCCAGGGAGATTCACTCCCCTGGATGTCAGATCCCAGGTAGAGGGGAGGGCAGTGATTTCACCTGCTGAGTTGGCTTAGATAGAGAGAGAGGGCCACATCTGAGCAACAAAGAGGCATTTGGGAGGAGACACTTAGGCAAAATTACAGGCAGGCCTAGCCTCTCCTTTGCAGCAACAGTCTTCCCAAGGGCAAGCAGTGACCTGTTTTTGAGGCATAAAATTGAAAAAGATTTAGAGTAGAAAATGATTGGTCTAAGGGAACTGATATCAAACATGGAGGAAGGCTTTAAAAGAGTCAATTTCAATTTTAATTAATGAAAATTCAGCATATGGATAATGTTAAGGAGGGGAATAAAGAAGCAGAAAAGGCATTTTTGAATTTTCATTTGTTTAAGCTTAATCATAGATGCTAAAATGTAGGCAGTATTTGTATTTAGAGAAGGTTATGATGATATCAAATATGTTTGTGTATTTTTAAAAATAAAGTTTAAATTTTATATTTAGAAAGATAAGACAACAAAAATTAGTAAGAAATTTATTCTCCGAAAATATCTAAATATTTTTAAAAAAAGGCAAAATACTTTTTGCTACAAGCACTGAATATTGTAAAACAACAAACACACAGTTAAATGTTGAGCTGAACTCACAAGAAAGAAACTGAAATGCTAGTCACCAGAAACAAATAGGAAACTATGAAAACCAGAACTCTAGGAATGTGATCTGATACTGCACCACAGGGTGTACAGTTTATGTTCATTCCAGAAATGTATAAGTTATTCAGTTTCTCTGTATCCATCAATTTTTGTTTTCACTATTTTAAATTTTGTCCATTCTGGTAGGTGTGTAGATATCTCACAGTAGCTTTTTTTTTTTTTTTTTTTAATTTTATTTTGAAATAAATTCAAACTTACAGGAACAAGTGCAAAAACAATACAAACCCCATACACAGAACTCCAGGATACCCCGACCCCCCTCGCCCAATACCCCGATCCACCAACTTTAACATCCTGTCACACCGTCATTTCTTTCTTTCCCTCCCTCCCTCCCTCCCTATCTATCATCCATCATCTGTTGCTCTCTCTTCTGAACATACCTCACAGTAGTTTTAATTAGCATTGTCCTAAGGCTAAATGATGTTAAAAATCTTTTCATGTGTGTATTTACCATCCATATATGTCTTTTGCCTATTTTCTAATCTTTTACTGTAGAATTTTGATAATTCTTGATATATTCCAGATATAGATCCTTTGTTGGATGTGTTTTGAAAATATATTATTACAGTCCATTGCTTATCTTTTAATCCTCTTACCAGAAACTTTCACAGAGCAAAAGTTTTAATTTTGATGAGGCCCAATTTATCAATTTTTCCTTTTTAGGTCATTCATTTAGTGTCAAGCCTAATGACTCTTTGCCTAGCCATATTTCTCTAAGATTTTCTCCTATTTTATTATTCTAAAATAGTTTTATATTTTACATTTAACTCCATGATTCATTTGAGTTAAATTTTGTATAAGATGTTAAGTTTATGTTAAAGTTCATTCTTTTGTCTATAGATGTCCTATTGCTTTTGTTGAATTGCTTTTGAACCGTTGTCAAAAATTAGTTGTCATATTTGATGGATCTTTTTCTGGGTTCCTTATTCTTATTCCATTGATCTATGATCTTATTCCATCTCCCAGTATTCTACAGTCTTAAATACTGCAGCTATAAAGTAATCCTTAACGTCAAGTGGAGTGATTTCTCCCACTTTATTCTGCTTTTACAAAATTGTTTTAGTTAATCTATCTCTTTTAACTCTCCGTATAAAGTTTAGAATGAACTTGACTATGCCTATAAAACACTTTTCTGGGAATTTGATAGAATTGTATTAAACCTATAGATCATTTTGGGGAGACTTGATATATTTAATATTGTGATGGTTAAGTTCATGTGTCAATTTGGCTAGGCTGTCCAGTTTGGTCAAGCAGGTGCTGGCCTGATTGTTAATGTGGGAATATTTTGTGGATTTAAGTTATCAATGTATTTATTGCATCTGTGGCTGATTATATTTACAACTAACTATGGAGATTGCCTTCATCAATGAAAGAAGTCTCATCCAATCAGTTGAAGGTCTTAAAAGGGGAATTGATAATTTTAGCAGTTAGAAGGAAGAATTTTCAAATCTACTTCAGCCAGCCAGATTCTCCTGGGGAATTCATTAAAAACTGCTCTTCAGAATTTGGACTCGTCAATTCCCACAGTTGCATGAGCCAATTCCTATTACAAATATCGTAATATTTTACATTGTATGTATAAATATCTCCTCTCAGTTCTGTTTTCCTGGAAACCCTGACTAATACAACTATGTCAAGTCTTCAAGTCAGGGAATGCAGTATGCCTATCCATTTATTTAGGTCTTCTTTGATTACTTCCATAAGCGTTTTGTAATTTTTGGCATGCAAATTCTGCATGTTTTGTTAGATTTAATACCTAAATCTAACAAATGGTATTCTATTTTAATTTTGGCTAGTACATGATCATTGCTAGTACATAGAAATGAAATTGATTTTTTTGTGTATTAATATTGTATCCTGAAACCATGCGAAAAGGAGGTTTTTCTTTATGAGATTTCTTGGGATTTTCTACATAGGCAATCATGTCATCTGCAAATAGGAACAGTTTTATTTTTTCTTTTCAATCTATATGCCTTTATTTCTTTTTCTTGCCTTATTGCACTAGCTAGAAATTCCAATACTATATTGAATAAGAGGAATGATAGCATTCATCCTTGCTTCATTTCTGATCTCAGATGGAAAACTCAATATTTTATCATTAAATATGATAATAGCTGTAGTTTCTTTTAAGAGTGATCTTTATCAGTTGAGGAAATTCCCCTCTATTTCTAGTTTGCTAATAGTTTTTGTAGTCAATGGGTGTCGGATTGTGTCACATGCTTTTCCTGCATCCACTGATGTGATCATATGATTTGTCTTTAGTTTGTTGATATGAAGCATTGCATTGATTTTAAAATACTGAGCCAGCTTTGCATTCCTGGAATAAATCCTACTTGGTCATTGAGCATAATTCTTTTTATATATTTGCAGTTTCGACTTGCTAATATTTTGTTATTTGCATCCTAATTCAGGAGAGCTATCAGTCTGTAGTTTTCTTGTTTCGTACTGTCTTTATCTGGTTTTATTATCAGGGAATGATGAGATTATAAAATTAGTTGGGAAGTGTTCTCACCTCTTCTATTTGCTGGAAGAAATTGTGAAGCATTGATGTTAGCTTTTTAAATGTTTGGTAGAATTCTCTAACAAAATCATCTGTGCCAGGAGATTTCTTTGTGGAAAATATTTAATTACAAATTCAAGTTCTTTAACGGTCATAGGATAATTTGGATTGCCTAATTTATCTCAGTTGAGTTTTGGTAGTTTGTGGCTTTCTAGGAATTCATCCATTTCTTCTAAGTTTTCAAATTTATGAGCATAAAGTTGTTGATAGTATTCCCTTATATCCTTTTAATGGCTGGTGGATCTATAATGATATTTCTGTTTATTTCCTATATTGGTGATTTGTGCTTTCTCTCTTTTTAATTTTTTTATATATTTTTTTGAAGAACCAACTTTTCATTTTATTGATTTCCTGTATAATTTTCCTGTTTTTAATTCCATTGATTTCTGATCTTATCTTTATTACTTCTTTCTTTTTGCTTGTTTTGGGCTTATTTTGGGTGTAGTTTTTTCCTGAGATGGTAGCTTAGATTCTTGATTTTAAATCTTACCTCTTTTCTAATGTATGCTTTCAGTGCTGTAGATTTCTCCTCCAGTTCTGCTTTAGCCATGTCCCACATATTTTGCTATATTGCATTTTTTGTTTTCATTTGGGTTTATGTTACATTGAGACTTCCTCTTTGACCCATGGATTATTTGGAAGAGTATTGTTTAACTTCCAAGTATTTGGAGATTTTTTTCCTGTTTTCTGTCTGTTATTGATTTCTAATTTGATTCCAGTATGTTCAGATATATGTTCTGCATGGTATGTTCTATAAATGTCAATTAGATCCTGTTGACTGATGGTGCTATTCAGTTCTCCTATATCTCTGTTGATTTTCTGTTTAGTATTCTATCAGTTGCTGAGACTGGGGTATTGAAGTTTCCAACTATGATTGTAGATATATCTATTTCTCCTTTCAGTTCAGTACATTTTTGCTTCGTGCATTTTGGTGCTCTTCTATTTTGTTAATATATCTCTTAGTATAGTCATTTTAATGGTGGCTTTATGTATTACATTATACATATGTAACATATCACAGTCTGCTGGTATCAACATTTTACCACTTCAAGTGAAATATAGAAACCTTACTTTAATTTAGATCCCTTCATACTCTGACCCCTTTAAAATATAAATATATTATGTGTTTCCTCTCTATATATTGAATACCACTTCAGATGTGTTACAATTTTTGCTTCAATTGCCAAATATAATTTTTGAAACTCATGAAGAGAAGGATAGTTTATTATATTTACTCCTATTTTCACCAATTTAGTTGCTTTTCTTCCTTCCTGAAGTTCTAAGCTCCTTTTGTTATCATTTCCTTTCTGTTTGGAGAAGTTCTGCTATTTTTTCTTTAAGTTAATCTGCTGGCAACAAATTCTCTTAGTTTTCCTTAATATGAAAATACCTTTATTTTTCACATATTTTTATTTCCCCTTTATTCCTGAGGGATTTTTTCACTGGATACGGAATTCCGTGTTGACAGCGCTTTCTTTTAGTTTTTAAAAAATGTGATTCTACTTTCTGGCTCCAGATTTAAGATGAGAAAACTACTGTTATTTGAGTCATTCCTCTGTAGATACTGTGTCATTTCTCTCTACTCTTTTTTCAGAACTTTTTCTTTTTTCTTTAGTTTCCAAGGTTTCATTATGATTTGTCTTGGTGGATTTGAGTTTATTCCATCTGGGATTCAATCAGCTTCTTGTGTCTGTAGGTTTATACATTTTGCCAAATTTGAGAAATTTTTTCAGCAATTATTTCTAAAAACATTATATATTATTGAGATTGTTCACATACCATGCAACTATCCAAAATTGTACAATCAGTTGCCCATGGTACCATCATACAGCTGTGCATCTATCAACACAATTAATTTTTTAAAAAATTTTTAGAACATTTTCATTACTCCAGAAAAGAAATAAAGACAAAAAAAAAAAAAAAAAAAGGAAACTCAGATCCTCTCATACCCCCAATCATGCCCCCCTCCATTATTGATTAATAGTTTTGGTGTAGTACATTTGTTACTGTTGATGAAAGAATGTTGAAATACTACTAACTGTAGTATACAGTTTGCAATAGGTATTTTTTCCCTATATGCCTCTCTATTATTAACTTCTAGTTATAGTGTCATACATTTGTTCTAGTTCGTAAGAGAGATTTCTAATATTTGTACAGTTAATCATGGACATTGTCCACCACAAGATTCACTATTTTATACATTCCCATCTTTTAACTTCCATCTTTCCTTCTGGTGACATGCATTACTCTGAGCTTACCCTTTCCACCATCTTCACATACCTTTCAGCACTGTTAGTTATTCTCACAACATGCTACTACCATCACCCCTGTCCATTTCCAAACATTTAAGTTCACCCTAGTTGAACATTCTGCTCGTAATAAGCAACCGCTCCCCATTCTTGAGCCTCATTCTATATCCTGGTAACTTATATTTCATGTGTATGAGTTTACGTATTATAATTAGTTCATATCAGTGAGACCCTGCAATATTTGCCTTTATGTGTCTGTCTTATTTTACTCAATGTGGTGCCCTCAAGGTTTCTTCATCAACCCATTTCTTTTAAGATGGATTTGTTCACATACCATACATTCCGTCCTAAGTAAACAATCATTGGTTCCCTGTATAGTCACATATTTATGTATTCAGCACCATCGCCACTATCTATATAAGCACATCTCTGTTTCTTACACAAAGACGGAGGAAGAGTCAAAGAAGGCAGAAAGGCAAAAGAAAAAGAAAAGAGGAAGAGAGAAAAACAAACCAAAAAGACAAAACTTGATAGCTAGAAAGCGACAAAAGGAAAGATAGCATTAACCTAAAGTAGAATAAAGAGTCAGACAACATTACCAATGCCAGTTGTCCCATACCCTTCCCCTATTCCCCACACCCCATATGCATTTAGCTTTGGTATATTGCCTTTGTTATATTAAAGGAAGCATAATACAATGTTTCTGTTAATTATAGTCTCTAGTTTGCATTGGTTGTATTTTCCCCTAATCCCACCCTATTTTTAACACCTTTCAATGTTGACTTTCATTTGTTCTACCTCATGTGAAAACACATTGTACTTTTTATTACAATTGTTGAGCATCCTAGGTTTCCCTGAGTTACACAGTCGCAGTCTTTATTGTTCGTCTTTTGTTCTGGTGTCCCACATGGTCCCAGCCTTCCTCTTTCAACCATATTCACAGTCATCTTTGTTCAGTGTACTTACATTGCTGTGCTACTATCTCCCAAAATGTTTTCCAAACCTCTCACTCCTGTCTTTTCCTTTCTGTCTGCAGTGCTTCCTTTAGTGTTTTCTGTAGAGCAGGTATCTTGTTCACAAACTCTGTCATTGTCTGTTTGTCAGAGAATATTTTAAGCTCTCCCTCATATTTGAAGGATAGTTTTGCCAGATATAGGATTCTTGGTTGGTGGTTTTTCTCTTTCAGTATCTTAAATATATCACCCCACTTCCTTCTTGCCTCCATGGTTTCTATTGAGAAATCCGTACATTGTCTTATCAAGCTTCCTTTGTAAGTGATGGATTGCTTTTCTCTTGCTGCTTTCAAGATTCTCTCTTTATCTTTGATGTTTGATAATCTGATTATTAAGTGTCTTGGCGTAGGCCTATTTAGATCTATTCTATTTGGGGTACGCTGCGCTTCTTGGATCCATAATTTTATGTGTTTCATAAGAGATGGGAAATTTTCATTATTTCCTCTATTATTGCTTCTGCCCCCTTTCCCTTCTCTTCTCCTTCTGGGACACCAATCACATATACATTCTTGCTTTTTGTTTTGTCCTTAAGTTCCTGGAGATGTTGCTCACATTTTTCCATTCCTTTCTCTACCTGTTCTTTTGTGTGTAGGCTTTCAAGTGCCTTGTTCACCAGTTCCTGAGTTTTTTCTTCTGCCTCTTGAGATCTGTTGTTGTATGTTTTCATTGTGTCTTTCATCTCGTGTTGTGTCTTTCATTTCCATAGATTCTTCCAGTTGGTTTTTTGAACTTTCAATTTCTACCTTATGTATGTCCTGTGTTTTTATTATATGGTTCAGTTCTTTCACCATATCTTCCCTAAACTTTTTGAATTCACTTATTATTAGTTGTTTAAATTCCTGTATCTCAGTTGAAGTGTAAGTTTGTTCCTTTGACTGGGCCATAACTTCATTTTTCTTAGTGTAGGTTGTATTTTTCTGTTGTCTAGGCATGGTTTCCTTGGTTACCCCAATCAGGTTTTCCCATACCAGAATGGGCTCAGGTCCCAGAATGAAGAAATATTCAGTATCCAGTTTCCCTGAGGGTGTGTCTTAGAAAATTGGTACATCCTGTGAAGACTCAGGTCACTGTGCTTTTCTGCCCAGCAGGTGGCACCTGTTAGCCTGTAATTCTAGACTGTTGTAAGGAGGTGTGGCCTGTGGCTGTTTTCCCCAGGCTGTGGGGTCTGGTTCTGAATGGAAGACAGGTACTAGAGCTGCGCCCCACCCCTTTCCTCTTAGAGAAGATAGAACCTCTAGGTAGAGGTAATTAGCATTTCAGTGGTCTCTTTCTGCCTGTGCTATCTCCACCCTTGTCTTGGTCAGAGCACTGGGAACTGAAAATGGTTGTGGCTTTCTCCACTGAGCAGAAACAGGGGCAGAAAATCCCCTTCAGGGCAAGTCCGCAGTGACCTTCCAGCTCTCCAGGGTCAGTCGTCACCCAAAGCCTCTGTCTGCTTGTTGGGGATTCATAGCTTGTTGTGAGCTAATTAAAACCCCAGTTGGAGCTCACTAATTAAAACCCCAGTTGGAGCTCAGCTGAGCTATATTTGCTTGCTGGGAGAGAGCTTCTCTGTAGCACCAGGAGGCTCTGCAGCTCGGGCTGTGGGGGAGGGGTCTCCCAGTTTGGATCCACAGTTTTTACTTACAGATTTTATGCTGTGATCTCAGGCATTCCTCCCAATTCAGGTTGGTGTATGATGAGTGGCCGGTCACGTTTGTCCCCCCACAGTTATTCTGTATTTTATTTACTAGTTGTTCCTGGTTTTTTATTAGTTGTTCCAGGGGGACTAACTAGTTTCCACTCCTCTCTATGCCACCATCTTAGAGACTCAAAACATTTTTTGTTTTAGCTGCATTTTTTTTTTCACTGCCCAACTGTTTCTCTTCTCCTTCTTGGACTATAATGACAAAACTGTTGTATATTTTTGTATTGTCCTGCAAGTCTTGGTTTTGTTCTTTTGTTTTTTTCTAGCCTGTTTTCTCTCTATTGTTCATATTGGGTGATTTCTATTGCTCTGTCTTTAAGTTCATTGATTATTTTCTCTGTTGTTGCAAATTTACTGCTGAGCTTGTCTGGTGAATTTGGTATTTGTGTTTTTATATTTTTCAGTTCTATAATTTTCTCTTGGTCTTATTTTATATCTTCTATTTTTTTGCTGAGATTTTTTATTTTTACATTTGTTTTAAAAGTGTTCATTATTGCTTATTGAAGTATTTTTATCCTTTAAATTTGTTTACAATTCTTGTCAAATCAAACCTCTAAGAAACTTCATAGTTGGCATCTGTTAATTGTCTTTTCTCATTCAAGTTGGGATTATCTTCTTTCTTTGTACAATGAGTGATTTTTGATTGTATCCTGAACATTTTGGGCATTATGTTGTGAGATTCTGGTTTGTATTTAACCTTTTTTTACCAGGCAGTCTCTGTTTATGTATAGTGTGCATATCTGGGGTTGGTTTGGATGTCTGACTTCCCTCTAGGCTAACTGACGCCTCCCCAGCAGAATTGGAGTGCTGACACATGTTACTTACTTGCATATAGATGGGGTAGAAGTTCAGTTCCCTTTCAGCTTTGCCCACACCCTCATGGTAGAAGTTGTACACTGCCTTTTATTGCCTGGCTGCTGTGAAGCAAGGCATAAACTTAGCATCCTGCTGATTACCACTGACTCTGGGGTGTTGGAAGTGGAAAACTGACTTGCACCATCTTGCAGCCTTATTATGCCTTGCTGATGCCTGAAGGTGGTGGAGACTCAGCTGTCTGCTGGGATCATGGATACAAGAGGAAGTTGTCGGGGAGGAAGTGGAAGTACTTTTCTCCTCCTACTACTCCTTTTTGTTTTTTTTTGGAGGGGGGTTAAAAATACATTTACTTTGCCATCACTATTAATTGATAGTTTTGATATAAATAGAATTCTTGGTTCAGTTGTTTTTATTCAGCACTTTGAAGATTCTCCTCCATGGTTTATGAAGAGAGTTCTTTTATCAGCCTCACTGTTGTTCCTCTTCAGGAACATCTTTTAACTCTGGTTATATTTAAGGTGTTTCTTCTTGTCTTGGTGTTGTACTGTTTCTCTATGATGTTTCTTGTGAAAATTTATTTTTATTCTTCTTGCTAGGCTGTTGATGCACTTTCATTCTGGAGATACGTGTCTTTCCTCAATTTGGAAAAAACCTCAATCATTCTCTTTGAATTTGCCCCCTCCGTACCCTTGATTTCCTCAATTTGCTTTTTCTGGAACTTTCATACTGGTCTTTCATATTTTTATTTCATCATTTTTCTGTGTTGCAATCTGATTGTTCTTTTCAGTATCATCTGATTCACCAGTTCTCTCATCTGTGTCAAGTCTAGAGTGTTTGACAAGTAATGAGTTTTTACTTCAGTGAACATAATTTTCATTTCTGTATTTTCTAATTAGTTATTTTTCCTTGCCATTTCCTCTTGTTTTATTTATACTTGATTTTGTTTAATAATTTGTTTTTTAAATACATTGTTAATTTCTTGAGGATTCTAAAACATACTTATTTTAAAGTGATTTTCAGATGGCAGTATTATTTTCAGCTGGTCTGGAATGAATCCTTTTCCCAAGCTGTTGGTTTTGTGGTCTGCCTTAGTGTTCCTTATGTGACTTGGAACTGTGGTTTGCAGGTTCACCTTACCTGTGAGTTTCTTTATTTGCTTTCTATTCCTCTTCTCATACTTTCCTATCTTGCATTTGTCTTCATTATATTTGGACTTTGAGGTTTGTATCCTATTTTGATAGTGGCAATATTGCCAATCCGGTCATCATAGTAGAGGATAGTTTCCCCCTGTTTCTGGCCTTTAGATCAAGTCTACCTTCTTTAGATATGAAGATTTTCATAAGTCCATGGCCCCAGGCAGTGTTCAGCCACAAGTTTTTCAGGCTTCTTTCCTAAGTTTTGGAGCCTTACTCTAGCTTTAGCTGTAAGCAGTGAATCTGACTTTGGGTTCCCACTCATGAGGCACTTCATACCTTTTATTTGCTAGGATCAATGATACCTGGATCCGCTAACTTCTGGTTGCAGGAATCTGCATAACCAGAGAATCAGCCCTGCCTAACACTTGGTGTTTCAGCTTTATTCCAGGCCTCTTTCTCTATGTGTATAGATAGGTGTATATATACATAAATTTGTATATATGTAAAACATTGAATGACTATAGATAGGTATATGTGTATATACACATATATGTAAAACATTGAATGAATATAGATAGATGTATGTAGATATAAACAGAGATATAGATTTGTGTTTGAGTACTGTTTTGATTTTTTCTTTTCTTTTTAATTTTTATCTCTTTCTGATATATTTTCAGAATAGTGAGTGCTATTAGGTGAGAATCTGGAAGTGTGAAATTATGAAACTATCTTCATGTGACATAAATCTCTCTTTGCACACCTTTTTTTAAAAATTAAATTCGGTTTTATTGAAATGTATTCACATACCATGCAATCATCCATGCTGTACAATCGACTGTTTACAGCACTATTATATAGTATTCGTCACCCCGATCTATTTTTGAACATTTCCTTACACCAGGAAGAATCAGAATAAGCAGAAAAAATAAAGTAAAAAAGAACACCCAAGTCACCCCCCTCATCCCACCCTATTTTTCATTTAGTTTTTTGTACCCATTTTTCTACTCATCCATCCATACACTGGATAAAGGGGGTGAGATCCACAAGGTTTTCACAATAGCACTGTCACCCCTTGTAAGCTACATTGTTATACAATCGTCTTTAAGAATCCAGGCTACTGGTGGGAGTTTGATAGTTTCAGGTATTTACTTCTAGCTATTCCAATACATTAAAACCTAAAAAGTGTTATCTATATAGTGTGTAAGAATGTCCACCAGAGTGACCTCTCAACTCCATTTGAAATCTCTCGGCCACTGAAACTTTATTTCATTTCATTTTGCATTCCCCTTTTGGTCAAGAAGATGGTCTCAATCCCATGATGCCAGGTCCAGATTCATCCCCGGGAGCCATATCCTGCTTTGCCGGGGAGATTTACACTCCTGGGAGTCAGGTCCCACGTAAGGGGGAGGGCAGTGAATTAATCTGTCGAGGTGGCTTAGCTAGCAAGAGAGGGCTACATCTGAGCAACAACCACGTACTCGGGGGAGACTCTTAGGCACAATTATATGCAGGTTTGGCCTCTCCTTTGCAGTAATGAGCTTCATAAGTATAAGTCCCATGATAGAGGGCTCGGCACATCAAACCGCCAGTCCTCAATGTTTGTGAGAACATCAGTAACAGTCCAGGTGAGGAAGTCCAACACTTCTGCATTTTACCCCAGCTCCTCAGGGGGGCCTTGCATATATATTTTTATTCTCCACCCAAATTACCTTGGGATGTGTCACTATTTCACTCTAACCTATACAAACCTACCATATCTCACTTCCTATTCAAAGTTCCATGTAATTGTGGTGTTTGAACAAACTGAGTGTAGAAGTTATACTGTTTAGAAAATATAGATCCTGCACCAAATGAACATCTCTTCCCCTGGTCTGACATGTAAGTTGAAGTTTTAACAGACAATCCATTTCAACATTTTTCCTTTGGCCTGATTTGCAATAGAATTAATCAGATCTGCTTCATTCATATCTCTAATTGAAGTCTGGGCTCTTTTTCACCTTTTTTTTTTCTTTTTTAACTGTTGTTGTATGTGCTAATACTGACATTCACATCTGTCAAGCTGTAGCTCTGAGTTTCAGGTGTCACACAGATACCCAATGTTCCAGAGACCAATCAGGTTATACACAAAGGGATCAGCATCTCAGAGTTTGGAGATAGCCATTACAATTCAGGAATAGATTTGACTGCTATAAGAGCTCACAGTCTAGGGACCATTACAGTAATTGTTCCCCTGTTAGGCTGTGCACTAATATTCAATTCTGAGTTTACACATTGTAATTAGTCCATATTGGTGAGGCATTATAGTGTTTGCCTTTGTTTCTGGCATAGTTCACTCAAAATGATGTCTATAGGATCCATTCACCTCGCTGAGTGTCTCACAGCTTCACTCCTTCTTGTAGTTGCTCAATATTCCATTGTATGTGTACACCACAGTTCACCATTCTGTTCCTCAGTCAATGTACATTTAGGCCACTTCCACCCATTGCAAATCATGAATACTGCCTCCATAAACACCAGTATTTGCACACCATTTTCATGACTTTTAACTCCTTGAGGACAGCATCTATCCCATCTAAGAATTTCTAGCACTTACCCATTAGCAGTGTCCATGGTATTGAGTAGCCACTTATAAAATATTTATAGAATTGAGGATGATTGAATATGTTATGACCTCAATTATTTATAACAGTAAAAATGTTAAGCTATTATAATTTTTTTCTATGGAGTACTTTCTCTGTTAAGCACTATAATCCTTTGTCTTGCTAAAATCATACTGAAGCAAATTTAATTTTGTAAGGATAAATTTACTTTTAGGTTGGCAATCCAAACTCCTTGCTTTGGCTTCAAATGAATTAAAAAGGTTGTGCCAGAATTTCAGCATTTTAAATAGGGTCTGAAAGAATCAATAAAGATAACAAATAGGACACTTGTAGGACAAAATTTCATTTTGGGAAAATATGAAAAAAATTTGCTTAGGAATTCTTACTGATAAATTTACACTAGTGTGTTTGTAGCTAGTGACCAGATATCTGGAAACTTCAAGAACATGTAAAACAACAATAACCTTTTATGAAAGTTAAAGGGGATGATATCAGAAAAGAAAAGTTATAAATATGAAGCCAAGAATTTAATCCCACATAGCCAGTGGAGTTGCCTTTAACTTTTAACTATTGATTCCAAATATTTACTGGACCTTTATATTTATTAAGATTCAGGAAAAATAGATTAGAAGAATTGAGGACAGGAAGATGTTTAGGGTAATATGAAAGCTCATAAGACACTTGACTCTCAAATAATTTGTGGTACGTTTATGGTAAATCAGTGAATTAATGAGAGTAACATATTTACCAATGACATTATCAGGAAAAAAAAACAAATAATTCCAATACAATAACAGATTCAGAGAAGTCTGGAGCCCATTACAAACTCTCCAAATGCTAAGGGCCATGGGGATATCACTGTATTAAGACCAAGTACAGTATGAAATTGTCAATTGAAGTAATGAAAATAATCTGAATATGTTCTCACTAATGCATGAAGCTGTAATGCATTTAAGGGGTACTCTCATCAAAGATAGTTAAAATTTCAAAGAAAAAGAACTCTTTTAGGAGCTGCTGACAATTAATTAGAAAAACTGTTTTATGTGGAATAATTGTGTCTCAATGAGGCAAGATAAGATGTGATGTTAGCATATAGTAAAATTTCACATTGAGATTTATTTGGCAATTTTTTAAAAACTCTCCCTTTAATTTATAGATATGTAGATAGACTCATGAAGACTACAATAGAAAAGAATTCTTCCTTAATTCAAGGAAAACATGTAATTTAAGTGAAGGAGTAATTTATACTATATACTGCAATAGTCTGACTTTAATGAGAAAATAAAGTAAATTCCAATATACTTTCCTGGGACTCACTCCAGCTCTGAATAGTTTGCTGCAGTGGGATGCCAGACCATGGCTGTTCATAGAGATATGGCCAAAGTCCACATCAATAAACATAAGTAGGTTGCTTTCTTGCTAGCATTATCTTTGAATACAAAGAAAGTAAACAAAGTTAATACACATATTCTCAGAGATATATCATGCAAAACATCATGTACACTGTACCAGGGCATCCAAGAACATAAAAATTACAGAATAAAAAAAAATCACACCGATTTTATAGGAGGGTTCTTGTAATCTTGCACTTTTTTTGGAAAAAAACAAAACAAAAAAAAAAACAAAAAAAAAAACCAAGCTCCCTTTCTAGTTACTCATACTCTAGCTCTCAAGCTCTTTGGCGTTCCCCCGGCATCTAGTGCAACCCCCTGGTTTTGCTTCTATTTCCAATCTCTGTGATTCTTCCATTTGCCTCCAGAAACATGAGTACAGGATTGTGCTTCAAGTACAGCTAGAACTCACCCATTCAAAATAGAGTGTTTTTAACACTCTTGAGATTTTGAACATGAGCACAATAAATTGAGTCTATCAAGAAAGTGTATCCCTAATAAAATTTCTTAGAGAAATGAAACTAGACATCATTTATTTAGTACAACCCCAATGTACAAGAATTGTTTTTACAGCATTTTTGTCAGATAGCTATTTAGCCTCTGATGGTCAACTTCCAGAGACGTGGAGCTGATTACCCCACAGTGAAACACACAGCATTTGGAGGCAGCTCTAATTGTTAGAATTCCCGTAGTGATCTATAACTTCTATTGACTCTAATGTGTCCTCTAGTTAAAACTTTTGATCCCCTTGCTTCATGTCAATTAAAATGTTTGCAAAGCCTTTAGTTACCCTGTTTTAGTTCACTAGGATGCTGAAAGCAGATACAGTAAAATGGGTTGGCTTTTAACAATGGGAATTTATTTGCTTAGGATCTTACGGTTTTGAGGGTATGGAAATGTTCAAATCAAGGCATCATCAAGATGATTCTTTCTTCCCGAAGTCTGTTTCTGGCCATCCTTGACTCTTGGCCACATGGCAAGGCATGTGGTGGTGTCTGCTGGTCTCTCTCTTCTCTTCTGGGTTTTGTTGCTTTCAGCTTCTTGCTTCTGTGGCTTTCCCTTTTGTGAGATCTGGATTCATCTTGTTTATAAAGGACTCCAGTAGAGGATTAAGATCCATCCTGGGCCACGTCTGAACTGAAGTAACCTAATCAAAAGGTCCTACTTACAAGAAGAATCAAGCAGACAGACAAAGAGAGAAATGAGTGACTGAGAGAACTTGTTTTTACTTCCCTAGGAAAGGACTGCTTGGTCCAGTCTGAGTCAGATGGAACCCCAAATCCCAATTTCATTCCTCAGGCCGGCATCGTTCACTCTGGGTTTAGTGCAACCCTTCAAAGGCCTTCCAATGCATTAATTAAATTTCCTTATATTAGTTTAAGTTGGTTTACTGTTATTTGCAACTTACAAAGTTCTCAGTGTCATGAAACACTTAGCACAACATAGTAGGCTTTCAGAAAATTTTAGTAAAATCTGCATCTTGTTAAGTCTTTTAGGTGAGTCTTTTTACTGTATCTTTTCTGTATTGTTTGAATTTGTACATCCTTAATTTGTTGATATATGCTAAGCAGTGTCTTCAACCTGCCATTACTCATAAAGTATTACAAAAAATAATAAAGGAGAGTGTTTGTGTGTATGTGCATTTGTGTGTATATATTTATGTATATATTTGCTTGCTGCTTATCTAGAGGAAAAATATTTCTCTTCACTAAAAAACAGATTTTAGATAAAGGATTTTTTACTTATCTAAGGAGCCAGTTGCCCATTACTCTTTAGTGGGGCAGGGAAATTAGACAGCCACAGTCTTCCTCACTGGGTCTCATTTTGGACATGCGCCAGTAGAGGAATTGTCGTCAGAAGGAAGGTGGAGTTCTTTCATTTGGATCCCTAGATCAGCTGGAATATGCGTTCCTCCATGTAGTGTCCAAATGGGCCATAATATTCCACAGAGAATATTGGAGGCCAAAATTCATAGGGATTCAAACTGATAGATGTGGATGAATGCATTTTAAGTTTAAAGCCTAAACATATGGAATAAACTTGGGTCCCTGAGTATAACAGTTACTCCTACAAAACTAAGAAATAAAAATAAGACTGGAAAACATTTTAAGGGGGAAATATCAGGTGTTATAAAATTGGACTCTGAAGTATAAAGTAGAGGGAAAATTAAGGCAGTAAATATTACTGGTGTGTCCACATGTTTTAAATCTTGCTGTCCTGAGGTAGAAGCTGCCTAGCAACAGAGCCCCCACCAGGCCCCCCTCCCCACGTCTTCTAAGGCCTTCAGGTCCTGGGAGAGGTGAGGTCATTGGTTAAATTCAGGTGGACACCAGCTTAGGGCAGCTTGGGGATCAGGATACTAAATCTCTAAAAGGCCTGGGTCTCAAGACTGGAGACAGAGCTCTGGGGGTTGATTAATTACCTGCAGCTACATTGCCATTTAAATAGATTTTTGTGGACTGGTCTGGGAATTTTATCATCTTTCATAACCTTGTGCTAATAAGTAAATTCATTCTAACCATCAACAGGACATTCAGAACACAATGTACCCAGAGGATAGAGTAACTGCACCACCTGTCTTTCAGGCTGGGAGGCAAGTCTGTGTAAGTCTGGATTCTGTAAAACTAGAATGTCTACGAACTGTTTAGTGGTAGTTTCTTTTCTTTATTTTGTTCCCCAGTGCTAATATATTTCCTGAGTATAGAATCTCTAGAACCTTTCAATTCACTTTTTTAAAAATTTTATACAGGATCTTTGACAATTGTATCAGTTTTTAAATGATCAATTCATAACATTTAGAGACAAATTTTCCTCTCAACTAATGATTTTCATTCTGCTACCTATAGTTCAGCTTACCAACTTTTCTCTATGATAGCCATTTTTCATTTCACAGGATCTGAAATATACAATTATATCTTATAGTCAAAAATTGCTCAAGTTTGTTTTCTATTGATGTCTATAAAGAGTAGGTCAAATTATCAAGTTTACATGAAATGATACTGCACCAATTCACCAACATAAATCTCAGTTTTCCAACCCGTTATCCCATTCTGTTAGACAGCAACGCTAAGTAAGTTCTTATCGCATATGCCTCCAACACCTCTGCTCTTTCACTGTGCTATCATTTTGACACTTACATAAGAATATCTCAATTCAGCAACCAAGTATTTCAACTGCTGTTGAATTAAATGGTGATATATCAAGAAACCAATCTTAGAGGAGTTTTAACATATTAATAGAGGAGTACATTATTTACCTAAACTAAATGACTGTGCCTTGTTTTATAAAACACAAAGATGGCCACATCAATTTAATTCCATATATATAATACTACCTATTCAATTTATTTAAAATTTTAATAAATATACTAATCACACTAGTGATCCAAATATATGCTGTTCACATGTAAAACACTACGAGAGAAGACACAACAGAGACTGCCTTGCAATTAGAGACACATATTCCTTCTATAGAGATGGAGAAATAAAAGGACAAATCTAGTTGTCTGAAAGACAATTCACTGTGCACATTTTATTTACAGTTTTGTATACTGTCTTAATATGAATGGGACCACTTCTCTACTTGAGCCATTTTAAGCAAAGTAAAATAACCTAAGTAACACAAAATGTTAAAATACAGCATAAAGATACAAAAACAGACATTCTAATTCTAGTTAGGAATGTAATTATGATGTTACATTTTTAAAAATCCACAATTATGCTTAGGAAATCACACAAACATAGATCACTGATTTGAATGAAATGCATAAATTTGTAGCAAAGCTTTGTAGTTTCAAAAAGCAAAAAAGTTACCAAAGAATGCACAAATTAATGTTTATTCCACCTTTGTGTCATATTCCTGGATCCTTCACCAATGTTACATCAAGTAAAAAACAAAAGCAAAACAAAATGAATAACTGAAATCAGAATCACTAATGTTATCAAGTAGGGAAACAAATTAAAATCTAGCAGCCATCAGCAAGAGTGCAGCAAAGACAATGCTGTAAAAAGAAACAGAAAATTGCTAGAAAAGTGTATGCATCATATTTTTCCAAATGAGCAAAATACACTCCTGCGTATAATGGAACATAGAATTTTTTTTCCTTTAAGGTATAGAAATGCAAGTTCTTTTTTGAATATTGTGGATGGGTAAATGTGTTTGTAATGTAATTCCACTAAGCTATTACAGAGTGGGCCAGGAACACATTTATGGATTCTGGGGATGGTGTGTACTGTAATTCTTTGATTGGAATAGTGGATATGCTCACCAAAATTAAAATAATATTAATAATATATGAACAGAGAAGTACAAGACAAAGGCAAATGAGACTTCTCATATGTTAGTAACATTTAGATGGAAATGAAATTTATATGCAGTCCACTCTGCTTCTGAAGAGGCTTTGGTTCTGCTCCCAAATCTTGATTGCTTGATGCAGTCTCCTACGAGAATACTCAGAAGGTGTCTTCTTAACAAACCTATTTTTAGTGGCAGAGCTGCTCTTAGTAGCTGTGTCTGCATGGGACTGATAACCAATCACTATCTTTGGAGGAAGTCCTAACCTTTCTTTGTATACCCTCCCTGTATACGTAACAGCTTCTCTGTTCTCATATTCAGTCGTCCATATCGCTATCTTGTCTCCTTTAGTTCTAACGTTAACAACGGCTCCACATACATCATACTGTAGTCATTAAAAGATTCTCCAGTAAGGCACAGCAGTGTCTCTACCCAAGAGCGATTGAGGTCACTTCCTCTCTGCTGTTTGTTCAATATAATTAGCCGTCATCCTCCTTGTTTGTTTTTTTCATCTTCCCACATAGGCTCAATACCATCCTTAAAAAGTGAGTAGTCACAGCTAGGCATTAAATTACTAGACAACTGGATATGGTTGTACAGAGCCCAAAACTCTTCAACAGTATCAGACTTAGAGATCAGTCAAGGGTTTGCTTGCCAAGTTTTGCTTTTATCATTTTTAAAAAACCAAAGCACCCATCTAGTCTGTAGTGGATGTTTAATATAGTGTTCTGGGTTAGCAACTTCCTGATTAGATTCCATTTTCTCTTCTTATGCAGTGGGGGATTAGGAGTTGGGGTGGTTTCCGGTTCTACAGTTGCCATCTTAGCTCGATCTGATTGCACAATCCTCAATTCACTTTTTTTTTTTTTTGATGTTCACTTTTTTTTTTTCATTTTTATTGAGATTATTCAGATACCATACAATTATCCAAAGATCCAAAGTGTACAATCACTTGCCCCTGGGTACCCTCATACAGCTGTGCATCCATCACCACACTTAATTTTTGTTCAATTTTTAGAAACTTCTCATTACTCCAGACAAGAAATAAAGTGAAAGATGAAAAAAGAAAAAAAGAAAAGGAAACTCTAATCCTCCCCTATCCCTAACCAACCCCCCTCAATTGTTGACTCGTAGTATTGGTATAGTACATTTGTTACTGTTTATGAAAAAATGTTGAAATACTACCAACTGTAGTATATAGTTTGCAATAGGTATATATTTCTTCCCTATATGCCCCTCTATTATTAACTTCTAATTGTATTGTCATACATTTGTTCTGGTTCATGGAAGCGATTTCTAGTATTTGTACAGTTGATCATGGACTTTGCCCACCATAGGATTCAGTTTTATACATTCCCATCTTTTGACCTCCAACTTTCCTTCTGGTGACATATATGACTCTGAGCTTCCCCTTTCCACCTCATTCACACACCATTCGGCGCTGTTAGTTATTCTCACATCTTGCTACCAACACCCCTGTTCATTTCCAAACATTTAAGTTCATCCTAATTGAACATTCTGCTCATACTAAGCAACCACTCCCCATTCTTAAGCCTCGTCCTATATCTTGGGACCTTATATTTCATGTCTATGAGTTTACATATTATAATTAGTTCCTATCAGTGAGACCCTGCAATAATTGTCCTTATGTGTCTGGCTTATTTCACTCGGTATATTGCCCTTGAGGTTTTGTCATCAACCCGTTTTTTTTTTTTTTAATATGGTTTTGTTCACTCACCATACATTCCATCCCAAGTAAATAATCGATGGTTCTCTGCATGGTCATACATTTATGTGTTCACCACCTTCACCACTATCTATATAAGGGCATCTACATTTCTTCCACAAGGCAGGGGGGAGAGTCAAAGAAGGTAGAGAGGCAAAAGAAAGAGGAAAAAAAATGACAGCTAGGAAGCAGCAAAAGGAAAAATAACCTTAAATCAAAGTAGAATAAAGAATCAGACAATACTACCAATGTCAAGTGTCTAACATGCCTCCCCTATCCCCCTCTCTTATCTGCATTCACCTTGGTATATCACCTTTGTTACATTAAAGGAAGCATAATACAATGATTCTATTAGTTACAGTCTCTAGTTTATGCTGATTGCATCCCTCCCCCAATGCCTCCCCATTTTTAACACCTTGCAAGGTTGACATTTGCTTGTTCTCCCTCATAAAAGAACATGTTTGTACATTTTAACACAATTGTTGAATACTCTAGACTTCACCCAGTCACACAGCCCCAGTCTTTATCTTTCCTCCTTTCTTGTGGTGTCTCACATGCTCCCCACCTTCCTCTCTCAACCGTATTCATAGTTACCTTTGTTCAGTGTACTTACATTGTTGTGCTACCATCTCTCAAAATTGTGTTCCAAACCACGCACTCTTGTCTTCAATCATCCTGTAGTGCTCCCTTTAGTATTTCCTGTAGGACAGGTGTCTTGTTCACAAGGTCTCTCATTGTCTGTTTGTCAGAAAATATTTTGAGCTCTCCCTCATAGTTGAAGGACAGCTTTGCTGGATATAGGATTCTTGGTTGGCGGTTTTTCTCTTTCAGTATCTTAAATATATCACACCACTTCCTTCTTGCCTCCATGGTTTCTGCTGAGAGATCCGCACATAGTCTTATTAAGCTTCCTTTGTATGTAATGGATCGCTTTTCTCTTGCTGCTTTCAGGATTCTCTCTTTGTCTTTGACATTTGATAATCTGATTATTAAGTGTCTTGGCGTACGCCTATTCAGATCTCTTCTGTTTGGAGTATGCTGCGCTTCTTGGATCTGTAATTTTATGTCTTTCATAAGAGATGGGAAATTTTCATTAATTATTTCCTCTGTTATTGCTTCTTCCCCTTTTCCCTTCTCTTCTCCTTCTGGGACACCAATGATACGTACATTATTGTACTTTGTTTCATCCTTGAGTTCCTGGAGATGTTGCTCATATTTTTTCATTCTTTTCTCCATCTGCTCCTTTGCATGTAGGCTTTCAGGTGTTTTGTTCTCCAGTTCCTGAGTGTTTCCTTCTGCCTCTTGAGATCTGCTATTGTATGTTTCCATTGTGTCTTTCATCTCTTGTGTTGTACCTTTCATTTCCATAGATTCTACTAGTTGTTTTTTTGAACTTTCGATTTCTGCCTTATATATGCCCAGTGTTTCCTTTACAGCCTCTATCTCTTTTGCAATATCTTCTCTAAACTTTTTGAATTGATTTAGCATTAGTTGTTTAAATTCCTGTGTATCTCAGTTGAAGTGTACGTTTGTTCCTTTGACTGGGCCATAACTTTGTTTTTCTTAGTGTAGGTTGTAATTTTCTGTTGTCTAGGCATGGTTTCCTTGGTTATCCAAATCAGGTTTTCCCAGACCAGAAGAGGCTCAGGTCCCAGAGGGAAGAAATATTCAGTATCTGGTTTCCCTGCGGGTGTGTCTTAGAAAATTGCTCCACCCTGTGATGCCTCAGGTCACTGTGCTTTTCTGCCCAGCAGGTGATGCCTGTTAGCCTGTAATTCTTGACTGTTGTGAGGAGGTGTGGCCGTGTTCCCCCAGGCTCTGGGGTCTGGTTCTGAATGGAAAGGGCCCCACCCCTTTCCTCCTAGAGAAGACAGACCCTCCAGGTGGATGTCATTAGCATTTCAATGGTCTCTCTCTCTGCTTGTGCTGTCTCCACCCTTCCCCGAGTCACAGCCCTGGAAACTGAAAATGGCTGGGGCTTTCTCCACTGAGCCGAAAAAGAAACAGATAGTCCCCTTCAGACCCAGTCCAAGGCGACCCTCCGGCTCTCCAAGGTCAGTCGTCACCCAAAGCCTCTGTCTGTTTTTCAGGGATTTGTACCTGTAGTGAGCAGTTCACATGCGCTACTTAAAACCCCAGTTGGAGCTCAGCTGAGCTATATTCGCTTGCTGGGAGAGAGCTTCTCTCTGGCACCACAAGGCTTTGCAGCTCGGGCTATGGGGGAGGGGGTCTCATGACTTGGATCCGCAGGTTTTACTTACAGATTTTATGCTGTGTTGTCAGGCATTCCTCCCAATTCAGGTTGGTATATGATGAGTGGATGGTCTTGTTTGTCCCCCCACAGTTATTCTGGATTATTTACTAGTTGTTTCTGGTTTTTTGTAGTTGTTCCAGGGGGACTACTTAGCTTCCACTCCTCTCTATGCCGCCATCTTGCCCCTAGATCCTCAATTCACTTTTAATTAACAACATGGATAAATAACAAATCAAGTAGCATTTGTGAGATTGAATATATAGGACACTTTGCCAAGAAGTGTTATCAAATAGAGTTCTGAATTTCAAGATGATCACACTGTGATATCTTTCCAAGAACAAACCAACCCTTGGGCGGGGCCTCTGGAAATCCAGACGTCTGTATTAAAAAAGATATCTGGAACAAGCAATCATCCAGTTTTATCAACATGATGCCAAATACCTAGATCATTGGAAACTTTGCTAACCAGATGTTATATATCCTGTGGATGTATCTAGAATCAACACTACAAGCACACATCAAGAAATAAAATTCGTCAACAGTTTTGCATTTGAGTCATCACAGACATTTTTTATTGTGATACACACACACACACACACACACACACACACACACAACAAAGTATTTTTCATTTTAACCACCTTCAAGCATGCAATCCAGTGGCATTAATTACATTCACAGTATTGTGCTACCATCACCACAATCCATTACCAAAAATTTTCCATCACTCCAAACAGAACCTCTGTATCTATTAAGCAATAACTCCCCATGCCCCCTCTCATCCTCCTCCCCACTCCTGTACATAGTATCCTCTTGTCTGTTTTTTGTCTGTGAATTTGCATATCTGATTATCACACATAAGTGAAATCATACAATATCTGTCCTTTCATTTCTGGCTTATTTCCTATGTGGTTGTAGTATGTCTCAGAACTTCATTCTCTTTTTATGGCTGAATAATATTCCATTGTGTATGTAATACTGCATTTTATTTATCCATTCATCTGTTAACAGACACTTGAGTTGCTTCCACCTTTTGCTTCTTGTGTATAGTCTTGCCATCAACATTGGTGTACAAACAGCTGCTTGAGTCCCTGCTTTCAGTTCTTTGGGGTATTTACTTAAAAGTGGGATTGCATGGTAATTCTATGTTAAATTTTTGAGAATCTGCTAACCTCTTTTCCATAGCAGCTACACCATTTCATATTCCCATCAGCAATTTATGAAGGTTCTTATTTCTCTGCATCCTCACAAAAACTTTCTATTTTCCACTTTCTATCATAACCTATTCTAGTGTGTGTGAAGTGGTATCTCATTGTGGTTTTGATTTGCATTTCGCTAATGACTAATGAGGTTGAGCATCTTTCATGTGCTTATTGGCCATTTGTATAACTTCTTTACAGAAATTTATATTTAAGTCCTTTGCCTATTTTAAAAATAGATTATTTGACTTAGTGTTGTTGAGTTGCAGGAGTTCTTAATTTATTCTGTATCTGAATTCCTAATAATATATGTAGTCCCCAAATATTTTCTCCCATTCTGTAGGTTGTATTTCCACTTTCTTGATAATGTTCCTTGGTGCACAATAGTTTTAAATTTTGATGAAGTGAAAATTTATTTTTTCTTTTGGTGCTTTTGCTTTTGGTGTAAAGTTTAAGGATCCATTGCATAATGCAAGGTCCTGAAGATATTTCCCCATGTTCTCTTCTAAGAATTCTATAGTTTTAGCTCCTATATTTAGGAAGATGATCCATTTTGAGTTGATTTTGTGTATGTTTTGAGGTAGGGGTCCACTTTCATTCTTTTGCATGTGGATATGCAGCTTTCTAAATTTGTTCTTTATCACGATGGTTTAGGCTATTCACGACCCCTTGCCCTTCCATTTGAATTTGATGATGGGCTTTCCCATTTTTGCAAAGGAATCTGTTGGAATTCTGATTCGAATTACATTGAATCTGTATATCACTTTGAGTAGTATTGATGTCTTAACCATATTAAGTCTCCGATCCATGAACATGAGCTATCTGTACATTTAGTTAGGTCTTCTTTAATTTCTTTCAGAAGTATGTATAGTTTTCCTTGCACAAGTCCTTTATGTCTTTGGTTAAATTTATTCCTAGATATTTTATCTTTTTAGTTGCTATTATAAATAGAACTGTTTTCTTGATTCTCTTTTTAGAGTGTTCATTGCTGGTGTATAGAAACACCACTTATTTTTGTCTGTTGATTTGTACCCTGCCTCTTTGCTGAATTTGTCTATTAGTTCTGACAGCTTTCCTGTAAATTCTTTGGGATTTTTTATGTATAAAATTATCACATCTGCTAATAGCATTGTTATACTGTTTTTTTTTTTCCAGGATAATATCTGTACTGAGGAATCTGATAACAAGGACTCTGACTCCTTCTATTATGCTCTCATGTACTACCTGATGCTTTCTGTTCTAATAGTGAAAAACCAGTCATTCCTTCCTGATATAGTAGCATATTTAACAGAACTTTTACTCCAAAACACTCCAAATGACAAGACATGGAAAGGCCTTACTGTGAATACTGGGACAGATTATTCATATCTTTCAAGTCCTATATTAGAAGATTGTACTGAAGGAGAAGCTAAACAGTTAAAAGCTGTGAATATTTTCAAGAAAGCACAAAGCCCTTCTCAGCCTTCTTAGGTATAGATAACATGTAACCATCTTGTCCTCTGTGTAAAAAAAGAAAACAGGATGGGGCTGTAGCTGTTACTTCAATCATAGCTAAGTCGTAAGTAATATAACAAGGCTGAATACAGTTTTAATCAGATGTATGCTTATCACATGATGTAATGGCTAAACTAAGAATGAAATAAGAAAACTATATTAATAAGTTAGAGATAAGTAATAGTAATCTTTTTTCTACTTTTTAGTTTATGTAAGTAAAACGTGTGTCATATTGCTCTTAAAGAAGTCATAGCTTGATTAGTAGAAATAGTTTCAGTAGAATTTTGCAGACATTCAAGGTTAAGTTTGAATCTCTGATAATGCTGTAAATACCCACTTTTTTGTCCTTGACTCATTGTGGTTTACCACACATCATTTACCACTGTAGTTCACCACACATCATTCATTCACCACTTATAGTTCAAATGTAAAAATAGAATGTGACTTCATTGAATGTATTCTAAATAAAAAATGCTATAAATACTCTGCAACTCAGACAAGGGGGAGCTCTCTGATCTGATGTCCAGCTGTGTCTGGAGGAGCAGGGGCTCCTAGGCTTGTTAATATATCAGTTTATTTTTACATTGTAAACTTGTTTCTTTTACCTTAAGTGCTCCTTTAGTAAATATGTGTTGAAGTTGAATTCTTGTCTTGAGTGCTCTTTACTTTTAAACTATTGTCTGTCCCCATATTTTTATTTGAGTGGAAGGTTACTTGATGAAGCCCAAACTGGCTAAATCATGACATGATGAGGCGCAGGCCTTTTCTAATGGAGATCACAGATTTGAGGTGTAAAGAGATGAACCTGTGACAGATACCTTTTATTTCATTTTTCTAATTTCATAGTCTAATTGTTCTGGCCAGAAATTTCAGTACAGTGTTTAATAGAAGTGAAAGTCAGCATGCTTGCCTTGTTCCAAATCGTAGGGGGAAACTTTCAATATTTCATCACTGTGTATGATGTTAGCTGTGAGTTTTTCATATGTCCTTTATCATGTTGAAGAAGTTTCCTTCTATTCCTAGTTGTCAGAGCTGAGTAGTTTTATCAAGAAAATGTGCTCGATTTTGTCAAATACACTTTCTGCATCTATTGAGTTGATCATGTGTTTTTTCCTTCATTCCATTAATGTGCTGTATAACATTAATATATTTTCTTATGTTGAACCACCCTTGCACTCCTGGGATGAACCCCACTCGCACAAGATATATAATCCTTTTCATGTACTGTTGGATTCAGTTTACTAGTATTTTGTTTAGGAGGTTAACGTCTATATTTATAAGGGGTATTGGTCTGTAATTTTCTTTTTGTGTGATGTCCTTATTTGCCTTTGGTATTAGGGTAATGCTGACCTCAGATAGAGTTAGGAGGTGTTCTTTCCTCTTCAGTTTTTTTGGAAGAGTCTGAGAAGGATTGGTGTCAATTCTTCTTTGAATGTTTGGTAAAATTCACTAGTGAAGTTATCTGGTCTTGGACTTTTCTGTGTTGGGAGGTTTCTAATTACTGATTCGATTTCTTTACTCGTTATTGATCTGTTGAACTCTTCTATTTCTTTGTGAGTCAGTTTAGATAATTTATGTGTTTCTAGGAATTTGTTCATCTAGGGTATCCAATTTGTTATCATACAATTATCCTTTTCATTTCTATAATGTAGATAGTAATGTCCCCCTTTCCATTTCTGATTTGTTCTTCACATTCTCTCTGTTTCTTTGTCAGTTTAGCTGAAGGCTTGTCAATTTTATTGATCTTTCATACTCTTAGTATTGTTGATTCTCTCTATCATGTTTCATTGTCTCCACTCTAATCTTTTTTATTTCCTTCCTTCTGCCACTTTGGGTTTAGTTTGCTCTTTTTTTAGATTCTCCAGGTGTGAGGTTAGGTTACTAATTTGATGTCTTTATTCTTTTTTAATGTAAATATTTAGAGTTATAAATTTCCCTCTGGACATGGCCTTTGCTGCATCCCATAAGTTTTGAAATGTTGGGATTTCATTTTCATTTATGTCAAAGTATTTCTTAATTTTCCTTTTGATTTCTTCCTTGACCCATTGGTTATTTAAGAGCACATTGTTTAGTTTCCATACATTTGGAATTTTCCCAGTTCTGTTATTGACTTCTAGCCTCATTCAATTGTGGCCCTCCTTTATGAGGGAGGAGTAAACCCCACCTAATCTAATTACTCACACAATCTAAGAAAAATAGTGGGCTTGCTATGCATACCAGCCTCAAGTTACTTACTACCTCTTCAAATCTGATAGCTCAGCTCCCCAGAATCCCCTCCTGTTTAGAAAACCTGGAGATGCCATTGCATTCTTCTAAAAATTATATGTAACCTAGGAGGGTTGTAGATTGTGCTGGCAGATTGGGGAACTGTCAAGGAAGCACTCTGGATGCCTTTATGGGATTGCACTGGGAGACATGGTGTTGAGGCATGGCTGCAGTGAATGTCCCTTCTAAACTGAAATTGGAGTAAGAGTAGGAAGCCTTTTTAGCTACTGTAAAATTTCACTTAATCCTATTTTTATATTAATGTTTTGTGATACGATTTGTTGGTGATATAGTAGAATGTAAGTGTAACCCATTCTACTTAGGATAAGTATATCCCACCCTAAGTAAGACAGTGTTTTGGATAACAAAATAATTTTGTCAAAAATTGGAGCAAAATACTGTCAGATGAGGCCAATGTAAAATGATATAGAGGATAAAAGATAATGGTTAGTAAAATAAAATTGAATAAATATGCTTTTTGTTGTAATAGAGTGAAAATCACTGTAATTTTTCCCCTTTCATAATTCAATAAAATATCCTTATATTAATTTTTAAAATTATAAGATGCCTTGTTTTATTTCATTTGAATGAAAGGGAAGAGTTTCATCAGTGAGGGAAAATGGAATGTTTTAATGGAAAAACACTGGATAAAGGATACATAAAAAGGACTTAGGAAAAGTAATCAGGGGAGGATAGTCAACTAGGGAAAATATTTCATTCCAATATAATATGGTAAAATTAATTAAAGGATATTGATAAAAATAAAATAAATTTGAAGCTCAGACATCAATCCTTAAACACTATAATTTTTAAAGCAGTGCCAACTAAATCATTTGTTACTGATGTCAGAGCACTCAGGTATTTGGAGAAAAAGTGTTGGCTAACAAATTATGACTCTGCTACATACTGGCTATGAATTATTCAATAAATGTGTGGGGTGATGTTGTTTACATTCCCTGCCAACTTCTGTTTTTCAAGAAAAGTTAAAAAAGAAAAAAATAATTGGAAGGAGCTTCACAATATAATCGGTAATAGAAGCAGATGGCACTAGTTTGACCCTTCATTTTAGCTTCTAGGCATTTGCAATCAGTTATGTGCAAGATATGGGGACAAACAATATGCATTAAAATTAGCCCCATCTTTTTAGCTGTCAGAAAGTAGACTTGGTCATAAAATTTGAGAGTAGAAAAGCTGAGAGATCATCTAGTCCAACACTTGTATTTTATAGGTGAGAAAACTCTTGGTCAGAGAGGTAGTAAATTGACTGGCTCAAGGTCACTCAGAGAATAAATGGGACCGGAACACAGCCCCTTGACTTAGTGCCAGAGACTCCTGCTCCCACTTCCAGTATCAAGGCTGTTTTTTCAACTTGGGGAGATTAGAGTATTTATACATCATTTAAAATTAGAAAACATTTCAAGCATTCTGAAAACTAACAAGAATAACACAACTCTTCAATATCTTCCCACCCAATTCTGTCAAAATTTAAAACATTGTCATATTTGCATCAGATTAAAATTATGATATAATTAAAGTCTTCTCCAATAGATTAGAATCATTACATTCAGTTTATACTGAAATAATAACACATCAGACATGGATTCATTTATAACTCTTTTTAAGTCAATTCATAAATATGTCCAGTACCCTGAAAATAACAGTAGTGATAATGATGCTAATAATAATAAAAATACCACTGTCAATAATATTAAATAGCTATCATTGTTGTGTTTATTATATACAATATTTGCATGTAATGTATTATTTTGTATAATATCACATGTCCTAGAGTTCAACTCTGTTTTTCCTAGAAAAAACTCTCTCTTTTTTTGTCGTTATTATTCTTGGTTGATGTAGTAATGCATTATAGAAGCTTGTTTTTTTCTGGTGGGCCAAAGAGCCTCTAACAGACTAAACAGTTTTTTGCAGGGGTAATAACAGATGCTTCCTCTTGTGTTGGATGAAGTCTCCTGTCAGGTACCACAGCTTAAGGAGCAGAGATGGTGCTGGCTTTCAGTCACCCCTTGTCCCCATGGTCAGGTCCTACCTCACTGTGGTGTGGATCCAATGGCTGTCAAGTCCAATGGCTCCACGTCTGAGTGAGGGGATGGGATCAAGACATGGCCAATCCAAAACAGGCACTAGTATGAAAAAATTTCCGTTTTGTTTTGGATGAATTTATTGAACTTATGTTTGAATACTTGTTACATGCCATGTTGTGAAATTCATGTTAAAGAGAACGAAGAAGCCACACTGTGAATGGAAGCTGGAGTGAGGAAAAGCTGGGAACCTGTCCAGGTTTTCTTCTCAGAAATCAAATCTTTCTCGAAACAGATCCTAAATTCAAATGATTGGGATTCCAAACACATTCCTCTTGAGGATGAGAGGGACTGCAAATGTAAAATGGTTGAGGTAGAAGGAGTGTGAATAGAGGTATAATACCCAGGTCATGCTTACCTCCAACTATCTCTACATTCTCTCTCTCCTGAAATTTTCTTCACATAGTAAAGTAAAGATGGGGACTTTGTCATCTTCCCACCTCACTCTCTACACCACTTTCCCACCCATTTTGTACTTTTCACCTTTACCTGAGCAAGCAAATGATCTTACACATTTCAGAGTATTTGTTCATGCCATTTATTTCCTTGGTCTGGATTCTCTTCCCTTCCTCTACTTGGAAAACTACTACTACAGTCAAATTCCAGTAAGCACAGGAATATGGGTAGTTAAAATAGGTATAAATCTGGAGAGATGAACATAAATAGGTAATGTATCAGAAGCGGTATAGAATCTCAGAAGTAGTGTAGACTCTCAAAAGTCTGAACCTGAAACAGTGTCTGACACACAGTATGTACTCAGGAAATATTAGTTGGACTGAAAGGTCTTGGGGAAGTTGGGTCCTTGTATGGAGCTCCAACCAGAAGTTTTGGAGATGCTACTCTCAGCACCTTACATGAAGTGAGACTCCAACCTGTGGAATCACAGATTATAATTTACAGGAGATCTGCAGTGCTTGAGATGAGCCCTAGACACTCCTATATCTGACACACATTTCTTTACTCCTACTGTGCTCATTTCTCCTAGGAGTTGGTCTCAGCCTCCATTTCCTGCTTTAGCATCCCAGTGTCTGACTGGAACTGGGGTCCTGCTCTGCACCTCAGAGCACTTAGGTGGGGCCTGGGCTCCCTTGACTGTGCCTTGAACTTGGTCAGGGGTACCCATCCTGGCCGTCTTCTGCCTCGCAATTAGCTAAGGGTGCTGCTCCCACAGACTGGCCAGTTGGACTTGTGGTGTTCCCACATCCTGTGACATGGAGTGTCCCTCTCATGCATCATGGTCCAGTCTCCAAGAGCATGGGCCGTGATATCAGATGGACCTGAGGGAGAGTCTCCCCCCTTTATGCTTAAGCTTGGTCAAGATTGGTCTTCATTTGTAAATGGGAGGTAACAGGAAATATTCATGTAAGGATTAAATAATATAGCAAACATACAATTTGTAGCACACGGAAGTGCTTAATATCTTTTTGATCTCTGAGGATAGGAACACTGGCCCAAAGCCAGCTGAACACTGGCATTGGACTGCATATCGACCTACTTGATTCTGGCCACTGACTATTGGGGACCAGACCCAGTGTTGACTAAGCACCTCTCCCTCTGGTCGGTCTTCGCTTTGTTCCTCTGTACCCCTCTAGAAAGATTCTAACAAGGAAGGAATGGGAAGAGCACAAAAGCATCATCTGTCTCGTAATTTTGCCTTGGCATTGGCCATGGTAAAGCAAAAACAGATTGCTTATTTTAAAACACAATAATTAAGAAGGTAGAATGTAAATGTTGCCAATAATATTAACAAAGCTCTTCATTAATCAGAGAAGTTACTATTGGTTAATAAACTGACCTTAAACAGATGTTTGCCATGAATAAGCTAAAATTCTGCATAAGTAGCCTCAAGATGCAGGAGAATTGACTTTATTTCCAACAACGGTATCTCTAGATATTACTAATAGGTAGACATGGAATAAATATTCTTGGAAATTATTTGATATTTGTCTAGTAACTGTGGCCCTTAAAATGATGCTCAAATTCTGTGGAAATTACACTGTGTTCAACATATTTTATTGCCTCATTTTAGTGATGTGGCAAAATGAGCATAGACCTTGAAGCAATAAAGATATGGTTTTGAATTCCACTCTGATATTTTATTAGCATCACTGGGACTTAGTTTTCTATTACGTGAAATAGCCTTTATGTTTCTGATTTTTAAGATAGCTTTATGGATTAAATACGATAATATATGTCAGATATCTCGTGTCATGCCAGACCCAGTTTCTACCCTTAATGTTGCTGTCCAAATCTGTATGGAGAGCACTGTTACATTAAGTGAACTTAGTGAGGACACATCTTCTCATCTGAAAACTATGCTGCAATCTTTCCCTCAGACAAGAAATGTCAATGCTATCCTCTAATATTCTAGTATAGGACTTGCTGACTCTGACCTTTTTTTCTGTTGGGCAGTGCAACTTAAGTTTTGGATAGGGAGGGGAATAGGGGAAATGAAGTGGTTGAATTTGTTGGCTTGGATAAATGGGAAAAGGAGTGTTACTGAGTATGTGTTATTAAGAGTGAAATTATGACCGTTTGCCATTCACCCTACAAATAATTGCTGGATGCCTAGTAAAAGTGAGGCACTATTTCAGGTGCTGTGGTACAATAGTGAACAAAACAGGCAAACTTCCTGTTCTTATGGAACTCAAGTACTAGTGAGGGGATATAGAAAATAAACAGTTAAGTAAAATATATAGTGCAACAGACAGTGATCATGTTGTTAAGAAAAATAAAGAGAATAAGGGGGGCAAGAAGTGCCACTGCAGGTAGGATTTCTACCTTATATAGAGTGGTCAGAGAAGACCTCTTGGGTAGGGTGACACTTGAGCAGGGATCTGAAGGGAGTGAAGGAAGATTTGGAGATATTAAAGGGAAGAATGTTCCCATGCAGAGAAACAATACACTGTAAAGGCCCATGAGGAAGGAGGGAACATGGAATGTTTAAAGACCATCAAGAAGATTGGTGTGATTGGAGGAAGAATGAGAGCGTGAAAGACAGGATCAGAGAAGTGACACATGAGCAGGCTGTTATTTCTTGGGGGAAAATGAGTAAATGTGGGGGCAGTTTTTGAGTGTCACAGTGATTGGTGTCTGCTGCTCTCACGCAGTGGGTGGAGGCGGCCAGGGATGCTGACCTGCGCAGTGAAGAACTAGTCAACATCCTGTAAACTTTCTTCAAGTATCTGGATGCATATCTGTGTAGTGTAGGGCTGCCACATACAGTTGTGGAGATCATGGACCACAGAATCTTTGGAGGCACCATTGACTTGCACCGGCTGGGTTGTGTTGTGCACAATCTGTACCCACTGTAAGTGGCATCCCCTTGTATGGGTGAAAAGTGGTTTATAGTTGTGCTGGTTTGTATATTTATGTCCCCCAGAAAAAGCCATATTCTTTAATGCATTCTTGTGGGGGCAGACGTATTAGTGTGGATTTGGGTTGGAACCTATTGGTTCATTGTCCGTGGAGATGTGACCTACCCAACAATAGGTGATGACTCTGATTGGATAATTTCCATGGAGGTGTGGCCCCACCCATTCAGCATGGGCCTTCTTTAGTTTACTAGAGCACTAGATAAGCTCAGACAGAAAGAGCTCATAGCTAGCTGGAGCTGAGACAGACATTTTGAAGGTGGCCGTTGGAAGCTGATGCAGACATTTTGGAGAACGCTGTTTTGAAATGCAACCTGGAAGCAAGGAGACGCCAGCTACATGCCTTCCCAGCTAACAGAGGTTTTCCGGACGCCAGTGGCCTTTCTCCAGTGAAGGTACCCTTTGTTGATGGATACTTTATGGCCTTAAAGACTGTAACTGTGTAACCAAATAAACCCCCTTTTAAAAAGCCAATCCATTTCTGGTGTTTTGCATTCCCACAGCATTAGCAAACCAGAACAATGGTTATCTGAGTCTAGAATACAACTCCACTTTACTTGTAGATGCAAAGTTTATTTTTGGTGGATCTGAGGGCACATTTTTTAATCACTGAATTTCTTAGGAATGCAACTACCATGTAAATGAGTGAAGACTCTGATTTTGTCAGGAACTTTACCAGGAATTGTCCACCACTGTATCAATCAAGATTCAATTAAGAGAGGGAAACCATGGAAAGTTTAATATAAAGCGATAGTAGCTATGACAGGGAATTACAATAATGAAGGATTGGCTAGTAGAAGTAACAAGAATTCTAAAGAATGTAGAAATGGCAGATATAAGGATCAGCACTTGTCCTAGGATTGAGAAAGAACATACAAGGAAGAACACCTCTCTCCCCAGGGTGTGGGCTGCCGAGAACCAGTGCTTGTTGGAGAAGGCATAGCCATGACTCATTGGATGGTAAAGACGTTTCTGTGATTTTGTACTGGCAGAGCTTTTTGGGAATTTCCCCTTTGGGACTTGCTAGAAAATCAGGTTCTGGGGAAAGCTGTTCATGGGAAATGGTCTCGCAAGAGGACTCTGCTACAGAATTGACTGAAGTGTGTGCCAGGGGCACTGTTGCCTCACAGTGCTGGGGATCACCATGAATTGCAGAAACAGCACAGGAGAAGTGATCGACTCTGCAGGAACCCGGTGTTGAAGAAGCTGCCTGTGCCACAGAATTCTGGTGCTGGGGGGCCCAGGAGCGCTGCAGGAGCTGGGTTCTGGAGAAGCTGCTCATGCTGCAAGAACTGAAAACTGTAAAAGTGGGGCACACTACAGCAGCCCACAGAGGGGAGCACACTGGGATAAGGAAGGAAATTACTTTCCTCCTGTATCATCTCTCCAGCAATCTCTACTGACAAAGATTAACATTGTGCAAAGGAAAAATATATATAGGATCCAGTTCCATTTTTGCAGAGCAGGCAATGAAGGATAAATTTGAGCTGGAAGATAATAAACTATAACTTGCATAACCATTTTGAAAAGTAAAACCATTTGTTTTATCTGAGTTGCCAAGTTAATATACTTGTATTTGTCTTTGGTGGTTCTATGCATAAGTGCAAATTTCTGATGACTTCATTATATCTTCCAGTGTAGTTATGCCTGAATATTTTTATTTTGAAATTTATATTATTTTATCATCACTTTTCCTTTATTTCTCTGTCAGGTCACTATATTAATAGATTTTGAAGTTACATTAGACTATTATGTATCCTTATTCATCACCAGGGTAGAAAAGGACCAGTGAATAATAACCACAAAGAGAGTAACCACAGAGAGAGTAAAAAATTTTGCTTATATTGATCTGAAGCCTTGAAGTTGTTCTAAGGAGGAAAAGGCTATTTTGAGAGGTAGTGAGTTTCCCATCACCAGAGCTGATTTGCCATTAACCTGGGAGGGAAGATGTAGGGCAGTTCCTAAGGTGAACCTACCACTTAAACCCCAGTTTGGAGGATGCTTTTCACCTATGTTTCCATCCACCTTTCCAATATTTGCAGACTGACGACCAGAAGGAGCATATTGCCCTGTACTGAGAGGAATACTTTCATCACTATATCGTTTAAAGGCCACCTGGCTGGTCAGTTCACCAGCCACTGAGATTTCATACATAAAACTCGGCTGCTTTCCTCCACCTGGAATATCCCCTTCCACTTCCTTTCTGCACCTCCTGGTACCAGCATCACTGTGGCAGTTAGAATAATTTCAGCTCACCCTGAAAACCTCTGTGGCCCCTTTCCCTTGACACATGGACAGCACCCGACTGTGCAGAGAATGGGCTGGTAGAACCCGTGGCAGCTGACCCCATCTGTCTTCCCCCATGTGCATCCACCCTGTCATTCACCAGCCCCTGGCCTCTCTGCTGAATTCCAAGTACAATACGGTCCAATAATTAGTACTGATTTCTCTAAGGAACCTGGAATATGTTTGAAAAAGTTCCTCAGCAGCCAGTCACCCATGACCAGTCATGGAAGTGCACCCGCTGCCTGCAGAGTGCTCTAGCCTCGGCAAACTCAGACCCAGCCCTGTTCAGGCAAGGTCTGCTCCACTCACAGATCTTTCAGTAAATGTAGCCTACCCTTGCGGTACACTAGTGAGACGGTAGGAAAGCTACCTATGGACTATTTCCAAACACCCTCCTGCTCACCGGTTTATGTCTCCTATAATCCCTTGGCATCTCTTCTCTCCAGCTCCTGTTTTCTACCTCAGGATCTCCTTACCTTGATAACCTATTTAGATGCATCGCTGCAGTTTTAACCCGGGCCATTCTCTTTAGGCCATGAGGTTATACTAGCCCTCTGGCTCGTGCACCTGCAGCTGTAGGTGCGAGGGCCTTCTGCTAGCCCTCACCCCAGGAGACTCATCCTTGCAGAGGCAGCTGCCTGATTGCCCTGCTGGCAAAGGAAGCAGCGAGTACTGGACTGTGACTGCAAACTCTTTTTCTTAGTGGTGTGAGACCTGATCAGTGGAAAACAATAGGATGAGATTGAAATTGTCAATTTTTAAGGTTAGTCTGACTTGAAGTCAAGAGCTCAGACATGTAGTGGAGCTTATACTTTACGATTAGCTTTTAGATGCACCCACTCTTTCTAAGGAAAATACTTCCGGAGTTCCATGAAAGGGGGTGAGGCAGTGAGACTGAAACCTTCTGAAAACATTTAGATCATGGTGTTAATGTTTAAACCATATGGGGGGCCGGCAGGACTCTAACAAAACAATGGCTAGGAGATTGCCCTGCTTTTCAGGGACTTTCCAGTGTCTTTGTGCATGGAGGTAATCACAAGCAGATATGAGCCCACAGGCACAATTAGGCGTTTGCTCATTCATTAGAGAGCTTCTGTGCTAGGAGAAGAGGAAGTGTGGGCAAGGATAAAAGGGCAACTTTTTGTGTCCTCACACCTCTACCGACAAATCTGATATAATTTCAATGAGGACAGTTGGGAAACTGAACTGGGAAAGTTCATCCTCCATTATTGAATTTTAAGGTTATTTCCAGTCATGTGGGAATATTGGTATGAGGTTTTCTAGAGCAACTTTTTAAACTGGAAGATTACCTGAGAATCTTCCAATAAATAGCAGAATGCCTTGAAGAATTGTTATTTTATTTTCCCCAGTATTTGTTTTCTCTGAAATTCACTCCATTGAGGCTTCAAAACAGAAAATATGGAAACTACATTTTTCTTCATTTTCAGTTATTGAGGCAGAAAAATTTAGATTTAAGTAATTCTAGATTCTCAAAATCCAGAAATTCGAAAGTAATTTTGCCAGACTCTCACTATAGAGAACTAAAATAAAATAGTAAAATAAGTTAAATTAAATTGCAGTCCTCCCCATACTTGGACTCCTATTTTATCCTAGTTGCCAGTACTCCAACAAGCTGTTTTTCTCCACATATTTTCCTTGTATTGATCAAGCCTAAGTTTTTGATTATTGTTAGACTGACTCAAGGCACATGAAGCTATTTCCATTTAAAACATGAGGAAAAGGAAGGAGGCTGCGGTAGGAGGGATGTATTCTCCCTAAAACACTTTCTGACTGCACAAGTAGGGTGGTACATTCTGTTTTCATTTAAAACAAAAACTTGAAATGTAAAAATTCCATTTTACATCTCTCATCTTCCTTATGTGGGATGTAACAGCACAAGTAAAGATGGCATGCTTTATTAAATGATTTGTGACTCAATTAAACTCTTTGTATTTCTAAATAATTCATTTGTGTGTGTGTGTGTTTTTAAGAGTTCAATGACTTTGTACCATGTGACAGTGATGACATTCCTCTCCTCGTCCCCGTCCCCAAATGACTCAACAAGACAGATTTTATTTTGATAACTCCTTCAGGCCTAATGGAAAGAAGTGTCTATCCAATAAACTATGACACGTTAGGATTGCTTAATGAGTAACAAAGATTTATAATGAGCTCTAACAGATATGAAATCAAGGGTCATGGGTTCAAGTCCCAGCTTTGGCTTAACTACTGCTAACTTTCGCACAAGCCACCGAGACCATTGAGCCCCAGTTTCTTCATCTATAAAATGTAGGTGATAACATGTCTCATATCTGCTTCTGCCTTCCTAATTGGTTCAGGCTCTCACTCTGTCTGGCCTGGTTTGCTTACTTCCATCCAGCAAACTCACTCGTAGCCCTAAGACCTTGGTGAAGCAGCTCCTTCTCACCCCAGCCTGCCAAGTAGACTTGACTGTTCATTCCTTAGAGCCACTAAGGTACTTTGCATTTTCTTTGATTATGGGAGATTTCCCAATATCCTGCAAGTCCCTTTATATGTTGGTCTCCACTACCAACCCTCACACTCCTTGAGGTTAGGGACCTTGAAAGGTGTCTGGTTGGCCTCAGAGGTCCTAGACTGATACTTGTGGATTGAGTGGGTACTCAGTCTGCTTGTCACAGAGCTGCTGCTGGTTTCTTTGAAAACCACAAGAAGAGAGATAAAATTGGATATAAACAGAAACAATAGTTAGAAAATATTTTTGTTGCTTCTGGATTTGTTTCTGCATGCACAGCTGTATTGATGGGTCATAGCAAATCTTACCATCTATAAGCCTTAGGTAAACGAATCTGTGCACTCAAGTAGATTTTTCTTTCAGGTTAAATAACCCCCAATTCCTGCAGTCATGATTTATAGGCCCTATTTTCCAATGCTTTAATCATTTTCATTGCTTTTCTCTGGAACGTCTCCAAGTTCTCCATTCACCTTATGTTTCAGGCTCCAAACTGGACACAGTATTGAAATACTGAGTGAAAGAATTATCTTCATGTTCCTGAATTCAGTATTCTCACTTATATTTAAATGTTTTCCCCACTGATCAGTCAATTAAATATTAACCAGTCACTTATGCTACTCATGGCATGGGGCTTCAATGTTTTTGGCAATTTCAAGAGATACGATGTCTCTGTGAAAGTGGCTTTTCTTTGGTGGAATTACATGAAAAACATTATATTTAAAAATCTATACAGTACTCTGCTTATATAAAACTGGAGTGGATTTCCATGTCAATAAACAAGGCTGCTCTTATCTTAAATTAATTTAATTTATTGTTTATTTTAAATTAATTTAATAGCTCATCTGCCCCCTGAAAATAACAAGTTTACTTCTCATCCCATGTTATTCTCTGTATTAAAGAAAAGGTAGAAAACGATTTAGTGAATTTTTCACATTATATACTTTTAACAGGCTTTTATCTAACTTCTATATTTCAATCTAGATCAACTGAGCATTGTTTTTCTCTTTAGAGAGATTTCTGTTCATATTAAGATATTAATAACATTCAACTAAAACAGTAAAATCATATCACTGTTGTATCATCTTATCACCTTATCTTTTAAAACATTTTCCATGGCTCTTTTCTCATTTAACTGCATAAAATCTTATTAGTAAAGGTGGGTAGGAATGATCACCATCAATATCCATTTGATTACCACGAGACAAGGAACAACTAAAGTGATAAAAGTTAATGGAATGGTAAGTGTTCTGACTTTAGGTGCAGGTTTTTCCACCAGAGTTCCTCAAAGTTTGAGAGAAATTGACTTATGTAATCATCACCACAATAAATTTTAGAACATTTTCACTACTGCCATAAAAAAATCCCATATTCTGATAAATAATATACCGCATTTTATTTATCCATTCATCAGTTGATGGACATTTGGGTTGCTTCCAGTTGGGGCTATTACAAATTAGTGTTGCTGTAAACATTTGTATACAAGTTACTTTATCAATATGTGCTGTCATTTCCCTTGGGTATATACCTAGAATTGAGGTTGCTGGATCATATGGTAACTCTGTATTTAACACTTTGAGGAACTGCCAAATGGTTTTCCAAAGTGGCTGCAACATTTTATATGGTACCAATAATGTGTGAGGGTTCCAATGTCTCCACATCCTCATTAACACTTATTAATATCTTTTTTAAATTATAGCCATCTTAATAAGTGTGACGTGGTATCTTATTGTGATTTTGATTTGCATTTCCTTGTTTCCTAATGATGTGGAGCATCTTTTCATGTGTTATTGGTCATTTGTTGATCTTTTTTTAAGAAATGTTTTTTCAAGTACCCTGCCCATTTTAAAATTAGGTTGTTTGATTTTTTGTTGTTGAGTTGTAAGAGTTCTGTATGTATTCTTAATGTGTGTCCCTTGTCAGATACATGTGTTGGCCAATATTTTCTCCCATTCTGTGGATTGTCTTTTCACTTCCTTATTGGTGTTCTTTGAAGCACAAGTGTTTTTAATTTCAACAAAGTTCAGTTTATCTGTTTTATTCTTTTGTTGCTTGTGCTTTTGGTATCATATCAATAAACTATTGCCTAATCTAAGATCACAAAGATTTACTCCTGTGTCTTCTTCTAAGAGTTTTATAATTTCAGCTCTTACATTTGGAAGCATATGATCTATTTTGAGTTATTTTTTGTGTGTATTGGGTAAGGAAGTGGTACAATTTTATTCTTTTGCTTATGGATATTCAGTTGTTCCAGCACCATTTGTTGAAAAGACTCTTCTTTTCCCATTGAATTGTTTTGGCATACTGTTGAAAATCAATTAGCCATAAATTTAAGTATTAATTTCTGGACTCTCAGATCTATTCCATTTATCTACATGTCTATTTTAATGTCAGTATCATACTGCCTTGTAGTAAGTTTTGAAATCAGGAAGCATGTGTCCCCAACTTTGTTTTTCCTTTTCAAGATTGGTTTGGCTATACTGGGACCCTTGCATTTCCATATGAATTTTAGGATCAGATTATCAATTTTTACAGAAAGGCAGAAGGGGCTTTGATAGGGATTGTGTTAATTGCATTGAGTTATCTGTAGATCAATTTGGAGACATTGCCATATTAATAATATTATGTTCCTAATCTATCAACATGGGATGTCTTTCCCTTTATTTAAGTCTCTTTAATTTCTTTTAACATTTTATCATTTTCAGAGTATGAGTTTTGCACTCCTTTTGTTAAATTGATTCCTAAGTATATTATTCTGGTTGCCCTAGCTAGAAACTCCATCACAATTTGCATAGAAGTGGCAAAAGCAGATATCCTCGTCTTGTTCCTGGTCTCTGGAGCAAGCTTTCAGTCTCTCTCCATTAAATAAGATGTCAGCTGTGGGTTTTTCATAGACATGGAATTCTTGATTGACATATTTTTCTTTCTGCACTTTTAATATATCATTTCACTACTTTTTGGCCTCCATAGTATCCTATGACAAGTCAGATATTAATCTTATTTGGTTTCCCTTTTATGGGATAAATCACTATTTTCTTTGCTTCTTTCAGTGTTTTCTTTTTGTCTTTGGCTTTCAACATTTTGACTGATGTGTCTTGGTGTGCATCTCTTTGAATTTATCCAACTTGGAATTTGTCAATCTTCTTGAATGTGTAGATTAATTTTTTTCATCAAATGTTGGAAGTTTTCAGTCATTATTTCTTCAAATACTTTTCTGCTCTTTTCTCTCAGTTCTCTCCTCTGTTAATTCCAGTAAACATATGTTGATGAGTCTAGTGGTATCCCACATTTCTTTGAGGCTATGTTCATTTTTCTTCATTCTTTTCTTTTCTGTGTTGTTCAGATTGCTTAATATTTATTCATCTATATTCAAGTTCACTGATTTTTCCATTTCAAATCCACTGTTGGATTTTTCTTACTGGTTATTATACTTTCCATCTCCAGAAATTCTATTTGGTTCTTTTTTTTATACTTGCCATCTCTTTATTGATATTCTGTGTTTGATGAGATATTGTCATCATGCCTTCTTTTTCTTCTTTAAGCATAGCTTCCTTTAGTTCTTGGAACATATTTAAAAGCTGCTTTGAAATCTTTGTCTTCTAACCACGGTATTTATACCTTCTCAAACCATTTTCTGTTGCCTGCTTTTCCTCAGAATGGATTGTACTTTCCTTTTTCTTTGCGTGTCTCACTTTAAAAAAAAACTAGACATTTAAAAAATAATATATTGCAGTAACTCTGAAAAAGATTCTCCCCACACCTGAGTCGTCTTTTTGTTCTTGCTTGTTTATTTGTTTAGTGACTTGGCTAGACTATTTTAGTGAAGTCTGCTTGCCTGTTAGTGGGCAGCCTGTGGTTTCACTTCTCAGAGGACTGTATCTTTGCAACTGGGAAAACAGTGGTTTTAGCAGGGCCTTCTATGACTGTCTGTTTCCATGATCTTTATATTAAACTTTTAGATGGTCTGCTTCTATTGCTATCACCGTGAGCTGTTAGACTGCACTAATTGCTGGCTGATTAGTTTTTAACAATGCCTTAGAATATAAATTGCTCCATGGTCTGATTCAATTAGATTTGGATCCCTTTACAGAGAGAAATCCTTGGAACCAGACGTTGAGGCTTTTCTTACTCCAGGAGGGTTCTTCTTAGCTGATACTCTCCCTGGTTCTCTTGATTAAACTTCTAGCTGGTTTTAGTTGTTGCTACCATGGAGGTACCAGCCTCCTCTTAATTGTTTATAATGAAAGTCTGCTTTGTTTTTAGCATTGTCCTTAGACTTGAACTTTTTCATGCTCTGCAGATAGCCCTTAGGGATATCTACAGCACTGTCTGTTCTTAAGGTCTCCCTCTCCTTGTCGGCAAAATCTTTGCACCATTGTTTCAGAAATGGTGTGTGTGTGTGTGTGTGTGTGTGTGTGTGCACACGTGTGCGTGTGTGTGACAGTAGCCTGCTTTTCTGAGAATGAAAACATGGTTTTTATCAGCCTTTTCGTTCTCATTCTAGTTGCATCCATTATAACAATATATATTATACTTGGGGAATTACCTGTTCAGCTCACACCATGGCAAGTCATTGACACCTTTACTAAGAAAATGGCACAACTATCAGCACAAGAACCAGAGCTCTGGCTGCCAGTCTTTGTGCATAGAGCATTAAAGCTCCAGCTAGCAAAAGACCTGGTTAGATTGGTGTGGGGATTCTAGGGAGGAAGCTGGGGTTGCTTATAAGGGGGACTAAAGACATTTGAATTAGCTTATTCATGGGCCCGACCTTCTCTCTCAGGAGATGAAAGATTGCTAACATTAAAGGTGGGCAGACAACATACATAAGCTAGGTGAACAGTGTGTGGCCCATGGTATGGTTAGCACACCATAGAGGATGCTTACAGATGTGCCTACAGCCACCATGTACTAGTTATGTGACTTGGGCAGCTTCTCTGATCTTAGTTTCCTCATCTGTAAAATAGAGATAACATTAATATCTACCTCCCAGGTTACTGTGACAAATTAAACCAAAACATGTAGAAATGGTTCAGTGCAGTTTCAGGAAAATAGTAAATGTTTAATAAAGAGCAGCCCTTATAATGATTACATCATCAAATCAATGGTTTTTGATATATTTTTTCAGCACGTGTACAATAAATCTCCATCAGTAAATATTTCATAATACATAGTGATTCTCAAATGTGTGTGTGTTTGGGAGAAAATACCCGTAGCTAGTTTGGTATACTGCTTCTTCCCTACTCCAGGAGAGAATTGTTGGTCTAATCAAAAGCCTGCTAGTTCATTCCTTATGCATCTGAGCTTGGGTGGACAACTGTGGTCCTTTCCGTGGTATCTCATTGCAAGAATTGTGGCTGTAGTGGGATGGGGATTCTCTGGAGAACCTAGAGAAAAAAGGGCCCCTCCCTCCATGATAGTCCAAAGCTCAATCTTACTGGATGTGAACAGAATGGTGACTTGCAGCACTGTCCAGTGGAACTTTCTACATTGATGGAAATGTTCTATAATGGTGCTGACCAATGCTGTAGCCACTAGCCACGTGGAACTATTGAGTACTCAGAATGTGGTTAGTATGACTGAGGAACTGAATTTTTAATTTTAATTGCATTTGATTAATTTAAACTTAAATTTACATAGCCACATGTGAGTGGCTACCATATTGGACAGGGTAGATCTAGAGAATCTTCATGAGGGGAGTTGGAGTGGGGACAATGTCTGAATTGTGAAGCAAATATTTAGATAACACTTTCTCTCAGGGAACTCAGTCCCCAAAGGATTAAAAAAGTTTGGGAGGTTGATTTTTCTTTTTTTTACAAAAGAAGAGTATTTTAAGAAATGTTCCAAAAAACATTTTTTTTTTCAAAAGCACAGATCCTTGTAGACTTGTAAGCAGATTTATGCATCTTAATCTAATCATCAGTCTTCAAAATAAGTGAGCATAGAATTAAATTTATTCAGTTTAAATCAACTTGAGTTTCAGGTGTGTTATTTTAGAGGAAAGGTTGGAAGTCTGGAAGATTTGCCCTCTTTGCTAATGCTTAGAGGAAATAGTCTTTAATACCCTTTTTTTTCCTATTGCCTTGAGAAAACTATGCATATAAAGCTCATATTTAATATTAGTTAATATCAAAACATTTTAGATAAAGTCTTCAGGGAGTTTGGGTAAGGGTGCATATGTTCTTAGGGAGAATGACCTCTGTGAGTTGAATTTCTTCCCATTTTTGAGTCCCCTTGAGCATTTAAGAACACAGCATTGCTTGAAAAATGCTTCCCTTTGAGGTCTTTCTTTAGTCAGTAGACAATGTGAAGAGTTCAATGTTTACCTCAGCAAAGGATGCACTTGCATCTGAATTCTACTGTTCTTTGATTTCATCAAAAGGCCTATTTGCATATGGACTGATAAGGCACCTTGGCACAGGGTCCTGGATTTCATGTAGGCACAGATTTGGCACAGGACTGAAGAATACTCAATTATGATTTATGCCTGTGCAGCAGAGTTTCCTATTGATTATTTGCCAGAACCATGATAAAGCAATGTTGGACCCCAAGCCAATCCAGCCATAATCTTTCCTCAGGTTTTGTATTTTATGTGATTGCTGAAATTTTCTGAACATTCGTGAATAATAATGGTTTGCAAAACCGATCCTTGGATATGCAAAGTTAATTGCAATAAAGAACCCTCTTCTGGGTGCCTAAGTTTTCTTTGCATTTACCGTCCAATCATTTGGGATTTATTGAGCGCCTATTTATATGTATTACATTGCTCTAAGTTTTATAGGATGTAGAAGAAATGAGAAGCATGGCTAATGTTTTGAGGAACTTGTCTATAGTAGCAAGGAGGAGGCAAGTTGTCTAGAGATGAAGATAGAAGTCTAAGAAACAATTGCCTTTTAACTTTGGAACATTGGTAAAATTGAGTAAAATAAGGGCATGATCAGAATGAACTGGAAGTAGACTAAAAGGCTTGAACATGATCCTTAATTGAGGAAGGGAATAAAATAAAAAGAATCACAACTGGGTAGAGGGGCTCAGAAATGAGGGTCATTAAGGGGCTTCCCTGATAATCAGTCTCCTGTTTAGTTGGTGTGTGTTATTCCTCATAGTTATGGTGGTAAAATATCTAGCATTAACATAGTGCTACTCTGTGCATAGTGCTTTACACATATCGACTCATTAAAATCTCACAACATCTTTGTGAGATAAGTTCTATTGCTATGTCCATTTCACAGACAAGTTAATTGTGGATCAGAGAAGGTCATAGGTAGTGGCTCCAGGGTCTGTGCAATCAGTCATCACCCCATACAGCCTCTCATCTGTGGGGAACAGAGGAGCTTATGCTAGTGTTCAGATCTTAGCTCTGGAAGGTGTGAAGGAGCCATCCCTTTCTCATGGTGGAGAATGGAGGGGCCACGGTTATTTAGTTTCAGGATCACAGATGGATGTGTCCAGTCTCCTCACTGCTGCTTAAAGCAGCCAGTTCCAAAGACCCTTCCTCAGTTCTAGAGAATAAGTCAATGACGGTTCATAGGGGTTTTCAAGTGTGTGAGGTGGTCTCTTATTACCTGGGAACTATTTATACTCTCAAGAGGGTTCCTTCTTTCCACATATCAGCAGAGTGGAAGAACTTGAAACCTCCACAGTGAGGTTAATGAGGTTTTACTGAGGCAAAAATCTCACAGAACACTTGAGACCTTATACAGTTTATATTTTATTTTAAATTTATTGTTTCCTCAGAAAACTTACCTACCAACACAATTTGTGTCAGAATCCGAGTTAAGCCATCATTTTAGGCAGTGTGATTAGATTTTAGGGAAGATTTTTCTCCCCTCCAAAGCTATTCAAGGATCTCTTTCACCAACTTTCTCACCATTTATAGCACACACACACAGCCCCACTTGATTGGATAAGTAGTATATAATTCCATGTTCTAAAAAGACGATATTCCTTATCCCAAATTATAGCCCTTGTTTTTTGGACAGCGTCCCTAAATTGTCTGCCAGTTATTTGATTATCAAATTACAAGTTTGGTTTTCATAGGCCAATATTTTATATGAGGAACAGAGAGCATCGAGTGAAGCTTCTTCTTTCACATGCCGCTGCTGTCCGCTTTGTCCACTCCTAGAGAAATATGTTAGAGATAATCAGCTTGTTGATGCATTCATAGAAAATTCCTTGATTCTTTATCTGCGTGTACAAGACTTGGCTTCTTGGAGAGTATGAGTACAATCTAGATAGAGCCCCGGTTACAAATACTTTTGTAAAACTGGCCTTATTATGGTTCTGTACAAATCTGAGCCAATAGGAACAGTCTCTGAGCAAAATAGACCATTGGCTTTGCAGATACCAAGATTTGTGTTTGGGTTTCTCTTCTTTAAAACATGGTTTCTAATGATCTGGATGATCTGGCTTCAACCCCTCCCTTTCCTGACTATAGAGAAAAGTAGCACAAACATTCTTTCTTTCAAATAAGGAGTGACTTGAACAGGCCTCTGACCCCGCAGACCAATTATTATCTAAGTGGAAGGTCACTGATAAGCCTTTTAGCATTTTCTCTTTTCTTTTTCCAAAGAAGTTATTGTCTTTACTAGATATTCTCATTCTTTAGCTGGCTTATAAATAAATAACAATTTAATACAACAGGCTGCTATTCCCTTGATGTGCATTTCACAATGGTTTATCTTGGAACACATATTAGGAAGCATCCTGCTCAAAGCTAAAGATGCTTTCAGTGCTGTGTTGATGCTTTATTTTGGTTGAGATGGATATCTGGTTACATTTGGCTCAAAGAAAAAAATTCAAGCCAGTACTGTTTTGGCCATGCTAAATGGAGTTAGGACTTTGGTACTTAAACTGCCTGTCCATCTGGGCCTGCAGTGGGGTCAAAATAATTTTCCAAGAATAATCCTGGCCTTTCCTGCCAGAACTCCTTCTGCTGACCTTATAGGACAGTGGTAGTCTTTCTGTCCACCTGGACATGTGCCTTGATGTGCTTCCTGGCTTCTGCAAAAGCCGATGAATCCTTGCCATCGTGCTGTGACACTGGAGGACAAACCCAGTGGCACAGGAACAGCTGCTCTCAGTGTATTTGTAAGTTCGTCACCACAAAATATTCATCAAAGCCTAGGATAAGCAATAATCAGAGACGACTGCTAAGTTTTATCCATGCCTCCAGATATTGTAAAATAAATCCCTGGATCAAGACTGATTGGCAGAGACCTGGAGCATTGCTTCGGCTGTGTCAACCTGTTCCTGTCTCCTCTTTCCCCTTCTCCAGAAGATTGCCTTTTCCCTGATCTGTGTCTGTGCATGTACCTCCAGCTTCCATCAAGAGCCATTTTAAGAATATCCCATGGGTCTTGCTGTATGAATTGTCAAGCAGCTGGGGTGCTTGTTCATTACATTGCCTCATGTCCTCTTTATCAGGCTCTCCAGGGAAAGTTGCTGTCTGGTCTGAGTACCAAGAATAGTGGGACTTTCCTGGGATATTTGGATTGCTAGTATCTCATGGACACTGTGAATTGTGTAACTGATAAGGTTTCTCTTTTCATGTTGGCTGCCAGAGAATTTAGGGCCAAATTTATGGTCCACCCATTGCACATGTGTGGGTTATTATGCTCGGCATTTTTAGACTGCTTCTTGGCTCTGCTTCATCTCCATCCTTGTTTCACTTTCTTCTCTTGCCCCACTTTTAACTGATGCTATTTGGTCATATTTTATGTGTCTTGTAGGCTGCTTTAAGTTCTTTCTGGAACACATCAAAGTATGAAAATAAACACTTATACATAAATGAAATAATCTCAACCAGGGTTTTGAAGGGAGTGCTACAGATCAATTGGGTGGAGAGAAAATAGGGGCTTCCAGATGCAGGGAGTAGCATAAGCCAACATATAAAGGTAGAGTGAATGGTTTTGTTAAGGGCTGTGATAGATATCTCCCTATCACAGTTAAGTTGCTGTAGCAAAGCTACTCAACTGAGATCTATTAAAAGAACATGAACAAAGATGCCTGATGTAGCAATGAAATTGCTTTTAAACATTTCTTAACCTAATATATTTTATTTAAAGATAAATTTATCACAATATGGTTATTATACATTAGAATATGAAACCTAGCAGAACTTCAGGGAAAGAAAGAGCATTGAGGTAAGAAAATCATGTTGACATCTTAACTTAGCACACTTCCATTTGTTACAGAAAGAGTTAAGTGGTGGCATTCTTTCAATATTTTTCATGTCTTCCAGAGGCCATGCCTACATCTAGTTGAGAAACAATATGGGAAAACATTGAAACTTTATGGTGAAATTATGTGTAACTTGGAAATTCAAATGAATAGCAATGGAAATAGAGAAAATAACTCAAACATAAGAAACATTACGACTATCTTATTTACCTGGGAATGACATGTAAAATATTTTAAATCTCAGGGCTTCATTTTCACTGATAGATCCAAAAGGTTGAGATAGTGTCCAGTTTGTATCTGCTATGTGCCTGGCAAATGGTCTATAATCCAGTAAATATTTATTCAACAAATGAATGAATGAAGTGAATGCAAAATATAGACTGTATTTGTAAACTCAAAATGAAGCTGTTTTGGCCTTGGGAAGTCCGTGACAGGGACCTTACTTTTGCCCCATTTGGAGAACACAGGCCAAGGTAAAATTCCATTTAGAATCACTATCCCAGGTGGCTATTTAAATGTTACAATTTCTCCTGATGATTGGAAGACCTACTTTTCCTCTGCAGTGTAGAGTCATCCCTCAAATGACTGTTATTTGAAAGAACCAACCTCCTGTTGGGTTAGAATAATAAATGATGGTGCTGGAAGACATTAAAGACCATCCAGTTTTCCCCATGGAGGTAAGGGAGCAGATGACTGGGAGGTGACAATATCGGACCAAAATTACTCAACCCATTTTCGTGGATGCTGTGGGGTTCTCACTCTTCAGACAGGTCCAGTGAGAATTCTGGCTTATCTGTTAAATGAGGATAATAGTTCCTACTTCATATGGTTGCTTGGAGATGATAATGGAATAATGACTATTTAGAAGAGTGTTTTGCACTATTTAAATCAAGAGTTCTAAACTCTGGCCAAGTCATATTATTAGAAAACAAAGCATAATTAATTTGACAGTTTAGAAGTCATCTTTACATATTAAATTTTCCCTGACTCCCAGGCAGAATGGATTGCATTCTTCCCTAAAACTCTTCTACAGTGTTTGCATGCCACACCCCTCCTTTCAAATAGTGGCCTTCATAAAGGCAGGGCTTGCCTGCTTGGTTGGAACTTAAAAATGTCTGTTAATTTTACTTGAATTATCAATAATATCATTCAATGAAATTAATGCAATGGTCTGAGACCAAAGCAATGTACACACAGATAAATAGTCCAATTAATCAAACTATGAATCCTTTGCCTTTACCCAACTGTTTCAGAGAGGAATAATGTAGTCACATTGGTTATTTGTCCATATCAGGGTTTTCCAGCACTGTTGACATTTTGGGCCACATAATTCTTTGTTGTGGGGGGGCTGTCCTAATAATTGTGGGAGTTTTAGCAGAATCCCTGCCAGTAGTACCTACCCCTCCTTCAAGTTTTGACAATAAAAAATGTCTCCGGACATTGCCACGTGCACCCTGGGGAGCAAAATCATCCCCAGTTGAGACATACTGAGATAGATTATATCAAATAGTCACTTCTTCCTTTTACATTTTATAATAAATCTCTGGAATATGCTTTGAAGTTTGAGCATGGGGTCTTTTTCTCTGAGGCAATTTAAAAACAGAGAATGGTAATTTTCTTTTCTGGAAGATTCAGAAAGTTGGTGCCTCTCAGCTCTCTTTATTGAAGATAGAGAAGCCCCACAGGCCTCCTTTAGGCTGCCTCCTCCTTGTCTGCGTATGTAAATACTGAGCTTCCAATGTTCATGTTTGCTCTTCTGTGATGTATTATGTCAGGACATTCTGGTCAAAATTACTGGAAAACAGTCATAAATCTTGCCTCCTTTAAAGTATTTTTGCCTTGTTTGTTTTTCAGTATCTTATTTACCAAATTTGCCTTGTCTTTTCCATCTGCACAAAGCATTATGGTAGTTTCCCAGGTCTATTGCGTATAGTAGAGCAGAAGGTCTGCAGTGCCAGTGGTGGTACACACCTCTCAGAACCAGTCTGCACGTCAGCAGTGGCCGAACCAGTCTGCACGTCAGCAGTGGCCGACGCACATGGTCTTGGAACGTATCGTAGCATTGCAGCTATGGCAACCCTTCAGCACCCATTCCAGTTCTCTCTAACTGCCCCACCCCTCAGACAACTAGGGCATTGTGCAGAACAATCCCAGAGTTGTTCAAAGAACATAGCCCAGGGCCCAGGAGTTGCTGTTTATTTGTGGCAGTAGATCAAGAATGATATGGCAGTAGCTTTATGATTGTGCTTGATAAAGACTTGTACTGATATCACTTGAGGCTCTGGCCCTTTCTCACTGCCTTCTCCTGTCACTGAAAACAATGCTGAATGTATGTGGGGAGTGAAGAGTGTTCTGGGAAGCCACACATTAGGAATGCATCCTTGTGTACGGTGGCTTCTGGGCTTGTTGGCTTAGCCCTTGTTATTTCCCTGTCCTGGGATACGTCACTGCACATGTAAGGAGAAGTCAGGATTGTGCATGCTTTCTTGGCTGCCTGTTGGGTTTATGAGGAGTCGGGGGAGGGGGAATGGGGTGGGGGTGGTATAGGAAACCAAGAGGGCTCTAAAGAACCAGATGTTCCCTGTGTCCTTAGAGTGCCCCCCAACTCCACCCAAAACTAGTATAAGTGAAGGCTCATCCAAAGGCTGGTCATCCATTAATTATGAATGTGAGTAAATTAAAATATATCACACTTAGGTGGTATTGTGGGTTGAATGTGACCCCCTAAAAGATATGTTCAAGTCCTAACCCATGATCCTTATTTGGAAATAGAGTCTTTGAAGATGTGATTAGTTAAAATGAATTAACATAAGGTCAAATTAGATTAGGGTGAACCCTAATCTAATTTGACTGGTGTCCTTGTAAGAAGAGGAAATTTGGACACACAAACAGACACAAAGGGGAGAGGCCACATGGCAATGGAGGCAGAGAAGGAAGTGTTACAGTTACAAGCCAAGGGATTTCCGGGACTGCAGGCAAGCCACCAGAAGCCAGGAAGAGGCATGGATCAGATTCTCCTACAGACATCAGAGGGAGCCTGGCTCTGCTGACACCTTGATTTCAGGCTCACAGCCTCCAGAACTGTGAGACAATAAAATCCTGTTGTTTACAGCTGCCAAGTTTTTGGCACTTTGTTGTGGGAGCCCCAAGAAACTAAGACAGGTGGTGAGGTGCCGGAGGATCAGACTTGAGAATGTCCATTGTCTATAATTTCAAAAAATTGGAAACACCCTGGTGACAGGGAAGATTGGCTGAAGGAAGGGGCAACAACTAATGGAACCCATAGCCCTTTTAAGTATGGTTCTGACCTAAACACAGACAGACAGCTGTGAACAGCATTTAGAAAGAACTCACAAAGAGGGATTCCCACTTTATTTTTTTTTTAGCACTAACTTTGAATGAAACATGGAAGATAATTTATTTGAATGTAGTGACATGTTTTGGCTGAAGTTTTTATTGACTATTATTCCAAGCTATGGCTTTTATATTTTCCTGTTCTCTTCAACTGATATTTAATGAGTACATTTTAAAGAAAATTTTTGCTGTTTTATAGCCAGGGTGCTAGCTCTAACAACTGAAAATTTGTAAAACTGTACAATATAGCCCTCCAACATGATTCCATCAGTTATAAATAACAGTGATTTCAAGGATGATTAATCATAATCATTATAAAACACTTTTGCCAAGCCAACATCTGTTTCCATGGATACGGCAGCCGGCCATCATGGTTTTGTAATTTATATATTTTAGTTATTGTTCCCAGATGACTATGAGGGCTATTCTACACAATATGACCTTTTAACTTTAGGCCTCAGTGGGCTCTGCGGTTTACACACAGCCTCTAGTTCTTTTGATAAATTTTTGTTGAAAATTTGTGGAGTTCTAAGGAAATGAAGCAGGATTTCAAAGATCTTCCCATCATAGCTTGCTTGAAGATGTAAAGTGGTAAGGACATCAGTAACACACAAATAATAGTGCTGATGATACTGTCAGTGAGTCAGAAATCTAAAGACTCCCAAGACCCATGAGCTGGTTTTACTGCTGGGAAACTGAGGAGCAGGAGGTCAGAATGGCTCACTGCATGTCACACAGAAATTGGGTAGGAAACTGATTCATGCCTTCATATCCTGACTCTCCATCCAGGGCTCATCTTTCCTTCAATTGTTGTAGACAAATAGATTTTACTCTGTTTTCTGTTCAGTGTTTGTTCATTGAACTGTACAATGTGCTGAGCACTAGACTCTGAGTGGGGATTCAATGGCAAGTCAATGGCAAGTCAAAACCTGTCCTAGTTCCTGCCCTTGTGGCTTGGACAGATTGTAGGGCCCCTATTGAACAAATAATCACACAGGACAATGGACCATAAAGCTGTGACAGCTGAGTAGGAAGGGTCTACCATACTCCGAGGCCCTGTCATCAGGCATTATGTCTAGTACCAGAGGTAAGACCAGCTTCTCTGGGCTCGTGTCACCTAAGCCGAGATCTGAAGAAGAAATTAATTTTGTGAAAAGTGATGAAAATAGCATGTCAGGGCCCATGATGTGCACATGCCCCAAGTCAAGAGGAAGCGAGGTGAGAACTAGAGCTGATAGAAGATGTGACAGGAGTACAGAAAGAGGGGACCCTATAATCAGGGGCCCATTTACACAGTTCCGTGTAGTCCCCAGGCTCATGTGAATAGCCAAAATTGATTGGGTTGTATCAGAATCAGAAGCAGTAGGTGGGGGCAGGTGGTTGAATTCTAGCTTGGAAGGTAGAGCTGTTTTGTTCTTTGGTCCTTTAAACAGCCCTCTGTGATTCACGCCACTCATTTCTGCAGTGAAGGTCAGAGACTGAAAATGGTGGGAAAGTGCTGATGTTTTGTTTGCCATAAGCTTGTCTGGTTTCCTTGCTGCAGGGTGAGGTGTCCAGGGCTCCAGTGTCCTCTCAGTAGAAGAAGAGGCCATGCAGTGGCCTGGTATCATGAGGCTGAAAGATTTAGGCTTAGTGGAGACATTTCTCTTTACTTATATAAGATTCAAAATTGTTTCCCAACTACTGGGTGTAAGGCAACACATTTAAAGGACATCCTGCCTGTATTAGATTTTATGCTGTGCAACAAATTACTACACACTTAGCAACTTAAAACCACACATCTTTATTATCTCACAGTTTCTGTGGGTCAGTTGGATCCTGTGCAAGGGTTCAATCAAGGTGTCAGCCAGGGCTGTATTCCCATATGGAGGCTTGACCGGGGAAGGGCCACTTCCAACTCACTCAGGTTTTTGGCTGTGTTTGGTTTCTTGTGGCTGTAGGACTCATGGCAGCTTTCTTCTTCAAAGCCAGCAAGGAAAGCAAGACTCTAGATTGAGTTGGCTAGCAAGATGGAGTAACATAAACATATGGCATAATTATGGGAGTGGTATTCATGATTTTTGCCATATTTTTCAATTAGAACAAGCCACGGGTCCTACCCACACTCAAAGGGAGGGAATTATAAAGGACAGGAGCACTAGGAGGCAGGGATCATGGGACTTGAAGTCCGTCTACCATGCTGTCCATGTCTTAACTTCACTAACACATACACAGAGAATGCCCGCATAAAGTATGAGTGAGTCTTTTGTATTCCCTGACACATTGTGCCACAGAAACCCCTATACACAGTTTGGTTGCAACCTCCGAGGTATGTGGAACCTCAACAGCAGAGGATGTCCCCCAGTGCAGAACATCTCCCACCCCTCTTTCAGACATCAGATGCTGTTCTCCTGCTCGGCTCTCGCCTCCTGGATGAGCAGTCTTGCATTTTCATTCTGGTTCAACATTGCATCCCTTATTAGGTAAACCACAGCTTGTCCTTGTCCCTCTTTCCTGAGGCAGGCAGTGTTGACCCATTGGCTTCCCACTGAGCATTGCTTGTGTGACACCTCTTTGTTGGGGCCCCTGGGTGGTCACTATCCTCTCCCTGCCAACCAGACGAATCTGCATCCTCACTCATCAGCAGGAACAGCCATGATTCAGTGTCTGTCCAGGCGGGTGAGGAAGAAAAAACCAGTCTTGTGTCATGGGGCAGTGTGCTGGTTTGGATGTATTATGTCCCCCAATGCCATGTTCTTTGATGCAGTCTTGTGGGGACAGATATATTAGTGGTGATTAAGTTGAAACCTTCTGATTGAGTGTTTCCGTGGAGATATGACTCACCCAAATGTGGGTGATGATTTTGATGGGATAATTACCATGGAGGTGTTACCCCACCTGTTCAGGGTGGGTCTGAATTAAATCACTGGAGCCATATAAATGAGCTGACAAACAGAAGGAATTCAGAGCAGCTGTGAGTGACATTTTGAAGAGCAACTGAGAAAGAAATTTTGGAGACAGTCATTGAAAACAGACTTATGCTAGTCAGAGTTTGCTCTGGAGAAGTTAAGAGAGGATAAAACATACCAAGAGCAACATTTTTAAGAATGCACAGGAACTGAGAGAGGAGCTGGAACATAATCCAGCTAACAGAGGTTTTCCAGATGCCATTCGCCTTTCTCCATGAAGGTACCCTATTGTTGATGTGTTACCTTGAACACTTTATGGCCTTAAGACTGCAACTTTCTCACCAAATAAACTCCCTTTATAAAAGCCAATCCATTTCTGGTGTTTTTTTTAATTGCATGTTTAAAACTTTTTATTGTGCAAATATTCAGTCATCCACGAGAGCAGAGAGATACTATATGGTTTATTGCATTTTTATTGCCAGGTTTACTGATGTAAAATTCACCCTATTTTGGTGTATAGTTCTAGGAATTTTGGCTTGTATACAGTTGTGTTAACACCACAACATTCAAGGTAACTCTATCAACCCAAATAGCTCCCTGTGCCCCTGTGCCATCACTCATTCCTATCTCAACTCTGACCTGTTCTCTAGCACTGTAATTTTGCCTTTTCCAGAATACAATAAAAATGGAAGCATACAGTTTGAATCCTTTTGAGACTGGTTTTATTTTCACTTAGCACATGCTCTTGAAATTCATACAAGTTGTTGCATATATCAAGTTTGTTCCTTCAATTTTTATATTTTTTACGTTAGGACTGAATTTCAGGTTGGTCCTGATTGTGAATGGAAATCACCTCATTGAAGATGGAGCACAGGCCTTTAGTGAGTCAGAGGAGAACCAAGTCACTTATAATTTTGAAAGCAAAGGCAGGATCTGTGGAAGTAAGCATTTCCACTCAAAAATGTTCAGAAAGCCAGACCCCTTGCTGCTTTGATCACCAGAGTAAAGAATCCATAGACACTGCTGGAAATCAGTTTAGATTTCTTTTAAACCGTAATGATTGAGATACTTAAATTACAATGTGATCACAGGTTTCTGTATCTTAGAATCCTGTTATTGTTACACATCATTAAAGCTAAGTTTCATTAGGAAATTATTCTATGGGTTATTAGTAGTGATTCTGTGTGTGATTCTGCATGCAGTGTACATAACAGGTGCAGAATCAACACTTGCTGTTCAGTAAGGAGGTGTTAAATACTCTCCTCATGGAAAATTGCATTAGCATTCTCACTCGTTTTCCAACTACCTTTCCACCACACTTCCAATCCATCTCTCACTTTGATGATAGATAAAACCTCTCAAGGAATCTGTGATACCCTCACTCCCTTTCTTGGAAGTGTTCAAGGATACCTCACTTTCCATTGAGTTGTGGCGAATCCTCAGCCTATGTCCACGTTCTTCTTTAAAGTTATTTCCCCCCTCTACAGAGTGTCAGGTGACATGGCTTACCTTTGGACTCTTACCTTTGGAATATTCCCCACCTTTTGCTCATTCTTTCCCCCTTACCTGTCATGCTTCTCTTGTTCAGTTTACCTGCCATATACCAGATATTTCAAGGATCACCTCAAAATTCATGGCCTCCATGAATTTTATTTTTAAATTCTGCCCAGAAGCATTTCTTCCATAGCAGTTGAAGATTAAGTTATCTGTATAATGTTTATAGACTTTTGAATATTGGTTTAGTCTTCCTCACTCTATTGTAAGCTTTTCAGGTGCTGGACTTCCAACACATTCATATTTTTATCCCATACAGCAACTAGCATTGTGCCTTACAAATAGTAGGGTAGTAAGTAAATGTAAGTAATAGTAAGTAGATATAAGTAAATAGTAAGGAAATGTTGAATTAACTGTTATCTGAAGGATTACATCATTGCTATGGAGAAGCTGGCCCCAGTCAGGTATTAGCTGACCTGAATTCAATTGTCAAATTTTCAATTGTCTTAGCAAACTGGAAGTTAAGCAAGAGACTTTATAATCTGTGATCTATGTTCTATAGGGCAAGTTTCCTGGAGTGTGCTCAGGTACAAATGTGTGCTTGTTTTCTTACTACTGTATACGGAAGACCTCTTCAATGGAATGTTGAAGACAGATGTTAGTGACCTCCAAGAGTTCTCTGACACAGGATTCCGCCAATTTCCTTGGGATTAAAAGGATTTTCTTTCCAGCCAATGTTTCCAGCTCTCCTGAGTTAGGGGTATTCTACAGGACTGTGCTGCAGTCTCTGACTTGCTGGGCTTGCAAAGCCTGCACAGTGTCAGGACTGGTTTATTGGGACAGGCAGTTTTGCTGCAAAATGAAATGACTTTAGGAGTCAGGTCCTTCAGGAGATCCAATCTTTGTCTGGATTACATATAATTTAAACCCTTATTTTATCAATTTAACTTATTACCTATTCTTTACCTTGTTCCATAACTCATTTTAAATTGCTTGCAACCAACACCTATAACAAGACCATGAAATATAAATTGGAGAGAAAAAAATGTTGACTAGGGCAAATGCAAATTTGTGTCAGAGGAAGGTTAAGATGGAGATTGGGGGATGGGATTAAGGAGAAAACCATAAGTGTTAGAGATGAACAACAAATGGGGTTCTAAGCCTTCTGATAGCCAGAGTGAAAATGAACATTGTTCTGGGACATAGTTTTTAATGTTTGAGGAGAATAATTATACCAGTTTCCCCTGAGAAATAAATACTTCCCTGGACTAAAGTCTAAAATAAATTTCTCATGAAGAGCTTCTGCTAAAGGTAGTAGATGCTGTTCTCAACACCACCGCTGCAGCCGTGGGACTCTAGTGAAGTGCTGCAGTAAATGACAGAGGCACGATTATCTACAAGACTCATCTCAAGGACCAGTATAACTCAGAACAAGTGCATTTCTCTGATGGGTTAGCTTGGTATATGAGGGTTAAACCCAAAATGCCAAGAAAAATGGAAAAACTCTCAAAAAATTTTCCATAAATATTTCCTTCTTTAAGCAGGCTTCAGATATGAAATGTAAAGCATACAGGTCATGGTTGAATTTTTTATGAGTCTGTGAAGGATTCTTCATTATTAATTGAAGGTGCATTATTAATTATAAATTGTCATGTAATCACCTTGTCTGCCACATCATCCTCATCACCACTACCACTACCACCCTCACCTTTATCATCAGAAAGTATCTATTTAGTACCCACACTTATAGGTGCAGAGTTGTTAATTAATGAACATGAGATGAATCAACTGTGTAGGAGCCAGTTGAAAATAAACCCCAAACTTATTTCTGTTTGGGAGCTGATTATTAAGTAAACACTACAGAGATATCCAGAGATAAACAGAATATTCTATAATCAAATGCAAGTGCATGAAATACCTGTTTGCAAGCTGAGGAGAAAATGGTCCTAGGAATTGTATCCATCAAGGGGAATCTCAGGAAGTTTTCAAATGACAGGATGAAGGGACGGTCAGGAAAATGCATTTTAGACAAAGAGTGACATTTGGGGAAGTCCAGGCCCACAAAATGATAAAAACAGATATTTCTACAAAGATTATTTCATTTTATCTTGAAAGGACATAATAGAGATTATTATATTATATTATCTATATGGAAAGAGTCTCAGAGTAGCTAAGGAAAGAGGAAAGACCCCATGGTCACAGGGCCAGGATTAAGAATGTTTTCTGACTTCAAACCCAAAGCTTTAAGAGGTCCCTCCCCCCTCCCATTTCTCCTATTGACATATTTCAAAACTGATGAATGAAACAGGGAAGAGCAGACCTTCCACTTGCCAGCCCTCCTCCTCACCACTGCAGCCAGCCCACTTCGTTTTGCAGTTCGTTCTCATCTTTTTCTTCTTCATACCAATCCATAAAGTTAAAGCAGAGGGCAAAAGACATCCAGTATGTTTTGGTGCTTGTGGATTGATTCTTTCACTTGGAGAATGTGGTAAAGAAACATTCTCTGGAGAATATTACAACCATTCCTAACAAAGCAAGAAAAAAACTAACAAATATTTGATCTATCAATTAGGATTTGAATTCAGTTGTATTAGAGACTAGAAATAATTGTGGCCTGGCCAAGAAAGAAGTTTATTCTTTCTCAGGCAAAGGACTTCTAGGGGTAGGACATCCAAAGCTTGTGTAGCACATCCATGGTGACATCAGGCCCCAGCAGTCTTTCGGCTTCACCAGGCTGTGCTCTGGCTACTAGCTTCTGAATCACCCCAGGACTGAGGTGGCTCTTGGGACTCCAGCCATCACAACCAAATCAGGTGAGCAGCAGGAGCAACTGGGGGAGCCTGAAAAGTCAGTCATCTGTCCTTTTTAAAGAAGGCTCTTCAGTCATCACATTTCACGGAACTTGACCACAAGGCTGCAAAGAATGAAGACTTAGTTCCTGGTGGCAATGTGCCAGTTAGATAAGGGGGCTCTGCTACTGAGAGGAAGGGGGTCGGGGTGGGTCTGGATAGGGCACAAGCAGTCCTTCCAGAAATGATTTGAAATAAATGATTACAATTAGGATTTCTTGTTGCTGGTGATTACAGGCTTAAGAGACCTTTTCTTCCAACTTGCTCTCCTTCATGACTAGCTTAAGTAGTTTTCTCACTTAGGTTACCTTTCCTGGGTTGTTTCCACTCCTTACCTCAGTCAGATCTAAATAAATCTCATGTCATAAGCTCTCACAGGAAAAGAAAAGTAAAAGAAATGATTATCCTCTCATTTCTTTGTTCACTGTAACTATATTTTACTAAAAACTCTTTCTCACGTAGTTTGTAATAAATTTGACCTGGTATTTGTTGCTTTCCTAATGTTGCTCCTTAGTTTTGTATTTAGAGTCTTCATTTACTTGTGTTTTGAAAATGGAGTTCAGTTTCCAACCCTACGTGAATTTATATCATTGTTTTTTTGTTTAATTATTGTGTAAGATTAAAATTACTTACCTTCAAATTCTCCATGCCAAATTTAATTACATCTTAATTTAGAACCACTTTTAATAGAAGATGATAAGAAAGACAACCACTTAGTTATTTTCAGGTTCTGAATTTTACTGCATGGCAAGGATTCTTGATCTTTTTGTAGACGTAAAATAAAACTGCATCCCACAAATCACAAGGTAGATTAAGAAACATTTTGAAATCCCATTTTCCTTCATTCTTTTTCCTTGTTAAAAAATACATTCTTTCCTTCAGAATTCTCTTCATACTCTTTCTCCTTTCAAAAGACAATTCCTTACAGATGCATAGACCTCTAGAATTTTCTACCACCCATGAAAGACATTTGACACTATTCATCTTTTATTCTTTACAGTTACTATGGAAAAAAATGTTTAATTTTGATTATGGGCAAAATGAAATCCCAAGAATCTCTCAACTCTAACATAACAGTTTTATTTTTGCATGTTTTCTTTCAGTACCACATTTTGTTTAAGATATATCATTATTTTATGTAGTGCTAAGAAAGAAAAAATCTTCCAGTTAAAACCCTAGACAGCATTGATTGTAAGATGCATCCTGATTCCATACTGTTGACATGCTAAAAATGTCTTTTAGAATTGAGAAAACTTGGTATTTGTCTACATGAATACATATTTTTATAGTTAATAATAAAATAGAGGGCACTCTGTTCCTTTTTCACTCAAACTACAAACCATAAACATTTCCCGTATTTCTATATTTGCTTTGTAATTACCATTTTAATGACTACATAGTTTTTCATCATATTGATGTACTGTATTTTACTAATCATCTTCCTATTGTTTTACATTTAGGGTGTTTCTAGGTTTTTGATAATAAATATTTTATGTATGTAAATTTTTGCTACCATTGAATAAATTATTTGTCTCAATTCCCAGAAGAAGAATTTTCTGGATCAAAAGATTCATGACACTTTATATGCTGTATTTCCATTGTTTTCCAAAAAGGCTACACCAGTTTTCAATGCCACCAGCAGTAAATGAGCATCCCAATTCCAAAGGCACCACCTCAATGTTGAGAGCTATGGAAAAAAAACTCCAAGTATCTTCTTGTTCGAAAATGCTTCATGAATGTTTTTAAATTTAACTTTTTTTGAATTACAAAGGGTGAATATTTTCCCCATGGTGGTTTATTAAATTTTGCATTATTGAAGCTTATTTACCAATCACCTATAGTTTGATTTGTCACTTCTCTTTGACAGTGGAGCTGTTTTAAAGTTAATTGGCCCATTGACATCATAGTAAAAATATCTAGTGTTTATATTAAATAAGTTCCAAGACTGGTGGCAGTTATAGAATGAGAGTGGTGTGGGAAAAGAGATGATGGGATCCCTGGTTTAGTGGGAAGACTGGGAATTTCCTGAACCTGTATTTTTTTATAGGGGGCCCAGGTATCTTTGTTTTCTCTCCTCTTTGAAGAGCATATGATGATGGCTATAGAGAGAACTACTGTAGAATAAAGAGTTTGGTATTAGACCTACTGAGTTTTAATTCTAGTTCTGACATTTAGTAGCTGTGTGACTTTGGGTAAATTACTTGAAGTCTCGTCTAAATTCAGTGGGATATTAATCTCTACCTAGCAGGGTACAAGGAACATGGAATAAATTAAAGTATGAAAAGCATCCAACACAGAGCCTCGTGTGTTGTCATCCACTTGACGGTCCCCTGGGCTACTGTGGATGCTGATGCAGACCATACCCAGCATGAGTGCGTCACCTCTAAGGGGATGTCGTTTGAATAATAATCACAGTGGGCTTGTATATTTATGATAGTATAATAGACATTGTAGATTTTTATTTATTACTGTTTTGTTCCAAGTAAATCAGCCTATTATGACAATGTTTGATCAGATGGAAGCAAAGTTTCTTGAGAAAACGGCACTTTTTCTAATTTGCACAAGGTGCCATGGTGAGGGCTCTGTTTCTTTTCCCTGTTGGGGGTCTTGAAATGGCAGAATGGAAGAATACCCTCACTTTAGGGATGAAACAAATGGCCCAGAGTGACAGAAAGGGTGTCCAGTGCAGCCCAGCTGGTTAGTGGCAGAGCCAAGACCTGAACTTCTGTCTTGGCCTCTGTCTTTTCCCTGGAGGACAGCTGGCTGCTGTGCTCCCAGGAGCAAGAGAATCTGTGCTTCCCCTGATTCCACGAAGGTGGTGACTGGGCCCTGAGAAGCTTTGATCCTGTGGGGTATTCCTTCTTGACAGGAGAATCAGATGATTCTCTGGGGGGCAGGCTGCAGAGATTTACTTGTATCCTCCACATGGTTTCCTAGTGATGGAAAGTCTTGTGTTTGGTGTGAAGTTCAGACAGCTGTGCAAGGGGATTGCTTAGCCCTTCTCCTGCCCTGGAAATGTGTTTCAGATAGCTCAGAATGGAGAGTAGAAATTGCTGAAGTTGCTTATTATTCCAAGGTTCTTGGTCTATCATGGGTGTTTAGTCCTGTAAAGAGGGCATAATGGGAGAGAGTCAGAGTTCAGAATTGTACTAGATGTGGCTCCTGGGTTATGTCAAAGCACTAGCAGATTCATTTAAATGGACCTCCTCCCCCCACCCTCCCTTCCTCCTTCTTTTCTTCAGGGATGATTGCAAAGAAGATGGCATGCCTAGGTAAGCCTAGGTGAGTGTTTCCTCAACTGGGAAAAACAGTTCTGCAGATTGTTAATATGAGGACTATGGGAGAAGTGTTCAGTATGAAATGAGTTTGGGGAATGCAGGGTTAAGTGACATTGGACAGGTTTCTTTATTGAAGGATTTCTCATAACCCTTACAGGCATTTTCTCAAAAGCCTGCTCAGCGAGGCCATCCATGACCACCCTAAAGTTGCAGCCCTCTCCCCAACACTTTGTATCCCTTTCCTGATGTATTTCCATAGTGCTTACCACCTCTGACATCTAAATATTTTGCTTATGTATGCATTTGATTTTCTGTCTTTTTCAATAGAATAAGAATTCCATCAAAACTGAGCTTTTTGTTTGTTTTGTCCACTACTCTTTCTCTAGTGCCTAGACCACAACCTTCTATATAGTAGGCTCCCAATAAATATTTGTTGAAAGAATGAATTACAACATCTAATGTGTATTGTGGATTTCTAAATCCACAACAATTCTCAAACTTATTTCAGTCCCTTTTTTAATTGTTACTAGTACCTGGAAAGATGATTTCTGAAAACACTACATTGCATGAAGATGTATTATCATAAGTAAGGAAGGATGAAGTCATATGAAAACATTTTAGGAGCTGTATAATCACTCTGATTCCCACTGTTGCTAAGGTCTCCATATACAGAAGGAGACAAGAAAAACAGGAAAAATGTTTTATTTAGGATACAGGAGAGTTCTAGGGACCCATTTTAAGTAGGTATTCACTGCTCCCCATAACTTTCTTTGTGTGTATCTAAGATGTATCCCTCCTAGGTGAGTGGGTTTGATTAGTCATTTTTCAGTCTGGAGCATCCCTATGGTAGAGCTTCTCCCTAGGCCACCCCATGTGTTTTGGTTTGCTAAAGCTGCCAAAATGCAATGTACCAGAAATGGACTGGCTTTTAACAATGAGGATTATTAGCTTACAATTAGTACCGTTAGTTACAATTCTAAGGCAATGAAAAGGTCCAAAATAAGGCATCAACAGAAGGATACCTTCTCTGAAGAAAGGCTGCTGGCATCCAGGACACCTCGGTCACTTGGGAAGGCACGTGGCTGGCGTCTGCTGTTGCTTCTCTCCCAGCTTTTGTTGCTTTTGTTGCTTTTGTCTTCTGGCTTCAGAGGCTCTCTCAGTTCCTCTGGGGGCTTTTCTCTGTCAGCTCACTCTGGGTGTTTCTCTCCAAGCTCTCTGGGCTTTTTCTGTCATTTATCCTCATAAAGGACTCCAGTAAAGGATTAAGACCCACATCTCAAATTGATTAAGCTAAACAAAAGGTCCTACCCACAACAGGTCTGCACCCATAGGAATGGGTTAAAAGAATATGGCCTTTTCTGGGGCACATAACAGCTCCAAACCAGCACACCATGGTTGGTAAGGCTTTCCTCAAATCCATCCTCTCCATGTTTGCCTTTGACTCAGACACTAGTTCTTAATCTGATCAGTTGTGGCCAAGGTAAGAGGGCCATATATCAAGAAGCTAGCCACCATACATGAAGAGAAACATTCATGGATCCGTTCCTTAGAGGTGGGAAGTAAGTACTTGGTGTTTCTTGGACTGTTCTGCAGAAGCTTTTTGCAATCAGTTATCTTTAGTACAATATCTTGTTGTCGCAGCCCAAGAGGGCCATGCCAGTCCAGAGGCCAAAGAAGACAACGAGCATTTTCTGATACATGAACTTTTATTCAGGAAGTGAGCTATGGTAGATCTGTATAGATTAGAATGAAATAGCAACACATCCTAAAGTAATTTGGGTGGAGAATAAAAATACATATGCAGGCCCCCCCCTGAAGAGCTGGGGGAGAATGCAGAGGTGTTGGACTTCCTCACCTGGATTGTTGCTGATGTTCTCACAAACATTGGGGACTGACGGCTTGATGTACTGAGCCCTCTGTCTTGGGGCTGGCCCCTATGAAACTTGTTGCTGCAAGGACAGGCTAAACCTGCTTATGATCGTAAACCTGCTTATGATCGTGCCTAAGAGTCTCCCCTTGAGTGACTGGTGCTCAGATGTGGCCCTCTCTCTCTAACTAAGCCACCTTGGTGGGTGATCTTGCTGCCTTCCCCGCTACATGGGACCTGACTCCCAGGGGTGTAAATCTCCTTGGCAATGCAGGCAGTGACTCCCAGGGATGAATCTGGACCTGTGGGATTGATAACATCTTCTTGACCAAAAAGGGGATGCAAAATGAAATGAAATAAAGCTTCAGTGGCTGAGAGATTTCAAACGGAGTTGAGAGGTCACTCTGTAGGACATTCTTATGCACTATATAGATAACACTTTTTAGGTTTTGATATATTGGAATAGCAGAAGTAAATACCTGAAACTACCAAACTCCAACCCAGTAGCCCTGACTCTTGAAGATAATTGTATAACAATGTAGCTTACAAGGGGTGACAGTGTGATTGTGAAAATCCTGTGGATTGCATTCCCTTTATCCAGTGTATGGATGGGTGAGCAGAAAAATGGGGACAAAACCTAAATGTAAAATAGGGTGGGATGGGGGGTGTGTGATTTGGGTGTTCTTTTCTTATTTTTATTTTTGTATTCTGATTCTGATTCTTTCTGGTGTAAGGAAAATGTTCAAAAATAGATTGGGTGATGAATGCACAGCTATAAGATGGTACTGTGAACAGTTGATTGTACACCATGAATGATTGTATGGTGTGTGAATATATCTCAATAAAACTGAATTTAAAAAAATTCATAACCCCAGTCTAATAATGAGAAAACATCAGGCAAACCCAAATTGATGGACAGTCTGCAAAAGACGAGCATCAGTCAAAGTCATGGAAAACAAAGACCAGGGGAGACCAAGGAGATGTAATGCATAAATGCAATGTGGTGTCCTGGATGGGATCTTGGAATAGGAACAGGTCGTCAGTGGAAAAACTACTGAAATCCACATAAAATCTGGAATTTAGTTTATAGCCACGTACCAATGTTAATCTCTCAGTTTCAACAAATGAGTCACACTTAGGTAAGATGTTAACAATAAGGGAAACTGGGCAAGGAGTATACAGGGACTTTGCAACTTTTCTGTAAGTCTAAAATTATTCCCCAATAAAAATACCTTTAAAAATCAGCCATAATCCAATCACTCAAAAATTGCTACTAATATTTTATAAAAATGAGGTCATGCTCTATTATTTTGGGTCACATGCTATTTTACTCATAGGCATTTACTCCTATTTTATTCATAGGGATATTTGGACATTATATTAGTTAGGGTTCTCTAGGGAAACAGAATCAATGAGAGATACCTACGAATATAAGATTCATAAAAGTATCTCACGCAACTGTGGGTATGCACGAGTCCAGATTCCGTAGTGCAGGCAGCAAACTGGCAACTCCAATGAAGATGTTCGATAAACTCCTCAGGAAAAAAAAATGGCAACTTTGACGAACTCCTCAGGAAAAGCTTTGCTGGTCAGCCGAAGAAGAAGTGAAGGTCCTCTGTCTCACTTAAAAGTCTTCAACTGATTGATTGGATTAAATCCAGCTAACTACATTCTCTCACTGTGGAAGACATGCCCTTTGGTGAGTCATCAGTCACAGCTGCAGCCAGCTGACTGATGATTTAATAAATCAGCCTTTTGGTTTATTAACCAGCCACAAACGTCCTCACAGCAATGGTTAGGCCAGTGCTTGCTTGACCAGACAGCTGGGTACCATCACCTGGCCAAGTTGACACATGAACCTAACCATCACAGACATTATCTCATTGTTAGAACCATGAAGAGGCATCTCCCGCTTCTAATCCATGTGATCCCTTATAGGTGCTGGAACTACTCAAAGGGAGACAGTGACTGGCTTTTTTGTAATTAAAGATAAGATTAACCTGTGTGTTGAAATTTTCTCCAGCAGAATCTGCTTGCATCTCATGAGAGGCAGGCTCTGCCAGGCTGTGGGTTGGTCCGAACCTCACTCCAAGAGAGAAGCTTTCACAAAGATTTCATAAGCTGTTACACTTTATTATATTCTACACTCTCTGCACAATTGTGCCCCCTGCTAATACTCATAGAACAAGAAAGGTACGAGGAGAGATTCCTGTTGCTTTAACACAAGAGGATTGTCTTCCTTTTTAATCCATGATTTATGATGCCACCAATACATTTGACATTGTACTTTAAAGGGGGGAAAAGCTGTTTACTATGTGCCAGTTACTAAATGCTTTTTGTGCATTATCTTATTTAATCTTCAAAGCAGTCCTCTGAGTTGGGAAATATTCTCATTTGCATATCATACATGCAGAGAAGTTAAGTAACTTGCCTGAGGACACATAGCTATTAAGTGGCAGAGCTAAGTTTCAACCCAGGCAGCCTGGCTCTAAACCCTGAACATTTCATCACTTTACTGTACTGTCAACTTAGTGAACAGTTATCTATATTGGGTTTTGGGGAGAAATCACAGAGGCAATTTTATGATAATTAATAAAAACAGTGGAACCAAAACAAAAACAAAGTACCCTTCTGCAATTGCCTTGTCCTACTGAGCCATTCTGCCTGGAGGAGATGATGTCAGACAGGTAGCAGGAAACTGCAAGAAGGGGTAAACTAGAAGGTTCTGTCATCCTACTCTAGTTAATATTAAACATCTACATGACTATTATTGTTATTCAATATCTGTCAAAATCCCTTTTCTTACAACATCATTTTTGCTGACATCATAATATTCTTTTATCTCAAAATAATAGACTCTAAAATTTTGCAAGTTCACAAAAGGGAGTGGCTATCCATTTAAAATGTTTTATAAATTATAAAATGCTTTGTAGGTCTTAGGTCCTGTTTCAATCAAGATGGCTAAGTTAGAAGCTTCAGAGCTAACAAAGAAGCTTTGAACAACCAGCAAGAACTGGCAGAAACATCTTTCTCAAAGCTCCAGAAAACAGTGAATTGTTACTGTTACAGTTGCAGTAAGAGAGCAAGAGCTGAATCAAGGAAAAGGCAACTTAAAAGCAATAGGATTTCATGATGCTCTTTCTGGCCCTTCCCCAAACCCCTCACTGGTTCAGTGTGGAGCCAGCCCACACCCCCAGAATGGGTCCCTGGTTCTGGCTCTGGAGAGAGCAGAGTAAACCTCATGCACATACTGGGAGCATGTATGTCCCACCCAATCTCTCTGAGCCGGGTACTCACTACAGGCTCAATGTCCCAGAACTTGTGCTGCATGTGGAGGGTCTCCCCAGAGCTCTCCCACAGAATGCTGTGGGAGAGCAGTCAAGTGGTGGCTGTCTGGGGCAAGGGATTGCTGGCTGTAGGACATGCAGGGCCATGCCTGGGACCATGAGTAAGCTTTATTATAGTCTACACTCTGCACAATTGTGCCCCCTGCTAATACTCATAGAACAAGAAAGGCATGCGGGGACATTCATATTCATGTAACCTGGGGAATTCCTAGGGCCTCATGTGCATGTTCTAGACTTGCAGAAAGGATGATGAGGGCTCCTACTCTTTGGCCTGAAGCTCTTTTCTGGACTCATTGTATGGATGAGCTTTGAAGGAGAGCACCTGCACAGGTCAATCAGCAAAGATTGGGCAAGGTGTTTTCTTTTCTTCCCTGTCTTCTTGGTTTTTGTTATTGTTGTTGTTAGCTCCAGGCATTCAAGCAAAGCTCTGTGAAAACACTAGCTGGATACAAGCTTAAGGAATAGATGCCTCAGACTCGAGTAATATCACATTAAAGAATCAAAATGTCCAGGTTTCAACAAAAGATTGCACAACATACAAAGAAACAGGAAGCGATAGCCCAGGCAAAGGAGAAGATTAAAGCATTAGAAAACATCAATGAGGAGGATCAGACGTGAGATATACCAGACAAAAACTTCTAAAAATTGGTCCTAAATATGTTCAAAGCGCTAAAGGAAAACGTGGACAAAGAACTAAAAGATACCAGGAAAACAATAGATGAACACAAATAGAATATCATAAGAGATGGAAATTACGAAACGGAAGACCAGAGTAACAGAAATTAAAAATTCCCTAGAAGGGTTCAACAGCAGATTGGAGCTAGAAGGCAAAAGAATCTGTGAACTTGAAGATAAGACAAGTCAAGTCATTCAGTCTGAGGAACAGAAATAAGAAAGAAGGATGTAAAGAGAACAGGGCCTGGAGTACCTGTGAAACGCTGTGAAGCAAACCAATGTATGCATTGTTGGAATGACAGAGGAGCAAAAAGAGAGAAAGGGGCAGAAAAATTATTCAGAGAATTATTGGCTGAAAACTTCCCAAATTTAACAAAAGACATGAATATAGACATCCAGGGTACTCAATGAACTCTAAATAGGCTAAACCCAAATAGACCCATACTGCAGCATATCATAATCAGATTGTCAAATGTCATACTTAGAGAGAATTCTGAAAACTGCAAGAGAGAAGCAATGTGTCACATATAAGTGATCTTCAATGAGATTAAGTTCTGATTTCTCATCAGAAACCGTGGAAACAAGAAGGCAGTGGATTGGCATATTTAAAATACTGAAAGCAAAATATTGCCAATCAAGAATTTGATATCTGGCAAAACTCTTTCAAATATGAGGGAGAGCTTAAGACATTCCCAGATAAACAAAAGCTGAGGGAGTTCCTCACCACTAGACCAGTCCTACAAGAAATTTCCTCAGGTGGAAAGAAAAGGACAATAGACAGTAGATAAAAGATCCATGAAGAAATAAAGATTTCCAGTTAGGGGTAATGATATGGGTAAATATAAATGCCAGAACTATTGTATTTTTGGTTTTATTTCCTACAGGATCTAAAAAAGCAAACACATATATTGTAATGATAAATCAGGGGTTTTGGACTCATAATGTATAAACGTGTAATTTGTGACAAGAGCCACATAAATATGGGGGAGGGGTATAGGAACATAGTTTGTGTATACTATTGAAGTTAGGTTGGTTAAGAGATCATTATAGATTTATTATGTCAAATTTACACCCTCTGGTAGTGATAAAGAAAATATACATGGCAACATTAAGTATTCAAGTAGCATAATGTATGTAACTTACACTTGAGTGTTCAGAAAACATATTGATGAACAGATAGACGGATGATGGATTGACAGACTGATGGATAGAATGAGATGACAGATGTGGCAAAATATTGGTATATGTGGATCTGGGTATCTTAAGGGATAGGAGTAGGTTGGATTATTTTTGTAACTGTCCTTACATTTGAAAATATTTCAAAATAAAAAACTTTTTACAAAGGCTATGTAAATATTAAGCATAATAATATAACATTTAAAAAATTAGGATTCTTTTTATATAAATATGCATATATATCCATACAGTTGTTTCGTGCTAAAACTAAACAAAACTCAGATGTAATTTTCTCTTATCTTAGTTTTTGTCTTGCACATTTCTTTGTGAGTAGAATTAAATTATAACCCAAAATAGAAATGCATTTGTTAGCACCTGATGCCATTGTTCTGAAAGAAAGATATTTTCTTCATGATGGTAAACCTTCCCTGCACTGAATAATATACAGTCGAATTTGCATGTTGAAAAAAAGTGTGCAGTGCTTTTTTATAATTAAAGATAAGATTAACCTGTGTGTTGAAATTTCCCCCAACAACAACTTGAAACATTTTCAAGTTAATTTCACTGAAAACTGGGTGAGAGTAATGAGTAATTATTTTCTGCTGACATTCTCTCCCAATAGATTGAATGTGCCTTTTGGGACTGAGCTGTCAGTTTTGATTTCAGCCTAGTTTTCATGTAGAGTTGGTGCATTCAGATTATTTTCCCATTATTGTTTAATATGTGCTTTTTTATGGGAGTAGAAGTAATTTGGGGCGGTGCTGTCAATCATTTCCTCATAGCTTGGACACATTTATGAGAAATATAGAAGGAAAGTCTTGAGCCATCTGTTTCAAATAGTCTAACTTATTTATCAATATAAATGCCTTGATTTTGTACTTTGGTTAGAACTGACCATGGTCTAAGTTAAATAATTAAATGAAAATCTATATAGTGCTAATATCATGAACAAAAAGTCATTTTATTTGTTTATTCAAATGAATCCGTTCATTCATTTTTAATGCCATGCTCCTATTGCATTTATATATTGCATATTGCATAAAAAAATGGTATTTATCCAGGTAGCTCAGAATAGAATGTCAGCTGATCTTTTATTAGCTTTCTTAATAATTTGAGATTTTAGAGCACATGAATTTCTGAATAATAATTCATACAGAGAAACTTTTTATTTCCTTTTACATATTTATGGTTTAATAACAATGTGTTCTATTCATTATTCACTCTTGAAATATATATCATGTGTATACTCTATATACTGTGTTAGATGGAAAGGGGGGTGCTAAGATGCATAAGGCAAGGTTTCTGAGCTCCAGGTACCAACAATTCCACAGCCTGTAAAGGTATGTTTGGCCTTTGATAAATTTGGGGGAGCTAACACATATATTTGATCAAGCGCATCTCTTTTCAACATGACGATACAGAGAATTCAGTTGGTGCTGGTACATGGGTTGCACAAGTTAAACCATGGTAGGTTGAAACACCTGAAACAAGGATATCATAGGAGTCCTGGGGGGAAATTCAGGTGGTGTTGAGCTGAACAAATAAAAGAGGATCAGATGCAATGAGGAGAGTGTGACTATCCTGGCAGCTGACTGCTAACTGAAGGTTTGCATCTAAGGGAATAGGTGCATTATTTTAGTGACATAATCAAGTTGGGAGAAAGGCTCTGGGTTTGAGTGAAGGTGGTAATTGTTTTTGAACAAGTTGAATGTAGGAGTTGGCGGGATATTCAATAGGCAGGTGGACACACAGGCTAGGATATGGAGTCAGTTACTTATGGAAGAATTTGGAATTCAGTACATGTCAGAGTGGATTGGATTCACTAGGGCCATTGCTTTCAAACATTGTTGATTATGACATATAGACAGAAATATATTTTACATGATGACTGCACACATATGTATATAAACAAACATTTTACACATGATGCATATACACATATACATGTATACCATCTGTTTGTAAATTTATGTTTTGCCAAAAAATTTTACTCTCATTATATTAAATGCATTCTGATAATTTCCAGTTCCATTTTATTATTTTCTTTTATTAGATAAGTGTTGGTCAAGGTCCACTTAATTGACTTCACAATCTACTAATCAGTTATAACCTGCAGTTGAGTGGCACTGCTCTATAGATTCTGTTACTGTGTGTTCTTTCTTGCCATGCCTCTGCAGGCTACAGGGAAGGGGGGTCAGCTGGGATTTCGAGCCCCTCTACTCGCTGCTCCTGATTCCCTACACACCTGACATTGCACTGAGAAGAAACACTAGCACTCGATTAAGGATGTCTTCTGATCCCCTGGAATCCAGTATGTGTAGAGTGCGACTCTAGTTTTTACAGGGTAAAAAGAACAACAAGGAAGGAAGAGAGAAGGTAAATGATAAAAGGATAAGAAAAGTCATGATGGAAAATCTACCTTGATATTGTGTCTCCAACTTCCCCCATTTATGTATGGTGTCTGGTTATTGGCCGTTATATACTTCTAAGGTCATTGCACTTGTGTGTGTGTTTGTGTATATTTGTGTGTACACTTGAGTGTGCATGTGTCTGCACTGGTGTGGGTTTGTGTATGTGTGTGAATACTATGTGACATTTTATCATTTTATCTTAGCATATAGTTTCCCCACCCTGACCGTCATGTTACACAGGATCTCTGACATTATTGGCCACCACAAACTATGTTAGTTGCTACCCCTCCTGGTTGGAATCAACTACTTCCCTTTCCGACATGCCCCTTAATTCATTAAAGATTTAAGTACCTTTTGTATATTCTTTCTTTTTCCCACTAATTCTGTCATTATTCTTGGCAAAATCAATATCTACATGGATAATGTATTCCCCGACCTCCTGTCCCGGTTTCTTGGCCTCCTTCAAGGATCTGATGTCTAGCCTCTTTGTCAGCCAGTCACTACCACAGTCAGTTTGATTCTCTCTTATCAAACCTCCACACCCCTTGACTCATCTTCACTCTTAACTGGCTGTTGGAGTTTGCTAGGCTGCTCAAGGTGTTACCACGAAATGGTTTGTCTTAAGTAATAGGAATATTTGCTTACAGTTTTGAGGTCGAGAACATGTCCAAATCAAGGCATCATCAAGGTGATGCTTTCTTTCTGAAGACTGGCTGTCAGCGATCCTTGGCTCCCTGCCACAGGGCAAGACACATGGCAGCATCTGCTGGTCTCTCTCAAGAAGTTGATTTCAGTTTCTTGCTTCTGTGGCGCTCTCTCTCTCTCTCTCTCTATATATATATACACATAGGACTTCAGTAATAGGATTAAATCCCATCCTGAATGAGGTGGGTCACACCTTAACTGAAGTAGCCTCACCACAGATCCTACTTACAATGGGTTTACACCCACAGGAGTGGATGAGATTTAAGAACATGTTTTTGTGGGGTACATACAGTTTCAATCAACCACATTGGTGATTCTACATCTAATTTCAGTTATTAAAATATAAACTAGTAGACAGCTTTAATATATTTTCTTGCCTTATTTTCCAACCCACCCACATTTTGGCCTGTGTGCCCTGTCTTCACTTTCCACAATGGATGGACTGTTACTGCCGTTACGTAAGCTGCATCTGGTCACTGGATCGAACGTCTCTCACCTTCTTAAGGATTTTGCTCCTGAGGTTATAACTTTCCTTAACATAAACTATCCTAACTCTATTAGATTACTTACATCAGTGTACAAACATGATGAAATATATCCCATATTAAAAACGTTTCTATTTCCTTAATAGAATTCCTCAATACTTGCCATCTCCACTTCTTATATTCCCATTATCTCTAATTCACTTCACTCAGGCTTTCTTCCTCATCCCTGCACCAAAACTGTTCTTGGCAATATTATCAGTGAGGTCCATCTTGACAAATCCATTGGTCAATTCTGAGTTCTCTTCTTGCTGGACCTTCAACAGACTTTTACATGGTTAATTACTCCCTTTCTCTTGAAATATTTTCTTTACTTGGTTTCTGGGTTACACAGTATCCTGGATTCCCTGTCTTAGGATTTTATCTGGATCATCCTCTTTTCCCCAGGGCTCAGTCTGAGCATCTCTTCTCTATATTCTATATTGGGTTGTTGCACTAATCTTTTGGCTTTAAATGTCAATTAAATACCAATGACACCAAAATGCATATTTCTAGACTCAACTTCTTCTCTTAGTTCTGAACATCTGTATCTCTCTTTAGAGTTTTAGCAATCATCTCACATATAACATGTCCAAATATTTATTTTTCACTTTTGCCCTCTTTCAACCTGCCTCACTCTCTCTCTTTCCCCTTCAAAATACGTGGCAGCCCATAAACAAAGTGGCTCAGTCCTAAAAATTAGGAGTTATTTTTGATTTTTCCTTTTCCTAATACTCCACAACCAGTCTACCAGCAAATTCTGTTAGCAATACTTCCAAAATCTGTCCTCAGTTCAACAACTTTTCACCATCTCCACAGCCACTGTAGTCTGAGACACATCATCTCTCAATTGGACTGGTACTAACTCGGACCAAATTTTCTTCTTTTTACTTCTGGCCGTCTACAATCTGGTATCCATGCAGCAGCCAGAATAACCCTTTAAAAGTTTAATCAAATCACTTCCCTCCTCTACTCAAATGATTTAGGGCTTCCCATCACAACTGGTATACCATCCAAAAGAAATTCACATGGAAATGCTAGCCCTGTCTGCCCCCCATTCCCTACTACCCTCTCCTTCTGTTCTTCCTCAAACATGGCAAGTTCACCTGGGGCCTTCACACTTATTATGCCCACACTGGAACGCTTTTCCCCCAGAGCCGCCTTTCTTTCAGGTCTCTGCCCAGAGTCATCTCTCAGATAGGCCCTTTATTCTGACTGCTATATCTGAATAGCAGCCCCTGCTACTTCCTGCCATTGCTCTCTTTCTCCTTTACTTGATTCTGGTTTTGTTTGTTTGTTTTGTTTTGTTTTGTTTTTATAGCACTTATTTGCTTCTGCAACCGTGGGGTACATTTTAAGCTTAATAAATTCCTGTTCTTCTCCACTGTCGCCCTCCCCCAGAAACTTCTTCTAGAAAGTTAGCTTCATGAAGGTGAGAGCTTTGTCTGTCTTGTTCATCTGTATTTATCTGTATTTGCAGTAACTAGAAAAGTGGTACCTGGCATATATTGGTGCCGAAATATCTGTGAAATGAAGCAAATTAATTTTTAAAATGAGAATATCAATAACTTGGAGTCTTATCATAGTTTCATTTTCCCTGTAAGGCCCTTCCATGTGTGCTTATCTTTAAGTGGTCTCCTTTCTGATAATGCCCAGAACATCTCATTAGGTCTACCTCAGTCAGAGTGAGGCTCCCAAGGCCGATTTTGGGCATTTAGTAAAATGCTTGATTGATTAAAATAAAAAGCATCTCGTATATTGTGTTTCTTTCAACTGAATAGAAATGTGAATAGTAGCAAATAAATACAGGTTTATGACCTCTTATTCCGTCTGCTGCTTAGTGGTTTGAGACTATTCAAATTTTGCTGGCAAACTAGTAGGAAAAGGATCAGGAGACAAGGAGATGTGGTTTCTAAACCCAAAACTGTAAGTAAACAGCAATAAGATCAGGGGTGAGTCACCCAACATCATAATCCTTTGTGCTGAAGTTCTTTTTTGAAAGAATTAGCCTTTGCCCCATAGGCTGGATGATGTCTGTGAAGTTTCCTTTTTGAAAGAATTAGCCTTTGCCCCATAGGCTGGATGATGTCTGTGCTGAAGTTTCCTTTTTGAAAGAGTTAGCCTTCTCCCCATAGGCTGGATGATGTCTTTGGCCCCTTCTGGCTCTAACATTGAGCAGTTCTTCTGTCCATCAGACCCTCCAAGAGGAGCTTTAGACATGGTCATCAGGTCATCAGGTATTCTTTTCAGATACTTTGTATATAATGCAAATATGGACAGAGTTAATCCCCTTTGTGAACCATTTAGTTTCTTCTGAGGGAGAACAATCTCCAGACACACTGATAAAGCAATCTTATGCTGTGGTTTCAAGATCTGTTGGATGATCGCAGTGGTGTACTGGAGCTGGTGCCTGAGAACCTGTGGTGTCCATCTCTTCCCAACTTATTCAGTCATGTCACGCCATGTTGGTAGCTTAAAAGTGGCCATGAGGGAATATTTATACCATGGAAATGTTACAAATCAGGGATTCTCTTTCCTCCCCTCCCCACCTAAGAACCAACTGTTAAACATTTACCAGCACACCATTGGGGAAACATGAATGGGTAGTCACACCCCTCACCACTATTAGATCAATAAATCAGAGGATGTTTTTGATACGTAGTGGTATCACTGTGGCACGTAGAAAATCCACATATACAACCCATGACCACACCATCATCTTAACATACTTGATTAAGAAGCTACTTATTGAGGCACAATGATAAGGACTTTAATACTAGCAACAGCTCATGAGGATATTATTATTCCCATTTTTAGAGATAAGGGAACAAAACTGTGAGTGAGAGGTTAAGAAATCTCCTCAAAATCACACAACTGGTAAATATCAGAACCCAAAGTTGTGCTCAGGTTTCTGTAGTTCCAATGGTGAGGCTGCACTGCCTCCCCTTTCGATACATAATTTATACAAGACACATTCATATCTATACATATGTTTATGGGCTTAAATACTTTTCTCCAGTGTGGTAATTGTTTTTCTCTTTTTTATAAAGTGCAAAAATGTGAAAAATGTGAATATCAAACCAGAGACTTGTTTGGTCTCCAAAACATTTTTTAAATTCCCTAAGGACGATTTCAGAAAAGAGACTAAGGATCAACTCTCATTTGGGATGAAATCATCAGAAAGGCACAGTGATATGGAAGATCCATGCACTTTTGTTCTTAGAAAGATTTAGCTCTTCTTTCTAGTAAAATAGTTGAAAAGGAAACTGCTTAACCAAAGACAGAGCACTTTGCCCTCAAAATAAATTGCTTCTAAAAAAAGAAGTGGCTGTGTGATCTTTGAATTAAAATTCCAGATCCACAGAGAAAAGCATTACCAGCACTGCATTGGGTTTAGAGGAACATGTCCATTAGCTCCCAGAACATGCCAAGAAAGCTAATCTTGAGATCGGATGAAAGTCACAAGAATACCAGGGCTATGCCTTTGATCCACTACCCATATGGCATTCTCAACAGGATTATGTAAAATGACCTTAGAAACCATTTTGGAGCATGTAGACCTGGGAACATTTAGAGATTTCCAAATCTGAATATCTAATCAGATGAAAAGGAAAATTAATCTTTTCTTACTTCATCAAGGAGCTCCCTTTTCTAATTTTCCCTAGTGTAAGAGTCTTTAAAGATGACAGTGGCAATGCTGCTAGGAATCTCTTGAGCAGGTAAAGAAGGAGAAAAGAGAATAGTTGTGACATAACTAGCTCAGTTTAAGCACATTGATCAACATGCCTTTCCCGGAGATTCAGTTATAGTGGTTCGAAAGGAGCTTGGGAAATTAGGTCTGGGGTTTCCACCAGGGATTAGTGCTTGAACCAACTGTAATATATGTGTCTGAGGGTTTGTAAGAAATTAAATATGATAATTAATCATGCTATTGTTCTATCAGATATATTTGTCATCCATCTGTACCACAGTGCAAGATAGAGTTATTTTCAGTGTGATCTTGAGTTGTTTATTCAGTTTTTCAGAATTGAATGAGATTTCATTTCCATAGCTCTGCAGTGTTAGAAATTGAAAGGAAGTATTTATTTTTCCTTAGAAAATAAAAATAATGAATCTTCTCAGCACATTGGTGATTTATTTGGCTACATTATGAAACTGTTTATTGGCGTATATGTATTTTTACACAACAATTTAAAATAAACCAAATCTTAGAGCTAAGACCTCTCCTTTTGTTTTCTTTATTTATATCTAGCTTCACTCAGGGCTGACATAGCTTTGTAGAGAGCTTGTACATTGTGAGCAAGGCTAGTCAAAGTCGAAACTGTTAGAAGCATCCTTGATTCTTACTCTCATCGCCTCCTTAGGGCCTCATCTTTCGCACACTGAGGCCTCATCAGCTCTCTGCGCTGCTCCATCCAGAGCTGACTTGCCCTTTCTTGCTTCTCTAGGCCTAGCTTGTCCTGTGTCCCAGTCCCAGGGGCTTTTTTTTTTTCTCTCAGAACATAAAAACAGTAATATCCATTTTTACTAATCTTCTACCCTTTTCCAGATGCCATGCATGCCACTCTTTAATCGCCCCTCAACCTTGCAGGGAAATATCTTCTTCATTTTATAGATGGGAAACAGGGCCCAGAGGAGTTAAGTGAGTTGCTTGATATCAAACAGCTAGAAAGACGTTGAGGCATGATTTGGACTGAGGACCATGTGAGCCTTTCTGCTAGAGCAACTGTCTTGAATGGCTAGAGTCACCCTCTGAGCCGAGGGATTAAAGGCACCTGGGTTTTGGGTTACTCCTTAATTTGAAGAAATTTTCAACTGCCCTTAGAGATCATCTATGTAAGTAGTTCTCAAACTTGAAAGAACTTCAGAATTGCCTTTGGGCTTCTTAAAACACAGATTGCCAGGCCTCACCTCTGAGTTTCTGACCAGTGGGTCTGGAATGGGGTCTGAGAATTCCCCACTCGAACAAGTTCCCGGGCCTTGTTTGTGCTGCCAGTCCACAGAGCAAACTTCTGAGAACCACTGGTCTATGGTTTTCAATTCTAGGTTCATATTAGAATCACTGGGGATTTAAAAAAAAAAAGTGGCAAAGCCTGGAACCTACTTCAGACCAAGGGAATTGGAATCTCAGGGGCGGGGGTGGAAAATAGAGACTTTTCACAAGCTTCCAAGGTGATTCTAATGTGCAGCCAGAGTTGAAAAACTCTCATCTAGACCCACCTCTTCATTTTACACATGGGACAACTTAGTTTCAGAGATGTGACTAGCCTAAGTTACCCTTAATTTACTTCAAGACAGAAAATGTTTATTCAATCCCAACTACCATTGTGAACCTGGCTAGGCCCTCAGGGACATGGAGAGGAGAGTTTTGCTTATGTGGAAAGGAGGAGGTCTGTGCTTCTGCAACTTGGCATTTCCTGAGCTCCTTGCAGTCTCATAGGGCTCTGTAGGATATTTTCATTATTTAAAAAAGAAACCATAGGAAACTCTGTGTTTACCCAAGATATATATGCATAATCACATGATCTCATGTATTTTCTATTAGTTGGAATTCTATTAACTAGCTGTGTGGCAACGTGCAAAGCTGGTGTTATGCTAGCAAGTTCTGATTCTTGTTAGAAGAGCTGATACAATGTAGTGCTTATAAGAAATGACTTGTCGAGTCAAATTGCCTGGTCAAATCCCAGATCTTCTAATTACTAGCTATTTGAATATGATCAAGTTATTTTACTTCTCTTCTTGTGCCTCAGTTTCCTCATATGTAAATGGAGGTGATGTTAGTTTCTTAGTTACAAGGTCATTTTGAAAATGCCTGTAAAATGCTTACATCATTAGGAAAATAGCATTATACATGTCAGCTTTTGGTACTTGTGTGTATTCGATCCTCCATTCCTTTCTTCTATAAGTTTTTATTAAGTTCCGTACCGACTCTAATGCTAGGGAATGCATCAGATTGCCAGTCACTGTACCTTCAACTCTGATAATTATCAAGGTGAACTAGAAAAGTAAGAGCCATGAATTGGATTTCCTCCCTTTGTTGAAACCAATTAACTGGAGCACCAGGGAGGGACTTGGCATTGCCGAGGTGAAACTGGGCAGTGGATGGGCAGGGAAGGGCCACTTGGAGGGAGAAGCAGAGGATTCAGTAGCACTGAAAATGAGCTGTCTTTCCTCATTTTAAAGAAATCTTTGATAATAGACAACTCTTAACAGAATATGATTAACATACATGAAAACTAGTACAGTAAAGTATACCTTGTTGTTGTCCCTATACTATCAGGCAACATTTTTTGAAAATTCATTATCTAGATTTTTGCAATTAGAAAGGAAACCTGGTAAAAAGGTAAACAATGATTGGACCATTTTGAGAAGGATTTGTTCATTTGCTGATCCTTTTTAAAATTGATATTAAAAAAATAAGCAGTATATTCTAATCTAAAGTATTCCTCATAACAATTAGTGTTTACTCACAATTCATGCCTTCAGGATGGGCAAAACAGTCTCTGGTGAGAAAACCTTTTATGTACCTTCTGTGTGTTTGTGTGTGTGTATGTGTGTATGTAGGAGAATATGAATTCTCTTTTTCTCATAGAACCCACGTAATTCCTCTTGATCTTTTGAGTGCCTCGATGTCTTTGAATAATCTTGTGAAAGTTATAGAACATATTGCCATATTACCATATCTAGATGTGCAAGTTTTGCATGCATCTATAGACCCTTCTGGGTTAAAACACTAATCATGAGGATTTACCTACCCAAATTTATGGTCCCCAAACTTGGATCTACAGTAAAAAAAAAAAACTGGGCTGGATATTTACTGGATGAGAACCTAACTATGTAACTTCGGGACTTCAAGCTTCTCTGAAGGTTTGAGGCAGATGGTATTCAGGCATTGCTTCTTTGTAGTTGCTATAGCAACCAAGAGAGGCTGTTCTGAACCGTCCCTCTTGCCCTTCAAAAAATTTTATTGAAAGTTTGATCAAGCTGAAATTACAGTGAGTGCTTGACAATGTGCAGAGAAAGTCTGGGGTGAATTCCCTAGAAATCAAACTTTTCTTGGTTTTGGATAACTTGTTGACCCAATAAAGCTGCTGCAGCCAAGCTTGGAAATACCATGGGCAGGACCGGCCACATAATTTGTGGGAACCAGTGCAAAATGAAATTGCAGGGTCCCTTGCTCAAAAAGTATTGGAACAGAGACTACAGAGAATTACATCAAGTGTGGCGGCTCTTCCAAGCATGGAACCCTATGTTAATTAATGCACACGGCATGATTTCATGAAGCTGGCTCTGACCACAGAAAACATAGAGACATTGAGGGGTCTCAGTAACTAATACAAAATTGAAATTTGCTTAGAGAGAAAAGAAGATTGGTACCATTATTGGTGGTAGAGCAGAGGCAACAAACAGAAAGAAAGATGGATGGGAGAGAGTTTTATAACAATGTCGCTTTTCTTTCCCCCACATTTTCCTTGGTGAGCCCAAAACTGGAAGTGTTCGATGCAGGGGATCATAGCAGTTTACCACCTCTTCTCACATTGACCACATGAACTACAACAGACACTAGTCTGGTGAGTGGAGCCATGACTTTCCAGGGTGAAGAGCCAAAGTATTTAGGGAAAAGTGGAGGATGGGGACTCTGGGAGTGCTCTCCATTCCTTCACCTTCCTCCTGCTCTAGGCAGTTATACAAGGGCTGGCTGCCCCACTGCTGCAGAGAGCAGTGCCCTGGACTGAGGTCCTAGAAGATTAGGGGTTCCTAGACAGGCAGAGAACTTGGGCATGGGTGACTAGAATGGATGATCCATTCTGCAATCCTACATGTTTTCCGTCCCAAGTCATCTTTCCATCCCACTCCACTCCCTGAGGATCCCCAGATAGGGCTAATGCCTCTGCCCCCAAAGGAATAAAAGATGTGCTCCCAAGGAAAAAAGAAATTAGATATCTGAGGAACATAAGATCTAAATAAGAAAGAGAACTGAAATTATAAGCCTTTCCAGAGGAAGCAGAGCTAATGAAACAGAATATAAATTTAAAATGGGCCTAATATTCTTGGAGAGATAAACGAAGATTGTGAAATCTTAGAGGAAGAAAAAGAGCTAATTTAAAATTTGTGGTATAAAAATATAATATTTGAGATTAAAAAAACCACAAAAACTAAATGGACAGTTTGAATCCCAGATTGGGTATAACTGGAATAAAATTAGTGAGTTTAAAGGTTGGACTGCAAAATTTTCCTGGAAGACATCAGGAAGAGATGGCCACATGAAAAATGTTGAGATTTACGAACCACAGAAATAAAAGTATCTAAATCTGTATAACAGGAAGGAGTCCCAGAAGGTGGGAAAGGAGCAAACAGAAAAGGAAATAATGAACCAGAACTTCACAGGATTAAAGAAAGATATAAAAGCTTAGTTTAAAAAAGGCTAATGGAATGCTGAACAGTGTAGATAAGAAAACTAAAATCAATACCCAGACAGATTATAGTGAAACCTAAGCACATAAAGACAAAGAGCAAATTTTAAAAGCTTCCAGAAAGAAAAGATCTGAAGAAGTGCCAGATTTATGGCAAGTTACTTAACACAATACTGGATAATATATACCAAGTGTTGAAGGAAAAGAACTTTGAACTTAGAATTTTATATCCAGATAAACAATTGTTTTAATAAGGAAATTCTCAGAACTACCATGTTTTAAAGGTTTACCACTCAAAGATCCTTTTTGTAAAGTTCCTAGGAGAAGTATTCTGCCCCCCAAAAAACATCATTGTGGGGGGAGAAATGAATATGGGAAATGAAGCATTTACAAAGAACTTGAGCAAAGTTAGAAATGTCTAAAGAAGTAAAGATTTTAAAAAGCTGAATACTTTTAACAATCAAGAATTAAAACTCTAGATGATACCACAAAGGTGAGGGCAAAAAGATGTATTAGGGTTCTTCATAGAAACAGAGCCAACAGATTATATGTATATATGTAGTAAGAGATTTGTTTTAAGGAATTGGCTCACAAAATCATGGGGGCCAACAGTCTGGAAATTATGGAAAGAGTGATGTTGAAATCTGAGTCCTAATTTTTTGGGGGAAGTCAGCAGGCTGAAAATTCTGGTAACTGTTGATGTTGAAATCAGTAGTTGAGTCTGAAATCCATAGAGGAGGCCAGCAGGCTCCACTCAGAGAGAAGTAGAGGGTGTAATCTTGAGGAGGGAATTTCTTCTTTTGTAAACAACAATTCTTGTTCTTTGGGTCTTCAGTTGATTTGGATGAGACCTACCCACATTATGGGAGGGTAGTTGCCTTTACTTAAAGTCAGCTGACTGTAGATGCTAAGCACACCCACAAAATACCTTCACAACAACATCTAGGCCAGTGTTTGACCAAACAACTGGACACCATAACCTGGCCCTTTTGTTGCATAAAATTACTGTCACATGGGATTTAAGGAAAAGTGTTCTCAAGTTTTTGTTTTGTTTGTGATATGTGAATATTGATAAATGTAAACATCCATGGAGTAAACAAAGCAAAGCCATGGGTCTTAGTAAATTAGGAATAGCTCCCAGAAGGAAAAAGCAAAATGTGTGATGTTCAAAAGGCAGAAGAAAATTTTATCTAAACAAAGGTTTGTTCTGTGTCAGGAAGGTTGAAACACAGGCTTAGAGATAAATGCACATAGGTTCAAACACTGATTTGGCACTTATTGTAACAATGTCACTACTTCATAAAGTTATTTTAAGTAGTAAATAATATATATGAAGTGCTCAGGGCCTAGTAAGTGCTTTATATTGTAATTACTATGAATATTTTGATAGTTAGTCTTAGACTCAAGCTTCCAGAACATACCATCTGTTCCTTAGAGAAGTCCCTCAATATGGTTACAGTACAGATGGAACCAATCTTAAAATATTTAAGGCACGATTAAATGTTCTCTCTAGAACACTCACCTAGCATAGTCTCTGGGACATGGAAATCATTTGTCAAAGAAACAACTGTAAGGTCTACTTGTGTAAAGAAGAATTCTTGATCTTGAACTTGGCTTTGTGCTTCACTGAGCAGGAGAATAAAATAGCTTTAAGAAAGATGGTCACCAGCTGGTTATTACTTAAAAAAATTCCAAGATGTCTGCTTTATATAGCACACAATAGCATACTAGAATTCTCCACAGTTGCTCATTTTGGTGAAGTTAGTGGTGTGTGTGATAATTATATGCTGCCCACCAGGGATTAAAAATGTTTCTATTGACTCACCATCAGTCACCATGTGTTTTGCACACTTTTCACAGAAACAGGTAATTCACACCTCCTCTCACTAACACATGTGGTAATGTCGGTAATAGATCCAGTCTGACCTGGTTTAATGTCCCAGTTCACGGACACTGGCAAAGTCACTTAACTGCAATACACCTCTATTTTCTCATCTATACTATGGCACTACAGACATAGCCTATCTCATAGTGCTATTTTGAGGATTAAATGAGATTAGCATGTAAAATGCCAGCAGCAGAGTAACTTCTCTGTAATTGTTAGCGTTACTGGCAGTTAAGATGGTGGTAATTATGGGCATGGGGCAGGATGTGTGGCCTATGGCTGTGGGGACATCTCCCCTACCCTCACCCCATTCCTGCCAAGTTAAGAATGAGTTATTGAAATTAAGCTTAACTGTCCTAATCAATTAATCTAAATAAACCAAATGCTTAAGGGCACAATATGTTATGTGTGTTACTCTACTTCCTCTAATAATGATTCACATAAAAACTTTCAATTTCACAAGGCTAGTTAGAAATTACAGCAGGTATTATTTCTGCTTTCAAGAACGCAGTACACAGGAAGAGTGAAGCAGACCGTGTTCCTTAGGAGACCTGGAAAACACCTTTTTTCCCTTTTCATTATTTCATTGACAAAAGGCGGCTCTGTGATGGTTTTCATGCAAGATTTATTAAATTGTCACAGAGAATCATGCATATTCTAGCAGAAGATACTAATGGTTATTCTAAAGATGTGTTCTTTTTTTACCTTCAGGCAGTAATAGACTAGAAACCAGTGCCTGATATGCAACTCTCAAGAAGATATGGAGACAGAGTAGTGTGTCACTAAAAGTGAAGTTGCAGATTCATTTTCGTGTGCTACTTAACATTTTGTTGTACAGAAGTGACTCTGAATAGTGAAAGGGTTCTCAAAAGATTTGGCTGGAGGCAACTTTATGAAAATACTGAAACTATGAAGGAATCAATGTATGAAGAATAATAGGGAGACGAAAATGACTTGGCAATCACCAGAGCCTAAAATAACCATTCTCATCAGCACAAAGCACTTAGATGGAAAGGAGTGTGACTCAACGGGCAGGGTAGCTGAGCCTTAGCGAGTAGGCAGAGCTAGAAGGCCATGCCCCTGGTGAGGGGTATTACTAAAAGAGCCAGTGTACAAATGAGTGCTTGCTGTTTGCCAGACCCTCTGATATTTACTTTCCATCTATTAACTCATTTTATCTTACAGAACCTCATGAGGCACTTTCAAATACTATTGTTGCTTTACAGACTAGTAAACTGAGATTCAGACAGATAAGTGACTTGCCAAAGTTACAAGTATGGGAAATGAAAGTGCTGAGATTTGAGCCCAGGAGCTCTAGTTCTACAGCTGGGAGGTGAAGAGGCTTCATTTGAAGCCTAGGGTGGGGCAGGGCTAGAGGTGGGGGACAGCTTTAGAGCCCCTGAACTACACCAATATGGTATACCGCCTACAGCTGATGGAATGTAAACAGACCTGTTTTGTGAGTCCCCTGAAAGAAATAAATGTTCTGTGGAAGATTTTATAATGTTTGAGACATAGGAGCACACAGCTCTGTTTTGAATTCCCAATAGTGTTATCATATGTCCCTGTTACAAGACAGCCCTGGTTTATGCCTGCTGTCAAGGCATAATCAATAATAGTGCTCTAAAAAGTGTCCCAATTTGGAAGATAAAGTATATACTCACCCTTAGTAGACAGTCAAATGGTTAATCCCTGGGCAAGGCTAAACCCACTTGAAAGCCAAAGTGCTGCGCTAATGATTTCTTACATACACAAAAGATGGATGGAGTAGAGGCGAACTCGTTCTGTAATAGGAATGCTAAGGAAGTAACACCCTGCACACCCAGGAAAACAACAAAACACAGAAACCAAATGGAAAACAGCAGGATCCTCGAACTAGGTGGCGTAATTAGATTTAGTAAAAACCACTCCAAAGAGGGCACTCTCATTGAGCTTGCTCTGCCAGAGGCATAGCTAGAATAAAAGACTGATTTCCTCAGAGAAAATCTGAGGTGAATTCCAATCCTGTTTGGGTTGTTTTAATATCCATTCAGGCATTAGAACCCAGCCCTAAATATGAGGAATTAGTGTATGGGGTGAAGTTAATTTATTACAGTTTGTTCACAGCTTATTGTAGGGAAGCTGAATCCATTTTGCCGATATCAATATGTCATCTCTCAGAGGGAGTTCGCTTGTGGGATTGGTCATCAGTGGATGAAGGCATACCAGCTATTCACTTAATGAATTGATGATTGAATTGCCTCTTGTGTGGAAGTAGCAGTTATTCCTCCTTATTCGTGTCTGTCTTCTGTGTTTTTTACTGAAATACACTTTGTGCCTGGCCTTTTCACACTTAAAACAATTACAAATACTGATACAATTCAGTATCAGTAAGACACATTATAGTGCATAAAACTAAGCCTTTCTTAGCCATTCTCTTGGATGCCAGATTAGAGGAGGCAGGAAGACACAAACTTCTCTATATAACTTGCCACAGTGAACATGGCAACATATCCCCGCTGAAAACTGCTTAATTAGTATTTGCAATATGTGGAGCTACCAAATGTGAGAATTTTAGTCCAGAAACTTTTGGAGAATTCATTCACTTTGCCAAGTCAATCAGCCACAAGTTCTTATGGACAGAGCAGGATGCGTGTGTCGTTAGGATATCCTTGAGAAGGCAGGTGGGAAGAGGGAAGCTTGCATGGACCTCTGTGTTTTCTACACGTGAAATTTCACAGAACTGTGTTTAAAATAAATGTCTCACTATACATGGAAAGTATGAAAAGAATATACTCAGTGAGTATTGAGTTTTAATCGCAAAAATTGGGTTCCTATTGTTAATAGAGTGGAATGGGGCTTTTTATGGGATATATTGCAATGGAAAGGCATACATTCTCTCTAAGTGACAAATTGTTAGAATTCATTCCTTTACAATTACCAAGTGGGCAGGCAATTTATTAGAAAGCTATAGAAACTAGGCCAAGTACCACTATTTATTTTTCACTAAGTATGATTATGCATTATTTCCCATCTAACTATCATTGGTAAAGTTGGTGCTGAGATAAAAGGATTTTTGTGCTATTAATATATACTGTGGTCTATTTTCAAGACTACTCTAAATAATTGCTCCTATACTGGCTTGAAGTCATGAACCAAAAACCTCTGGGGAACCTTTGTTTAGCCTGGGCTGTTTTCAAACCTATTGCTTCTGCCACCATGTCCACTAGAAGAATTTTATCAACCCCTCCCCCCCTTTTTTTGCAGGTAATCTTTGTGGCAACTTTGTAGAAAGCCAGGTGCAGAACTTAGCTGTACAATTATTGCAAACCAAATGCTTCCCTGTAGCAACATACCATTTATCATTCTCTTCCTCTTTATCTTCTAAGGCATTTAAGTCCCCATCTGTACAGGGGACTATGCTGGGCCCTAGACAATCAATCTAATGGAACAAGCCCTGCCCTGTAGGGACTTCCTTCTGTTTTGGTCAGGAGAGTTGATGGCCATAGCAAACAACTCCCAGTTCCCTGTGGAGTATCACACAAGGGGTCCATTTCTCAATCACGTCTGAGCCCAATAAGGGTCAGCGGGGCTGTGGTTCATGTGGTCATTTAGGGACACAGCACCTTTCATGCAGTACATCTCCATTCCATGGAGCCTCAGACGCCTCTGCTGAACCTGCTAACTCTAGACGGAGACAAGGGAAGAGAGACAACATAGAGGGAGCGCACAGGCGGTTTGGAGGTTTTTAGAGGCCAGGCCTGGAATTTATTGTCCCGTCTAAGTGTAAGAGGCTGGAAAGTTTGGTCTCCTTGTATGCAGGGAGGAAAAACCAAATAGGGTTTTGTGAACACATAGCTGCCTACCCCATGTCCCATATCATCAGAGGTATAAACAACACGGTGGCTCTACAGCAGTGTTTCGTTTTCTTTTGTCTTTTCCTTCTTTTTTGTGTGTGTATGAGTTGGGGGAGTTTGTTCTGGAGATTATTCTGTTGGTAAAGTGGGTGCTGTGATAAAAGGACTTCCTGTGCTATTAATATATACCATGCTCTAGTTTCCAGAATACTCAAAATAATTGTTCCTCTATAGGCTCAATATTGGTCCCTATCTCTCGCTGGGAGGCATATGGCAAATCTGGAATTTGGTCAAGTATCAGGAGTATGTACACACTGGGTGGTGAAGCCAAACATGTTCTGTCATGGTAGGTGTTTAAGGAACACAGGGAAATGAATTTGGACACTGCCGTTGGGCACAGGAGGGTTTCTTTTTTCTATCTGCAAGTTCCATCTAAATAGCTTAAAATTAGGTGGTCACAAATTCTTTGATACACCTTTTTCCAGGTGGTAGATATTTATTTCCTTTCTTATGAGTGTGGGTGGGACTTAGTGACTTGCTTCTAAGAGTATGTAAAGGGAAAAATAGTAGCTTAACAGTGAAGAGTCTTGGCAGATGCCCTTAACCAAACGATCACAGCTAACTTCACCAGTGATAAGTTGGACTGAAAGCATGTACCCCATGACATGATGTGATGGGAAGGTACTTCAATCCCTGTGCAGTTCTTCCCCCGAATCCTTTACCTCAATCTAATCTTGAGAACACTTCAGACAAACCCCAGTTGAGAAACCTTTTACAAAATACCTGACCAGTACTCTTCAAAAATGTCAAAGTTCTGAAAAAGGGGAAAAGACCAAGAAACTATCCTAGATTGGAGGAGACTAAAAACTAAAGGCATGATGACTAAATATAGTAGGGGATTCTGTATTGGATGCTGGATCAGAGAAAGGACAATAGTGAATAAACTGGAGAAATCTGAAATAAGAATCTGAATAAAGTCCATAGCTTATTAATTGTATTGTACCAACATTAATTTCTTGGTTTTGATAAATGTATCATGGATATGTAAGCTATCATCATTAGGGAAAGCTTGATGAAGGATATAAGGGAACTCTGTACTGTTTTTTGAAAATCTTCTTAAATCTAAGCTTATTTCAATATTAATAGTTAAAAACAATACAGAAAATGGAAAAAATATATGAGACGGTTAGCCTGAGAGGGGAAATAAAGTTGACACTGACAGAGACAGAATTCCAGGGGTAAAAGAGACATCAGTTCAATTTTCCTCCTCGTTTTGCAGAAGAGTTACATATGGTTCAGAAGGGAACATTAAACATCCAAGAAATATTTAAAAAAAAACCTTGCCGTCCATCCAGCTGACTACCTCTGACTGTTCCTCCTCTCGTCTTTTCCAGGGGCTTCCATCGCCCCTTCTCCACGAAGGGAGCAACGTGATGCTTGTTACTAAGGGTGTGAGCCTTGTACATTAGACAGACTGAGGATTCAATCCAGACTTCGCCGATGATTGGCCGTGAAACCTTGACAGTGAGCAGGGGCGGGCCAGTAAAAGGGCCCAGGTAAAAGTCTTTTTACCTCTGCCGCCCTGCTGACACATGTCAAATACATAAAACTAACAAAATTTATACAAAGCAACTTGTAAAAAAAAAAACCATGTTTACATTAAAGAGCACTGCCAAAGGCGAATGTGTCTCTTTGGTAGATTTCTACCACCAATCCATTTTATACATTTGTGCAGCCATTTCCAGATATTGTATAATGAAGCTGCCGTTAAATTAGGGACCATTTCAACAAACTTTTTTTTAATTGCTGGAAACTTGGTTACCAGAATTAGAGATATAAGAAGGCAATGGACTGCAATTCAGCCTGTAATTCTTCACCTTTCCCTTTTTTATTCAGTCTCTCTTATAAGGAGGCGTTGGCTTCTTGGTTTTCTTGGTGTCCCTGTAAGTGCCCACCGCCCCTCCAGATGGCATGATGAGGACTTACAGAGTCAGAATGAAGCAACATGTTTTACTTCCTTTTGAAGGCCTTTAGCTGGATCCAGGTCTTAGGCTTGTCTGTAATTAATATGACCCTGAGAAGTCATTATCTTTGGCTTCTCCTCCCCAACAGAACCCTGTGAGTCATCAGTAAAGCTGAATGGAGACCACATCTGATCCTCAAACTCTCCTAACCAAGCTTATGTTATTAAACATGGACAGTGTTTCCCATATAATTATTTTTATTTTGTATGATGCTGTATATACTATTATGGATAACACTGTCCTCTACCTTAGGGAAGTAATAGAGGAAGCCTCTCTGTGTCAAGTGCTAAATAGAAATAAAGCAATCTATTTTAATCAAATGCAGACTGTTATTTTCTTTTGCCTTCCAGTGGAGGGTTCAGCTTGAGCTAATTTCTTGATGATAATAGCTGATGTAGTGCTTGAGTATTTCATTGGTATAACTGTAAAACCAAATGAAAGAAATTAGACAAGGTATAACTAAGTTGACTCTTTCAGGTTGTTAAATAAAACTGTCTAATATATGTAAGTTGGAATCAAGCTCTGAACGGTAGTAAGACATACATCCTAATGCTCTAGCGTTACTTAGCAAAATACAAGGAACAGTGAAGAAAAATTAATCAGCTGCCCCCATTTGGTGACCAACATTATTCTTTATTTCCTACAGTGCTCAAACTTATGAATGTTAAAAATGTGGTATAATCATCTATAATCCACCAACATTTACTCAGCTCCCACTGTGTGACATTGACTATGCTAGGAGACTTAGAAACGACAATCAGGCAAACAGAGATGTTATACATCAATGGAAGGTTGTATAAGCTACAGAGAAGGTAATAATTGACCAGAGAGGCTAGAATTTGAAGATTGGATAGAATTTCACCTATAAGAAAGCAATTGAAGGACATTCTTTATATGTGCAAATAGTATAGCCTATGTAGAGGCATCAAGGTGAACCAACAGGGTATGTCCAGGGAACTCTAAAAGAGCCTCTAATTGCTAGAGAGACATGGAACTGGAGTGAGAGTGGAAACTTGGCTGAAGAGGTAAGCAGAGACTAGGTTGTGAAGAGCCGTTCAGAATTCATTAAGCTCTCAGCAATATATAAGGCAGTTTACACAAGATTTCTTAGACCTGTTGCTCCCCTTGAAGCATTTTTGATCAAGCTGAGATGCAAAACCAACATACATGAAACAATTAGAACACAATTAAGAAATCAATGACGCACTGTTGACTCTAAGTGGAGTTGGAATTCAAAGAAGGTACAGAAATCAGTGTAGTCTGGAATAATCAAAGATTTAAAGAGAAGGCTGTATTTGATCTGCCCCTTGAAGGATGCGAAAGTTTAGACCAGTATTTGGGCATTTGGAAATCTTAGGAGACATTTTAAAATGTCACAGTAGGGAGGAGGGAAAGTCATTTTAGGCTTTCCTTGGGCCAGATATGCTTAATGTCTTGCAATGCACCAGAGAGGCCTACTCAGTGAAGAATTGTTCTTTTCAAAAGTCTACTAACATCCCATTCAGAAACATTAATTAGATAATTAAGGGGCAGAGAGTAGATCTAGATGGCAAGAACAAAACAAATATGAGAGTTATAGGTACACCTTGCTCTGGGTCACGAGCCAGATTTAATTTGATGGTACAGAAATGGATTCTATTCTATTTTTTAGACTTGCTAACCTTCCCCATTTCTTTCAGGAATTAATGTTTAATTGTTAAATGTTTAAATAATCCTTTTTACAGGCTTGGAATCTCAAGTACTATCAGGAGTTGGGGAGAGAATATAAAGATGTAAATTGGCAATTTATGGTATCTCTTCCCACATACACACACCCAGTCAGGCAATGTCATTCCAAATGTGTGGCAGCTCAGTGTGTTAACTGTCTTACCTCCACTCCTCCACGCCCCACACCCCCATGTGTCCATTCTCCTGCCTCTGACCATCCACTATGGGGTGATTCAAACTTGTCTCTGCTTCAGCTGCTCCTGCCACTCTTCTTATATCATGGCTTCTGCCTGCTCTTGGCTTCTTTTTATTCCTTCTCTCAGAGTCTTTCAGCTTCTTCCCCAATTACCAACAGCTAAATCTTTACATCTCCTTTCAAACTCCTCAAGATGCATATCTGATCAGTTTCGCTGATGACTCCCTTTCCTGGTGGGCAAAGCTCTAGTGGCAGCCTACCTCAGGAGCACTGTCTGACATGTAGGTTGTTTGCCCTTGAGTTAGGTCATCTGCCCCATCATTTAGCTGTGGACATAACAAAGTGGTAATAAGCTCAGAGTGGGGGGAACCATGCAAAAGTAATTGAGCCATAGCCTCCAACAACAAATGCAGTGGCTTTTCAATAATGACTCTCTAGCTAGACTGTATGACAAGGTTCAGTTGGAAGTAGAACTGCAGGATCTGCTACTTAAAGTCACAGTAAAAAAAAAATATGGAAATAAAGATCAAAAGCCAATTCTGATGAGCTCACAGTGTAGAATCAACTGCTCATCATATAGAACTCTTTCCATCATATTTGTGCATAGAGATTGTGGTTACTTTCACATTCAGGTGGCACTCTTTTCAAATATAGAGGTCAGTTGGCCTGCTATCACTTCAAACTCAACAACCCCAAAATTTAACTCTAGATTTCTCTCAACACTAAATTACTCTCCAATTTTCGTTATTTACATTCAGAGTGTTAGGGATTTTATATGTAGTATAGCACTAATACTTAAGGGGACTAGATTATGGATATGAATTGCAAATATGCTAGGCCCACCTGCCAGATTGCCCCAGGGTCAGGATTGATGGAGAGAAATATCTCTATAACAATAAAAAGTAAGGTTTACAACCCCTGGGTCCTCCAGCCATATCAGGCTCAAACCTGTTTTTCATTTTGGCTGGCCCTGCGTTTTGTAAGCATCTGAATTTGAATGCATGAAGACAGGGCACATGATGTAGAGATTTCAACAGTTGCCACCAATCCAGAAGGACCTAGCCAAGAAGAGGCCATATATGAGCACCAACTCATAGATGACAAAACGTGGGTGTAATACGAGGGAAGGGTGGAGTGATGAGGCCAGGTGGGCAATGTTTTATTTGGCTTATAATTTTAAACATTTACACTTCACTTCTTTTAAAGTGGTCAGGCTCACCAGCCCCTGTGTGACACCTGCAGTCACATGGCTGTCTCCTTCACCTGCATGTAGGACTGGTCTCGTGGGAAAAATAACTGTGCACTCAGAAGCCTAATTAAAACACACACTGTCAGCAACACTGTACTGAAAGCCCCATTAAGTATCTTATGAATGCCCAAGAGGGCCCCTGCCCATGTTTGGAGTGACACATTTTGGCTCGGTTGGTGACAATTAGAATCAGACTCAGGACACTGGAGAATATGCACTGCATCCCATATGGCCTGGTCTGTAGGTGGATTGCTCCCTGGGTGACTGAAACTCAATGAAAAAGCTTTGGGTAGGAATTAGATGAAAATGATGGAGAATGCAGATTAGCACACTATGGGTGGATCTGCATCATGTATGGCTGCATTATGGATTGGATTCAGCTGTCAGATGGTTATGTATTATTCATGATCAAATTCAGGGTAAAGATACCAGATGGCAAAGACATATTCATGGTCAGATCATAGTTGTTAGATTAATTATAAATCTACATAAGAATTGGATAATAATAATTTAGACTGCTCTCCAAAGGATACCCTGTGGATCATCTAATCAGAAGTATTTTAAAAATAAGGTGCATAGGTTATTAGATGACATTAAACCTTTTATGTTGCCATACGTTATTTTCCAAACAGACTCTCCAATAACATTGAAAAAAATTCCTATTTTAGTAACCTGCAGCTTTGTAATGTTTTTAACGTTTGCTATAGCTGGTTGTCACAAGGCCATCTCGTGAAAGGGAGTGCAAATGATTTGCACTAACCAGAATGTCAAGGGACCAATGAAACTCTGTTAGACAATAAAAAAATCTTTTTGTTTGCATCGCTACAATCATCAAATACAAAAAGCTCCCTGAACCCAGGTTCTAGCTCAATGTCATCTGCATCCCTGTGTGCTGGATGTCTTCTGATTGCCTGTCGAGATCCCGTCCCTATTCTTCCCCACCCTGCATCGTGCTTGGCAAAGCTGACCCTGAAGGCTGCATCAGTGAGTTCTCCTGTCCTCTGGATTCTGGCTGGTTGGCCACTGAGGGCTCCAGTAGGAGATCGGGGTAGGGGGGGAGGAGAGTGGATACTTACTCCCTAGTTTCCTTCCCTGCAGGTCTGTATAGGCTATCTGCTGTCCCCTGCAAAGGCCAGTGCTCCTGTTAGGTGGTTCCCCACATGCGTGTGTCTGTTTTCTGGAAAGTTCATGGATGTTTGTCACTTTCACTGCTACTAGCCTGGGGTGGGGTTGGGGTGGGGGGAGTCTACACTATTCTTTGTGGTTTCCCTACACCTGCCCACACCTTTGTAAATAATCCTTTTATTAGTTTTCCCTCAAATACCCACTTTGAGTGTGACATCTGTTTTCTGCTGGAATCCAAATTCAAACACACTTTAAGCATGGAATCATAGAACCAAATAATATTTTAGCTGAAATGGATCTTAGAAATAATCTATCCCAACTTTTTAATTTTACAGAGACAATAACTGAGGCAGAGAGATGTTAAGGGATGTGTCAAAAAGTCACCAGCTACTAGATGACAGATTGGGGACCAGAACCCAGATCTTCTGGGTCTCTACAGTGTGTTTCCCATGGCAGAATCCTCCACAGCAGGTCTTGGGGAGCTACAGAAGGTGTTCACTGGAAGTGTCCATCCAGGACCAGTTAGTTTTGAAAGGTTTTCCAGATGGGAGAATTCCTGTAGAGAGCAGTTTCTAGCCAGGATGTTAGCAGCAGCTCTAGGAAGGGATTCAGTAAAGAGAAACAAATAAAGAAGGTGGTCAAATTCCAAATCCAGAGATTCATCTGTTGGTCTGGGGAGCAGTCTTCAAAGATCCTGGCTAAACTTGGCTCCCAGAATTTTATCCCAGTCAGTAGACATGATAATGGGGGAGATGCATGAAGTGGAGCCCTTAGCTCTCAAAGCCCAGGCATTCTCTGTAGACAGGAGGCGGGGTGGGCAGGAGGATGGTCGCAATAAGGCAAGACAGGTGTTGCTACACAGGCAAGAGGAAACAAGAGAAAAGGGTAAAGTAATTACCATGAATTGGATGCCTATGTGTCAGGAAGCGCACTGAGGATTTTACATTTATTATTTTATGTAATCCTGACCATTACCCTCATTTCACAGATGTGCACATTTAATTAAAAGTTATGCTTGCAGTGAGTGGGAAACAGTGCAGTCTCAGAGGAGACCTCAAGTTCAATATACAGTGAGAGCACAGTAACAGTAGCAACAAAGATTAGAAAGTGTTTATTTTTGCTGATCACTCAGTCAGATGCTGGGAATGAACAAGAAACGGTGCTCAAGAAACAAGAAACATGAACTAGGAAGTCCTAGTTGCTGCCACCACAGATCCTACAGAAGGTGAAAAGATGACTGAACACAGCTTGAAAACGTTATGATCTGGAAGGACAGGATGGGGGGAGGGGGGATGGCACAAAGGAGAAGCAAGCAATACAAGTGGGAGAGGGAATGCGGCAATGGAGATGACACCTGAGTGAGGAACTGAAGGATGAGTTGGCAGGTGAAGTGGAAGGGACATGTGATTCAGGCAGAGTGAATAGCTGGAGCAAAGGCCTGAGGGGAAGAGAACCCCTGGCATATCGGGGATGCTGAAGTAAGTTTGCTGGGGCTGATGATGGAGGTTAGAGGAAACTGGAAAGGGGATGACACTGAAAAGCTAATTCGGGGTCAGGTTAGGTTGAGCCTGCAGGTTATGTTAAGGAATTTGGATTTTTCCCCAAGATCACTGGAGAGCCATTGTGAGTTTTAAATAGGGAAGATCAGATTCTCAGGGGTCCATGATCTTTGGGCAGAGACTGTCTGATCCCTCCCCTGGTGTGGTCGAATGAATGGAAAGACTGTGCACTGTTTAGGACAGGTCTAAAAGGCCTGTGTGGGTGGCCAGCATGACCTTGAGCCCACAGGGGCCCATGTGTGTTAATTATCCTTGACTGAGTGCCAGGCCCCTCTAGGGATTCCAGGAGTTCTGTGTCACTGACAGTGCTTTGTTGTATTTGCCAGTCTATGTAGCACTCTCTGCCTAGCTCCACATACTTTCTGTTCACTTTTTCATCTTGCTTCCTTTGAACTCTGTCCTGTTTTAAAGGAGTATCCAAGATGGTGTTCAACAGAGGGGGCTTGTATTAGGTAGGGTTCTCTAGGGAAACAGAACCAATGGGAGATATCTGTAAATATGAGATTTATAAAAGTGTCTCATGTAGCTGTGGAGATGTATGACTCCAAATTCCGTAGGGCAGGATGCACGAGTCCAAATTCCACAGGACAGGCAGCGAGCTGGTAACTCTGATGAAGGTCTTTGATGAACTCCCCAGGAGTGGCTGGCTGGCTGAAGAAGAGATGAAAGTTCTCTCTTCGCTCTTAAAAGTCTTCAGCTGATTGGATTAAATTAAACTGATTGTATTCTCTCATTGCTGATAGTAGTTGTAATCAGCCACAGATGCAGTCAGTTGACTGATGATTTAATAAACCAGCCTTCTGGTTTATTAACCAGCCATGAAATGTCCTTGCAGTAATTGTTAGGCCAGTGTTTGCTTGACCGGACAACTGGGCACCATCACCTGGCCAAGTTGACACATGAACCTAACCATCACAGGGGTGAATTATTTTCATATTGTGATATTACAGGAAGTTGCCATATCTTTTTTTTTTTACACTTTTTATCATGAAATATATATATATAGAAAAGTGGAAATTTTCAAACTATGATTTAAGAAGTAGTTAGAGAGCAAGTTTTAAAGAATGTTATGGGTTCCAGTTCCAACATTTCAGTTATTTCCTTATTGTGAAGTATAACATTTATACAGAAATGTGATAACTTTCAAAGTATAATTTAACAGGTAGTGCTATAGAGCAAATTTCAAAGCATGTTATATGTTGCAGTTCCAAAATCTCAGTTATTTCCTTCTAGCTATTCTAGTACCCTAGAAACTAAAAAAAAAAAAATAAAAAATAAAATAAAATTATTTCTATAAAGAGTCAGTATTCATAATCCTTTGTTAAATCCAATCTTGTCAGTTGCTACCCCTCTCTCTCATTTGAGCACTGTCTCAATCTTCAGGGATATCTGGGCAGTGACCAAAACTAACTTGGTCGTATTGAAGGGTGTCAACATTATGGGGAAGGGAGATGCACCTGGTTGATGTTCTTGGCGAGACAATTGCCTCTCAGTTTGGGGACTTATCTGGCATAGGAACACTCTGGGGGATTTAAGTTTCTGAAAAGTAAACTTAGTGATTGAAACTTTTATAGAGTCTCAGATAGGAACCTAGGTATTCTTTTGTATTTTTGGGACTACTGTTAGTTAGGGATTGGCATACTGTGGCCATTTGGAATATCTAGCTGGAGGTTGTGTAAGAGTAACCTCCAGGATAGTCTGTCAACTCTATTTGAAATCTCTTAGCCACTGAAACCTGATTTTATCACCTTTCTTTTCCCCCTTTTGGTCAAAAAGGCATTCTCAATCCCTTGCTGCCAGGGTCAGGCTCCTTCTAGGGAGTTGTGTCCCATGTTGCCAGGGAAATTCACTCCCCTGGGAGTCATGTCCCACATAGGTGGGAGGGTAATGAATTTATTTGCAGAGTTAGGCTTAGAGAGAGAATGGCTACATCTGAGCAACAAAAGAGGTTCTCTGGAGGTGACTCCTAGGCATAATTTTAGGTAGGCTTAGCCTCCCCTTTACAGCCATAAGTTTCACTAGAGCAGGCCTCAAGATTGAGGGCTTGACTTATTAAGTAGGGGGTTCCTAATTTCACATAACATATATTCTGTCCAAGATAAACAATCAATGTCCACACATTATCTTCACTTAGTTGTACAATCATCATCATTCTCAAATTTTAAACAACTGTCATAACCTAAAATACTCCAAAGCTCTTATCAGCCCCTAGTTGTATATCCCTAGTATTAGTGTGGTACTGGTAAGGTATTCCTATTAAATATAGACTATAATATGCAATATGTAGTTTTTCCCACATACCGTTCTGTTGTTAAATCTTTGTACAGTATCATACCTTAGAAATAGACCATGTAAGCACTTGTGGGATACGTATCTTTAAACAAGCCCTTTCAATCATGTTTGCCTTCAGTGAGGCATTGATACTTGTAATCTCATTAACGAATTACATCACCTCTGTCCATTCTCAAACCTTTAAGTTCACCCTCATTAACAGGTCTGAACATATTAGGTAATCATACACCCTTCGCTAGCTACTAACTATCTCTACTTCCACTGTATTCTACATTATAAGACACTGATTTTACATTTTTCTGGAAGTTCATATTATTGATAACATATAATATCTCTCCTTTTGTGTCTGACTTCACTCAGCATTATGTCTTCAAGGTTCATCCATGTGTTGTCATATGTTTCAGGACCTTGTTCCTTCTTACTGCTGTATAGTATTCCATTGTAAGTATATACCACATTTTGTTTATCCACTCATCTGTTGAAGGACACTTGGGTTGTTTCCACCTCTTGGCAATTGTGAACAATGCTGCTGTGAACATTGGTGGGCAAATGTCTGTTCATGTCACTGCTTTCAGATCTTCTGGGTATATGCTGAGAAGTGAAATTGCCAGATCATAGGGTAGCTCAACATCTAGTTTTCTGAGGAATCACCAAACTGTCTTCCACAGTGGCTGTACCATTATACATTCCCACCAGCAATGAATAAGAGTTCCAATTTCTCCACAACACCTCCAGCATTTGTAGTTTCCTGTTTGTTTAATGGCAGCAATTCTTATTGGTGTGAGCTGATATTTCATTGTGTTTTGATTTGCATTTCCATGATAGCTAGTGAAGATGAACATTTTTTCATGTGTTTTTTAGCCATTTGTATTTCCTCTTTGGAGAAATGTCTTTTCATATCTTTTGCCTGCTTTATAATTGGGCTGTTCATACTATTGTCGTTGAGTTGTAGGATTTCTTTATATATGCTGGATATCAGTCTCTTATCAAATATATGGTTTCCAAATATTTTTTTCCCATTGAGTTGGCTGCTTCTTCACCTTCTTGACAAAGTCCTTTAAGGTACAGAAGCTTTTGATTTTAAGGAGTCCCCATTTATCTATTTTTTCTTTCATTGCTTGTGCTTTGGGTGTAAGGTATAAGAAGCGACCTCCTAATACTAGGTCTTGAAGATGTTTCCCTATATTATCTTCTAGATGTGTTATGGTACTGTCTCTTATATTGAGGTCTTTGATCCACTTGGAGTTAATTTTTGTATAGGGTATGAAGTAGGCATCCTCTTTCATTCTTTTGGATATGGATATCCAGTTTTCCCAGCCCCTTTGCTGAAGAGACTGTTCTATTCCAGTTCAGTGGATTTCGGGGCCTTATAAAAATTCTTTTGACCATAGATCTGGGAGTCCATTTCTGAACTCTTGATTTGATTTCATTGATCAGTATGTCTATCTTTGTGCCAGTATCACGCTGTTTTGACCACTGTGGCTTTATAGTAGGCTTCAAAGTCAGGAAGTGTAAATCCTTCCACGTCATTCTTCTTTTTTTTAGAATGTTTTTGACAATTTGAGTCCCCTTTCCCTTCCAAATAAATTTGATAACTAGCTTTTCCAAGTCTGGAAAGTAGGTTGTTGGAATTTTGATTAGAATTGTGTTGAATCTGTAAATCAGTTTGGGTAGAATTGAAATCTTAACAACATTTGGCTTTCCTATCCATGAACATGGAATATCTTTCCACCTCTTTAGGTCCCCTTTGATTTCTTTTAGTAAAGTTTTGTAATTTTCTGTGTAGAGGTCTTTTACATCCTTAGTTAAGTTTATTCCTAGGTACTTGATTTTTTTAGTTGCTATTGTGAATGGAATTTTTTCTTTATTGCTTTTTCAGTTAGGTCATTACCAGTGTATAGGAACATTAGTGACTTTTGTGTATTAATATTGTATCCCACCACATTGCTGAATACGTTTATTAGCTCAAGTAGCTTTGTCATTGATTTATCAGGATTTTCCAAATATGCGATCATATCTTCTGCAAATAATGTCAGTTTTACTTCTTCCTTTCCAATTTGAATGCCTCTTATTTCTTTCTCTTGCCAGATTGCTCTGGGTAGTACTTCTAGCACAATATTAAATAATAGTGGTGACCGTGGACATCTTGTTTCATTCCTGATCTTAGCAGGAAGGCTTTCAGTCTCTCACCATTGTGTACTATGCTGACTGTGGTTTTTTTCATATATGCCCTTTATCATATTTGAGGAAGTTTCCTTCAATTCTTACCTTTTGAAGTGATTTTATAAAAAGAGGATCTTGAATTTTGTCAAATGCTTTTTCAGCATCTATTGAGATGATCATTTGATTTTTCCCTTTCAATTTGTTAATGTGTTGTATTACATTGATTGATTTGCTTATGTTGGACCACCCTTGCGTGCCTGGAATGAACCCCACTTGCTAGTTGTGTATGATTCTTTTAATGTGTCTCTGGATTTGATTTACAAGTATTTTGTTGAGAATTTTTGCATCTGTATTATTAGGGAGATTGGCCTGTAGTTTTCCTTTCTTGTAGTATCTTTATCTGGTTTTGGTATTAGGGTGATATTAACATCAGAAAATGAGTTAGTGTTCTTTATTCTTCAATGTTTTGAAAGCATTTGAGCTGGAATGGTGTCAGTTGTTTTTGGAAAGTTTGGCAAAATTCCCTTGTGAAACCATCTGGCCCTGGGCTTTTATTTGTTGGAAGCTTTTTGATGACTGATTGGATCACTTTACTTGTGCTTGGTTTGTTGAGGTCTTCTATTTCTTCTCAGGTCAGTCTAGGCTCTTCATGTGTTTCCAGGAAATTATCTATTTCCTCTAAATTATCTGCTTATTGTCATATAGTTGTTTATGGTTTCCTGTTATGATTTGTAAAATTTCTTCAAGATCCACAGTAATGTCCCCCCTCTCATTTCTGATTTTATTTAGTTGGATCTTCTCTCTTTTTTATATTGTGAATCTAGCTAAGGGTTTGTCAACTTGTCGTTCTTCGGAAATAACAAATTTTTGGTTTTATTTGTTCTCTCTGTTGTTTTTTGTTCTCCATATAATTTTATTTCTGCTTTAATCCTTGTTATTTCTTTTCTTCTACTTGCTTTAGGTTAGTTTGTTGATCATTCTCTAGCTACTTCAGCTGTTCACTTAGGTCTTTGATTTTAGCTCCTTCTTCCTTTTTAGTGTATGCATTTAGAACTATAAATTTCCCCCTTAGCACTGCCTTGCTGCGTCCGTAGATTTTGATATGTTGTGTTCTTATTTTCATTCATCTCTAGATATTCGCCTATTTCTTTTGCAGTTTCTTTTTTGACCCACTAATTGTTTAGGAGTGTGTTGTTTAACCTCCACATATGCATGAATGTTCTGGTTCTTTGGTGGTTATTGATTTCCATTAGGGTCAGAGAATGTGCTTTGAATAATTTCAATCTTTTAAAATTTATCGAGACTTGTTTTGTTTGCCAGCATGTGGTCTATCCTGGAGCACATTCCGTGAGCACTAGAGAAGAATGTATATCCTGGTAATTTGGGGTGTAACACTTTATATATATCTGTTAAGTATAATTCATTTATCACATTGTTTAGGTTCTCAGTGTTCTTATTGGTCCTCTGTCTGGTTGTTCTATCAATAAGAGAGAGTAGTGTATTGAAGTCTCCCACAATTATTGTAGAAATGTCCATTGCTCCCTTCAATTTTGCCAATGTTTGTCTCATGTACTTTGGAGCACCGTGATTGAGTGTGTAAACGTTTATAATTGTTATTTCTTCTTGATGAATTGTCCCTTTTATTAATATATAGTGTCCTTCTTTGTCTCTTATAACATCTTTGCATTCAAAGTCTATGTTGTCTGATAATAGTATTGCTACCCCTGCTTTCTTTTGGCTGCAGCTTGCATGGAATTTTTTTCCATTCTTTCAGTTTCAGTATCTTTGTGTTGCTGAGCCTAAGATGAGTTTCTTGTAAACAGCATATCAATGGATCATACTTTTTAATCCATTCCGCCAATCTGTATCTTTTAATTGGGACGTTTAATCCATTTACATTCAAGTTATTACTACGAAGGCAGTTCTTGAACCAACTGTCTTATCCTTTGGTTTTTATTTGTCAGATCTATCCCCTCCCACCTTTTTTTCCTTTAAGTTACTCTTACTAATACTCTTCAGTTCTGTGCCCTTCTCCAGAATGCTCTGTCCTTTCTTTTTTTCTCAGCCAATAGAACTCCCTTTAATATTTCTTGCAGATCAGGTCTGTTATTAACAAATTCCCTCAGCATTTGTTCATCTGTGAAAATTTGCAGCTCTCCTTCAGTTTTGAAGGAGAGTTTTGCTGGATAAAGAAATCTTGGCTGGAATTTTTCTCTTGCAGAATCTAAAATATTGCATACCACTGCCTTTTCACCTCCATGGTGCCTGCCAAATAGTCAGTACTTAGTCTTTTGTGGTTTCCCTTGTATGTGGTGAATCACTTCTCTTTTGCTGCGTCAGGACTTTCTCTTTCTCTTCAGCATTTGAAAATCTGATTAGTGTATGTCTCAAAGTGGGTTTATTTGGCTTTCTTCTATTTGGAGTTCATTGAGCAGCTTTGATTTGTATATTTATGTCATTTAGAAGGGTTGGGATTTTTTCCCCAACTATGTCTTCAAATACTCTTCCTAGCCCTTTGCTCTTCTCTTTTCCTTCTGGGACACCAATGATTCTTATATTTGTGCATTTCATGTCTCCCTCATTTCCCTAAGATTGATTTCTAATTTTTTGATATTTTTCACCATTTGTTCTTTTGTGTGTTCATATTCAATTTCATTGTCCTCTAGTTCACTTATTCTTTCTTCTGCCTCTTCAAATCTGCTGCTGTGTGTCTCTAGTATATTTTTAATTTGATCAACAGTATCTTTTATTGCCGTAAGATCTGCTATTTTTAAATTTACTCTTTCAAATTCTTTTTTATGCTCTTCTAGAGTCTTCTTGCTGTCCTTTATGTCTTTAATCAACTCATTGAAGTTGTTTCAGAGATTTGTGTGTGCTTCTTTGAGTAATTGCTCAAAGTTCTGTGTCTCCTCTTACTTTTTAATTTGGTCATTTGGCTTGTTCATATCTTGTTATTTCTTCATGTGCTTTATGATTTTCTTTTGGCTTTGAGGCATTTGCTTATCTTGATAAAGTTATTTTGGGGAATGTGGGATTATTTGAACATTTATATATATTTTTTGGCAGAGTCACTGCTGAGACTTTCCATGTCTTACCAGCAGATGGCACTCTTGAGTCACCTCTCACCCTCAAGTCAGCTTTCCCCCAACTTTGCCTGTGCACTGGGCAGGGTCCTAACTAGGTGGGAATCCAGCAAGTGCACCAGTTCTCTGTGTGCACTGGGGACTGCCAGCCCTGGGGGGTGTGATTGTGGCCCTGTGCAGTTCAGCAGGGAGTCCACTCAAGGGGCATTGTGATTCTGATGATCCCTTGGAATCCAAGTTGGTCACTCTCAGGCTATGGGGTTGCGCATCTCACCCTCCCTCTCAAACATGCCCTGCTCCCTGCCTGCCATGCGCCCCCAGACTCTGGGGTGTGGGAGGGGCTCCTGGTGCTTCCATTTGGTGCCCTCAGTTATCCCCACCTCTTGCCCATGCACACCATGGACTTCCATGGGGGGAGATTAAAAGCAGTCAACACTAGTCCACTGCCTCCCAGGTTCCCTCATGGGAGCTCCTGGCAGTTTGGCTGTGGAGCATTATCTCCCCAGCTAATTGCTTAGATGGGTGCAAAGGAGTGGAGAGCTTCTCACTCCCCGTACTCAGTGGCTATCTCACCACTGCCAGCCCCTGGAGTGGTCCTGGCCGAATAAACTCACCCCATCCTTTGAGATGCAGTTTCTCTGCTTTTTCATCCAAGTCCCCACTACACATTGTAAAATTCCCTCTATGGCCACTTGGACCCTGAAACCACTATCCTGGGCATCCTCCAGCCCTTCTCTAGTTTCTTTCATGGAGGAGAAGTTTGCTTCTCCTTACCTATCCCACCATCTTCCTGGAAGTCCTGCCATATCTTTTTAAATAACCTCTGTTTTGTTTTCATTTCCTTTTCCCATTCAGTATACTCCAGCCCTAAGGTAGGACAATGACTCAGGATATTTAGCTGCTTTGGGTGGATATGAACAACTTGGATCTTGCCAAGGGCATATATGTGGTACAAGCAGATTTTGTCAAACTTTGGGACCCACACTGCTGCTAGGAAAGGTATTTCCAGGTAAGACAGAGGCAGAAAGGAGACCCCTTTGTAAAGCATGAATGGATACAGTACTTAGAATTTAGCTGTACCTGCTGGTATATTAAACTGTCCAGAGAAGTTACTTAAAATATTCTTACTGAATGAAAGAGTGATGTGCTTGGTTGTTCTTTAAAAGTGAATCAAAGGGCTGGGAAGATGGTGGCATAGAGAGGAGTGGAAGCTAAGTAGTCCCTGTGGAACAACTGAAAAAACCCAGAAACAACTAGTAAATAATCCAGAATAACTGTGGGGGGACTAACGTGACCATCCACTCATCATACAGCAACCTGAATTGGGAGGAATGCCTGAGAACACAGCATAAAATCTGTAAGTAAAAACTGGATCCAAATTGGGAGACCCCTCCCCCACAGCCCGAGCTACAAAGCCTTGTGGTGCCAGCGAGACGCTTTCTCCCAGCAAGTGAATGTAGCTCAGTTGAGTTCCAACTGGGGTTTTAATTAGCGAGTGTGAACTGCTCACTATGAGGTATGAATCCCCAACAAGTAGACAGAGGCTTTGGGAGATGACTAACCTTGGAGAGCCAGAGGGTCACCTCGGACTAGCCCTGTTCCTTTTTCAACTCAGTGGAGAGAGCCTCAGCCATTTTCAGTTCCCAGTTCTGTGACCCAAACAAGGGTATAGCACAGGCAGAGAGAGACCATCGAAATGCTAATGACCTCCCCCTAGGGGTCTATCTTCTCTAAGAGGAAAGGGGTGGGGCCCAGCTCTACTACCTGCCTTTCATTCAGAACTTGGGGAAAAAGAGTCACACCTCCTTACACCAGTCAAGAATTGTAGGCTAACAGGTGCTACCTACTGGGCAGAAAAGCACAGTGACTGGAGGCATCAGAGGGTGTACCAATTTTCTAAGACAGACCCTCAGGGAAACTGGATACTGAATATTTCTTCCTTCTGGAACCTTAGTCCATTCTGGTCTGGGGAGGCCTGACTGGGGTAACCAAGGAAACCATGCCTAGACAACAGAAAACTACAACCTACACCAAGAAAAATGAGGCTATAGTCTGGTCAGGGGAACAAACTTGCACTTCAACTGTGATACAGGAATTTAAACAACTAATAATAAGTCAATTCAAAAAGTTTAGGGAAGATATGGCAAAAGAGCTGAACTGTATAATGAAAACACAGGATGTACATAAGGTAGAAATTGAAAGTTCAAAAAACCAACTGGCGGAATCTATGGAAATGAAAGGCACAACACAAGAGATGAAAGACACACTGGAAACATACAACAGCAGATCTCAAGAGGCAGAAGAAAACTCTCAGGAACTGGAGAACAAGGCAACTGAAAGCCTACTCACAAAAGAACATATAGAGAAAAGAATGGAAAAATACGAGCAACGTCTCTGGGAACTTAAAGAGAAAATGAAAAGCAAGAATTTACGTGTCATTGGTGTCCAAGAAAGAGAAGAGAAGGAAAAAGGGGCAGAAGCAATAATAGAAGAAATAATCAATGAAAATTTCCCATCTATTATGAAAGACATAAAATTACAGACCCAAGAAGCGCAGCATACCCCAAACAGAATAGATCTGAATAGGCCTACACCAAGACACTTAATAATCAGATTATCAAACATCAAAGATAAAGAGAGAATAATAATGAAATAATACCTACCTTTACATGTGAATTTTCTCTTTTCCTTTCATTGCCTCTCCCCTTCTAGTCCATTCTATTTTTTAAAATGCTGGTTACAAACCACTAAATTGATTTTAGAACTCACTAACGATTGGATTATAACCTGCAGTTTGAGAAATACTCCTATAGAGGATTTAACCAAAAAGTATTTTTCTTAGCATCCTGCTACCGCAAGGAACGTAATTCTTCCTGAACTCTGGAGTGACTAAGCCTTACCTGATTGCTGAGGTTTGGGGATTGATGCTGATTTCCACAGAGGAGTCGTTCCTCATTAGAAGGGTAGCAATCAATGTTTTTTGTTTTTTTTTTTTAAATCTGCATCTTTATGTGGCTATGAGATGATGACCTTTTTAATTCCACTGTCTTCAGGAGGAAGTTTAGTTGTGTGTAATAGCTGTGTAATGAGTGCTTCCCATAATGAATCTATTTTCAGCTCAAACTCTAATCAGAGAGTTATTCCTCTGACCACAACAAATGCTATCATGGACAGATTGCTTATCACTGACTCCAAAACAGCTGACTATAATTCAGAATGCTGAGATCAGAGAGAGAAAACTGCACATTGAAAAAAGGGCCATTCCTGTGTTCTAAAGTAATAAGAAACAAGGATTTTTCAGTCTTTTGGTAGGAGTAGTCCACTTAGTGTTATTGTTAGTTATACCTTAGTCCTGAAAATAAGTGACTGAGCAGAGATTTGAGAACTTTTTTATGTGCCATGACATAAGCATAAAAACTTTTTAAGCCCCATTTTGTGTGGAACAAAACCATGGACATGATGGGGCCCTGAGAAGAGGATTGGAATAGTACAAATAAAATGAAGATAAATCAATTGGAATAGATTAGGAGAAAGGCTTCTTCTTTTAGCCATTCTGGACCAAGAGTTTTCCCCCAATTCCTTAGTGACGGAAGAATTACAAATTGATATCAGAACCTCAATGTGTAGTGCATGCTATGTACAGTCATACTTCAAATAAATGAGCAATAAATTCTATATTGTTCTCCTTCCACACTCGGGGCTCAATCACTCTCTTCAAAACATTGGTGCTGGCTTCATAAGTCATAAGTCTGTGACCCAGATCAAACAGACAAACCCATCTCAACTGGCTCTATCCTTGTTCTACAGGTCACCAATCAGGGCAGTTCTTTGTTTAGTCATTTAGAAAATTTTAAAACGTATTCCTTCTCCAGACTCTTAGAACTTGAGTTATTGGAGTTCAGGAACAAATGTAAGGATGGGAATTCACACATGTATGTTCACCCACATGTCCTCTGCAACACTGTGGAGAGGGCTGTGTTTGCTTGCTAAGAACTCTTGTTCTGTTTCTCCAGAACTCTCTTACATTTCTGTCTCCTTCCGTAGGACCCAGTTCTTGCTGAGATGCTTTCCCTATGTGCTGGATGTTTGACTTTCTTCCCTTCCCTAAGTATACCTTTCCAGTGTTGTACTTTCTCAGAACTAGGGCTGATCTCCTATGAATTTTTGGTAAAATGTTAATGAATTAAGGAGGATACCTATTCTAGAAAACATTTTCAATCTAACTGAGCCCTTCTATGCCTTAACCCACAGGTTAGAAACAATTAGGCTGATGCTTTCATCTCTTAATCTAGTTGAAGGATCTGAGGCTGACAGAAATCAACTTATCCTAGTTTCTCCTCAAAAGGAAGTATTCTACCAGCCATATTTTGAAGCTCTTGGTATGCCACTGAGACATTATGCTTTTCTTGGGAGACAAGGGGCAAGGTGGTTACCTGAGCTTTGTGGCTTTCCACAGAAATTATGGTGAATTTATGCTGATGGGTATTGTGGCACTAAAAGTTGGTTTGTGCAGTAATGTGGGAATAAAATGGAAACATGACTGGAGCACCTCAATTAAATACATTAAGTTTTACTACTTTTCCATGTTCATTGCTCTTCTAGAGATTCTGTGAGATACTCAGATTCTAAGTATAAGGAGGATATGGGAACGGAAGTGAACTAATACCTTTTGAAAGCCTACTGTACTACAGTGGCTTTACACACATCATCTCATTTAATTCTCATGGTCAATAGTTTAGTTGATTATTTTTTTATCTCCATTTTACAGAAAGGGAAACTGAGCCCCAAAGAGGTAAGCTATTTTGTCTATAGCCTTCTATGTTATAGAACCAGAACTTGAGCCTAGATTTCTCTGTCTCTGAAGTTCATGTTCTTTCCATTACTTCTTGGACCCTCTCAACCTTCAGAAAGCTTACACTTCAGATGAGTGTGTTAGTTTCCCAAGGCTGCCATATAAAAGTACCACAAACTAGGTAACTGAACACAACAGATATTTCTTCTCATACAGTTCTGGAGACTAGAAGTCCAAAATCAGTGTGTTGTCAGGGTCATGTTTCCTCTGAAGTCTGTAGGAAATAAACTGTTGCGTGCTTCTCTCCTGGCTTCTTGCAGTGGCTTGCCAACTATCCACAGCATTCCCTGCCTCAGTTGTCACTTGGCATTTCCCCTTCTGTCTCTCCATCTTTGTCAAAATTTCCTCTTGTTAGGGCACCAATCAAATTTGTATAAGGGCCCATGCTACTCAAGGATGACCTCATTTTAACTTGACTAATTCTATCTATAATTACCCTAATTCCAAAGAAAGTCACATTCTGAGGTACTGGAGATTAGGACTTCAACAAATTTGTGTGTGTGGCGGGGGGAGGGTGTATTTCAATCCATAAGAGGGAGTATTTTGCTCATAAAAATGAGATAACATATTTTGAAGTAGTATATGTTTAATGACCAAAAAATTAGTGCTCAATTGTGGTGAAATAGCATTGGGTAAGTCAGGGCTGTTCTCAGAAATCAATCACATCAAGATTCTGTTTGGAGATGCAGAGAGCTAGACAGACCATCTCACCCACTCTTAAACAATTATAGAAGGTGGCAAACCTTGAGTTAATGACTTTTCTTGAACCTGTCGGAGAGCTGAGGTCACAGAATAACTAGAGAAGGGAATGCATGGAGAAACAAGATGCGAACACTGATTTACCTAGAGTTGACACAACTGAACATCGGTGAGAAGAGTTCCGCTAGGGTGACTGGAGAATTGGTGGAGGCTAAGTGTGCCATGGTGGGTGAGTAAGTACTTAGGGCCCACAGAAGATGGGTGAATCCATGATCTCTTCAGGTTATTTCTCTGTAGACCCCACTGAGCACTCCAGATCAAAGGTTGGAGGAGTCCTAAGAAAGTGTCTTGCAAGGTGAAGATATGGGGATGGGAACAGAAGCTGCTGCAGAAGGGACACAGAACTCCCTGGACCATTAGTCCCTATCCTGTGATGGATCACAGCTTCAGTCAGGGGTGGGGTGGGGGGGTGGGGGAGTGGGAAGGGGAGCAGACACAGTTGCTTAAAGTCTACTGGTAAAAACTCATTGCAGCTAGGGAAAGAGAACAGAGGAGAAAACACCTCTGTCTGTTGGGGAGGGGCAGCAATAAGTGTTGAATCCATAACTGCAGTCTGGAGAGAAGCAGAAGCCCTAGATGACCATATCTCTGAGGTTCTTGGTCTGCTGAGTGTCTAGGAGCAAGAATAACACACTAGCAACCAGCACACCTCTATTGCTCAGTCTTAATTTCTAAATGCCATTCTTCATTAAAAGAAACCATGGTTCCTTAGAGAAAATAGCCCATTCCAGGACTGGGGCAGGGAAAAGATAAATTGACTCTGGAGCATCTTGAGGTTATGTAAGAAAGTACTAGAAAAAAAAACAGGTGCCTGTGCAAAGCACATAAGCACAAGAGCTAAAATAAGTCCCATTGGCCAAATCAGTAACAATTTGAGCAGCAACATAAATAACAATAGTATTTATTTATAACCCAAGGAATGAAATAAATATCTATGCATCTACACTGATAGAAATGACTAATTGGATAAATAAATAGATGAGAAAAGACAGTTTTTCCCTATGGAAGAATTCTAAATAATAGTTGTTGAGGGATGAGGGAAGTAGAAAAAAATGACCACTATATCCACTGCAGTAAACATTGTGACAGTCAAGATCTACCTAAGGATGCTAAAAACCAATGGGAAACATTTTGAGGAGAAACAGAATATTTGCAGGGCCACAAAAATAAAACAAATATTTATTACTAACAAAGGAAAAATGGCAACTTTACAGTGGAGAAATCTGGACACAACAATTTAGCCAAGTCAAGAGCAGTGTATCAATATCATGTAACCCCTAATGTGACTCACGGAGGAGGGCACATCCTTTCACTCTTATTCTCTCAAATAATGCATAACCTTGATCTAATCATAATTCATTTCTTTACATGTGTAACTGCAAACAATTTATATCTAAGCATGTTACAAGCTATTTGAAGATAAAGATATAAAACTAATTTATTTTTATTCCTTTTAGTAACAGAAGAAGAACTGCTGGACGTAAGTGCTAATATAATAACTTATTGAATATCATATGTAATTCTGAGCTTCCTTGCAACCAAGCCAAAAAGAGAATCACAAGGATTAAGTCCTATATTTAGCAGAGAGATAGAGTTTTCCATACTAGTATTTATTGAACCACTCTAAAAGTATCTGCATAGTCACTCTGATCTTGTTTGTTTGAATACATATTTTATGTCTCTGCAATCATAGTGCAGATATCATTTTGTATTCTGTCTTATTCACTTATGTCATAAACATTTTCCATCTTCCTACATAGTCTTCAAAATTATCATTTTAATGCCCACATTATACTCTTTCATGTGGAAGAGATATAATTTACTTGAGCATTTCCCTATTGTTGGACATTTAGGCACTAAACTTTCTTGGCACTAAATTCTGAAAGATGTTTTTTATGTGAGGATCTCATAAAGGGGCCATGGGACAATGAAACAGACAGTGTCATTGATAGCACTTTCACAAAATGCAGAAGAGAATTTCATGTGAGCATTTCTCATACTCCATAAGAACTGAGGGTGTGACTCTAAAATGGAAACTAGTGAAGTGAATTTGCCAAAGGCTCAGCTATGGTAGGACTGATTTTTAGGTGTAATGTACCTTTATATGCCTTTCAGTGTTTAACACTGAACCTTACACATAGGTGAAGCTCAACAAATGCAAATGTTGATGCAAATATACTTCTATCTTCCTTATTGCATCTCTGTACCTGCCAGCACTTTGGAGGAAAACCCATCTCAAAACCCTATTACGTGTAACAAAGTACTTACATGTAACAAAGAAAATACTGGAATGCCCTTGGTGTTAGAAAGAAAGGAAGACAAAAGCAACTCTCCTAAGCTACAACCCCAAAAGAATTTTAAAGAAAAAAGCAACTCTCATAAGCTAAAACCCAAAAAGAATAAAAAATATATTTAGTAGTTCTAGTTTGCTAATGCTGCCAGAATGCAAAACACCAGAGATGGACTGGCTTTTATAAAAGGGGGCTTATTTGGTTACACAGTTACAGTCTTCAGGCCATAAAGTGTCCGAGGTAACACATCAGCAATGGGGTACCTTCACTGGGGGATGGCCAATGGTGTCTGGAAAACCTCTGTTAGCTGGAAAGGCACGTGGCTGGTGTCTGCTCCAAAGTTCTGGTTTCAAAATGGCTTTCCCCCAGGATGTTCCTCTTTAGGCTGCAGTTCCTCAAAAATGTCACTCTGAGTTGCACTTGGGATATTTATCCTCTCTCAGCTTCTCCAGAGCAAGAGTCTGCTTTCAACGGCCATCTTCAAACTGTCTCTCATCTGCAGCTCCTGTGCTTTCTTCAAAGTGTCCCTCTTGGCTGTAGCTACTCTTCAAAACATCGCTCACAGCTGCACTGAGTTCCTTCTGCTTGTTAGCTCATTTATATGGTTCCACTGATCAAGGCCCACCCTAAATGGGTGGGTCCACACCTCCATGGAAATATCCAATCAGAGTCATCACCCACAGCTGGGTGGGGCGCATCTCCAAAGAAACACTCAAAGAAATCTAATCAAAAATGATAACGTCTGCCCACACAAGATTACATCAAAGATAATGGCATTTGGGGGACACAATACATTCAAACTGGCACATGGAGCATATAATATTCTTCAAGAAACAGTGACTTCTTATCTCCTCAAAAGTAAATAAAAATAGCAAGCTTTTTACTGTTTTCAAATTAATTGTGTAGATAATTAGAAATTATTTTGCTGTTGGGCTAAGAGAAATTTACTCAGAACTAATAACAACAACAAAAATAACCAGGTGTCTGCTGACTTACATTTTGAATATAATGTTTTAAACTTTGGTACATCAGAGAGCTCTTAATCTTCACTGGTATGTCTTCCTTTTAAATAACTTATCTTTTGTTTTTAAGTATGTTCTTCATGGTTAGATTGATGATTTTTTTTTTTTAATTTTAACAATATTCCATTTTTGTAATATCACTTTTAGGCTTGATAGGCATGAAATTATATTTTTCTCTTCCTTGAAAATTTTCTATTTTTCTAAGTTCTAGAATCTGTAACTCAACACAAATTTTATAATTCTTTATTATGATAAACTCCAAGATGATATGACAATGTCTTGGATATTCTGTAGTTTCAGTGCTAAATGTCTAGAATAAAACAGTGCCCTTCTTGTGATTATGTGGGCTTCTTCCATTTAATTACTGGTGTTTTTCATTATATCTGAAAAAATGATCAATGCTTAACATCTCCAAATATTGCTTCCCTATTATTTTTTTTTTAATTCCTCTTTCTAGAACTCTGATTAAGTAAATATAGGACATTCTTTCTTTTATGTTTTAACCTCTCTTTCATATTATCCCATCTTTTTGTCCCTGGTGTTTTAGTTTCCTAGGCTGCTGAAAGCAGATACCATGACATGGGGCTACTTGAACAATGGGAATTTATTAGCTTAAAGTTTTGAGCCTGGGAAAATGTCCAAATCAAGGCATCTTCTAGATCATGCTTTTTCCCAAAGGCTGTGGCATTCTGGGATTGGCTGCTGGCAGCCCTTGGTCCTTAGCTTATCACATGGCAAGGCACATGGTGGTGTCCCTTGCTCTTTGCCACCTCTTTTGGGTTTTGTTGATTCAGCTTCTTGCTTCCATGGCTTTCTCTCTCTCTCTGTACTCATCCCATTTATAAAGGACTCCACCAATAGGATTGAGACCCATCATGAATGAAGCGGATCATACCTTAACTGTAGCCTCATCAAAAGGTCCTCCTTTGGGTTTGCACCCACAGGAATGGATTAACTTTAAGAACATGTTTTTTTTTCTGGGATACATTCAGTTTCTAAGCACCACATCTGGTAATTTCTTAATATGTGTCTTCTGGCCCATCTTTTTTTCAGTGCTGCCCAATGTTCTAATCTGTCCATAGCATTTTTAATCTTAAGTATTATATTTTATTATTCATTTATAGAAGTTCTTATTTGTTCATCTTTTATCCATTTTAGAGTACTTTGTTCTTTTCTCATACTTTCCCTTTATTTTTAAGCTTAGAAAACATAGCTATATACAGTTGCTGATAATTATATCCACAGTCTTGATTTTGTTGTTTATTGCATCTGTTTTATCTTGCTCCTGGTGGCTTACATTTTCCTATGTTTAGGGATTTTTTTTTTTATTGTGGACTATATTTACTGAACTTTATGTGTTAGAATTTTTGGAAGCCTGCATTTAAAACTGATTTTCTTTCTAGAAAATTTGTTTTTGCTTCTACCTAGTATTTGGGGACACTGGCAATCCAGTACTATTTTGAAATAATTTTAACCCTCCACCCACCCACCCCCACCCTACCCCCATCATTTATGTGTTTTTAGGACTCAAGTCTCTTATGGCTTGCAAATGTCAGGAGGACTTTTCCTATACAGCCCAAGCCCAAGAGAGGAAAATCTTTCTCTGTGGTTTGGGTGTTTTCAAACTTACAGAGTATGCCTCTCTTCAGCTTAATGAAGGAACTTCCCATCCTATTAAAACTTTGATTCCTTAACTCCAGATTTTAAACTCTCAGTAATAGACCAATGCTTTCAGGGCAAATGCTAATTCTAGCATTTGTTATCCTTATGGAATCAAGTTTTCTTTTTCTTATATCTCTGTATGTAATAATTTCCTTACCTTACTGCTTGATATGATCTACTTGCTTTATTTTATTATTTTATTTTATTCAGGCTTTTAATGTGTTCTACAAAAGCATTCTTACCTGTACTTTTAGTTGGTCATATTGCCAAAACAGAAACTCTCCTTCTTCTTGATTAATTCTTCTTCTTCATCTGTTCTGGTTTCCTCTCCTGGAATACTGCTTTACTGAATTTGAATATTCGTTCTCTGTCCTGCATTAAAACAAACACACGAAGATACAAACAACCCTCTTTCATGATTTTTATCTCTTTCTCAAATTTTCTTATTCTAATTGGCCTTAGTGTATGTCTAGGAGGATCGTAAAGGGACCTTAATTCTTGGGATATGGGTGCTCACCAGTCAATTGCTTTTCTTTTGAATTGGGGCTGTACTCTGCATACCTTCTAGCCAGGATGTTTTGTTATGAAGGTCATGACCTAAGGCATATTTTTGGAGACACAGCTACAGAACAGACACTTGCTTTTGGTACAACTAATTAACTTCTTTCCAAAGCTTATGTTCATAGACTTGTCACATTCTTGGTGCAGATCTCATGAGGTGGCCGACTGCTACCATTTGGTTAATTGTACCCTGCTTTGTTTATCTCAAATGACCAGTTCTTTAAGTAAGAACTGAAAAGAAAGCAGGAGTTAAAAGTTTTGCAGTGTTGTACAGCAAAGCATAGTGATTAATGTAGATATGTTACCTAGGTTTGAATTTTTGATTCTATTCAAAGTTACTTAACCTCCTTCTGCCTCAGTTTTCTCATGTGTGGATAGAGGAGTTAGACGTAATAATAGTATGTATCTTTCAATTTTGTTATGGAGATTAAATGAAATAATGCATGTAAAGTGCTTACAAGGGTGCCTGACACATACTGTTAATACATTTCAACCATTATTTCTTTTTACAGAAGCTACATGTTCTTCTAGTAGTTATGCATTTTTCCCTGTTTTGTGTCATATTGCATTGTCTAGTACTTTAAGAACAATTTAAAAATACAAAGATGATGACATAACACCTTGCTTTATTTTTAACTAGGATGGAAATTCAAATAGGGTTCATTAACTACGATGTTGGATACTGATTTGAGAAAGGTATTTTAAAATTATGTCAATGAAAAATCTTTAAAGTATTTTTATATACTATGAATTGTCAATGTTTTCCATCTTTTAGCATGATCAGATGGTTCTCATATTCAATGTATTAAAGTTATAATTTATATTAACAGATTTCTTAACTAGTAAATAACAATTTATTCTTGTCATGCTCCTATATTCTTAGATGGGTAAGGTAAGCTCACTACTTGTCCCATTGGTATTTCTAGAAAATGTCATGATAGGTGAACTTCAACAAAACTTTTTAATCCAGTGGGAAATTTTCCATGAGTATATATTGTGTAACTCGGTGATCATAACACTATCATTTTTATTTTTCTCTTCATTAGTATTCAGTCAAATGTTTGACATTTTGTTATAACTATCAAACATTAAATCATCTAGTTATTTGATCAGCATCAGCATGGTATAAAAGATTCAGAAGAACAGAATGTTTGGCCTAATTTAACGTCTCAGCTACAAGTTAACAATCTTTTAGGAAGGAAATTAACATTTAATTGCTTCTGAAAAGAACGTTGAAACTTGAGCCCTGAAAAGAGGGAACAATATCTGTTGGTCTAGATTTTGTAAGACCCAGATCAGTAAGAAATAGACTATTTGTCTCTCAGCTCAAGTAGACCCTTTCAACACCTATCAGGTCTGATTTATCATGTAGTCAGGTTTGTTAAAGATTATTAGCAAAGGATAATAATAAATGAACCTGTACACAAGTAAAGATGCAGTGGGGAACAATCTAGAAATTTCTTCTTCCTCTTACATATTAAGCAGATTCTTTTTGAAAAAAGACAGCAATGCAGTTGTAACTTCAATGTTTTATAAACCTCTCCACAACCAGTCCTCCAAATGAGCAACATTATATCCATTAGCACACACACACACATATATATACACACACACACACATATTCTCTCCCTCTATATACACACATATATATCTATATGCTTAAATATAAGATGATATCAAACATATATTATGTATGTCATATGTTCTTGATTATTAATATTGCCCAAGAAAATTGTAAAAAATGTAGAAAAGTGTACAGAAGATACAATGTTCTTAATTCCTCATAAAATAATGATGTTAGCATTTTGATGCATTTCCTTCCAAGATTTCTTCAGAGTATGATCATATTGGGTATACAATTTTGTGTACATTGCTTATCTCACTTACCCTTTAATTTAAAGCCTTTTAAATGACATTAAAAATTCTTTAGATGCATCACTTATGGATGAATAACATACGTTAAAGAATATTTGGAACTTAAAATAATTTACTGTTTTTGAAGACCCTTTATGTGTTCTGGTTCTGACTTTTACCCAGCAAGGGAAACTTTCCATTTGGAACACAAGAGGCATCCAAGGCAAAATCATGCCTGGGCTGAAAAGATAGAGCTGACATGCTGCATAGCAGTCAACTCAGAAAGTAATTTCACTAGTGGACTTTTTAGTGAAACAACATAATGTAGTGGAATTCAACTTTCATGTATTTCCTCTTATAAAAACTTACACACAAAATATTTTTACTATTTTGACCAAAATCCAAGAACTAACATACATTTTATAACATAGATATAAATATATAATGTAAATTGTTTCATCTTGCTTTGTGTTCTGGTTTGCTGTTGCTCCCATTATGCAAAATACCAGAAATGGATTGGCTTTTATAAAGGAGGTTTATTTGGTTACAAAGTTAGTCTTAAGGCCATAAAAGTATCCAAGCTATGGCATCAACAAGTATACCTTCACCAAAGGAAGGCCAGTGGTGTCTGGAAAACCTCTGATAGCTGGGAAGGCATGTGGCTGGCATTTGCTGATCCCGAGTTGCGTTCCAGCTCCTCTCTTAGCTCCTGTGCATTCTTCAAAGTGTCCCTCTTGGCTGTAGCTCTTCTTCAAAATGTCACTCTCAGTTGCTCTGCATCTGGGCCTGTGTGGCTCTTGTTAAAGCACTCCAGTGATCCAACAAAGACCCACCCTCAATGGGTGGGGCAACACCTCCATGGAAATAATCCAATGAAAGGTCTTACCCACAGTTGATTGAGTCACATCTCCATGGAAACACTGAACCAATAAGTTCTAACCTAATCAACACTAATACATCTGCTCCCACAAGATTGCATCAAAGAATATGGCTTTTTCTGGGGGACATAATATATATAAACCGGCACACCTTGTAATTTGCCTGATTAATTTATTAAAAATATATGTGTATATGGATTGAGAAATGTTACTATTCACTATCTGCTCATAATAACCTGCTTGCTAAGCAAGCATACAAAATCTAAATTATTTTAAGGAGATGACAGTGAATAACTTTTTAGTATAAATATGTCCCATGCAATATTTGAGACACACAAAATATTTGTTGTGTAATGATATTCAAACTTAACTGGGAGTCTTGCATTTTTGTCAAATCTGAAGACTTTGCTTAGGAATGTGACATTCCTTACTCATTAGTGTCAAAATGAAAGGCATATTCACCATTTTGTGTTAATCAGGTATTGAAGAACCTAAACATTTTGCCAGTAGTATGTCCTAAATTCTTCAGGAATCTCCTGATGCATGAGTATGGAAATGTTTGCCCAGGATTCTGGCTTTCTCCCAAATTACATGTGTATCTCAAGTCGGGTAAAACCTCTGCATATTTTCACACTCCAAAAAAACTCACTCACCAGTTATGTGACTTGGTCCCACCATGTTTACAATGCAAGATTCAAATTAATATCTTAAAAACATGAAATTACTTGTCATTGGCCTTTCCAGTGGGTTGCAAACTGTCACAATCACAAATGTGAAAAAGATGTGATCTTCATAGCATTAATTTCCGTTCTGTGTTTTGTTGAATCCTAGGGTTCCTCTGAGAACTTTTTTATCTGTTTTATCTGTTGTTCACACTCTGTAAAATAGTTCACGCTCTGTGTTCATGCTCTGTAAAATAGTTCATTTGAAAAATGTTCTGCTGCTAAGAAATAACTTGAAAACCAGTAATTTGGAAACGTAATAAGCTTTGGTGTAAGAAAAACTTGTGTTTTAATTGGCTTTTGATACTTAACCTTCTATGTAAACTTGAATTGGTCACTTAACGTCTCTAAGCCTCCTTTTCCTCACTGAAAAAATTGAAATAATAATAGAACATTACTCATGGGTTTGTTGTGAGGAAAAAAAATAAGATAGTTAATGTAAAATGTTTAGTCCAGCAGCTGGTACATAGTAAATAAGCAGTACAGATTAGCTACTATAATTATTATTAATTGATGTTAAAAGGAATCTTTGATTCATTTCATAATTAATTAAATTAATATATTTATAGCTTCTGTTTTGAGCCAGCAATGGATTTACTTTATCTCATTTAATTTTCACAGCAACATGTTGAGGTCACTGTTATTTTCATTCTACTGACACAGAGAGGCCAGTGAGTGGCAGTGTTAATGCAGCTCTAAGTGGTAGCATGGAAATATGAACCCAGGTGTCCTGAGCCCAAGTATAGTTTTCTTTCTATTAACCGAACTCTCTCCTCCAGAGTCAGTAAAGAGCTCATTGATCACGATTTATAATATCATTTATGCATTTTTAGATTTTGTAGTTTTGCAGAAAAGTTATTATATATTTGCCCAGTATTTTCTTTCTGAGGGTCAATATTAATGTAAGTGATCAGAAGAATTTTTCAGGGTCTTTATTTCAGGTGCTCCCTGATTACTTTCTTCCTAGTCTTCAGAGGACTGTAGCTTGCTGCATTAGTCAGTATAGCCTTCAGGAAGTAAAGGGGAGCCTCTTGTCACCCCATTCTTTGAGTAGTCTTGAATTACTTTCCTATAATCATTTCTGTGGATTAATGACAACAAAGAGCATTCTACAGCAATGACGTGAACTGCTTGTGATAAATACATCCTGATTCCAAGAAGTGGTTCTTTTGTATGCTGCTGAAATATACAAATGACTTACTTTCTTCAAGTATTAAAATAGTCTCTAATTAGCACACCAGAATCTCCCAGTTGCTGGGAATGGCAACATAAAAAACCCTCACTAGGGATGTTTAGTCAACTTTGTGAAGTGGCGTAAATTTGAAACATTCTTTCTTGGTTTGAATTTCAATTTTAATAGTATCCCAATAAAACTTCAATGGAACTTTTGTCTCTTCTCTTTTTAGTCCCTATAATGTCACTGTTTATGAAACATCGTTTTGCATCAGGCACTTACAGATTGTTCCACTGAATCTTGATATCAACCTGGCAAGGCAGGTCTGTCTTTATCTAAAAGATGAGGAAAGTGGTGCCAAAAGAGGCAAAACTGCTCGTCCAAAGTTTCCCTGTCTGTAAGTGAAGAAGCTGGAATTGAGTCCCAGGTTTTGTTCACTCTAAAGCTCAAGCTTTTTCCTTACATAACTGCAAGTAAACTAAAATCTCAAACAATTCCATAAACGATGTACATGATTACAGGCATAAAGGAAAGCAGCCCTGGGGTGCAATGGAAACAAATATGGTAAATATGGAAATACCTAACATTTATTCAGGGCTTATTAAGTGCTAGGCATTGTGTGTCATTTTACAACTATTACTAACTTAATATGCAAAAAACCCTCTAAGAAAGTATATTTTTATACCTAAATTACAGACGAGGAAACAGAGGTGTGAATAGTTAAGTCATTCATGCAAAATTCCACATGTGGAAGTAGGGGAGCCTGGCTTTGGTCAATTCTGCCTGACTGCAGTCCTCTTCTCCACCCCTGAACCATGCAGTGATTTGGGTTCTAGTCATTCCCTTCCATGTTTATCAACTTACCAGGTTCTGATTCTGTGCCACATTTTGGGTGCTGGTGGAAACTGCATATTGATTTAGTTCAGGGGGCTTGAGGAGGTCTCTCATCCAGGCTCTCCTAGTATCTTCTGGAAGTAAGGGAGAGTGCTTCTACATTAATTCACTGTTAACCCGGTAACTTTGCTACATAAGGTTGTAAATAACACTTAGTTCTAGTTTAGAATATAGATTTTATATCATTTAAAACAAATAATCTTGTCTCATTTTATAAATACATATTGTTTCTATAATCTAACTATAAATATACATCATTTTGCATGTACTTTTCGTTTTACTTTTATTTACAGATTTTCAAAAACCTCTCTGGTTGTGGAAAAACTGCTTTTGTCATATAATTTTAAAAAATCACAAATTATTAAATCCCTATCCTACAGTATTATACACCTATTTTCAACTTCATTCTAAATCTTACTTTTCATTTGTTTTTTTTTTTTTCAGTTAAAGTGAAATCACAGAATTCAAACAGACATATCTTTATGCCCTTATAATTGTCTGTTTGATATTTTTTTATATTCATTTTATTGAGATATATTCACATACCACGCAGTCATACAAAACAAATCATACATTGGATTGTTCACAGTACCATTACATAGTTGTACATTCATCACCAAAATCAATCCCTGACACCTTCATTACCACACACACAAAAATAACAAGAATAATAAAGTGAAAAAGAGCAATTAAAGTAAAAAAAGAACACTGGGTGCCTTTGCCTGTTTGTTTGTTTGTTTGTTTCCTTTCCCCATTTTTCTACTCATCCATCCATAAACTAGACAAAGTGGAGTGTGGTCCTTATGGCTTTCCCAATCCCATTGTCACCCCTCATAAGCTACATTTTTATACAGTCGTCTTCAAGATTCATGGGTTCTGGGTTGTAGTTTGATAGTTTCAGGTATCTACCACCAGCTACCCCAATTCATTAGAACCTAAAAATGGTTGTCGTTATTGTGCGTAAGAGTGCCCACCAGAGTGACCTCTCGGCTCTTTTTGGAATCTCTCTGCCACTGAAGCTTATTTCATTTCCTTTCATTTCCCCCTTTTGGTCAAGAAGATGTTCTCCATTCCACAATGCCGAGTCTACATTCCTCCCCGGGAGTCATATTCCACGTTGCCAGGGAGATTCACTCCCCTGGGTGTCTGATCCCATGTAGTGGGGCGGGCAGTGATTTCACCTTTCAAGTTGGCTTAGCTAGAGAGAGAGGGCCACATCTGAGCAACAAAGAGGCATTCGGGAGGAGGCTCTTAGGCACAATTATAGGGAGGCTTAGCCTCTCCTTTTCAGCAACAGTCTTCCCAAGGGCAAGTCTTGTGGTAGAGGGCTCCACCCATCAAACCACCAGTCCCCTATGTCTGTGAGCACGTTAGCAATCATCAAGGTGGGGCAGGCCAATACCCCTGCATTCTCCACCAGCTCCTCAAGGGGGCTCTGCATATTTTTTTCCTTGATTTTTTTTTTTAAACTTTTTTTTTTTAAATCAACTGTATAAAAAATAAAAATTTAAAAAAACATACAGTAAAAGAACATTTCAAAGAGACCATAACGAGAGAGTAAGAAAAAGACAACTAACCTAAGATAACTACTTTACTTCCAACATGTTCCTACTCTACCCCAAGAAAGTAACCTAATACAGCAACATTTCTGTGAACTTGTTCCTACTATACCCATCAGAAATTAACAGACCATAGCCATTCCTGGGCATTCCCAGAACATAAATTTACACACGATAGCTAATCTGTTCTTATTGGATTATTGTTCCCCCTTCCTTAATTGTTCTCTATCGTTAGTTCCTCTACATTCTACATTATAAACCATTTGTTTTACATTTTTCAAAGTTCACATTAGTGGTAGCATATAATATTTCTCTTTTTGTGCCTGGCTTATTTCGCTCAGCATTATGTCTTCAAGGTTCATCCATGTTGTCATATGTTTCACAACATTGTTCCTTCTTACTGGCGCGTAGTATTCCATCGTGCGTATATACCACATTTTATTTATCCACTCATCTGTTGAAGGACATTTGGGTTGTTCCCATCTCTTGGCAATTGTGAATAATGCTGCTATGAACATTGGCATGCAGATGGCTGTTCGTGTCACTGCTTTCTCATCTTCCGGGTATATACTGAGAAGTGCAATCGCTGGATCGAATAACTCTGTATCTAGTTTTCTAAGGAACTGCCAGACTGACTTCCAGAGTGGCTGAACCATTATACAGTCCCACCAACAATGAATAAGAGTTCCAATTTCTCCACATCCCCTCCAGCATTTGTAGTTTCCTGTTTGTTTAATGGCAGCCATTCTAATTGGTGTGAGATGGTATCTCATTGTGGTCTTAACTTGCATCTCTCTAATAGCTAGTGAAGCTGAACATTTTTTCATGTGTTTCTTAACCATTTGTATTTCCTCTTCAGAGAATTGTCTTTTCATATCTTTTGCCCATTTTATAATTGGGCTGTCTGTACTATTGTCATTGAGTCATAGGATTTCTTTATATATGCAAGATATCAGTCTTTTGTCCGATACATGGTTTCCAAAAATTTTTTCCAATTGAGTTGGCTGCCTCTTTACCTTTTTGAGAAATTCCTTTGAGGTACAGAAACTTCTAAGCTTGAGGAGTTTCCATTTATCTATATTTTCTTTTGTTGCTTGTGCTTTGGGTGTAAAGTCTAGGAAGTGGCCGCCTAATACAAGGTCTTGAAGATGTTTCTCTACATTATCTTCTAGGAGTTTTATGGTACTTTCCTATAGATTGAGATCTTTGGTCCATATTTAGTTAATTTTTGTGTAGGGAGTGAGGTAGGGGTCCTCTTTCATTCTTTTGGATATGGATATCCAACTCTCCCAGCCCCATTTGTTGAAAAGACAATTATGACCAAGTTCAGTGACTTTGGGGGCCTTATCAAAGATCAGTCGGCCATAGATCTGGGGGTCTATCTCCGAATTCTCAATTCTATTCCATTGATCTATATGTCTATCTTTGTGCCAGTACCATGCTGTTTTGACAACTGTGGCTTTATACTAAGCTTCAAAGTCAGGGAGTGTAAGTCCTCCCACTTCATTTTTCTTTTTTAGAGTGTCTTTAGCAATTCGAGGCATCTTCCCTTTCCAAATAAATTTGATTACTAGCTTTTCGAAGTCTGCAAAGTAGGTTGTTGGAATTTTGATTGGGATTGCAATGAATCTGTAGATGAGTTTGGGTAGAATTGACGTCTTAATGACATTTAGCCTTCCTATCCAGGAACATGGAATATTTTTCCAACTTTTAAGGTCCCCTTCTATTTCTTTTATTAGAGTTATGTAATTTTCTTTGTATAGGTCTTTTACATCTTTGGTTAAGTTTATTCCTAGGTACTTGATTTTTTTAGTTGCTATTGAAAATGGTATCTTTTTCTTGAGTGTCTCTTCAGTTTGTTCATTTCTAGCATATAGAAACATTACTGACTTATGTGCATTAATCTTGTATCCCACTACTTTGCTAAATTTGTTTATTAGCTCTAGTAGCTGTATCATTGATTTCTCAGGGTTTTCCAGATATAAGATCATATCATCTGCAAACAATGACAGTTTTATTTCTTCCTTTCCAATCTGGATGCCTTTTATTTCTTTGTCTTGCCAGATTGCCCTGGCTAGCACTTCCAGCACAATGTTGAATAACAGTGGTGATAGTGGGCATCCTTGTCTTGTTCCTGATCTTAGAGGGAAGGCTTTCAGTCTCTCACCATTGAGTACTATGCTGGCTGTGGGTTTTTCATATATGCTCTTTATCATATTGAGGAAATTTCCATCAATTCCTACCTTTTGAAGTGTTTTTATCAAAAAGGGGTGTTGGATTTTATTGAATGCTTTTTCAGCATCTATTGAGATAATCATTTGATTTTTCCCTTTTGATTTGTTAATGTGTTGTAATACATTGATTTTCTTATGTTGAACCATCTTTGCATGCCTGGAATGAACCCCACTTGGTCATGGTGTATGATTTTTTTATGTATCTTTGGATTCAATTTGTAAGTATTTTGTTGAGGATTTTTGCATCTATATTCATTAGGGAGATTGGCCGGTAGTTTTCCTTTTTTGTAGCATCTTTGCCTGGTTTTGGTATTAGATTGATGTTAGTTTCATGAAATGAGTTAGGTAGTGTTCCATTTTCTTCAATGTTTTGAAAGAGTTTAAGTAAGATTGGTGTCAGTTCTTTTTGAAAAGTTTGGTAGAATTCCCCTGTGAAGCCATCTGGCCCTGGGCATTTATTTGTGGGAAGCTTTTTGATGACTGATTGGATCTCTTTGCTTGTGATTGGTTGATTGAGGTCTTCTGTTTCTTCTCTGGTCAGTCTAGGTTGTTCATGTTTCAAGGAAATTGTCCGTTTCCTCTACATTATCCAGTTTGTTGCCATATAGTTGTTCATAGTACCCTCTTATAATTTTTTTAATTTCTTAGGGATCTGCAATTATGTCACCTTTCTCATTTATTATTTTGTTCATATGGGTCTTCTTTCTTTTTGATTTTGTCAGTCTAGCTAGGGGCTTGTCAATCTTGTTGATCTTCTCAAAGAACCAACTTTTGGTGTTATTTATCCTCTCTGTTGTTTTTTGTTCTCTATGTCATTTATTTCTGCTTTAATCCTTGTTATTTCTTTTCTTCTACTTGGTTTAGGATTGGTTTGCTGTTCATTTTCTAGCTTCTTCAGTTGATCCATTAGTTCTTTAATTTTGGCTCTTTCTTCCTTTTTAATATATGTGTTTAGTGCTATAAATTTCCCCCTCATTACCACTTTTGCTGCATCCCATAGGTTTTTGTATGTTGTGTTCTCATTTTCCTTCATCTCTATATATTTAGCAATTTCTCTTGCTATTTCTTCTTTAACCCACTGATTGTTTAGGAGTGTGTTGTTTAACCTCCAGGTATTTGTGAATTTTCTAAGTCTCTGATGGTTATTGACTTCTAATTGTATTCCATTGTGGTCAGAGAATGTGGTTTGAATAATTTCAATCTTTTTAAATTTATTGAGCCTTGTTTTATGTCCCAGCATATGATCTATTCTGAAGAAAGTTCCATGAACACTAGAGCAGAATGTGTATCCTGGTGATTTGGGATGTAGTGTTCTATATATGTCTGTTAAATCCAATTCATTTATCAGATTGTTTAGGTTTTCAGTTTCCTTATTGGTCTTCTTTCTGGTTGATCTATCTATAGGAGAGAGTGATGTGTTGAAGTCTCCCACAATTATTGTGGAAACATCAATTGCTTACTTTAGTTTTGCCAGTGTGTTTCTCTCATGTATTTTGTGGCACCTTGATTGGGTACATAAACATTTATGGTTGTTATTTCTTCTTGTTGAATTGCCCCTTTTATTAGTATGTAGTGGCCTTCTTTGTCTCTCATAACATCCTTGCATTTAAAGTCTATTTTATGTAAGATTAATATTGCTACACCTGCTTTCTTTTGGCTGTAGCTTGCATGAAATATTTTTTCATCCTTTCACTTTCAATTTCTTTGTGTCCCTGTGTCTAAGATGAGTCTCTTGTATGCAACATATTGATGGTTCATTTTTTTTTTTGATCCATTCTGTGAATCTTTGTCTTTTAATTGGGGAGTTTAATCCATTTACATTCAACATTATAACCATGAAGGCATTTCTTGAATCAGCCATCTTCTCCTTTGGTTTATGTTTGTCATACATATTTTTTCCCTTTGTATATTAATATCCTTTAATATACCCATATTGAATCTCTTTAGTACTGAACCTTTCTCCATGTCTCTCTCTCCTTTCTTTATTTCTCTGTAGGTAGGGCTCTCTTTAGTAACTCTAGTAGGGCATGTCTCTTGTTGGCAAATTCTCTCAGCCTTTGTTTGTCTGTGAAAAATTTAAGCTCTCCCTCAAATTTGAAGGAGAGCTTTGCTGGATAAAGTATTCTTGGTTGGAAATTTTTCTCACTCAGAATTTTAAATATGTCTTGCCACTGCCTTCTTGCCTCCATGGTGGCTGCTGAGTAGTCACTACTTAGTCTTATGCTGTTTCCTTTGTATGTGGTGAATTGCTTTTCTCTTGCTGCTTTCAGAACTAGCTCCTTCTCTTCTGTGTTTGATAGTGTGATAAGAATATGTCTCAGAGTGGGTTTATTTGGATTTATTCTATTTGGAGTTCACTGGGCATTTATGATTTGTGTATTTATGGTGTTTAGAAGATTTGGGAAGTTTCCCCCAACAATTTTTTTGAATACTCTTCCTAGACCTTTACCCTTGTCTTCCCCTTCTGGAACACCAATGAGTCTTATATTTGGACGTTTTATATCATCTATCATATCCCTGAGGTCCATTTCGATTTTTTTGATTTTTTTCTCCATTCTTTCTTTTGTTCTTTCATTTTCCATTCTATCATCTTCCAGGTCACTGATTCATTGTTCAACTTCTTCTAGTCTTGTACTATGAGTATCCAGAATCTTTTTAATTTGGTCAACAGTTTCTTTAATTTCCATAAGATCATCTATTTTTTTTTTATTTACTCTTGCAATTTCTTATTTATGCTGTTCTAGGGTCTTCTTGATGTCCTTTATATCCTGTGCCATGCTCTTCTTCATGTCCTTTATATCCTGTGCCATGGTCTCATCGTTCATCTTTAGTTCTTTGATTAATTGCTCCAGATAGTGTGTCTCCTCTGATCTTTTGATTTGGGTGCTTGGGCTTGGGTTATCCACATCGTCTGGTTTTTTCATATGCTTTAAAATTTTCTTTTGTTTTTGGCCTCTTGGCATTTGCTTAACTTGATAGGGTTCTTTTAGGATTTGTAGACCGATTGAAATCCTTATCTTTAATTTGTCAGATCTACAGCTTCGTGGAGTATACTTTAACTAACTAACCATCAGGTGGCATCCACGAGCCACCTGTTCCCCTCAAGCCAGTTCTCCCCTGCTTTGTCTTTGTGGTGAGTGGGGGAGTGAGTCTTGTGGGGTCCAGTTGGTGTACCAAGCTTGCGTGTGTAGTTGGTGTTGCCCGCTCTGTATATGGGGCGTGTGTCTGGGCGGTCAGGGAGGGGGGAGGCTCTAACAATCAATCTCCCTGGTGTTCCTGGAGTTTTAAAGCTGCTGCAGTAGTCTAATCCTTCAGTTCAGTCCTGCCACAGTTTGTCTCTGCCGCTAACCCACAAGTTCTGGGTATTGGCCTATGGCCCCTGAGACTTGTGAGTGGGTTCCTCTTTGAGGCCGTGCACCCCCAGGTCCTCTGTCGAGGGATGACTGTGCTATGTCACCTGCTTTTATTTTGGCTGTTTAAACATTTAAACATCTTTTATTTATATATGCACTAAATGTTGCCCCAGGTATTTTTTAATGAACTTTTAAAAACACAGTCCACACCTGACATTCCCACTGTGCTTGTGATTGTCCTCATCTGGGGATCAATGTGACCTCAAAAGAGAACAGACTGTAGAACAGCCAACCTGCACAGGCACTTTGCTGAGCCCGGCTCCCTCGTGCCGCTTAAGTTCCATTCAGAGCAAACATGGCACTTGGGGCTAGTTTTGTGTGGCCTGAAACAATGCACGGTTCCCACTCATGAGTGGAAGGTTTCAGTGCCCAGGTGTCACTGGTGAGTCTTGGGAAGCCCCTGCAAGGGAGGGCCAGAGTGGGAACTAGGCACATAAAGCACAGAGAGCCCCTGAAGTTTCCTTCTTCTTCGTCACCCCTTACAACTTATCCTCCCTTGAGGGTCACTTTTAGAGAAACACTGCTGAGTCTCTGTTCAGATTGAAAGGAGGTGCTGCTCATAATCACACCAACAGCAGGTGTAAACCTGACGGCCTTGGAGCCTTTGGCCAAAATAATCCTGCACACTATTCTGGCCTCTTCCTGAAATTCCTACCTTCTGAATCCTTTCCTAATGATCAATGGAGTTTGTCAGAGCAAGGTTCTCATTTAAGTGAAAATATCAAAAAACAGTAATAAAAGCTATCAGTTGTTTGGTGCTTCTTTAAGTTGTGCCAGGCATTATTCTAAGTGATTTACACATATAGACTCATTTAAGTTTCAACACAACATATGACAGATGGGTACAGAGAGGAACAGGAATGGTAGTGGCTGCCCAAGGCTCTCAGTTAGGGGAGAGGCTGGGATTTGAAACAAGGCAGGCTTCCTCCAGACTCTGTCCCCAACCGTAACAACATATAGCATCACTTATTAATCTATTGTAATAATTGAATGCCTTAAGACAGTTTATCATGTTTCAGATTTTAAAAGGTCAAACCTAACTGGGCCTAATTTATTATAACAGCAGCAAATATTTATTGAATTCCTGCTGTTCGCCTGTCACTGTATGAGACATAGATGGTGTGAAATAGGTGGGATCCCTGGCTGCATGGAACCTTGAATCTTCTGGGGAATATAGATCTCATTATGGCGATGTACCAGGAGGCAGGGGACATAATCACGTCTATTCATCCAGGAAGGTTTCTATGAGCAAGCGACATTCACACCAAAACCGGAAGGATGAGTAGAAGTTCACCAGGCACAGGGCAAGAGCAGAGGTGTTTTCAGTGGAGGTGGCAGGGGGTAGGGAAGATTGTGACCAGAGAGAAGCATCTGGAGCCCGCAGAGGAAGGGCCAGTCTGTGTGCAGGGACAGCAGAGGTGAGGCTGAAGAGCTAAGCAGCCCAGATCATAGCCTTGAGGTCATGGTAAAGAGTTTTCCCTTGATCTCAAGCTGTTTAAAACCAGGGGAGTGATATGATTTGATATGCATTTAGAAATAATAATCTGGCTACTGTATGGAAAAATAGATTGAAAATTTGTGTGTGTGAGGGGGCAAGTCTGGAGACAGGGAGGCCAGTTAGGAGGTATAGTCTATATGAAAAAAATGGGGTCCTGAGCTAGAGGGTTAGTGGAGCTAGAGGTAATTGGACAGGTTAAGAGATATTTAGAAGGTAGAACCAGTAGGACTTAGTGGTTGATTTGATGTGAGAAGCCAAAATTTCTGGCTCAGGCAGTGAAGAAGATGATCATGCCCTTTACTGAGATGGGGAATGCAGGAAGTGTGCCTAGGCTGTGGGGGGAGAAGTGGACACGATACCACCTTATGTGTGCTTTTTAGGTGCCTTTGAGCTAGTTGAGTGAAGATGCTAAGAGCCCAGACAAGTGCAGAGTGCATGGTAGGTGCTCAAGAACTATTGCTGAGTTGAATTAATGTTTGGTTGACAGTGAGGTGTATGTGTTTGGAGCTCAAGAAGCAGGTGTGCAGAGATGGAGATAAAGATTTCTACGATATCAGCATAGAAATGATAACCAGAGCCATGCAGGATGTGAGATGGTTGGTGGGAGAGTAAAGAGCGAAAAGAGCAGAAGGCTGGGACTGAGCCTGAGGAGGGCCTACATTTCAGCTATGGGCAGGGGAAGGGGAGGCCATAGAGGAGGCTGAGAAGAAGCAGCCAGAGAGTGGGGATGAATATCATGAGAGAGCTGTATCATGGAAGCCAAGGGTATAGATTATTTTCAGAGGCCAAGCTGTCAAATGCCTCAAAGAGATTAAGTAACATAAGGACTGAAAGACAGCTCTTGGATGTAGAAATAAGGAAGTCACTGATGACCTGGTAAGAACAGTTCAGATAGTGATGAAGGCTAAAGCCAGAGGGAGTGGGTTGGGGAGTGAGTAAAAGGTGATAAAATGAAGGCAGTGAATGTGGACAACTTGTAAGAGAATATTGGTTGCAAATGGAAGAAGAAATAACAAAAAATAGGATGAATAAAAATAATGCAACTCTTTTCTTCCTTTTCCCTTCTCCATGAATAATTCAGACCTGTAGCCATTGGGTGGGGCAAAGCAAGAGAGTTAGCTCTTCGGAGGGCTGGCCTGGTTCTGGGTGTTGGAAGCAAAGCAGACTGAGTGTGTACATGCAAGGAAAGCCTGGTTGGGATGCCCTAAGCCCCAGAGAGTTGAACAGAACTGCTGTGCAGAGGAGTGGGCTGGCAGCCACTGTGAACAGCTGAAGGACAAGATCCAGTAGTGTTGTGGAGTGGTTAAGAGCTTGGGCACTGGATTCAGATAGCCTGGATTCATTCATAATCTGGTTCTGTCATATTTCGATAAGATGTTGGGTCACTTAATCTCTCTACCTCAATTTCTTTATCTTTAAAATGGGGGATCATAAAAGTATCTACCAAGGATTAAATGAATTATACATGTAATAAGCCTGGACAGTGCCTGGCACACGGTAAACAATAAATGTTAACCATTATTATTTTAGGCTAATATTTGGAGGTCCAAGAAAGTTGTTTGATAGTTGAAGTGAAAGATGATGACCAGGGTTTAGACCAGGGTATGGTTTAAAGATTCCAAGGAGGGGCTAAATTTGAGATGTAGGAGGAGATAAACATGTCAGGACTTGACGAAGGAGTGAGGTTTTGGAGTCAGATAGAAGCTTTGCTGCTGCTCATTAATGTGGGGGATGGTGAATTGGAGATGGCAAATTCAATTTGGGAGGCATTAAGATTGGGGCGCTTGTGTACATGCAGGTGGGAATGCCCCCCACACAGTGGGTAAAGGGTCTGTCTGACTGGAATGACTGAATTACTGGAGAGAGGCGATCAGCTAAACCATGAGCCCGGGTGAGGGGGCTGGGCAGAGACAGAGCGAAGGTTTGAGGAACGTGGGATGCATTTAGCACAAATCCTGGGGAAAATTCAGTTAGGAACAAAGTAGAGAAAGCCCAGTAGGGAACAGCTGTGGATTAGGATGAGGTCGAAGGAATATGCAGTGTTCCAATCGCAGTGACCACTAAGAGCAGAGGGACATCACTACAGGGTGACAGTGTGTAGGGGGTTAGAAATAACTTCCATCATGTTGATCCAAACTCTAAGCCTTTGTAATTGATTATCTCCACAGAACAGCCATAATATTTTCTATTGAAACGTTTTCCCGCAAGCTAAACAGAAAGTCTGACTGGGCAGGACTGTTGCAATCAGCATGGTTTATGTCTGATACCCTCTTCGGTTGACTGTCATGCCTCAAATGTCCTGGCAAGGCACCTGTATGTGGCACTGTGCCTCCCTAGCAGATGGGAATGACTGCATTCATTCAGTGATTTGGTATGTGCATGCATTTTAATGATCAAAGCAGGATTTTCTGTGCAGAGTGTCTAGGCATGAGGTTAAAAGGATAAAATGTCATTACATCTCCAGGTAAGAGATGGATTAATGTTGAAAAATTAACAATTGCTTATAGAAGTTAAAAGTTTGTTAAATTTCACTCTGGATTTCTGTTCATCTGGGAACTTATGATAATGAAGCCTTTCTGTTCCCATTTGGCTGTCAAGGGAAAGAGTACATATAAATCCACTTAATAACCCAGGCTGACTTTTATCTGAACAGATGAATCAGGTGCAAAAAATGGAATGCAGATCTTTGTGCATGCCTCACATTGCATTGCTTTTGCAGATGACATCACAATTTTGAAGTTGCTTTTAAGTTAAGGGGGAATATAAAATTAAAGGAAATGCATCAGGAACTTCAGTATATAATATGTTTTATAGTTTTAATATATAAACATTAATAGAATTTTGACCACAGAGCCAGAATTATATGACTGTATTTATACATTCAAGGTGAAAATGAGAATTCAAGGAAATTCTCAGGTAATTACCAAAAAAAAATTTACTCTATTACCTTGGTTTTTGGTTAAAAATCACTTTCTACATAAGGGTTTCAATTTTTCATTTTGCTTTCAGTGGTATAAAAGTGTATTTAGTATAATATATAATATATTATATATATATATATATATATATATATATTTCATTTATCAATTACTCTGAAACTTAGGGCTTGAAATAACCTTTTATATGCTCCTAACTTTGGGTCAGGAATTCAGGAGGTGCTCTGCTGGATGGTTCATCTCTCTCCAGGAGGTATCCACTGGGGTGTCTGAGACTGGAGGATCCACTTCCAAGCTCTCTCTCCTTCTCTGCACAGTGTCTCACCCTTTAGGGCCTTTCCACAGGGTCTGAGCTTCTCACAGCAGGGTGATGTCTGGGTAGGCTCTTGGTTTAGAAAAGCTGGGAAAACAAGCGATTCCAGGCTAAGTAAGAGTTATGTCCACAACTGGACCAACGTCAGTTCTGCGATTTCTATTGAGCAAAGCAGTCACAACAGCAGCCAGATTCAAGAGGGTAGAGAAATAATTCCATCTCTTGATAGGGATGTGGTAAAAGAAGAGCAGATGTGGCTGATATTGTCCCTATCTTTAGAATATGAAACAGGCCAAATGGAAGATCCAGAGATACCCTGCAGAGGATTCCGGTGCTTCTGTGGGTGTGAGCTGCACACCAGCTACATTAGAATCCCTGGGGAGGGAGTGCTCAAAATGTGAAATCCTGAGCCTCAGGCCAGACTTTATTGATCAGAATCAATCTCTGTGAATGGGAATCTGTATCTTTAGCAAGACCTATTGCTCATTGTCACATGCACTAAAATTAGTGGAGAGTATTATTGAGCATGGCTCTGAGGTCAGAAAGGAGTGCATTCAGATTTGACGTTGGCGCTAACTATATGATCTTGGGAGGGACTTCATTCTCTGAGAAATAGTGTTTTATTTTATTTTTTTGTCTACAAAATGTGTTTGGTAGTAGCCTCTGCTTCATTGTGTTGTTTCTGAGAATAAAATAGACACTGCATGTAAAGCTTGTAGCAGAGCACCTGAGCATGGTTAGCAACATTATTAATAAAGATTTCATGAGTCATGGGCTTCATTCACAAACCACATGGTGGCTCTTGAGTGTGCAGGGATGGCTTTATCCACATGCATGGCCAGGAGCTGGCCAGTGTGCCAGTCTTCCAGTGATGTGTGTACATGTTCTCACTAGAAGCCATCAGGTTTAAGTGCCGACCTTCCTTCATGTGTAGGGGGTTGAATTCATTTATGTATAATAGAGAAGTAACTTACTGAGTAAGCAGCACACTAGTTGACAGTAATCTTGAAATTGTTTGAAAAACAGTTCAGACGGTGGGGGTTGGGGGGCCGTTGGGGCAGTAAGGCATCCATAATGTTCCATGACTAGATGAATTTCAGATATGTGTCGACATGGCCTCAGTGATCTCAAGGCCTGATATTACCTGGCAGTGGGACTGAGGCATTTGGTAGGAGAAAAGGGAGGGCTGATTTGGTAATTAGCTAAATAAAGAACCCAAAGGCTCAATATCTTACATTTAGTAACACTTTTTTGTTTTAATAGAAATATAATTAAGAACATTAATAAATTCTGAGAAGACTAAATTGTTCTTGAAAATCTTCATTCTCAGAATTTCAAAAAGTGCCTCAAAAAAGACTGCTATCTTAAAGTATTTGATTTTGTGCTGTTTGTCAACTGCTTTTGATATGAGACTGTAGCATCTGAAAAACAGGCACTGTGTTTGTGAGAATGAACTAAGACTGTTCAGAAGATGAAAGGCACCTAAGTTCTGTTTCTCATCTTGCAGGAGTCCCTGAAGATCTTCTGAAGTGAGGTTCTTTTTAAAAAGTCAACGTACTTGAAGTCTTGCACCTAAATGTGTTCTGCACAGCTCAGAACGCAATGCGAAACAGGCCCTGGGAGAGGTCTGTTTAGGATGATAGACTGAATTTTTACACACCCTGTGAAATTTCTGTGTTGTCCCTTTAGAAAAAAAAGTAACCTCTTCTTTATGCAGTAAATATTCTTTTACAACACTCAGGGCTTTATGGATGACATTGATCTATATTTACCTGTCTAGTAAGGTTCCAGAGCATCCTAATTACCTAACTTCTAGTTCTTTGTGTTCTCTTATCTTTTTACCTTTTCCTATTGCTTTTCCTAATTTTCTAAAATCACTCCTTATGTTTGTCTATTTTTCTTCTCCCTTATCTTTTGTTGTTTTGCCTTCCATTTATTTACCATATCCAATTTTTACCCTTAGTAATGATGATAACCCAACAAGGAGCATGACATTAACAAAAACAGGTAACATTTGTTGAACACTTACTATGTATCAGATACCAGTCTTTCTTTCTTCCTAGCCACTACCTGTGCATCTCCTCTTGTCAGAACATTCCTGTTAGAAACAAGCATTATACCTTAAAAATGCCCACCCGGTTGCGGAGGAGAAAAGAATTTATTCACAATCTTGCAAGAACAGATGCGCAGTCAAAAACATGGCAGGCACGCCAAACAATAGAACACAGCAAAAATTTATATCCTAGGCTTAAACGCAAGTCCCTCCCCTGTTTCTCCATTGGCTGGATACTCCAGAGGGTATAGCCTATCCGAGAGAGCTCATCCAGTTTAAATTTCCTGCTGAGAGGTCCCGCCTTTGACCATACACCCACATTCTTTCACATTCCAGTAACCCTGGTTATCTTTCCCACATAAGGAACTGGTGCTGATTCTAGACTTACGTCATGGCACTCTCTCTCTTTTTCCTTCCCCTCACTACAGGGCTAGTTTAAGCCAGCTTTTCCGCCCAATCTCCATTTTCTCTATTCCATGTGGTCTTTATGTGAAAGCTAAACTTAACCCTTTCTTACATTCCTTCCTTGTATTTTGAAATTTTGGCATGCATTTGACTCCTTGCATATGTTATACTCTCATCAGTGCCCTGAACACAAATCACAAGTGTATTCTCTCATTCTGTTCCAATATTCAAAATACAGGAAGAAGAAATCATGAGACAAAGGACCAATATACTTACTATGTACACACTGAATCTGAGGCATCTTATCTTACAGGCTCTATTAATTCATTGTTTTATTTCATCGATAATATCTTGTGGTCAAGAAAGGGAAAAAATTCTTTCCCTTTGTTTTCTTCCTGCATAATCAGGGAATCAGAATATTTAACTATGGGGCTTCAGGTAGCATAAAGCAACTTTTACAGCTGAGGCCAACAGAAGGCCATTCTATATGCTTCCTCCTATAAAAGTGGTCTGAGCAGTTTTGGAATGGAGGGTTCTCAGTGAACTACTCCTCAGCTGTTTGCTCTTGCACTGCCAGGTGTCAGGAATTTGTGGGTGGAGCAACTTGGCAGGGGGACAGTCTTCCTTTGTGCCATGTCATGAGTGTGGGTGTTTTCATTCCTAGAAATCATGCACAACACCCTTAATATCAAGTTGTGAATGATTATTGCAGAAGTGAGCAGAACTGTGTTTCTCTGTAAGAGATTCCATATGTGGCATTTCTTTCATGCTGGATATATTTATGAAATCATTGTAGAGTTCAACAGTCAAAGAATATGCTCAGGAAATAAATTTAGATCTCTTCTGTGCAAGTATTAATTATGGAATTAGCACATGGTTTTTGTTTTATCCAAAACTTTAAAAAACTGAAATAGGGGAGGCAATATCTTCAACAATTTTAGAAAATGGTAAAATTAGGCCAATTGAAGGAGTTATGTTTTCTTTGCAATTGACTGAACACTCCCATTTCTCCATGAAATTTTGTCTTAGCTGTCAGACCTGGACATGAGCAGGAAACTTGTATCTTAGCTGGTCAGGACCTGGCCATGAGTTTGGCTCAAACAGTTTGTATTCGAGGCAGAGACACAAAATCATTTCTAAAGTGTGAGAAAATGGAAGAAAGCTGCAATGAAGGTGGCCTGAATGAAATGAGTGAGAAATTGTGTGGGATGCCTCCTAACTCCCAGTCTTGCTCAGGACCAATCACAGCTATAATTGATCCCTCTGGAGGTTGAAAGAGCCTTGACTTCAGAGAGAAAAGAAGGAGAAAGAGGGATGGGAATTAATATGAATTACATCATGTGTTTTCCACATATTTCCTTTACTCTAGCCAATGAAATCAACATAGTTATCTAAAATTTACAGTCATAGATCTTACACTACTACAAAGGGCTTGAGGCAGGAGTTGAACTCACATCTTCTTAAGCTTATGTTTATTTCACTGCATCTTGCTGCTCACTGAGAAAGTGCATGCTTAGAATTTCTTCCTTAAATAATTGGAGGTATGATAACATTAAGGCAGTTATTTTTGTAGCTCCAGTTCAAGCCTAGAGTAGTTCTCACCTATTGTGTGTGTGAGACCTGAAGAACTGATTTTTAGATAAACATTTAAACTTCACTATATCTTGCCCAATTTTGCTAACACATGTAAACTTGAACTTTCTGACTTTTCCCCTGCATCTCTAGGCCGAATTTAATTATTGTTTTAGGTGATTTTTTTGTGTTTCACCAAAATTCCCTTGTAGTGGAAACTTTGACGGCCCTATCACGTTCTGCAGAAACTGTCAGCTTACCTGAGCAATGCCCTACTCTTCCTCGGCATGGCGTTTCTCCTCTTAAAAGATGGCTCATCTTCATTTTTTTTCTACTCTGATTCACGATGTAATAGCTCAAATAATGGAATGTGTCTGTTTACTAGATTCTGTGCCAGCCCATAACCATATCATGAGTTTTCTCTCTAATGATGCCCTGCCACTTATAAAATGGGGTTTTGCATGGATGCATCTTATGACTGAATTACCCTGTTAAAAACAACTTATTTTCTCTGATACATATTCCAAAAAAATGACATCTTAGATGACCTACTACCTTGACTTCATTTTAGGCTTTGCCACAGTGTGCACATGATTGCAGATGGTAGAAAATTAAAGTGCCCAGCCTTTAATTTTTGAAGATTACTGTCTTGCTTGTGCATAAAGAAGCTTACCAAGAAAACAGCACTGGCAATTTCTTCTCCACTCCTCTGTATATCATGAGAATGAGTCAAGGGCCTGGGAGTTAATCTTCGGGCTTGAGAACACCTGGGCAGCTGAAACTGTTTACAGCACCTGTGGACTTTGAACTCTTCGCAGCACCTGAGTCTGAAGCTGTGTCTGAGTTAATATTAAAAATATGGTGTGATCTTTGAGCCTATGTAGTGATAAACTGCTACTGCAGGAACTGACAAGCACTCTGAAAGCTTCATTTTAGAATAAACTCCAGTAACACTCATTTATTTTAGTAACTCAACATTCAGCATTTGGACTTACTAGATACTTAACCCTCTGCTCTTTAGAGCTTTCTTCTTTTGTGTACTTTCTTTTTTTTTCTTTTTTTTTTTGTTTTAGGAAATTTTTTTTTGAATTTTTGTTTCTCAAAAAGACTTTCTTTTTTCCTCATCATTTCAAGGTTTAGAGTCAAGGGAACCATTTTTAGTCTCACTTTCTCCTTTGGCATTAGAATTGAGCTTGCTGTGGTCTGCATCTACTGTCTTCCATAGATAGAAACAGGCACACAACACTAAAAGTTGTAATAAATGTTTGTTGTCGGCAAGCCTTCTTAATCGCTAGTTATCTTCAATATACACAGGACATCACTCCCTAGATTCAAACAATCAAGATGTTGCCTTTCAAAAACACTTTGCAATCTGACCTCTAGTCTCCATCCCTACTCTTTCTCCTCCAAACTCACACCTTTTTAATTAATTAATTAATTTTTTATTAATACTTTTTAATTGTGAAATTTTACATATATATATATAACTGATAACTTTCAAAATAAACACCTTAATTTACTGTTCATCTGATTATTGCCATAGCTCCCTGTACCTCATCCCTTTATCAACGCTAGTCCAACTTCTTGTCTTCCACCAGGTCACTTTCGAAAAACAAATCTCATCATGTCATTACCCAATGTGGAATACTCCCCGCTTTGCTTAGGGGACATAGTGTGAACCTCATAGCCTGACATAAAAATCTCTTGTCATCTCGCTACAACCTGCCTTTATCTGATTGCTTTATTTGTATTTTTATGCTATTATATTTTGGTGGCTGTTGGAAATACATACAATCTAATAAGATAATATAAAAGAAGAAAGGAATCAAATCAAAGGGATCAGTGATATTTTATTTTCCTTTTATTTTGCCATGTAGAAGAAGTTACCCTGTCAAAGTGGCATGAAAGCCATTGCTCCAATGATGGAAGCAGCCTGAAGACATTTTACTTGAGTGCTCCGTAAGTAAATAGAGAAGAGAATTTATTTGTACACGTAACCTTCTCAAATCCTGTGTTTTCTGTCTTGGAATCTGCTGATGGTATAGCATAGTTTATAGGCAAAAGTTTGTTTTTATTATGAGAACGGCAACAGTATTATGCAGGTATTGCTTTTCTAGCAAGTGAAGAAATATAATTTAAAACTTGAAAAGTTTTGAAAGAATTTAGGCATGCTGTTTTCTCCCCTGCCCCTATCTGGTCCAGGCCATAACCAGGAAATAGATTAGGCTAATTGGGTCTGAGGTAGATTCAGGAAAATGTGAGACATAATATTTGATGGGTAGACATAATCTGACTGAAGGAGGGGATTTTAAGTAGTGGGAACAAGTATAAGAAAATGCATGAAAATCTAAAAACACAGTATATGTTTAAATTATGGTAAATAAAAATGGGTAAAGAGTAAATTATATATCTGGAAATAGAAAGCAATATGATTAGAAATGGTCTTGCATACAGAGCATAGAAGATGAAGTGCTTTGCTAAGTGGTCTGAACAGGATTTGATAGGCAATGGGATATTATTGAAGTTTATAGAAATTCAGTTTGAGCTGCTCCTTGGAGAGAAATGGTATCTGCAGGTTCAGGCTCCTGAAAGAACAAGCTATTAACTAAGTGATACAAATCCTGAGTGATACAAATCCAGATTTCATCTGAGATAATGTACCTGTGTGACTTTGCCAGTGACCTCAACTATGTTTCCATTCACAAAATGAGTAGGTAGGAGTGATGTATGTGGGATATGTGAGCAGGTCACAATATCACAACTGAGAGGTTTTTGCACAGTCTAAGAAACTGGTGTCAGAGTCTTCCCAGGAGCTTTCTTAGGCAAGCAGAAAATCCTGCCCTCAGAAGCAAGGATATCCTGGAAAGAGGTCACTGAGGGAGGCTTTGTAACATCCATGTTTTAGTAACTTGATAATTTTTATATGGTTTATATCCATTTCTTTTTAAAATAATGAAAATAATATTCTTTTGTGTTGAAAATTTGGATATTGCAGAATAAGAAAGAAAATAATTATTTGCAGCCTGTTGGTAACTACTATTAATGATTTGTGAATAAATGGACAGTTTTGCTCCCCCCCGCCATGCATTGAATGAAATTGGCATAATCCAGACATACATAGGGCTTTATAATATGCCTTTTTCTTAAAAAATGTACGAGAATGTTCTTTCTGGTCTTTAAGTACTTTTCCCTCAGAAGTAACTGGAGGACAATCTGAGGGCAGCTACTTCCTGCATGGGTGACTGTGGGTAAAGTGGCAATCACAATATGAGTATTAAATGAAAATTTGCCCTTGTAAGATTACAGACTGCAGCATGCCAGCCACACTGCTATAAAATGCTGTTATAAACATAAAATCTTTTGTATTTGTATTTGCTTCCTTGGGATGAATTCCTGGAAGTAGAATTCCTGGGTCAAAAAGTTGTGAACAGGAGGCGGGGCAAGATGGCAGACTGGTGAGCTGTATGTTTTAGTTACTCCTCCAGGAAAGTAGGTAAAAAGCCAGGAACTGCGTGGACTGGACACCACAGAGCAATCTGTCTTTGGGCATACTTCATACAACACTCATGAAAACGTGGAACTGCTGAGATCAGCGAAATCTGTAAGTTTTTGCGGCCAGGGGACCCGCGCCCCTCCCTGCCAGGCTCAGTCCCGGGGGAGGAGGGGCTGTCAGCTCCAGGAAGGAGAAGGGAGAATTGCAGTGGCTGCTCTTACCGGAAACTCATTCTACTGATTCAAACTCCAACCATAGATAGACTGAGGCCAGACACCAGAGACTCTGAGAGCAGCCAGCCCAGCAGAGAGGAGACAGGCATAGAAAAAAAAACAACACGAAAAACTCCAAAATAAAAGCAGAGGATTTTTGGAGTTCTGGTGAACACAGAAAGGGGAAGGGCGGAGATCAGGCCTTGAGGCGCATTTGCAAATCCCGAAGCAAGGCTGATCTCTCTGCCCTGGGCACCTTTCCTTAATGGCCCTGGTTGCTTTGTCTATTAGCATTTCAATAACCCATTAGATCTCTGAGGAGGGCCGTTTTTTTTTTTTTTTTTTTTTTTTTTTTTTAAATCCTTTTTGCTTTTTCTAAAACAATTACTCTAAGAAGCTCAATACAGAAAGCTTCAAAGAATTGAAATTTGGGCACGTCAAGTCAAGAGCAGAACTAAGAGAGCTCTGAGACAAAAGGCAATAATCCAGTGGCTGAGAAAATTCACTAAACAACACAACTTCCCAAGAAAAGGGGGGTGTCCGCTCACAGCCACCATCCTGGTGGACAGGAAACACTCCTGCCCATCGCCAGCCCCATAGCCCAGAGCTGCCCCAGACAACCCAGTGTGACGGAAGTGCTTCAAATAACAGGCACACACCACAAAACTGGGCGTGGACATTAGCCTACCCTGCAACCTCAGCTGAATGTCCCAGAGCTGGGAAGGGGGAGCAGTGTGAATTAACAGAGCCCCATTCAGCCATCATTTGAGCAGACTGGGAGCCTCCCAACACAGCCCAGCAGCCCAGAACTGCCCTGGGGGGACGGCACTCACCTGCGACATAGCACAGTCATCCCTCAACAGAGGACCCGGGGTGCACAGCCTGGAATAGGGGCCCACTTGCAAGTCTCAGGAGCCATACGCCAATACCAAAGACTTGTGGGTCAGTGGCAGAGACAAACTGTGGCAGGACTGAACTGAAGGATTAGACTATTGCAGTAGCTTTAAAACTCTAGGATCATCAGGGAGATTTGATTGTTAGGGCCACCCCCCCTCCCCGACTGCCCAGAAACACGCCCCACATACAGGGCAGGCAACACCAACTACACACGCAAGCTTGGGACACCAATTGGGCCCCACAAGACTCACTCCCCCACTCACCAAAAAGGCTAAGCAGGGGAGATCTGGCTTGTGGAGAACGGGTGGCTCGTGGACGCCACCTGCTGGTTAGTTAGAGAAAGTGTACTCCACGAAGCTGTAGATCTGATAAATTAGAGATAAGGACTTCAACTGGTCTACAAACCCTAAAAGAACCCTATCAAGGTCAGCAAATGCCACGAGGCCAAAAACAACAGAAAATTATAAAGCATATGAAAAAACCAGACGATATGGATAACCCAAGCCCAAGCACCCAAATCAAAAGACCAGAAGAGACACACCTAGAGCAGCTACTCAAAGAACTAAAGATGAACAATGAGACCCTAGTACGGGATATGAAGGGAATCAAGAAGACCCTAGAAGAGCATAAAGAAGACATTGCAAGACTAAATAAAAAAATGGATGATCTTATGGAAATTAAAGAAACTGTTGACCAAATTAAAAAGATTCTGGACACTCATAGTACAAGACTAGAGGAAGTTGAACAACGAATCAGTGACCTGGAAGATGACAGAATGGAAAATGAAAACATAAAAGAAAGAATGGGGAAAAAAATTGAAAAACTCGAAATGGACCTCAGGGATATGATAGATAATATGAAACGTCCGAATATAAGACTCATTGGTGTCCCAGAAGTGGAAGAAAAGGGTAAAGGTCTAGGAAGAGTATTCAAAGAAATTGTTGGGGAAAACTTCCCAAATCTTCTAAACAACATAAATACACAAATCATAAATGCTCAGCGAACTCCAAATAGAATAAATCCAAAAAAACCCACTCCGAGACATATACTGATCACACTGTCAAACATAGAAGAGAAGGAGCAAGTTCTGAAAGCAGCAAGAGAAAAGCAATTCACCACATACAAAGGAAACAGCAGAAGACTAAGTAGTGACTACTCAGCAGCCACCATGGAGGCGAGAAGGCAGTGGCACGATATATTTAAAATTCTGAGTGAGAGGAATTTCCAGCCAAGAATACTTTATCCAGCAAAGCTCTCCTTCAAATTTGAGGGAGAGCTTAAATTTTTCACAGACAAAGAAATGCTGAGAGAATTTGCTAACAAGAGACCTGCCCTACTGGAGATACTAAAGGGAGCCCTACAGACAGAGAAACAAAGACAGGACAGAGAGACTTGGAGAAAGGTTCAGTACTAAAGAGATTCGGTATGGGTACAATAAAGGATATTAATAGAGAGAGGGAAAAATATGGCAAACATAATCCAAAGGATAAGATGGCCGATTCAAGAAATGCCTTCACGGTTTTAACATTGAATGTAAATGGATTAAACTCCCCAATTAAAAGATATAGATTCGCAGAATGGATCAAAAAAAATGAACCATCAATATGTTGCATACAAGAGACTCATCTTAGACACAGGGACACAAAGAAACTGAAAGTGAAAGGATGGAAAAAAATATTTCATGCAAGCTACAGCCAAAAGAAAGCAGGTGTAGCAATATTAATCTCAGATAAAATAGACTTCAAATGCAGGGATGTTTTGAGAGACAAAGAAGGCCACTACATACTAATAAAAGGGGCAATTCAGCAAGAAGAAATAACAATCGTAAATGTCTATGCACCCAATCAAGGTGCCACAAAATACATGAGAGAAACACTGGCAAAACTAAAGGAAGCAATTGATGTTTCCACAATAATTGTGGGAGACTTCAACACATCACTCTCTCCTATAGATAGATCAACCAGACAGAAGACCAATAAGGAAATTGAAAACCTAAACAATCTGATAAATGAATTAGATTTAACAGACATCTACAGGACATTACATCCCAAATCAACAGGATACACATACTTTTCTAGTGCTCACGGAACTTTCTCCAGAATAGATCATATGCTGGGACATAAAACAAGCCTCAATAAATTTAAAAAGATTGAAATTATTCAAAGCACATTCTCTGACCACAATGGAATACAATTAGAAGTCAATAACCATCAGAGACTTAGAAAATTCACAAATACCTGGAGGTTAAACAACACACTCCTAAACAATCAGTGGGTTAAAGAAGAAATAGCAAGAGAAATTGCTAAATATATAGAGACGAATGAAAATGAGAACACAACATACCAAAACCTATGGGATGCAGCAAAAGCAGTGCTAAGGGGGAAATTTATAGCACTAAACGCATATATTAAAAAGGAAGAAAGAGCCAAAATCAAAGAACTAATGGATCAACTGAAGAAGCTAGAAAATGAACAGCAAACCAATCCTAAACCAAGTACAAGAAAAGAAATAACAAGGATTAAAGCAGAAATAAATGACATAGAGAACAAAAAAAACAATAGAAAGGATAAATATCACCAAAAGTTGGTTCTTTGAGAAGATCAACAAGATTGACAAGCCCCTAGCTAGACTGACAAAATCAAAAAGAGAGAAGACCCATATAAACAAAATAATGAATGAAAAAGGTGACATAACTGCAGATCCTGAAGAAATTAAAAAAATTATAAGAGGATATTATGAACAACTGTATGGCAACAAACTGGATAATGTAGAAGAAATGGACAATTTCCTGGAAACATATGAACAACCTAGACTGACCAGAGAAGAAATAGAAGACCTCAACCAACCCATCACAAGCAAAGAGATCCAATCAGTCATCAAAAATCTTCCCACAAATAAATGCCCAGGGCCAGATGGCTTCACAGGGGAATTCTACCAAACTTTCCAGAAAGAACTGACACCAATCTTACTCAAACTCTTTCAAAACATTGAAAAAAATGGAACACTACCTAACTCATTTTATGAAGCTAACATCAATCTAATACCAAAACCAGGCAAAGATGCTACAAAAAAGGAAAACTACCGGCCAATCTCCCTAATGAATATAGATGCAAAAATCCTCAACAAAATACTTGCAAATCGAATCCAAAGACACATTAAAAAAATCATACACCATGACCAAGTGGGGTTCATTCCAGGCATGCAAGGATGGTTCAACATAAGAAAAACAATCAATGTATTACAACACATTAAAAACTCGAAAGGGAAAAATCAATTGATCATCTCAATAGATGCTGAAAAAGCATTTGACAAAATCCAACATCCGTTTTTGATAAAAACACTTCAAAAGGTAGGAATTGAAGGAAACTTCCTCAACATGATAAAGAGCATATATGAAAAACCCAGAGCCAGCATAGTACTCAATGGTGAGAGACTGAAAGCCTTCCCTCTAAGATCAGGAACAAGACAAGGATGCCCGCTGTCACCACTGTTATTCAACATTGTGCTGGAAGTGCTAGCCAGGGCAATCCGGCAAGACAAAGAAATAAAAGGCATCCAAATTGGAAAAGAAGAAGTAAAACTGTTATTGTTTGCAGATGATATGATCTTATATCTAGAAAACCCTGAGAAATCAACGATACACCTACTAGAGCTAATAAACAAATTTAGCAAAGTAGCGGGATACAAGATTAATGCACATAAGTCAGTAATGTTTCTATATGCTAGAAATGAACAAACTGAAGAGACACTCAAGAAAAAGATACCATTTTCAATAGCAACTAAAAAAATCAAGTACCTAGGAATAAACTTAACCAAAGATGTAAAAGACCTATACAAAGAAAACTACATAACTCTACTAAAAGAAATAGAAGGGGACCTTAAAAGATGGAAAAATATTCCATGTTCATGGATAGGAAGGCTAAATGTCATTAAGATGTCAATTCTACCCAAACTCATCTACAGATTCAATGCAATCCCAATCAAAATTCCAACAACCTACTTTGCAGACTTGGAAAAGCTAGTTATCAAATTTATTTGGAAAGGGAAGATGCCTCGAATTGCTAAAGACACTTTAAAAAAGAAAAACGAAGTGGGAGGACTTACACTCCCTGACTTTGAAGCTTATTATAAAGCCACAGTTGCCAAAACAGCATGGTACTGGCACAAAGATAGACATATAGATCAATGGAATCGAATTGAGAATTCAGAGATAGACCCTCAGATCTATGGCCGACTGATCTTTGATAAGGCCCCCAAAGTCACCGAACTGAGCCATAATGGTCTTTTCAACAAATGGGGCTGGGAGAGTTGGATATCCATATCCAAAAGAATGAAAGAGGACCCCTACCTCACCCCCTACACAAAAATTAACTCAAAATGGACCAAAGATCTCAATATAAAAGAAAGTACCATTAAACTCCTAGAAGATAATGTAGGAAAACATCTTCAAGACCTTGTATTAGGAGGCCACTTCCTAGACTTTACACCCAAAGCACAAGCAACAAAAGAGAAAATAGATAAATGGGAACTCCTCAAGCTTAGAAGTTTCTGCACCTCAAAGGAATTTCTCAAAAAGGTAAAGAGGCAGCCAACTCAATGGGAAAAAATTTTTGGAAACCATGTATCTGACAAAAGACTGATATCTTGCATATACAAAGAAATCCTACAACTCAATGACAATAGTACAGACAGCCCAATTATAAAATGGGCAAAAGATATGAAAAGACAGTTCTCTGAAGAGGAAATACAAATGGCCAAGAAACACATGAAAAAATGTTCAGCTTCACTAGCTATTAGAGAGATGCAAATTAAGACCACAATGAGATACCATCTAACACCGGTTAGAATGGCTGCCATTAAACAAACAGGAAACTACAAATGCTGGAGGGGATGTGGAGAAATTGGAACTCTTATTCATTGTTGGTGGGACTGTATAATGGTTCAGCCACTCTGGAAGTCAGTCTGGCAGTTCCTTAGAAAACTAGAGATAGAGCTACCATTCGATCCAGCGATTGCACTTCTCGGGATATACCCGGAAGATCGGAAAGCAGTGACACGAACAGATATCTGCACGCCAATGTTCATAGCAGCATTATTCACAATTGCCAAGAGATGGAAACAACCCAAATGTCCATCAACAGATGAGTGGATAAATAAAATGTGGTATATACACACGATGGAATACTACGCGGCAGTAAGAAGGAACGATCTGGTGAAACATATGACAACATGGATGAACCTTGAAGACATAATGCTGAGCGAAATAAGCCAGGCACAAAAAGAGAAATATTATATGCTACCACTAATGTGAACTTTGAAAAATGTAAAACAAATGGTTTATAATGTAGAATGTAGGGGAACTAGCAGTAGAGAGCAATTAAGGAAGGGGGAACAATAATCCAAGAAGAACAGATAAGCTATTTAACGTTCTGGGGATGCCCAGAAATGACTATGGTCTGTTAATTTCTGATGGATGTAGTAGGAACAAGTTCACTGAAATGTTGCTATAGTATGTAACTTTCTTGGGGTAAAGTAGGAACATGTTGGAAGTTAAGCAGTTATCTTAGGTTAGTTGTCTTGTTCTTACTCCCTTGCTATGGTCTCTTTGAAATGTTCTTTTATTGTATGTTTGTTTTCTTTTTAACTTTTTTTTTCATACAGTTGATTTGAAAAAAGAAGGGAAAGTTAAAAAAAAGAAAAAAAGAAAAAAGACAAACAAGGAAAAAAAAAAAAAAAAAAAAAAACGATGTAGTGCCCCCTTGAGGAGCCTGTGGAGAATGCAGGGGTATTCGCCTACCCCACCTCCATGGTTGCTAACATGACCACAGACATAGGGGACTGGTGGTTTGATGGGTTGAGCCCTCTACCATAAGTTTTACCCTTGGGAAGACGGTTGCTGCAAAGGAGAGGCTAGGCCTCCCTGTATTTGTGCCTAAGAGTCTCCTCCTGAATGCCTCTTTGTTGCTCAGATGTGGCCCTCTCTCTCTGGCTAAGCCAACTTGAAAGGTGAAATCACTGCCCTCCCCCCTACGTGGGATCAGACACCCAGGGAAGTGAATCTCCCTGACAACGTGGAATATGACTCCCGGGGAGGAATGTAGACCCGGCATCGTGGGATGGAGAACATCTTCTTGACCAAAAGGGGGATGTGAAAGGAAATGAAATAAGCTTCAGTGGCAGAGAGATTCCAAAACGAGCCGAGAGATCACTCTGGTGGGCACTCTTACGCACACTTTAGACAACCTTTTTTAGGTTCTAAAGAATTGGGGTAGCTGGTGGTGGATACCTGAAACTATTAAACTACAACCCAGAACCCATGAATCTCGAAGACAGTTGTATAAAAATGTAGCTTATGAGGGGTGACAGTGGGATTGGGAATGCCATAAGGACCAAACTCCACTTTGTCTAGTTTATGGGTCGATGTGTAGAAAAGTAGGGGAAGCAAACAAACAGACAAAGGTACCTAGTGTTCTTTTTTACTTCAATTGCTCTTTTTCACTCTAATTATTATTCTTGTTATTTTTGTGTGTGTGCTAATGAAGGTGTCAGGGATTGATTTAGGTGATGAATGTACAACTATATAATGGTACTGTAAACAATCGAAAGTACAATTTGTTTTGTATGACTGCGTGGTATGTGAATATATGTCAATAAAATGATGGTTAAAAAATAAAAAATAAAAAAAAAAAAAAAAAAAAAAAAAACGAAAAAAAAAAAAAAAAAAAAGTTGTGAACAGCTTTAAGGATGTTAATGAATATTTCCAAACTGTCCCCCAGAAGGTTTTTATAATTTGCATTCCCCCTGTTTCCCATTTGCTAGTCCCTCTTGAAATTTGGGTGATAATTACTTAATGAATTGCTTGATTAATAAGTTTTGTAGATGTGCAATGGCACTAGAATATATTAAGCACCAGGGCTGGGCTGTTTTTTGTAACTGGATGTACATTGTCAGTTCCCTTGATGTTTAGTAATATTTAAATGGGTGCTTAGTAGATGATATATAGCATGTATCATATGCTTTGATTAAACATAAAACATTTATTCTAAACCTGAAGGTATTGGAAAAAATCAGCAAAGTATGTGAAAATACTTAATCTGCCTAGTTACACATTTATAATGTAAAAGGCTCTTTTAATGTGTTTACTAAAGTGGATTCAGATGGCACAATTCTCAACAATTTAAATGAAATCTTTCCATGGAAGGCATCATATGCTGTCATCCAAATTTCATATGTTTTATTAATTTGGGAGGAAAAAATATCTTAAGAACTACAGGCAAAGCACAGTCAAGTTTAAATGGAGCATTTATTTTGTTGAGTCGGTCAAGGGATATGTCCTTATAGGTACAAAACAAATACTGTTGAATTAAGTTGTTAAATTCATAAAGGACCCAAAAGGGCAAAACTTACTTTCCAAATTGGAAAGGGAATGGAAAGAGAACTCAGTCTCTTTACAGAAAATAGATTCTATAGGGAACTTTAGAAGTTTTTTTTTTTGTTGTTTTTTTGTTTGTTTATGTGTGTCTCTCTGTGTGTGTGTGATATTACTTACAGGTTGGACCATTTGTCAAGAATAAATTGATGAGTTTGTTCAGTCACACAATGGGTGACTAACACTCAAGTATCATTTACCATGCAGGAAATCCTTAGAGTGTCTGAGGGAGCCAAGAAATACTTTAATTCTTTCTACTACCAAGTTTTGGCAAAATAGTTTCTGGGCATAATTGTCTGGAGGAGGGAGCCTCTTTTGCACACATGCTGGATTTTAAACATCTAGCATGTATCTAACTATTGGGTTAATTGTGGACTGAACTTTAGCTTTACTATATTTTGAGAATCTTAAGAATATGTAACTCATTTGGAAACTGGATTCTCCTCATTACTTTGGAAGCAAAGTGAAGTGACTGTATGTACATCAAACTTTTGGAGCTGTACCTATGTATCGTGAGCAGTTAATAGATGTTAGCTGTTTCTATTTACCAATAATAACCTTAGTTGTTGCTATGACTTTTATTATTGCCATTATTATTACTACAATAAGGAAAGTAGAGCCTACTTTTCGCTTCCAACTTTGTCAGAAAAGTGATGACTGATAGATGCTTTTGTAGGCCGGGGAACGTCTTCAGAGCAGGGCAGGGGAGAAATACCTGGTGATCATTTTTCTAGGAAAATTCATTATGTTGAGATCCATAGCAATAGGCCTCCTCTGCTCTCTCATTCCCACGGGGGGAAAATGCCCTGAATGCTGATTTCTGCACAGGCGATGGAAAGACATAAATTATGTCTCTGCAGGCTGGTGGGGACAAGGGGACTCCACACCATCTCTCCAAGTTCATCTTTCTGGAGCTGAGGCCAAGCAGAGTAGCCCAATGACCCGTCTCTCCTACCCAGATAAAGTTGGACTCACAAAGCGAAGAAGGGCAGGCCATGTATTGTGTTGCCTCTGAAAGCTGTTCAAATGTCCTCATTCTCTTCCCTCTAAATATATATATATGTATATATTTATTGAGATTTTTCACATACCATACAACTATCCAAAGATCCAAAGTGTACAATCAGTTGCCCATGGTACCATCATACAGCTGTGCATCCATCACCACAATTAATTTTTTTCAATTTTTAGAACATTTTCATTACTCCAGACAAGAAATAAAGACAAAAAAAAAAAAAAAAAAAAAAAGGAAACTCAAATTCTCCCATACCCCTATGAATCTACTCCATTATAGATTCATAGTATTGGTATAGTACATTTGTTACTGTTGACACAAGAATGTTAAAATACTACTAACTGTAGTATATAGTTTGCAATAGGCATATTTTTTCCTATATGCCCCTCTATTATTAACTTCTAGTTATACTGTCATACATTTGTTCTAGTTCATGAGAGAGATTTCTAATATTTGTACAGTTAATCACAGACATTGTCCACCACAAGATTCACTGTTTTATACATTCCCACCTTTTAACTTCCAACTTTCCTTCTGGTGACCTACGTGACTCTGAGCTTACCCTTTCTAGTACCTTCACACACCTTTCAGCACTGTTAGTTATTACAACATGCTACCATCACCTCTGTCCATTTCCAAATGTTTAAGTTCACACTAGTTGAACATTCTGCTCATAATAAGCAACCGCTCCCCATTCTTTAGCCTCATTCTATATCCTGGTAACTTAGATTTCATGTCTATGAGTTTACATATTATAATTAGTTCATAGCAGTGAGACTCTGCAACATCCATCCTTATGTGTCTAGCCTATTCCACTCAATATAGTGCCCTCAGGGTTTCTTCATCAACCCATTTTTTAAAGATGGTTTTGTTCACACACCATATATTCCATTCTAAGAGAACAATCATTGGTTCCCTGTATAGACATGTATTTATGTATTCAGCACCATTGCCACTATCCATATAAGGACATCTCCATTTCTCCCACAAAGAAGGAGGAAGAGTCAAAGAAGGCAGAGAGACAAAAGAAAAAGAAAAGAGAGAGAGAGAGAAAAAAAAAAATATGACAGCTAGAAAGCAACAAAAGGAAAGATAGCATTAACCTGAAGTAGAAAAAGGAGTCAGACAACCTCACCAATGCCAGGAGTCTCATACCCTTCCCCTACCCCCCCCCCCCATATGCATTTAGCTTTGGTATATTGCCTTTGTTATATTAAAGGAAGCATAATACAATGTTTCTTTTAATTATAGTCTCTAGTTTGCATTGATTGTATTTTCCCCTGAATCCCACCCTATTTTTAGCACCTTGCAATGTTGACATTCATTTTTTCTATTTCATGTGAAAACATATTTGTACCTTTTATTACAATCATTGAGCACTCTAGGTTTTCCTAAATTATACAGTCCCAGTCTTTACCTTTCTTCTTTTGTTCTGGTATCCCACATGGTCCTAACCTTCCTCTTTCAACCATACTCACAGTCATCTTTGTTCAGTGTACTTACATTGCTGTGCTACTATCTACCAAAATTGTGTTCCAAACCTCTCATTCCTGTCTTTTCCTTTCTGTCTGCAATGCTTCCTTTAGTGTTTCCTGTAGAGCAGGTATTTTGTTCACAAACTCGGTCATTGTCTGTCAGAGAATATTTTAAGCTCTCCCTCATATTTGAAGGGCAGTTTTGCGAGATATAGGATTCCTGGTTGGTGGTTTTTCTCTTTCAGTATCTTAAATATATCACCCCACTTCCTTCTTGCCTCCATGGTTTCTATTGGGAAATCTACACATAGTCTTATCAAGCTTCCTTTGTATGTGACGAATCACTTTTCTCTTGTTGCTTTCAGGATTCTCTCTTTATCTTTGACATTTGATAATCTGATTATTAAGTGTCTTGCTGTAGGCCTATTCAGATCTATTCTGTTTGGGGTACACCATGCTTCTTGGATCTGTAATTTTATGTCTTTCATAAGAGATGGGAAATTTTCATTGATTATTTCCTCTATTATTGCTTCTGCCCCTTTTCCCTTTTCTTCTCCTTCTGGGACACCAATGACACATACATTCCTGCTTTTCACTTTGGCTTTAAGTTCCTGGAGTTGTTACTCATATTTTTCCATGCTTTTCTCTATTTTTGTGTGTAGGCTTTCAAGTGCCTTGTTCTCCAGTTCCTGAGTGTTTTCTTCTGCCTCTTGAGATCTGCTGTTGTATGTTTCCATTGTGTCTTTCATTTCTTGTATTGTGCCTTTCATTTCCATAGATTCAGTCAGTGGGTTTTTTGAACTTTCAATTTCTACCTTATGTATGCCCAGCGTTTTCATTATATGGTTCATCTCTTTTGCCATATCTTCCCTAAACTTTTTAAATTAATTTAGTATTATTTGTTTAAATTCTTGTATCTCAGTTGAAGTGTAAGTTTGTTCCTTTGACTGGGCCATAACTTTGTTTTTCTCGGTGTAAGTTGTAGTTGTCTGTTGTCTAGGCATGGTTTCATTGGTTACTCCAATCAGGTTTTCCCTGACCAAAACAGGCTCAGGTCCCAGAAGGAAGAAATATTCAGTATCTGGTTTCTCTGAGGGTGTCTTAGAAGATTGGTACACCCTGTGAAGCCCCAAGTCACTCTGCTTTTCTGCCCAGCAGGTGACACCTGTCAGCCTCTAACTCCAGACTGGTGTAAGGAGGTGTGGCCCATGGCTGTTTTTCCCCAGACTCTGGGGTCTGGTTCTGAATGGAAGGCAAGTAGTAGAGCTGGGCCCCATCTCTTTTCTCTTAGGGAAGATAGACCCCCTAGGGAGAGGTCACTAGCATTTGAATGGTCTCTCTCTGCCTGTGCTATCTTTACCCTTGTCTGGGTCAGAGCACTGGGAACTGAAAATGGCTGAGGCTTTCTCCACTGAGCGAAAACAGGGACAGAAAGCCCCATTCAGGGCCAGTCCACAGCCACCCTCTGGCTCTCCAAGGTCAGTTGTCACCCAAAGCCTCTGTCTGCTTGTTGGGGATTCGCAGCTTGTATTGAGCAGTCCGTGTTTGTTAATTAAAACCCCAGTTGGATCAACTGAGCTGTATTCACTTGCTTGGAGAGAGCTGCTCTCTAGCTCCATGAGGCTTTGCAGCTCAGGCCATGGGGGGTGGGGGCTCCCAGCTTGGATCCACAGTTTTTACTTATAGATTTTATGTTGTGATCTCAGGCATTCCTCCCAATTCAGGTTGGTGTATGATGAGTGGACAGTCATATTTGTCCCCCTACAGTTATTCTGGATTATTTACTAGTTATTCCTGGTTGTTTATTAGTTGTTCCGGGGGGACTAACTAGCTTCCACTCCTCTCTATGCCGCAACATCTTAGAGCCCCAGAAAATCCCCTCTAAATTTTAAATTATATAAAATAAGGAAAGGCTTAATTTTTAACAATATATCTGTTGGGGTTGTTTTCCTGTTTAAAAACAGTCTTTTTTAATGGCATTTAAAATGAATCTATAGAATTTAGAATGAATCTATAGAACTGCCTCCCTTGTGCACTGTCTTCTTTCTCAGCTTTCCATGTGGTTAGCTCAGGGCTGTCATTTTCTTGCCTGACTTGCTCTCATTGTCACATTGATTGATCCAGAGTAGGTGTCTGACCTAAGTTGCGCTAATTGTTGACTCTCCCCGGGACATTTTTTTGTATGAAACTAAGATGAAGAGTTAGTCCTTCTCTGGTGGCAGAAACTGGAAGGAGTAAATAAAACTCACGAGCCACAGGCCACAAAATATCCTGCTACTTGGACAATGCTGGTGTGAAGTAGGAAAAAAAGAAGTCAAAATGAACAAAGAGGTTGGAGAGAGAGATAGAGAGAGAGAAAGAGAGAGACAGAGAAACAGGCACACACACACACCCACACACAAACACACACACACACACACACAGAATGAGAGAGAGAGAGAGAGATCGAGATAGATAGATAGATATTCTGGTCCTAGCTGTTTCTGAGGCCTGAATAACAAATGCCTCAGCAGTATCTTAGATCCAACTTCCTTTTGATGTTTAAGCTGGGTGGCCTTGGGTTTCTAATAGTGCAACAAAACTAGTCCTGACTTCCCACTGCTGCTCTCTCTGACTTCTCCTTGCCATTCTCATCTGGAATCTAGAGAGACTCAGAATTGTCCTTTGTGTGGGCTGCACTTATTCTGCCAAGCAGTAGATGCAACCACCTCAGCAAAACTGCATTACAACCTGAGACATCTGTTATTGATAAGTTCATCCCTTGGTGCTGGCAGAGTTAAGTGTCCTAATTCAGACAGTACTACTTATCCAAAAGAGAAACCTCATTCTAATCTGGTCTATATTTCAGAGCTTGAAAGCTGCATCTTCTAGCAAGTGATCACATGTGGGATGTGCTCTTCTCATTTCTGCCAGTTCTCCCACTTGTTACTTCCCTTCCATTTGTCATGTGACAACATTGTTGAGCAGTTTTTCTCTTTTTAAGGCAATTATATATTCAATGATTTAAATGGCAATTTGTGTTTCAAATTAAATTTAAACCCATAGGCAAGATATAGAAGTTTGGAAGCATTTTAAAAATAAGTCTGCTGGAGATGTTGCAATTACTTTGGGTTTGGAATCTTTGAACATACTAAAGTTAACTATATATTTTTTTCACAGTTCTTGTCATAACTTTGCTAACACAGTATATAGGAAAGGCTGACGAATTCAGTTAAAAACACATTTGGTATGTGTCTATTTTTTGCCTAATTATCTGAATGATGGGCTCCCCCATTCTCTCTACATATTTCTGAATCATGTGCCAAAGTCAGAATTGTTGGATTGGTTGAATTTATTAATTGGTCCTGAAACACAGGGCCAGGTCTAAGATGAGGCCAGGGAGGCATCTGCAGTGCACAATTTAAGGAGACCCTCAGTCTCACGGTCATGCAAAGCTTCATCGTTTTGCCTCAGCCTCATCCTAACCCTGTTGAAATGCTACAAACTAGGAGAGATTCACATGTTAAATGAGAGAAGTAGACAGCATAGTCTATGTGACAATTGTGGGACTAAAAAATGCTAGAAAATTTTAAGAACTGATCCTTTAGCAGAGCAGCCAGTTTTGCCTTATTCCCTCCATCAGGAGGGGCAGTGTCTGCAGCTTTCAGCACAGGCAGGTCCCAGGAAACATCTTGTGACATTAGGAATAATACTAGTCTGGGACCCAAGCTCATGTCCTTGAGCAATTTACTCTTGGTTCTGCAAAATTAAAACACTCAGGTGACCTCCAAGGTCCCTTTCAGCCTGGTGGTTCTGGTCTGTGATATTTCCTCACTGGTGATCGCCCAGAAGGTTCTTGATAAGTTGCCAGGGCAGAGTAGAAGACCTACTTTGGACAGCTATGAAATGAGTGAGGTTTGCTCCCAGCCACACTACCCTCTTTATTTGGGTCCCATTTTACTTGTTGACTGTCCGTGTTTTTCTAGCTTTTTCAAGCTCCAGGTGCCCTCATGGGTTCTCTTATTCCCTTACTCTTAGGGAGGGACTTGAATCCTCTTTTTAATAGGGTGGAAATGACAAATGACAATTTGAAACAGTATTCCTTTACAAGGAATATGCAGCTGGGAAGGTACGGTAAGACCTGGGTTATAAGTAAATGGGGGAAGGTTGGGCAGATTGGATGTGGAATTAGGACAGGTAAACTGGGACAGATAAATTCAGCCCAAAAGATTGGATAATCTTCAACCCAAGGACAGAAACTAGATTCCCTATGACCCTATCCCAAAGATTGGCAAAAGGGGGCTGGTAGCCAGAGAGGCAAGTTTCACCTCAAATCTCCATAGGGGCTTATAGCAATTTATTGGGACAGAGCTGTTAAGTTTACCCATATTACTTCATATTTTGGCAATGTATTATTTTATTTTAGTCCCTCCCCCTTCCCCCCAGTTTTTTTGCATTTAAACCTCGTTTCTTCCAACTAAGATTGTAAGCAACTTGAGGTTATCTATCACCTAAGAAGGTGGTAGGTGGTTCATATTTGCTCACTTTATTTGAATTTTATTACATGCAGTGTTGATCTGTCTCACATACTAGATGACCCTCATATAGTAAGATATTAATGCTGTTCCTACTAGAAAGATCCTAATATCATTCTTTTAACATTTATTTTTCTTTGAATGAAGTTAAGTTTGAATCCTTCCTAGAGAACTATCCTGTCCTTCAACCTTGTGTGGTTCAAGTTAATAATCCTGAGAATTTATTCTTCATCCTGGGACAATCGAATGTGTATTTCTCAGTCCATTCTACCTACATTAGCTGACAAAGGATTTTTTTTTTTTAAATACCAAATCTGAGCTCTTTAGAGGTTCTGCTTGGGCCAGGCTTCAAGCCTCATCACCAGTTGGCTGCTCAATTATCAGCAGGGTGATTCTCAATAAATCCCCCCATCCTCACCTTCCCTTGCCAAAATGAATAAAAACAAAACAGCGCTAACAAATGGATCACCTAACTTAGGGCTCTGGCATTTTTTTGGTACCATGTAGAGATCCTATAACCACATGATTAAATGTTCCCTCCAGTAAAGTGCTTGCAGCAGAACTGTGTTCCCAGTGTTTGTTTTAACCGGGCAGTGCATATGCCATCTGGCTCATTTCACATAAAAATTTAAACTGCTTTCTTGTTTGAGTAGATGCCAAAATGGAATTGTATAACAGTAATAGTGCCTTTTCTTGTTCACGAATGTACCTTAGGTGCTGTTTCAAGCATGAAACTATGGATGATGCTAAAATAGTCATCTTTTCATCTAGTCAGAGGTGAAGGATAAAATAAGAGACACATCATTCACTTCTATGGGGTTAGACCTTTGACACAATATTTAATATGGACAACAGTAAAAAATTCTTTGCCTGTGACTTTTCTGGGGTGGTGGGGATGAAGAAGAAGTATAGCTAGAGCACTTGATATGACCTAGTAGGAAGGATTTATTTATTCATTATTTTTTTAAATTTAAATTTAAATTTGTTTTATTAGAGAAGTTGTGGGTTAACAGAATAATCATGCATAAAATACAGGATTCCCATATACCACCCTATTAGTAACACCTTGCTCTGGTGTGGAACATTTGTACAATTGATGACATTACATTTTTATAATTGTACTTTTAACTATAGTCCATAGTTTATATTAGGATTCACTGTACAGTGAGATTCTATGGATATTTTAAAATTTTTTATTCTATTACCATATGTACAACCTAACATTTCTTTTACCCACATTCAGATATCTATTTCAGTGCTGTGGATTATATTCACAATTTGTACTACCATCGCCACCATCCTTTACCAAAACATTTCTATCATTCCAGATAGGAACCGTGTACATTTTATGCCTCACTCCCATTCCCCATTCTTACCCTGTCCCCTGGTAAGCTATATCCTAGATTCTGGCTTTAGGAGTTTGGTTATTCTAATTATTTCATATCAGTGAGATCATCCAATATTTGTCTTTTTATGTCTGGCTTATTTCATTCAATATGATGTCTTCAAGGTTCATCCATGTGGTAGCATCTCTCAGAACTTTGTTCCCTTTTACCGCTGAATAATGTTCCCCTGTATATATATATACATATATAATTTATATATATATATATATATATATATATATATATATATATATAATTTATATATATAAATATATATAAAACACATTTTGTATATCCATTAATCTGTTGATGGACGCTTGGGTTGCTTCCATCCTTGGCAATTGTGAATAATGCTGCTATGAACATTGATGTGCAAATATCTGTTCGAGACCCTGCTTTCAGTACTTTTGGGTATATACCTAGTAGTGGGATTGCTGGGTCATATGGTAATTCTACACTTAACTTTCTCAGGAAAGTTTACGTTTTATTAGAGAACTTGTAGGTTTACAGAAAAATTGTGCAGAAAATACAGAGTTCTCATAGATTCCTCCTTGCATACCAATTTTCCCTATTACTGACACTGCATTAATAATGTGACCTTTGCTAATGATTGATAAAAATATTATAATTATACTACTAATTATAGTCCATAGTTTACATTAGGGTTCACTGTTTGTGTTTTTTTTAAATGCAATTTTATTGAGATATATTCACATAACATACAATCATCCAAAGTGTATAATCAACAATCACTTGTTCACAGTATCATCATATAGCTGTGCATTCATCACTGCAATTTATTGAACATTTTCTTTACTCCAAAAAATAAAAATAAAAGTAAAAGAGAATACCCAAAACATCTCATACTTCTTCCCCCCTCCCATTTTTCATTTACTATTTGTCCTCCTTTTTTTCTACTCATCTGTCGATACACTGGATTAAGGGAATATGAGCCACAAGGTTTTCACAATCACAGTCACACTGTACAAACTACATAGTTATATGATTGTCTTCAAGAATCAAGGATACAGGATTGCAGATCAACAGTTTCAGGTATTTCCTTCCAACTATTCTAATAGACTGAAAACTAAGGGATATTTATATAATGCATAACAATAACCCCCAGAATGACCTCTCAACTCTGTTTGAAATCTCTCAGCCACTGAAACTTTATTTTGTTTCATTTCTCTTCCCCCTTTTGGTCAAGAAGGCTTTCTCATTCCCATGATACCAGGGCCAGGCTCATCCCAGGAGTCATGTCCCACATTGCCAGGGAGATTTATACCACTGGACTGTTTGTGTTTTTTAGTCCTATGTTGTTGTTTTCTTTTAAAAAATTTAATCCAGTAACGTATATACAAACCAGAATTCCCCCTTTTACATTCACGGTGTTGTGCTACCATCACCATCATCCATTACCAAAAGTTTGCCATCACTCCAAACAGAAACTCCCTACCCCCACCCTAGCCCCTGGCAACCTGTATTCTAGTTTCTGAGTCTGTGAATTTGCTTATTCTAATTAGTTCGTGTAAGTGATGTCTTCAAGGTTCATCCATGTTGTCGCTTATATCAGAGCTTCATTCCTTTTTAGAGCTGAATAATATTCCATTGTATGTATATACTGTATTTTGTTTATCTATTTGTCTGTCAGTGGACACTTGGCAATTATGTATAATGCTGTTATCAACATCAGTTAAACATTTATTTATTTTTATAAACATTAGGCTTATGACCCTTATTTTGAAATACATTTTGAGGTTTTAATTTAACTCTAGTTTTTTATTTCTCCAAAGCATCTGCATGGTAAGGGAAATAAAACAATTCAGACTTTGGACTGGGTTTTTTTTGCCTTCACAATATAAAAAAATATTTCTAAATGTCTAGATGTTTCATGTTTCTAGAATAATCCAGTACACAGATGATCGATAGGATTAACTCCATATTTTACGTTTCTTTAATATTATGCTGTCAAATCCCAACCCATCTGCCCTTTCCCACTTTCCTTAAGCACTCTCTACACACATTAAGACAATGAATCTTCCCCATGACAACCTCCAGGGCACTGGTGTAGGCTTAAGGGATTTTAAAACCCTCTGCAATTCTGGTAGAACGTATCACATTGGTTGGGGAGGTGCCAGGGAAGGAAATAATCCTTCATTGTTAAAGGTGTTTATAGAAAATTTTGTGGGTCTCTGCCATGCTGTTCAACCTAATAGTATATTCTGTCTATAATAATTTATTTTCTGACTTGGGACCCAAAATTTGTCATGCTTGATATTCAGCTTTACATTAAACTGTTCTCTCGTTCAGCTTTATGCATCTCATACATATATGTATTTCTTTCCAGCATAATTTTAGGCCCAATAGAGTCTAGTAGTAAACCTTTCCCTCTGTTATCAGGATCTATATATATATATAGCAAGTAAGCAATTTTCAAATATTTCAATATTTCAAATATTTATTCCAGGAGCTCGCTGCAGTACAAACATAAGTGCAATCAGAAATACGGCACAGATCTGCCTTCTGGTCAAACTTGCCTCCAATGTATTCTCTTCCCCTGTGCGTGCACCTGTGAAGTCATTAATATCTCAAACAGCACATTCTTATAACATATGATGGAACTATACAACTATGAAAAATGCTTGGACATTTCTGCTTGCAAACTAGGTTTCTTATGTGCTTTGTAATCTAACACTAGGAAGCTGGTTGAGAGATTGCCCTACAACACTTACTTGTCTCTTTCAGGAGGGAACATTTCATATCTACACCTGCAGGCATTTTCTGATGTCCATTGCTGGAGAAGGCTCCACATGCTTGTCCTCTCCTGTGCTTGTCCACATAGAGTTTGAGAGACTAAATCATTATTAAAAATGTCTCTGAGTCAAATATAAATGTACTGAGGCTTCCCTTCACTTGCAATCAAATGTCAAACTGTGAGAGGGAACTGTGCTAGAGGTGGGTGAAGGATTAGAATATAGTAAATGTTCTGCAGGAGTTACTTAATTCTCAGAGGTCTTTGATGAACCATCACTTGGAATGTAGAATACCTGCTCTTTCTCCCAAAATAGTCTATGCAGTAAGCACAATATTCTGCTTGTAGCACCCAGAAAAGAGTGAAACATTGCAGAAGTCTTCTTCCTAGGCTTTTATAGCTGGGGATGAAAGCTCATAGAAATACTAACCTTTGAGTAATTTACTTACAAGCTTGTCATTCATATGTGACTTCTGGTTATCATTCCAAGTTTTTTAGCTGAATGAGGTTATTCTAGTTTGCTAATGCTGCCGGAATGCAAAACACCAGAAATGGACTGGCTTTTATAAAAGGGAGTTTATTTGGTTACACAGTTACATTCTTAAGGCCATAAAGTGTCCAAGGTAACGCATCAACAATCAGGTACCTTCACTGGAGGATGGCCAATGGTGTCTGGAAAACCTCTGTTAGCTGGAAAGGCACGTGGCTGGTGTCTGCTCCGGAGTTCTGGTTTCAAAATGGCTTTCTCCCAAGACGTTCCTCTCTAGGCTTCACCTTCTCTCCAAAATGTCACTCTCAGTTGTTCTTGGAGCATTTGTCCTCTTTTAGCTTCTCCAGAGCAAAAGTCTGCTTTCAAAGGCCATCTCCAAAATGTCTCTATAAACTGCAGTTCCTCTCTCATCTCCTGTGCATTCTTCAAAGTGTCCCTCTTGGCTGTAGCCAGCTTGCTCCTTCTGTTTGAGCTTATACAGTGCTCTAGTAAACTAATCAAGGCCCATGCTGAATGGGCGGGGCACATCTCCATGGAAACACTCAAAGAATTACAATCTAATCAACACTAATACATCTACCCACACAAGATTGCATCAAAGATAATGGTGTTTTGGGGGACATAATACATTCAAACCAGAACAGAGGTTATCAGGGCATAGAGATTATATCTTATTGTCAGAGCCTGGTGATTATATTGTTTTGTTGGGGTTCCATCCATTTTAGAAACCCTATTCCACCCGTAAGCGGAAATAACCCTGCTTCAATGAAGCAGCACAGACACCAGAGTGGTATATGCTTAGAGCTGCCATTTCATCCTCTTTAGCAATTTGTAGATGGCCTTGTAGAGGAAAAGCCCAGGTTTTAAGGTGATCCCGTGGGGATGGCATCATGCCTATGGATTTATAGATTGTTTTGTAAATAATGGCTCTGTTTCCAACTGATTTTGGAGTGATTTAGTCTCATCTGCCTGAGGGCCAGAAAACAAGTCATTGCAGACTGAGGAGAACCTACATGACATGTGCAATGTGGCACAGACTGGCAGAGATTTAGTGGTGAAAGATTCTTTGCATACTTTACCCCAGCCTCCTCCTCAACTGATGTGATGTGTTAAAGAAAAGCTTGTACTAATCTGCTGGGATTGATAAAGAGTTAAAATTCTAAAGACTCCATCAGAGCCTCATTGGCTGGCATTTAAAGTTTTAAATTCAAAATTTCAAAATGTATAGGGAGTGTGGGGAAGGGAACAGAGATTGTGGAAGTGGAGTGTTGCTTGGGGTTTATCAGTACAGCATCATAAAAGGAGGAGAAGGGAAAACTGCTGTCAACCATCCATTGATGTACAGCAATCCAAACCTTTCTTTATATGGCAGCATCTGGACATTTGACACTGGGCACAACAAATACTTTCTAATGGGTTGATTTTTCATTTTTCCTCCAGATGTTTTTAGAGATGTGTAATTCCAGACAGTCTAAAATCTCCTATAGCAATGCAGGATTTCTACCAAATGTTATTTTGAAACATTCATTTATTCATTCCATTAATAAATGTGTATTGAGCACTTACCAAGAGCTATTTCAGATCCTGGAGATCCACTGGTGAAGACGTCACACCGAGTCCCTTTTCTCCTGGAGCCCGCACGCCTCTATGAACAGAAGGAGGCTGTGGGGAGAATTTTCCTGAGATAAAGCTTGATTATTCGTCTCTAGGGTTACTCTCTCCTCTAACTCTCTCTTGTCAGTAGCCAGGGGCAGCAATCTTTGTATGCATAGCTCAACTAATCCCTAACTTTTGTCAAGTGCTTTGTATTTAGTTAACAAAGTAGTTTTGCCAGTGTTTTCCCAATGTGTCTCATCTGCTGTTTAATCCATTTGCTGACTTTCTAATTGTATTTTAAAAAAAAATTTCTATAAACTCTATGTGGTTCTTTTCCAAATATATCTCATTATTTTCATTCTCCTGTCTCTATGTTATACTTCAGACAGACACTTTTCTTTAACCATATTAAGCATCCTTATTTTAGGCTGTACATTTGATAATTTTCATATTTGCAATCTCTCTGGGTCTGATTCTGTCATTGGTTATTTCATCTAATTTTCACTCATGATGTTTTGTCTTGTTTCCTCATATGTTTTGTGATTTTTTTTTCTTTATTGTAAGCATATGTTTTATGGAACTCAACTTGTGAGAATTTCTTTGAAGACCAGTTTTCTCTAAGGTGCTTTCCTCTAAAGAGGATTTGCATTTGCTTCTGAGAAGCACATACTCATTTTAAACTGAATTTTAAGCTTTGTTTTCCCAGATGTGTAGTATAAATTCTGGCTGTAACCCATTTGAGTGCAGGCTTGTAAATATAAATTCTCAGGGAAATTCCTCCTCTCCCGCTCACTCTCCCAGAGCTAGGATGAGACAGTCAGGTGTCTCCATTGTCTCCTTCAACAATGATGGCTTTTTCCTCTAGTCTACCTCTCTCACTGAAGGTGTTGCCTTTTGCAGGTCCTGGCTTCATGTGAGAATACCCTCTAAAAACAGAATGTCCCTCAGTCCTTGTGGGATCTGGGGGTCAGGGATCAGCAGATGCCCCCACGGAATCCACATGCTTTCTCCCTGGATTCACATTTTTTTGGTAATTTTGCCACTGAAATTTTCCATCTTTCTTGACAGATCAGCTATGTATTTAAGGGGACTTTAAAATATTTTAGTGAGTGTTTTTTGACCCTCTGTGTCAGGAGGGTTTTTCTAGATATCTGCCCATGGGATAGAAATGGATCCCTCTAACGTTGTCAGCTCTTTAGATAGCATGCTTCGGGAAGATCAGGTGTGTGTTCTTGAGAATCATTGTGTCTCCAGGGCCTAATACAGTACCTGGCACTATGGTAGGTGCTCAATAAATGCTTGATGAACTAATACATAAATAAATCTCCAATTCAGTTGTGTCCCTAGAGGCAACCTCTTGGAAGAGCTAGTGGCTTGGAATTGCCACACTATTTGCCCGGTAGTTATTTTGGCTCCTTCAGAGGATGGTTAAACCACATCAGAAGCAGGCTAAAGGCATTCTCTCTTTCAGAGTCTGAGAGGCACCTGGTCACTAGTCTGTAAAGGCAGGGGTTATCCCTGCTACACTTATTACTTTGTATTCTAGGGAACTCCTACCATTGGATAAGTATTCAATAAATGTTGAATGAATGAATGAATGAATGACTAACTTGGAAGAATTTTGCACAGGTTGGAAGAGGTGTGCCTTGTTGGTGTGAAGATGATAAAATGAGTCCATGAGCTATAAATATGGCTGTGTCAAAGCTTTATGTTAGAAACTAGCATGATGGTACTCAACTAGTTTCACATCCGTGTCACCTGTTAAGATGTCTAAAATTACGGTTTACTGCTTATACCCATTTTCAAAGTAACTCGAAGATGATTCTAATGTACTTCCCTGGTAACAACCGCAGAAATGAGACGAATACAATGGGGCTGTATTTTCACTGTTGTTCTGAATTGAGGGTAAATCTTGAATTGTTTCCTTTTAGTTCTACCCAGATTGTTTTGCTGGGGCTTTCCCTTCCTTGTGACTGTCATCATCTCTCTGCTTGGAGAACAGCTCATGAGTGTCTGGGGCTTTTAATGTGTTGTGATTGGGCTGAGCTGATTTTTGAGGCAAGGATGGATGTCCTGATGCTGGGCAATCAGTGGGTGATGAACAGGCAACGGTGCATTGGAGACCCTCAGTGGATGGCACTGAGCAGGGCAGCTACTGTGGCTGTTTGCAGCCATTAGCTAGGCTTCCTCTTGCCTCCCTGTTTGTTGCTGAAATGGGCCTTGCTTGATCAGGGAGAGACTGGATGTCTCTTGAAACAGGGCAAAAACCTCCCTCTTGGCTCAAACCACCATCTTGCTGTCCAATCAATTTAAGTTCTAAATTATTAGGGATATACATTTATTTTTTATCAGTGCTTTCTCAGACAAAAATACAACATTCTAAGTTATTTACACACCTTTGTGTTCCAAAGCTTATTGCTTCCTCCTGGATTTATTGCTGTTTTTGTTGGAAGATTTTCTCCAAAAATACTTGAAGATTTATTTTTAATTTATACACGGTAGAATTTGCCTTTTTTTGGGTATAAAACTGAAGAGGATTTTTAAAACGTAACTTTGAGAGATTTTCAATTTTCTGAGATTGAGTATGCCTGAGACTATACTTATCTTGCCCCTCTCATATTTAAATGATAGTTTCATGGGGTATAACATTCTAGATGCACTTTCACACTTTGAAGACATATCCTAGGTATTCTTACATCCATGTTGATCCTAAAAAGACTGTGGTTCATATAATTGATGTTCCTTCCTAAGGTAATTTACTTTTTCTCTGGAAGCCTTTAGAATTTTCTCTGAATTTTATGTTCTTAGTCTTCACTCTAATGTGGCTCAGTGAGTAAGTTCTTTTTTTCTTATTATTCTACACCATATACTGTCAGTCTTTTGTTTTAGTTTCCTACGTTGCTCCAGCAAATACCATGAAATGGGTTGGCGTAAACAATGGGAATTTATTAGCTTACAGTTTTGAGGCCAAGAATATGTCCAAATCAAGGCATCATCAAGGTGATGCTTTCTTCCCAAGACTGTGGCTTTCTGGGGCTGGCTGTTGGTGACCCTTTGTCCTTAGTTTGTCGCATGGCAAGGCACATGATGGTGGCTTCCGGTCTTTTCCTTACTTTCTGGGTTCTGTTTCAGCTTTTGCTTCCTGTGGCTTTCTCTCATAAAGGACTCCAGTAATAGGATTAAGACCCATCCTGATTGAGGTGGGTCATACCTTAACTGAAGTAGCCTCATCTAGAGGTCCTACTTACAGTGGGTTTATACCCACAGGAATGGATTAAATTTAAGATCATGTTCATCTCAGGTTGAATAGGCTCAAGTGCTTCAATCTGGTTCAATCTTGTGTCTGTCTCTTCCAGGGGTATCTTTTTGCCCCCAGGTAGTGTCTTAGTACCTCTGCCCCAGACATACTCATATCCCAGGAGAATCTACCCTCCATTATATTTGCTGAAGCCGAGTGGAGGGTTCATCAAGGAATACTCCAACCAGGCATCCACCTACAGTCTTTGCAATAGGCTCCTTGCCAAGGGCTCATCTCTGCTTTGATGTTTTCTTGCCACCCATGTTTGCTCCTGCAACTTCTTTGTTCAGCAGTAGTATCAGGGTGGGCAGTGATCCATCAGGATCAAAGGGCAAAACTAGAAGGTGTTCCCCAGCTCCTCCTGTTTGTGCCACCTGGCCTTCTCCTGTCCTGCCTACTTTTCTACCACCCTAGGACACAACCTTTTGTCTCCCTAATTGTTTCCCATAATTTGAAGATTATTCAGGCCTGGGTTTGGGGGAGGGAGTCAGTCACTCTAATTTGCTATTTTGTTTTGGAAGTCTCAGAGATGACTCTTCTCTCCTCATGTCAAGAGCCACAGTGTCCCCTAGGTGATGTGCAATCTCCTTTTCCTTCCTCCCAATCTGGGCAGTATCAATCTAGTTTATGGAGGTGGAAAAGCCTGGCTCTAGTCTAATCCCACTCTTCCCCACTTGTTTATGGCCCAAACACACACTTTCTTCATTCAAGGTTTAGCCCTTTTAATTCTTAAAAGTGGTCTTTTTTCCCCAAATAGCCTGGATTTTGAGAATCAGATGTTTTGATTTTTAAGACCACTGTTTTTTAGAACTCCACTTTGCAATATATGTATGTAGATACAGTCAGAATAACTGCTGTGCATTGTAATTGATTAGATTTAACTTCCCCTTCACCTTCTCCTTCTACCTTGGCCTGGAGGCTCCCTCACATCCAAGCTGGACTGTGGGTAGAATGGCCAGCTGAGTGGGGGCTCCGGCTGTGATAAAGTGGGAGAGGAGATTCAGGTGTGGCTGTACTATGACTTGAATCCCCTTGAACTTGAGGCAAAGCCCTGCTGCCAGATGAGCATCCTCGAGAGGCAACGGCAGGATATGGTGCTAACTTCCATTTGGCCACAAGTCTTGGCTTGTGCTTAGTTCCCTCAAAAGAGTCTGAGAATATGGGGACTCCATTAGTTACACATAACGGGTCCTATAATAGGCCAGTGTTTTAACTCCTATTCCTTTCCTTTTTTTCTGGTCTTAGAGCTGGGTTTCTGGTATCTTTCCATTTCTGGATGGACTAACTTCAGTTCTTAACTTTGAACTATAACAATAAACCTGAAAGTGTACCCGGTTGATTCCTTACCTTTTTATGGCAACTTTTATATCTCGTTCCTAGTCCCCAATTCGAATCTCTGCTTCTTGTTTTTAACACCAGTATGCTTTGCCTTTGACCTCTCTAACTCAAAAGGAAAACTAAAAGACGAATTTGGGAGGAAAAATAAAAGCAAAATCAATATTTTTCAAAATACTTTAAAATGAAAGCGTACTCATTATTTAAATACTGTAACCTCATTAAAGCAAATGTTGAAAACAAAAGAATACAAGGAAAAAAATCACTTGTAAACTAGCCACCCTATCACAATTTCTTTTCAATTTTTTATGCACACTTCATTTTTTCTCTGTATATATAGTTATATTGTATATTCAATTTTGAATCCTGAATTTTTCAGTTATTATTATTTCTTAAAAAATTCATTTAATATAGTTTGTAATGGCTACATAGCATTCCAGTTAATGAATATGTATCAGTTTATCCAGTCATTCACCTGCTGTGAACATCTGCACTGCTTCTAATTGTCCTGTTTTATTAAGGATGTTATAATAGAACTTCTCTGTGAATCCATTTTTCTTTATTTAGAATTATTTCCATAAGATGGAGTCCAAGAGAGGAAATTACTTGACTGTTTTTAGGGTTTTTGATTTGTTTCTCCAAGTTGCCTACAATGTTTAGATTCAAATACTAGTTTAGAATTCTCTAAACTTAGTTATGAAACTGTGACTTCTTTTCTGAGGTTAGAACTAATAAGAACAGTGGACAGAAATCACTGGTTCATATAAATGTACATAGGTTTATTACAGAATTCATGTCAGATCTCACTCTTGGGAAATGAGTTGAGGCCAGAGTTAGCTGTGAGATGTGTTAGGGGACGGTGTTCCGTGTTGGATCACATCCTGAGAGGCAGGCTGAGCACTGTGAGGTCCGTAACTGGCTGGTGTGTGCAGATGTGAGCACCGACACAGAGCCTGGAAGACTTCATCTCTTGACACCCATCTGGGGGATGCCGTCTCACAGGGCATGGCAGGGATCCATTCTTTGGTGCAAGGGAAACATACATCTGACTGTGCTTTTCCAAGAAAAATTTCGTACTTCAAGCAAATCCCAAAATTCCAATTTACTGGACTATTCAAAGGAAATAAAATGAAAGGAATTGGAAATTCCTTTTATACTTCTAATCAGACTCATAAGTGTTATGCTCAGTTTTGCAAATGTGTGAAAGAAAGCAATATTTTAAAGTGACATTACTTCTGTGCCGTGGATGTCATTGCTTGGGTATTCATAGTAAAAGTAAAGATTTGAGATTCTTGAAAGTGTGAGATCAGATTTGGCTTCTCCTTTATATGATGCAGCCTTGTCTTCTCCTTTATATGATACATATATTTCAGAGACTGAATTCAAGCTTAGAAGTAAATAGCTTCATTGGGTGCACTTTGATTTGTGAAAGTAAGATTAGATTAGTATATATTTATCTTAGGGATGTTTTTAAAGGTGCCTTAAGTAAGCCATGATTTTTTGTTTTTGAAACTAAATCATTTTTGGGTTTCTCTGTGGAAACTCATGCTAAAGAAGAAAATAGAAAAATTAAATCCGTAGGGAGCAAAAATCTGGTCCTAATGGAAAAAAAAGGAATACAGCTATGTTTTATGAAATAACTTTGCTATACTGACATGGAAGTGACGTCATGTTCCTTTTAAAGTATCCTTCTGGAGTAGTATAAATGAAACCACATTTTCCTCTAACTTCTTTCCTTCTAACTGCTCTTCACCCTGTCTTTGGTCTTTCTGTTCTTGTCTGCCATTTCTTTTGTCCCTTTTTCTCCCCTCATCCCTATCACTTTGATCTGCATTTCCTTATAATTTCCACTCCATTCTTTTTTAATTTGAAACTTCCTTCTTTAGTTCTCTAACATCTTTTCTCTACTGCACTTAAATCCATCTTCCAAATCAAATGGCCACATTGATTATGAAAAAGGAAAACAGTGTCAGATGTAGCCCTCTGCCCATAAATAAGAAAAAACATGGATATAATAAGTATTAAAATGTTTTCCTCATTTTAAGAAAAGAGTTTTTTGCTGGATGACTTTGATCTGTGTGGCTTTTCCAGACACGATCTGCTTTTGGAGAATAAGATGATGATGCATAGTGCTGTACTTACTGACTGATATTTTTATTCATTTGACTTCTCATTGTGTGAGTAAACTTACAAGGCTGGCTGACTTCTCTATCAAAATAAGGGAGCAGATTTGGTTTGATTCAATCAATCAAAGCTTCATGGAGGAAGGAGATGACACCTGAGACAGACCGTTGAAAGTTAGATAATAAATAATACCTTTTACCAGGGATGGCATTTATGTGTCGCTCATACTCCCAATCCTGTACTCAGCTCTCATGGCAGACATCACTAGTCAACCACGGCACTCTCCTGCTGAACATGGGCATGGCCCCACATTCCATCTTAATACAGCATTATAGATAGTAATTGCAAGTTAACTAGAAGTATCTCTTGAGTTGAAATCAATTTGCCCTCTTTGCTTTAGACTATAGACCTTCCATTGCACAAATACTGTGACATATCTAATCTATGAAGTGAATACTATTTTAAGAATTTCACAGGAGATATTGCAACTCAAAAGGATTTAAGTAAGTCACCAGGGTTACACAGCTGGTAACAGGAGTTATTCAGATCTTCTTATGGCAAGGTCAGTTTTCTCTTCTCTGTAACACAGTTGCTTAAAGAACTGACTATGGACATTGTACCTCGGAGATCTCTAGAGAAATAGCTAGCAAACTATAAAAGATTTCCCAAAAATGTGATGGCGGAAATTCTTGTTCCAAAGGTTACAGCCTGGTGGCATTCAGGGTTGGTACTGAGCATTAAGTAAAATAGACTACCATCTACTTGGGGTGGTGTAGGAAATGCTAAAAAGGAACCTAATTTTCCCCCTGAAACTCCATCCCCCATTAGCACCTACATGCTGCTTGGAATCCCACCCATATTTCATTAGATTTGGGGCTTTTTTTTTTTTTTTTTTTTAAAGACTAGTTACCATTGATGAACCAAGAAACCAATTAGTAGCACTTAATGCAAGTGGGTTTATCAGACATTTGTTGCAACATTGAAAATCCACAATAGTGCCTTAAGAGAAGGAAAGAATCAGAGAGAAGACATTATTGTAAAGCTTGGAGGATTACTGAGGAGGACAGGCTTAGATGTTGGTGATTCCAAAAAGGCCACTGGAATGCCTCTTAAGAGAAATGTGGAGTTTTTCAGTTTTAATACAGCAACCCCAGGAAGATTAGTCCTAGTTCTTTGCCTTTCTCCCCTTCCTGTATCTTTTTCACATAGTTAGTGAGTGGCAGAAGGACACCACTCTTTCCAAACAATCTGGGCAGAGATTTCTCCTTAGTATTTAGAAGATTGCATGTATATCCTGTAAATTATTTTAACAGGTTTTTTATAGTTTTGCATATTGGGATGAAATGATAAAATTCATTCCTTAACAACCTGAAGAATACCATGAAATGTAAAGCGGAATCAGCGAAGGGTGATCACACATTTTGTCTGATTTGATCTTCTCTGTCACTCAGCTGATCACTTCCCTTGAATCCTAGTCCAAAGTACGTTGCTTCATTGTCACAAATGAAAACATCGATGTTTTGGAATAAATACGATTTCAAGCGGCATCTCAGAATTCTTCATACAAGAACACACTTCTTTTCTAATACTATTTTCTCAATACGAACTTGGCTGAGAAGGAAACACCTTACACTCTGTGGGCAGAGACTGTGATCCATGGTCCCAACCTCCTAAAGCACCGTGCAGAGCTTTGAGTGCATATTTATTGGATTAAGTGGTTATTTGACCACTTTGTGTAGGGAACTTACAATTTAAGAAATTTTTGTCTGAAAGAAAATAGTGCTTACTTAAGAGTGCAAAATATCACATCACCATAATTTTATGTTGAAGGGTCAGTGCTTTTCCTTATTATTTTAATAAAACTTTTCCCAAAGTATTCCTTGTACAAATGGGTGGTTTAAAATCAATTATGTGTCAGAATATCATATTGAATAAAAACTCATAATGATTCTGAAAATAATCAATTATGTGAAAGTTAAGGTAACAATTAAGAATGCATGCCAATTTGTATCTAAGTCATCAAATTTGAAAATTAGTATCTATATTCATCTTCTCTTATAATTATGGAAGCTAAAATTTAATTTTAAAAGATGGCATTTGCTAATTGATCTCTCTAGAGTGAATTATTGAGGAAATGTTAATATAAATGAGTTAATAAAAATGTACTTACGGTGTAATACAAATTTATGAAAATAGATGTTATTCATGACTATTATATATTTTAAGAACTTATACTCCTCATCCTTATGACTTTTAAGGTCCCTTTCAAAATAAAAACTATATTTGTTTATGTCAACTTGAGCACTAGAATTAAATGTTCTTTTGGAAATAACTGTTAGACTTCTCCAGATCCAGAAATTTTAACACAAAGATATAAAATCCAAGGCTTTATATGCTCTTGTGTGTATCTATGCCTTTAATTTCTGGGAGACTGAACAACAGGATGTGATGGGCTGCAAGTGAACAAATATTTATTGTATTTCTGGGTCCCTAGCTAGGGAGTTGGCACATTTTCCTCGAATTCAGAAACAGCCTTATCTTCTCTTAGAAGAGCTTCCATTTCTTACCGAGCAAAAGGCAAGAGCGATAAATATGCAACATCCACAGGCAATTAGAGACCTACAAAACTACAACAGATAGGACAGTAAACGTTTCTTGTTGAAGAATAGACTAGCTTTTCTCTTTACTCTCTAGATCTGGTGAAAACACCCCCCAAAATTATAGCTGCGTGACAGTCTCATTGTCTTCTTGATCAAACTGAAAGTTTGTGTCTTTACTCTCAAGACTCTCTTTCTATTCTTATGTACCACCTTGGAATATGGAAAGCAGATGTTCTTCTGGTATGAATCCATGTGCCTGGAATTATTTTGCCCCTCAATCATCCCTCTCCGATCTCTTTCCAGGAGGCTCTCCTTTTGGAAAATATTGCAAACATGGTGGAACACTACACATTTGGGATGGGGAGTGCCAGCTGTAGGGCTTTTTCCTCCAGTCTCCAGTGCTACCCACATCTTTGATATTTGAAGTCAACTAACCAAAAATAGTCTTTCACAGTTAGAAAAGAAATGAAAAAGGCCTTGAGATGCTAAGTGACTGAGTCATGTCCCAGCTGTTGAGCACTTCCTTAGGGATACAAGGCACCTTAGGAAGAGCCACAACTGGCCCACTGTCACCCGGAAGTCGCTGTGACTGTCCTGTTCCTCTCTGTCCCTCACAGGAAGAGGTGCTGACAGCAGCCATCATGGCCCCTCACCCAGGGACACCAATCAAGACACCCTGGTCTTGCATTACTAGGCACCCCTCCATCCCATTGCCCCCTCTGCTACACTTGTCCCATATAACCCAAGTCTTTAGAGAATTTCCTTCTAGTGAATGAAATGTAGATTGTCGGCTGAAAAAATTTTAGAACGTGTGGGGAAAAAACTCCTGTCTAGATTGACTAGATACACTTCTCACTTACTAGAAAATGATCTGACCCTTAATTTCACTTTCACAGTGTGGCTATTGCCACTGTCTGCGGGGTGCCCTGGAAAATCTAATTAGACACACAGGGGTGAACATTTTACTTTCAGTCAAAGGAATATTCCTCCTGGATAAATCACTGTGGGACCCTGAAAAATAATGGTGTTTGACTGACCGGATTTTAAAAGAACTGAATGAGTCCTCAGATTGTTTGGCTTTATTTGATACTTTAAAAAGGATACAATCTACTAGATATATGGTTGGGAAAGCTCTCTCTTGAGGTCAATTTTCAAACAAGTGTTCTAAACAACAAGGCTCTGTTTGACCAAAATTAGAGTGCAGCTATGTATCCTATCCCAATTTTTTTGTATTTCCCTTTATGTGATGAAAGAAATCGATTTTCTGCTCTTCCCTTCTTGTGAGTCTGAATGTTTAGCAGATGGTTGTCCTTTCAGCTAGAGCATCTCAGGACACTTATTTCAAAAGCTAGTTCATGTATTTATTTACCCGAATCTTCCTGTATATTCCTTTCATGGAGTTCTCTTCATATCACTGGGCAGTTGGGGGCATTGTAGTTGTGGAATGACCACAGAAGCTCTTATCTAACTCATTGTGCCTACACGGACTGTCTCACGTAGCTACAGACCCAGTTTGCCAGCTTCTGACCTCTGTAGCTTTGCCTAATTGAGGACAGAGAAGCCCCTTTCTTACCCTTTGCTTAAACTCTGCCCACCTAGCACCTGGTCTGGTTCTTAGCTGACCAAAGAGCCCACTGGGAGTCTTTTCTCAGCAATGAGGGGAGGGGGGAATTCAGAGTTAGGTATGTTTATGAGTTCTGATGTTCAGTGTGATCAAAGTAGGCTTGCAGCTATATCTTCACAGAGTCTCATTCTTTCCTTTATCCCTGCCTTGCCAGTCTGGACTAAGTTTCTTGTTTAGTGTTCTAATTCTCCTTCGAAAATTGGAAGCCTGGTTGCTAAGGTGGAGCTCTGACCTTCTCAAGTACCTGATGGTCCTTCCCTGGGGAGACTGTACTCTGTCTTCAGAATCATCTAGCCTTGTTCTTAATTAATTGATCTCCACTTTCTGTTTGCCCTGCACTGATTCACAATGTTTTCATCCCAATAGCCTTCAAATATTATGGGAAACCTGTCAGTTTCGCAGCTGCTAAAACAAATACCACACAATGGGTTGGCTTAAACAATGAGAATTTATTGGCTCACAGTTTTGAGACTAGGAGAAATCCAAAATCGAGGTGTTAATAAGGCCATGCTAAGTCCTTAGCTTTTCTGGCATATGGCAGTATACATGGGGGCATCTTCCTCTTTCTCTTCCAGGTTCCATTTACTTCTAGCTTCTGGCTGTTCCTTGTGGCTTCTCCTTCTGTGTCCAATTTCCTTTGCTTATGAGGACTTCAGCCATATTGTGTAAAGGACCATCCTCATTCAGTTTGAATACACCTTAACTAATAATTTCTTCAAAGGTCCTGTTTACAAATAGGTTCACACCCAAAGGACCAGGGATTGAGACTTGAACATGCCTTTTTTGGGGACATTTGAATCCCCTACAAAACTGATATTCATACTCCTAATCCCTGTGCCTCAAATTGAATTGACTTGGAATTTGATATCACGCTTTATCAAGCCCCAGCTCACCCACTCTCGGACAAGTGTTCTGGGCTGCTGGATAGCCCTCTTCCTAGTCACCTCTTTAGGTTGATCGTGTAGGGTCTGCTCTACTTCCTCTTTCTAGCCCCAGAGGTCCTAGTGTGCTTGGAGGCCAAATCCTCCTAGTATTATTGATTCTTGGATCTTTTTCTGTCCATACTTACTACTTCACTGCAGTGTCTAGGATGGGATCAGTGTTGGGTGGGCTGGTGGTCAATGAAGGACAAAGGGGAAGGAGTGCACTAAATGATTTTATCTAAAGAGCATCTCAGTAGAGTTAATAGAAGTGGGTTTTCATACCAAATCTTCTACTTTATAATTAGGGAACTCTAGGCACATAGGGAGGTAGGTCTCTCACTCCTAGGGCTGGCCTCATTAGCAACAAACACGATTCCTGTCCTATTGCATTGTCTGCTTTGGCGGCAGTGATAAACACAATGATTTTGTTTTGTGGTACTATTCTGTTGGTGCTATATTATGGGTATATAATGAGTTAGAAGTGCTTCACTGAGGACATAAGCAACACTGTCTCTCAAGTCCCATTAACTGACTTAAAAACCAAGCCGTTGATAAACATAGGGACTCTGTACTGGGCATGGCAGGTAAGCAGCTGGCTGATGGAAGTCATTCATCAGCTGAGTCATGTCCCAGCTGAGCCCTTCCATTCGGGATACTTGATACTGTTTTCCCACTTGCATGATCTGTGAAGGGCTTTTTTTTTTTGGGTGATTACTCCATTTTTATTCCTTTTGTGCTCCCAGGAAAACTTCCCTGCCTGGTAGTCATAAGTAAAACCCAGTCATATGCTATAAAGTAGATGTGGCCTTCTTTCAACTCCTTCCTCTTCAGAATTCTCCTGCAGCACCCAGCCAGAAGTGATCTCACCTTCCTGTGAATTGCCATTGCCCTCAGCCAGACTTAAACTGCACAGGATCCTCCTTCTGCATTATTCATTGTTGGGTGCTCAATGACTGGCACAGTGGCTGGAATAATACGAACACTCAGTATATGTCTGTTCAATGAATAAAAGAGTTTTCTACTTTTAAAATAAACTTTTATCTTAGAATACTTTTAGATTTAGAGAAAATTTGTGAGGATAGTACAGAAAGTTCCCTTATACCCATCACTCACTTTCCCCTATTGTTAACATCTTATATTAATAAAGTATATTTTCACAATTAATGAACCCACATCAATATATTATTTTAAACTAAAGTCTATGTTTTATTACTATTTCCTTAGTTTTCCCCTATTGTCCTCTTTCTGTTCCAGGATCCCATCCAATATACCATATCATATTTAGTCAGCATGCCTCCTCTAGCACCTCTAGATGTGACAGTTTCTTGACTACCTTTGTATTTTAGGACCTTGAGAGTTATGACAAATATTGGTCAGGTATTTTGTACAATGTCCCTCAACTTGACTTTGTCTGGTGTTTTATGATTAGACTGGGGTTCGGGGCTCTGGGGAGGAAGATCATAGAAGTAAAGTGATAATTTCATCACATCATATCAAAAGTACATACTGTCAAAGTGACTTACTACTGTTGATGTTGACCTTCATTATCTGGTGGAAGTAGGGTTTGTCAAATTTCTCCACTACAAAATTACTTTTGTTTCCCCTCTTTTCATACTGTACTCTTTGAACATAAACCACTATGTGCAGCTCACACTTATACTCCCTCTCCTTGAGGGTGAGGTATCTACATAAATTATTTGTAATTCTTCTGCATGACAGATTTATTTGTTCTCCCTATTTGTTTATTTATTCAGTCATTTATTTTTTCATTATAGACTTATGTGTATTTATTTTACACTTTGGGTAATAGCCTGATCTATTTTTTCCTACAATAAAATTAGAAGCCCCTAAAGAATTAGAACTTATTCCTGCTTCTATCTGCTCCATGATTGCTTGACACAGAATAAATGCCCCACAAATAGACACTTGTTGGTTGATAGAACTATAATCAGAATTAAGTTCCTAATATCTGTAATGATATTACAAAGCAGACTAACTGGTCTGCTGACATTATCTTATTATATTTAAAAGTCCTTCTGCAAAAGATTGTCAGAGGCTTAAAGACTCTTGGAAATCATCCATTTCAACCCTTTTATTTAAAGATGGTGAAATTTGGGTCTGGAGAGGTAATTTATGGACCCCTCTGTGGATCCAGTTTTCCTAACTTCCGAGCTGATGCTCTTTAGGCACTCGTGCATGCAGCTGTAGCTACTGCAGTGTCCAGCAGGTCAAATGTGGTTGAAACTGTACCTGGAGGCAAAAGTGAGCCATCAAAGAGATTTTCTGTTTTGTTTCTGTTTTGCAAAGTGGTTTTTGCAATTTAAAAAGATCTCTCAGGCAGAAATGTAAGGAGAGTGGATGAGTATAGGAATGATGATGGTCACCAGCTGTTGAAGTAAACCACAGGAGAGACTCTGAAGACCTAAGCCAAGCCAGTGGCAGTGGGGAAGGAGAAGGGCAGATAATACTGAAATATACTCATTTTGGGAGCAGAATCAGTGTAATTTGGTTATCGGTTAATGTGGAAAGTGAGGAAGTAGCAGGTTTGGAAGGGATGATGAATTTGTTAGATTCCTAGTGCTTCCACTAGGCAGCAATAAATAGTGTGGAGCTTAGGAGAGAAGTGAAGGTACATATGCAAGAGTTAATGTCAGTTAGCAGATGAAGTCACTGGAGTTGGTGATATCGCCTAAGAAATGTAAAGAAAAAACTTAGAACTGAATACCTGAGCTAACCAGAGATAGACGACGGAAGAAACAATAGGAAATAAGAAAAAACTATCAGAGAACTAATGTGGAGTGGTGTGGGGCTGCTAGGAAAGGAGGGACGGTGACTCGGTTTAAATTCTGCAAGGAGATGAAATAAGATGAGGATTTGAAGAGGGTGTTGGGTGTGGCAGCGCTTGGGTCTGAGGAGGCCATAGTTAAAGTGTTTCCAGAGAGGTGGAGGTCTTTATGTAAAACAGTCGGACACTGCAGAGAGAAAGGACTGGATCGAGGTGCAGCATTTTTATCAGGGTTCTTTCTGGCTCAAACTTCCTTCATTTCCAAAGATTACAGACAAATGCATGGAAAAAGATTTAAGTTAAGTCCTTAACAGTTATCATGAAATATAAGAACAGGTGAACAGGTTTTTGAATCTTTAATTTGGAAGAGTTTTGAGACTAAAGATGTGGGCATTTTAATCGGAAATAGGTTAATTTTACATGAAAGAAGAATGCCTCTGAGTTCCCCTTTAAGTTTTTGGCTCTTATTCTATACAGCTGAGCATATAAGAGTTTTTATTTTTGCAGTGTACTTATAGGATAAATTTGCCCTGTCAGAAGATATTGAATTTGCTAACTAGATTTATTCGGAGGTCTTGGAATATTTCAGAATGCAATCAATTGTACTTTTAATAAACCATAAACCATATTTACTGCCTTATTTATAGAATTTAATCAAAGCGATTTGATGGCTAACTAATACTGTGCTCGCGATAGACCCCAGACACTGGGTCTAATTACTAGAAACAATAATACAGCAAAATGATAGGATGATTTTATTCTTGCAAAATGGAAATAAACAGAGCAGAGTAAAATAGTTTTTGTTTGTTTGTTTGGAGACAGAGTTTGCCTGGAAGATAGAAGGCCAACAAAATTCTGAAAACTTTCCTGTGGCTCCTCCAGGCTTTCAAGCAGGTGCAGGTGACACAAGATGCCTATTAAAGAATAGCCTTCACAGCAACTCACAGCCTCACTGCTGTTTCTGCCCAGAGGTGTAAATAGATTCAAAGGTCATCTGCTTCTTAATATCCCATTTGTCTCCTTTTGGAGTGGTTTCATTTTGAGTTAGAGGCATGAAGATGAAGCAGCTCCCCAGTCAGTCTGAGAGAATCAAAAGAGCCCCGACACCCCCTACAGAGCCTTTTGCAATCCTCTGGGTCTCAACACTCCAAATGATTTGATTATGTTTGGTTATAGTTGCCGTATTGATTGGAGTTAGAGGGGAGGAAGGGTTGAACTGTGCTTTATGTTTCCTTGAAGTCACATAGATCAGGGTTTGTTACTTCCACATCATCTGTTGGGAAGAATCAGCATCATGTTTCTAAAAACAAAATGCACTGCAAAAATTTTAGAGACTGAGGAAAGCCTTGAAAAACTCATTGGCAGAGTAATCATTTGGTTTTCTTGAAGCAGTTGTGTGTGTGTGTGTGTGTGTGTATGAATAAATAGCACTGTGTTTACACACAGAATAAAGATCACTGAAAATCCCTATATTTGTTTTTGATGAGTTCGTTGAAATTGACAGGAGAACCATTTATTTTAGACAGTGCTGGCCAACCCAACAAAGATCTTGGTGAACTACGTCTGTAGGGTTTAGCTCAAACACAATGTAGACCCACAGACTATTGGGTTGTGAAAGCCCTTCTTTATGTTTACACATCAAACATCCACAGATGAATTGTTTTTTAAACATATAAATCTTGGGTTAGAGAGGACTCTGGCACAAAGGACAAGGTGATGTTTCGAAGATACTACATTTTGCACTTGGCTTGAGTCAATCAACACCAAGGGGAAAATACACCCTAGTGAATAGCCTAGTGCTGCTCCACTTCCACATTGCAAACATTCAATACAATGTTTTAGAAAGAAGTTCAATGAAAAGAAGCCATGTAGTATAGAATACACATGTGCTGGTAAAGCATCCCACAGATTATCGATTTTGGGTATCTCCCAATGCATATTGTTCCCAGAGTGCTCAGTATCCCTGAGTAGGGAGCAGGAGATATGCCTGTCCCTGACCATGAGGTTTCTGGGAGAAGTGTCCCATGACTGGATTTTCTCTGATTCCAACCAGAACCTTAGTAGTTGGCTTTGGCATGTGTTCTGGTTTGCTAATGCTGCCGTTATGAAAAATACCAGAAATGGATTGGCTTTTATAAAGGGGGTCTATTTGGTTACAAATTTACAGTCTTAAGGGCCATAAAGTATCTAAGGTAAAGCATCAACCATAGGGTACCTTCACTGAAGGATGTCCATTGGCATCTGGAAAATCTCTGTTAGCTTGGAAGGCACATGGCTGGCGTCCGCTTGCTCCCAGGTTGTGTTTCAAGTGGTGTTCTCCAGAATGTTGCTTTTGGGGTGTTTTGTCCTTTCTTAGCTGCAGCTCCTCTTCAAAATTTCACTCTCAGTTGCTCTCCAGAATGCCACTCACAGCTGCTCTGAGTTCCTTCTGTTTGCCAGCTCACCTATATGGCTCCAGTGATTTAATTCAGACCCATCCCAAATGGATGGGGCAACACCTCCGTGGAAATTATCCAATCAAACATTTCACTGACAGTTGATTGAGTCACATCTCCATGGAAACACCCAGTCAAAGTATTCCAATCTAATCAACACCAACACATCTGCCCCCACAAGATTGCACCAAAGACAATGGTGCTTTGGGTGCCATAATACATCCAAACCGGCACAGCATGTGTCTGTGCTTGTGTGCAGGGAAAGGAGAGGCAGGGAAAGGAGAGACATGCAAAGGGACTTAGAAAAATCAAAGAGAAAAATTGAAATGTGGGACTTTGCTGGAACATCCATATTTTCTTAGGAAAAATAGAAAGATAAAATGAAAATGAGTTTTATGACATTTTATTCTATTAAAATGCATTTTATTTCTATTTATTAACTTCCATAATAATACGATAACTTTGATATGATGGCTACATTGTTTAAAAACAAGTATGATTTAATTAAAGTGGCATTGTACTAGCTTTAAAAAGCAAACATTTGAAAAAAGATGGAGGAAAGAGACACCCCCCCCCCTTTGTTGCCCCACATAAATTGTAACACATCAGAAATACAAAGCAACTTTAGTGAGGGAGTCATGCATTAATAAATGAAAAGTAAAATTCCCATTGAGTCATAACATCTTTTGTGAGCATAAGGACTCCAAAACTAGGAATTATATCTGAGCTCTTCTTACTTTCCGTAGAGCCAAAGGTATAGTGTATACTCAATAAATACTTTTTGAATAAATAAACTGCATTCCTGAAAGTCTTAATGACAGTATCCTCATTTAGGTGGGCTTTAGAAAAAAATTTTTTCGAACAATGAATGTGAGACTGGGAACCATATTACAGGGTGAAATGGAATGGATGGCAATAAATTGGGGGGGGGGGCGGTCAGGAAGAGGGAGAGAACAGGAGGCTGAGTGTTCTGGGAACTTATTTTTTTGTGGGGAGTGGCTCCAGATCCAAGGACTGTTTCGTGTGAAACCAGGTGACCTTCAACGTGATGCCTGAGGTCCAGCAGCTCCAGGACATAGATAGTCCTTTGTCCCCACTTCATCCTAAATAGCCCTTCCCAAGTCCTGAGTGGTGCCTTCTGCTGGTGAAGAAGGGAATCCTGCCTTATTCCCTACCCCATAAAACTACTAAACTTCAGCTCTGGCTTGGGCAAAATATGATTTTAGGGGCAAGAGGAAATTTTCCAGCATCCTCCCCCAAACCTTCCCAAATTGTTTTAACCTGTTTTTTTTTGTTGTTGTTGTTTGTTAGCTTTTGTTCAATAGAACTTCATTAAAGTTAAAGATTTAGTAAAACAAGCTTATCTGGATAGAATGAAGCCTGTGTTGTTTCGTTGCAAGCACATGCATGAATGTTGCTTATAAAGAAAGCAGTATAGAAACCTGGGGGGCATTGGGCTGCTAGAGAAGTGAAGAAAGAACTCTGAGGGCTCAGAAAATCTGAAGCTCTCAAAGTTCTGTCCAGTTCTTACCGCAAGTACTAAGGCAGATAAGACGAAACAGGAGGGGGCATTTATGTCCTGTCGAGGCAGCTAAACACAACTAGCTAATGTGCTCCAAATTTCTTAAAATCCCCACTGATCTAGTCAAGAAACAAACATCTGCTTTATTCTTCAGGTAGGTGCTCATAAAAGGGAGAAAAGGCTCTTCCTGCTTAACTTCTAGCTGTAGCCATCCTTTCCTCCTTTCTCGCCTTCCATCTGTTACAAAACGTTTTCTGAGCACCTACTGTGAAGATGTTAGAGTCTGAGGAATATAAGACACCATTCTTGCCTTTGTGAATTGAATATGTAAATAAATATTCAAAATATGCCCGAGTTATGACCTTCATTCCCTGCAGACCTATAGGGCACGCCGTGGAGGGAGCAGGGGCACCTGGAGGGGGCACCCTAACCTGGAGGATGGGTAGGGGTTTGGCACATGGATGTTGGGGGAGAGGAAGCAGCTGGCACTGTGCGTGCATGAGATAGGGAATTCTTAAGAAACTAAAGGGAACGCTATGTTCTTGATGCTGGCATCCTATAAAACTATGAAGCTTATGTTGAATATATTTCAAAGGGAAAGAGTTGCAACTTTAAAAGGAGGGGAAGCTAACATTGCCTTGGGGCTGTGAAAATTTCATCTTCTTTATTTCAGATAGTCCTCACAATAACCCTACAAGTATGCTTTTTCTCCTTTTCTTTTCAGTTGTAGAAACGAAGGCTAGATCTACCCAAAAAGTGTCCAAATTGACCTGGGCTGTAAACCTGGGCCTGTCTGACTCTCCCATTTCTTTGGGATTAGAGAGGTTACAAAAGGCCAGGAGGGACTCAAAGCAAACAAACAAACAGAACACCAGGCAATGATCTTTTTTGGGTACAATGCTAGGAATTTGATAGAAATGATCTTATTTCTGGTGGTTTGTTGCTCATAACAAATCACATTATAATAAAAATTAGACCAAAACTTCCTCTGATATCTTTTAGAGTACTCAAATAGTGAATTTTCCAATGGTGATCCTCAAACTTATCCAAATCTCAACTCACCCCCAGACAGATGCAGATATAGCTAGGTATCTCTAAACCTGAAAATAGATCTTTACCAGTCTAAGAAACATAGTTATGAATCTAAATCAAATTTCCCATATGTGTTTTACCAATAAATTAGGTGAACCATTTACTAACTTCCCAAATAGCTAATTGAATATTTTAGAAGAATTTCTAATTCCAATGTCATTGTCTTGTGGTTCCTTAGCACTTAGCCCTCTAATTTGAGATCTACTGGAGGGCAACATTTGCAAATTAGAAACATAATTGAAATCTACTGCTGAACAAATTGATGTTTACTGCTATATAAAATTAGTGCAATCATTTAAAATGGTATAGAATCTGTTTTCTTTTCACTTCACTGGCTTCTTGCTTTTCTCTGATAAATTGCAGTTGAAGATGACCCTCAGAAAAAGCAAGCCTTCTCCTTCCACACTCCCAAATGAGCAGGAGGAGGAAAAGGGATGGTGATGTTGCTCAAGGATGCTGGGGTTGTCCACAATGGTGGGTCCTTTCAGGTAACCCGAATTTTGAACTGAACTGAGTCAGAGATATTGCTGGAAGACTAACTCCATTTGCACAGATTTTTTTTTTTCAAAATTGAATCATTGAAAGATGTGAACAATGAACAAATTAACACTTTGACCTGTACGAAAATAAGGCTGAATTCATTGAGGCGGAATATTGATTAAATTCCACACTTTAAAAACAAATGAACTCTGCAAAACACACTGGTAAGAAAATGAAAAAACAAGCCCAAGACTGGAATAAAATATTTGCAAATCACTTATTCTACAAATATCCGGAATATACACAATATACATAACCAGAAAATATTAAAAAAAAAAACTCTTAAAACAACAAAAAGGATACAAACAACCCAATTGAAAATGGATAAAAGAGCTAAATAGAGAATTCACCAAAGAAAATATACAGATGGAAAATAAACATGAGAGGATGTTCAATATCATTTGTCATTAGGAAATTGCAAATTAAAACAATGAGATACCACGATACACCTATTAGAAAGGCTAAAATTGAAAAACATGATGATACCAATTACTGGCAAGTATGTAGAGTGACAGGAAATTTCATCATTGCTGGTGGGAATGCAAAAATTGTCTGGATGACAATCTGGCAGTTTCTCACAAAACTAAAATGTACGTAGTGGCACTCCGACGTATTTACAGAAAAAAGTTGAAAACTTATGTCGACATAAAAACCTGCACATAAATATTTATAGAAGATTTATGCATAATTGCCCAAAATTGGAAGCCACCAAGATGCCCCTAAATATGTGAATAGATAAGCAAACTGGGGTATAGCCATATGATGGAATACTAGTTAGCAATAAAAAAATTACCTATCGAGTCGTAAGAAGACATGGAAGAACCTTAAATGTATATTGCTAAGTGAAAGAGCCAGTTCAAAAAAGCTACATGCTTTGTGATTCTATTTATGTGACATTCTGCAAAGGAAAATCCATAGAGTTATTAAACAGGTCAAAGGTTGCAGGGACTTAGAGAAGGGGTAGGATTGAATAAGTGATACATGGGATTTGAAAAAATTTTCTTGAAACTATTCTGAATGGTTCTGTAATGGTGGATACATAACTATGCATTTTTCAAGACCCATAGAACTGTGCAACACAAAGAGATCAGGAGATCCCAGGATGGAAAAGCTGACTGTGGCCAAAAAATCTAACTATATTACAAAGGTGCTGACCTAAGTGACTTCGGAAATTAGTGGAGATGGTAAGACTTAAGGCAAAAGGAACTATACATAATCACTCGACTCTACATGAGAAAGTTATTTCTCATGGGGGTACAGGTTAACAATTCTGAAGCCACTATGCATATATATTAGGATTGAACAAATAAGTAAATGGATATCTGGATGATGGGATCCAGGTTTCTTATTGTTGAAGTGGAAGAGTACAAATAAGCGAGGTAGGTGGCTGAAATAACCCTTAGTACTGGATTGCAGTTGGAAATATCAGTATGAACTCATGTTTAGTTTAATATAGGTACAGATGGATAAAGATAGAAATAATTATAGATATGTATGTATATAATAAAGGGAACCATGGTTCCTTGGAGAAATGGCTAATTCTAGAGCAAGGGAAGGGAATATAAAATGTGAGCTTGGAGCATTTTATAGTACCAGAAAGAATTTGAACAACAAAATAATATTGTTTTGGATTATAATCCAAAGTATGAAATAAATATCTGTTTATACTGATATAAATACATGATAAATGAATGGAAAAAAACAGACAAAATCTCCCATACAGAATTCCAAATAATTTATGTAGACATTTCACTCTCAAGAAGGTGGAGCATGTCTCCTCATCCCTTAAGTGTGGGCTACACATAGTGACTTCCTTCCAAAGAGAGCAGCATGAAGAAAGGGAAAAAAGGAATAACTTTACAGTGCAGAAATCTGAAAAACACTACCTCAGCCACGTGATCAAGCTTAACACCAACAATGGTAAGTCATTTTTATAGTGTATACTTTTGATATGATAGGATGAAATGACACTTCTGCGATCTTCCTTCCAAAACCCCATAATCCCTGTTTAATCATGAGGAAAACATTGGACAAACCCAAACTGAGGAACATTCTACAAAATAACTGCACAGTACTCCTCAAAGTTATCAAAAACAGGGAATATAGGAGGAATTGCTAGTCTGCAAAAGCTTAAGGAGACATGACAATTAAATGTGGTGTGTTGTACTGGATGGGATGCTGTAACAGAAAAATGATACTAGGTAAAAATTAAATAAATCTGAATAAAGTATAGACTTTAGTTAGTAATAATATATTAATCACTATTGGTTCATTAGTTAAAACACACATACCATACTAATGTAAGATCTTAACAGGGGAAACTGGGTCTGGAGTACATGGGAACTCTCTGTATTATTTTTGTAACTTTTCTGCAAATCTAAAACTATCCTAAAATTTAAAAGTTTATTAAAAAATAAAGAAAACTGAGAGTATGAATGTGAGTATAACCTGAATCTAGGGCATTAAATGCTTAGGACGTGAGTAGATAGCATTGACACAAAGGCAAAGGGAAATAGAAAAATATCAGGGCAGAAGTATTTACAAAGTTGTTGAGTGATTGAACTTCTTTGCCTTACATCTGCTTGGAGATATGCTACACTTTTGGGAATTGTCCTTGATTTATATGAAAATAGTACAAATTGCATTTTTCCTTTCTTTTGATTTTTACACCTATTGGCCTATTTCAGAATTCTTTTTTTTTTTTTTTTACCTTATATGTTCCTATTTAGTTTTTCATTTTTATCTTTCACCCATCTAAACAAACTTATTCTCCAGGTAAACTAGTGTACTTACCATCTGCTAGATATGTGCCGAGGATCCTTATACTCAAGCCATTCTCCTCACCTGAATGCGCTCTCCTCTTGCAGTTCCAACTACCCAATCTGAATTTCCAACCATCTGATGAAGATTCCTTGGCTTTCCCTGATTTCCCCAACTGGAAGGAATCCCATCCTCCTCTGACCCACAAAATCTCCCTGTACTTCTCATGTGAGCCATACTCTGATTTGTTTTGTGCTGTTTTGTATGTAGCCCCCCTACTGGCTATTAAGTACCTTGAGGGTGGGACCCTGATACATACATCTTTGCATTCCCCATGGTTCCCTTCATGGCTATTTACAAAAGCTTGTTTTGATGGATATCATCTAATGTTGGACAGTCATTTTCAGCTAGGGGAAACCTTGAAGAGGAGATCAATTGGACTAACTTAAAAAGAAAATTTTAATTATTCGTAACAGAAGTCATTTGATGGGAAGGGACTACTACTTTTTTCCCACATCTGTTACTGTGGTCTCCCCATTTGCTGTTGATAATACACCGAGTCAATGCATGTCAGGCAATGTCTCTTGTGTGCGAACCATTATTACAGTAATTAATAACAATGCCAGCTCAATTGATAGGAACTTGGCAATGTGTGTGTTCTTATCTTCAAAGCTCCAAATGCTTTGGAATTTGGCTGCTTGTGAAACCATTTAATAGGAAAGTATGTGTTTAGAATCTGTGCCCAGCTCAAAGACTGACCCTTATCTCTAAAATCCTTAATGAGAAAGCACCTGACAAATTGACTGGCACACTCTACTCTTCCACATTAATTTCCCTTCTTGCCAAATGAGTTTCTTGCAGTCTCCACTTCTAACTTCTAAACTATTAAACTATGAACAGTCTAAAGCCAATGCCTGAAGCTTTGGAAGGCTCTCTTCAATTGGTGATTTCACAAAGTAAAATTAACTTATCGAAAAGGTGGAAAATTAATCTTTCTTTTTCATTGTGCCAATTAACTATTTAATGAGTTTTACTTGACTAGACTGACTCATGGTTTTAATACTATGTATCTGCCCAAGAAGGAATTTCCATGATAACTGTCATAGAGTTCTTTATTTAATGAGACACACTCCCACAGAACAACATAGCAAATAAGCAAAAATTAGGTGTATTGTCAATCTTCCCATGTATTGTCTGAGTCTGTTCATAAAGCTTCCTAAAAAGAATTTATTATCAATTTATTTATTAATTTATTCAATGAACACCTAAAGTAGGTAGGATTAATATTGTGACAAAAATGCAAAAAAATTGCAAACGAAAATAACAGGTTTCACTTTATTTAAACTTGAAAATGAAAGCAAAATTTTTCAAGTGAAAAGAATTTCTCAAACTGGGACGAGAAAAGTTATAATCATTGACTTCACTGTTCTTATCAAGAGAAATATTTAGTGGCATATTATACCATGAAAATATTTGTCATGGGAGAAGACATAAAAACATGTAATTTCAAAACAGTATGGAAACTTGTACATTATACATAAATATGAAATTGTGTGTTCAAGAATAATTCTTTTTTTAGGAAAATGTTCAAAGTATGTTAAGATTAAAGGGCTAAGAATTTAATGGGAAATCAAGAATTTGTACTATGAGATAGAACTACTCCTTCAAGAAGACTGGTTGAAAATATGAGATCATCAGGAGAGTATGTAAATGGAATCACAGAGTAAAATGAACTTTAAAAAAAACACAAAAAACAAACTATAGGGTAAACTTGTTTGCATTAATAAGATGCAAAAAAGTCCCAGTAGTGAAGAGACTGAGGATAGAGAGAGAGAAGGAGTAACTGATCAGAGTGGAAGGTATCAGGAGCAAGGACGAAAGTTGTCCTTGAATAAAATGTTGGTTCTTTACTCTTAGAGACCGGAAGGAAGGGGAATGGAATCTGGATGGAAATGTGGGTACTTTTAGAGGTTAAGTGCTTGAGGAGAGGGTGAAGATTTGCAAAAATGTTCAGTAAAATGTAAGAGGGAGATAACTGAGGATCAATAAATACACTGTTGAGCAGGACTCGAAGGCCCACCCACAGTAGGGTCACTAATATGAATGGTGGTTTTATGATCATCTTTTGCTGGGCTCAACAATTTGGGTATAATATTGGTAATAGTAACCTATTGTGATAAACACTTTACTTAGATTAGCTTATTTAGTCCTTGGAAGAAGCCTCTGAAATAGGTACAATTATTATTTCCATTATATCAACAAGAAAACTGAGGCTTTGAGGTTAAGAAATTCACCCGAAGTCCATAGCTGGTAAGTGTTAAAACCAGTATTTGCACCCAGTCAGTCTGACACAGAGACTGAATTTATACAGGGCTGCTTAAGGTTGAGGTATATTGTTTTAAATCAGGGACTTGAATGATTAAAGACTAAAGGAACAAGATGGTTCAGTATTGCAAGGGGATTGAGCTGTTCTGTGGGGTCAGAGAGGTGTTCAGGGGAAGTCCATGCAGCCCCACTGAATAAGGAAGTGAGGCTAGGAAGGATGACAACTGGACCAAGGGACTGAAGATCCCTGAGACTGGAGAGCTGATGTAAAGGAAATGAAGGCATAAATTCTCTACATGGAGCGGAGATTGTGGGAATAGGTGGGAAGCTGGTGGTTTCTGATGTGGATGGTGATGTTTCAAGTTGTGGCTGTGGGTATGAATAGCTGGAGTGAATGAAGTAGAGAGAAAGTGAAGGGAATCAGGAGGATCTGAGGAGCTAAAGTAATTGTGGTAGATTCCTATTTATAAAGAAGACTGTGTGTTAATGGATATCCATTTCTGAAAATAGTTTCCATTCAGCAGATATTTATGTACCTGCTACAAGCTAGACAGTTATAGGCTGTCAAGATGTAGCAGTGAACAAAACAGACAAAGTTGCTGCCCTCATGGAGTTTATTTTCTAGTGCCTACATGTCAAATAGTGATATTGCCTAGGAGGAAAATTCAGCAAGGTAGGAGAATAGGTAGTGCCAAGACAGGAGGTGTTCCTATTATAAAGGACATAAGAGGAACAATATTTGAACAGCAACAGGTGAAGGAGAAGTGTGGCCAAAAGGATTGAGTGATCATTTACTGAGATGGGGGAGAGTGAGTAGGAGAGTGCAGGCAGTTTTTGGGGGTGTGAGAATATGGAGTTCAATGTTTGAACTAAATTAATTTTGAGGTGTTCATCATTCATCCAAGAGGGGCATTTAGTGTTAAATAAAACCTTAGATATAAGTCTGGTTTTTATAGAGAAATGCAGGGGTCTGGGCTAGAGACATTAATGTAGGATGGTATATACATTGATGGTATATACAGTCATGAAAATCAATGAGATCACTAAGAATGAGAGGGTAGGTAGAAATGTGAAATTATAAGATGACTGTTTGCAGGGATACTACTAAAAATTAGTGATATGAGAAGGATACAGTAAAAAGATGGAGAAAAAGTGATCAGAATGAAAGGAGGAAAACCAAAAGGGAGGTGTCCTGGAAGCCAAGTGAAGAAAGTGTTTCAAGAACAAAGTGATTAGTTGAATCAAATACTGTTGAGAAGTAGATGGAAATGAAGACTGAGCAGTGACCATTGGATTTAGCAAGGTGGAGGTCATTAGTTGCCTTGACAGTGCATGCTGAGTGGCAATCAGAAGGGAGTAAAATGAAATGGAGACAGTGAGTCTCAGCAGATCCTCCTAAGTGTTTTTCTATTAGGCAGAGTGGAGAAATGGAGTGATAGCTGGGGGAGGATGTGGAGTCAATGAAATTTTTTAATGTGTGAAATGTTACTTGGTATTTGGAGGTGAATGGAAATGAACCAGTAGAGAAGGAGAAATAGACGATATGGGAAACAGAAGAACAAATATTGGAGAATTTCTGAGATATGAGTGAGAGGAGATGGGATCCAGGCATAGGTGGAGGAGTTGCCCCCGGGAGCACAAAAAAATCACGCATAGTTGCAACTCTGCAGACGTTTACAGCTAGAGTGCTACCTGAGTGGTGGCAAGCACACTACTTCTTCTGGATTTCCATGCAGTGAATACTGATGAACATAATGTAAATCCTAGTAAGTAGCGGTTACTGATATAGAACATGGAGACCTTAGACAGTGGAACTGTACTTCTGCTGTCAAGAAGACAATTGTATGGGTGAAGGAACAACATTACTAAAACGTGACAATGAAAAAATCTGAGTGGTAAACTAACAAAATGGATATTCAGTGTGACTTTCACCTTCAGTGTGAGATTCCTTTACTGAAAACTCCCATCTGTGAAATGGGGATTATTAGCACACTCTCCCGGCTGCCCCCAATCCCCATCTCTTCTACTGAAGAAAAAATAGTCCAAACTGATGTTCTACAAATTGTATTTCACAGTTGTTTAGAATTTCTCCCTTAAATCTTACCTCTGTAAATAGGATCTATTTTAGCAAACATAAAGAAACTATATATTCTTTTACATTTTTATTTTCAGAAAATATGTTAGAGTGGAAAGAAATCTGAAATGGGAATCAGGAGATGGTGTTTCTTGCCCTGGCTCTCCCCCTAACCCACTGGGAATTGGTTTCCTCTTTGGAAAATGAAGGTGTTGGTTCAAAGGGTTCCTAGATGGACCCAAGTAATGAAATTGTAATAACTATCTAAATAATTCAGTAATTCACAGCTGATGCCCTTTATTCTTACATGCCCATAATATTCTCTGTCAAGATAAGTCACATTTATTATGTTGAGAAGTTACCAATCACCCATGCATTAATAACTTACAGGGTTATTGTGAAGATTAAAAAGAGAAAATGTGAGACATTTACAGACTCTAAAGTGCAATACTGTCAGTCATTAATAACACACGCACTGAAGTATTATATCCGTTACTATCATCCAGATTTTGCTTTTTCTGTAGCTTTTGGGACATCAAATAAAGTTGGTATCCAAGGAATGCAAATAGGGAAGGAGGAGATTTTATTTGAAGAAAGATTACAACTGCCTGTTTTCTATTGTTGAAAAAAGGCCTTAAGCTACTTTAGGAGGAAAGAGATTTTAAGACCTCGGGAAAGGCATTGAGCCAAGTATGGCTGCATGTATTCATATTAATTTACCATCTTACTTATTTCTACTTCAGAGTAGCAGAGAAAGAATTGTCAGGTTTTATAAAAATGCCCAGAGCTATTTTGAAAACAAAAGATAAACTAAGTAAATTGAACATTATAATTGATTAATATGATAATTTTAAATTTTATGGCTAAATCAACAATCTACCTGAACTAAAGCTATTTGAAAATTAAATTAAAATTAAGTACATAGAAAATTATAATTGATTAATGTGATAATTTTAGGTTTTATGGTTAAATCTACAATCTACCTTGATTCGAATCTATCATAATTAGATATTTACTGCTTTCAAAGTTATTCCCCTTTGCTTCTTTCTCAGGCATTTATTTGTTTATTTGTATATATTTCTTTATAGGGGGAGTGTTTAATAATGGGCTTATATCTGATAATGTGACTTTTTTTTTTTAAACAAGAATAGTGCCTCCTTGCAGGATAAATTGTTGGAGAAGATATCATATACCACCAATAATAATCAGGATAATTCATTTTAGATATGTGTGACATTTTTTTTTTCAGAGTAGCTTCACAATTATCTCATTTTATCCTAGCTGTGCTACTTATTAACTCTATGACCAAGCAGATCATTTAATCTTTCTGTGCCTAATCTGTGAAATGGGTATAATATTAGTACTTTTCTCAAGGAATTGTGTCAAGATTATATTACTTAATCTATGAAAAGCATTTAGGACAGTGCCTGGTACATAGTAAGCAGTTGACAAATGTTGCCATTTATTATTATTAAAATTATTACTTCCTACTAACAGTTTGGGGACCATACATAATTAGGTCCTAGTGCCATTTTGCAGTAGTCCCAATGATTCTTCAAACTTAGGTATTATACACTCAAATGTTTAAATGTGTCTAGCTGTAATATAGATGAGCAAAACATGCTGAGGCAATTGTGGCAAGTTAAAGAACCTGTGCCTCTAAATCCAGAAGCCCCCACGTAGACCCAGGTAAGGTTGATGTACAGAAGTACAGTCCTAGCATTACTATACCATCCAATTTCAAAAGAAGGTAAAAATTTGGATTTTTATTTAATTTCCTGATTGGCCAATTATTTGGGTTTTTTGGTAAAACACAATGTGGGCCAAATATACATGTCTGTGGACGGGTGCTGGACCTTCGGTCATTTATGGGCTCTCATCAATCTAAATGTTCTCACCATCACTGTAGGGTACAAAGTAGACCCTTGATATGATCCCAATTGACTAAAATATTTAGGGAAGCAGTTCATTGTAGGATTGAGGCAAACATTAAAAACAAGATAATGTGAGCTTTTCAGTGGGTGTAAATAATGAATGGAGTAGAAAATCTAAAACAAAAGATGAAGGTCAAAGAGACACTGTCTGGATGCCATTCCCGGAGGGCTCCTGGGATGTAGCAATTGCCTCCTTGTCGAAAGAATGTTGGACAGGAAAGTAGAGAGAAAGATAGAAGTGCAACAGAGAAACCAACAAACCAGCCAAGTCTTTCAGGCCCTGAAGTTCATGCTTTTCTACTTTACCGGGCTCCTTCTAAATTAAAAGAACAATTGTACAGCTCTTCACAATTCACAGAATATTGGCTGAGCCTTGCTTGGGGGTACCAGTGTAGTATGTATTCTCATTTCACATCCATTGTGCTTAGTACTGATGTTCTGCTTATTTTAGGGGAGGTAGATGCTGAAGGTACCATTTTAGAGCCAGATAAATTGTGATTTCTTTGACACCATTGACAGAGGAAAAAAGCTTTTCAGTGATGCAGTCAAGTGACTCACCTTCGATGTGACTCAACTTTATAGAACCTACAGTTCTTTATGACTTTTTAAAAAAACATTTTAAACCAGTCCCAGTTCTTTGATGATTTCTCTGTCACAGAGGGATGCTCTTAGATAATTGAAAAGGGATGAGTCATAATGAGTTTTCACTGATGCATGTTGCCTCTCATCACTAATTCCACTGATATCCTATAGGGAACATAAAGAGCCTCTCATCTCACTGATTTGATGGCATGAAAAGGGCTACATCTGACACCTAACGCTTGATTCTGCCCTTTCTGAACTCAGTGGGCCTCCCTAAGAGACAGAAAGGAGGACAGCTTTGTTCCCTGAGCCCTCCTCCCCACAAAACCTCTAACCCAGTCCATTCTATTCCTCATGGATTGGAGAATACCCAGAAACAGTGCTCTGGCATTATCCTGCCAGGCATTTTTTCTACATTTGCACCTGCTCTCAGTTGCTATTCCACTGGGATGGTTAGAAGACAGAAAAACATGGTACAATTCCACATTTACTGCCCAAGGTCTCTTTGTTCTTGAAATATTAGCTAGTCCATCATCAGTTCACCTAATATTTAATCATAAGACAAGAGTTCTGTATTTCCATCCCAGAGGCGATCAAGAAATGAGTGTTTAAAAATATTGTAAAAAAAACATAGGGATCTTTTTTCTTCTTCCAGTTTTTGCATCCTTAAAGCTTACAGTGCCTGATGACTATAAAGTGCTCAGTAAATGTTTGCTGAACTGAATCAAAGCAATTGGCATTCCAGAAATATTTGTATACATTTATGAGTTTTTTAAAGACATGTTTGTATCTAGATAAATCCCAGATTTGGGAGAGTCTGTTTAAGATAGTGTTTAATTAATCTAATCCTCTGCTGACAAGGACTAAAGAAATCTGGTAGCGAAAACCATCTTGAGTACAACCAGAATTCCACAATAAGTGAACAAAGGCTTTCAAATAACAAGAAGAGTAAGAAAAAAAGCTATGCTAAGGGTAAGTCACAAAGCCTATGCACATTACAGAGTAGGTACAAGGTGTTAACATCACTGAATTAAGGAGCTTGATCTTTTAGTTTCTCTTTTAATCTTCAATCCTTCTAATGCAAGGGAAGACAACACATTTGTTCTATTATGAAATAAACAGTGGTAATGACAGAGCAGGGCTGTGCTGAGCCACGCTGGAGCCTGAAGCAAAAGGAGAAATCAGGAACAATCCTGATTTTGTGTAGTATTTTGATACATTGTTCAGCATGGATTTTTTGCATTTATCTTGACTTTTAAAAAATTTCATTAAAGTATGATTACTGAGTTTTTAAATTCCCCTCTAAACTTTCACCTTTGGCGGGTGCTTCATGCACCTCACCCTAGTCCTGGCCCTGGAGATTACAGCAGAAATACTTATTTTCTGGTTAGCTTAATTTAGAAAAAAGTACTTCACATCCTAGCCTGATGCTGAATCATTAAGGAAAAAAATATAAAAAATATCCAATATATTATTTTTTATTAAGAAAGGAAAGGATGTCTTATTTTAGAAGGATTTTGTCAGATATGAATAAAATTATAAAAAAATTAGAAATACTTTAAGCTATAAGTAATGGCATATTCATCTTACAATGGCTTAAAATTAAACTTGTTTTTCTTACATTACATCTGGTCTGGAGGTAGGTGGCTGAGGTATTCTTTCTCTTGGTCTTCTCTTAATGCCTGTTGCTTCATGGTTGTGAAATAACTACCCAATTCTAGGAATTACATGATTTTCAATGCAATTAAAAGGGAAAAAACCTTGCTAGTAACTTCTGTCTCCTTTGGTCAGGGTGCCCACACTTTCTCAGAGGCCATGCTAATGAATCTTTTTATATCCCCGTGTTGGTTTGCCAGAGCTGCTATGACAAATACCACCACATAGTGGGTTGACTTAAGCAACAAGCATTTATTGCCTTATGGTTTTGAAGGCCAGGAGTCCCCAAATCAAGATGTCAGGAAGGCCATACTTTCTCCTGGAGTTTGTAGTTTTTTGGGGATGGCAGTGTCCTTGATCTCTTCTTGTGGCTTTCTCTGACTTCTATGTCTGAATTTCCTCTTTCTGTGACCTTAGTAATACAGATTAAGACTCATACTGATTGTTCTCTATATAACCAATACATCACATTAATTAATTTGTGGTATTCAAATGTTCTATATCCTTACTTACTTTGTCTGCTTATTCTAACAATTACTAAGAGAGATGTGTTAAAATATTCCAATATGATTGTGGAATTATCTATTTCTTCTTTTAGTCATGTGAAGATTTTGCTTTAAAGACTTTGAAGCTATTTTATTAGTTGCAAAAAATACATAATTTTTATATCTTTCTGGTAAATCAAACTTTTTATCTTTATGATGTATACTTCTTCATTTCTAGTAATGCTTTCTTTAAAGTTTACTTTGCTATTAATGTAGTGACACCAGTTTTCTTTTGCTTAGTGTTTCCATGATCTTCATCCATTCTTTGCTTTTCAACTCTCCTGTATCCTTATCATTTTAAGAGCAACATATAAGGTTATTTTTAAAAGTAATTTGGCAAAATGTGTATTTGAATTGGAACATAAGGTTCATTTAATTTTATGTAATTACTGATTTATTTCTGTTTTAATTTGCGATTTTTATGCTCTGTGTTCCTTTTTTCTCTCCTTTCCTATCTGTTTTTATTATTCTTATTTTTCTTCTGAGTTTAAAAAGTGTTCACTCTTACTATTTTCTCAATGGTTATCTAGATATTAGAGCATGCATCCTTGACTTCTCAATGGCAATAATAATTGACATTTTTACCCAGACAATGCAGCAACCTTAGAACACTTTAATTTTCTTTTACCCTTCCAACCTATATGTTATTGTTGTCCAGTATGTTATTTCTCTCTTTATTTTCATATGAAACCATTAATATTTCTGATGTATTCAATCAATATTCATTTATATTTGCCTGAAAATTTATTTTTTCACTGCTTCATTTCCCTTTTGCAGCTCTGATCTTCCATCTGGAATCATCTCTCTGTCTAAAAAATACCCATTAGTATTTGCTTTTGTTTCAGTCTGATGATGACAAATACTCTCATATTTGTTTGTGTGAAAATATATTTATGATTACCTTAATTTTTGAATGACATTTTCATTTGGAATAGAATTTATTATCTGAGTTTTTTTTCCCAAGCATTATGAAGATATTGTTACAGTCTTCTAAATTCTAAAGAGTTTGTTGAGGAGTCAGAAGTTAATTTAATTGTTCCTCCTTAGAAGATTGTGTCTTTTTTTTAAAGCTGTTTTTATTATATATATTTGGAATTCGATAGTTTTAATATGATATGCCTATGTAGTTATTTTATTTTTTAAATTTAATTTTATATTAATTTTGTTTTATTTTTCCTGATTAAAGTTATCAGGGTTTCTTATGACTGTAGCTTGGATTCTTTTAAAATAAGTTTTGGAAAGTTCTCAGCTATTATCTCTTCATTCTTTTCATTGTTACTGCTGTCCCATCCTCTATCTCAGACTTTCTGATTATATCCTACATGCCTATTCTCTCTTCTGTGTTGTAAAAACTGTTGATTTCTCTCTCTTCTTTGTATTTCCTTTGAGGCATTTTTTTCCTGCTCTATCATAGTTTTCCAATTTTCTCTTCCACTATGTTGAATTGTCTATTAAACCCATCTCTTGATTTCTTAATTTTGGTTATTTTATTTTTCAGTTTTACAAGTTACATTTGGTACTCTTTTAATAGTTTCTACCTTTATGCTAAAAATTTTAATCTGGTTCTTTTTCTCTGAAATATAAGTATAGTTTTTTTTTAAGTTTCTGAATGACAGTTCCAACATATTGAGCCCTTGTGGGTCTGTTCATTTTATCCATTGTTTCTGTTGTTTTGTTTGTATTTTCTTGTCCTTCACCTCATGTGCCCTGTTGGTTATGATTGTATGACAGACATTATATTTGCAAAATTGTTTGGAGAAATAAACAAACAATTTGTGTGGCCCAGGAGAATGTGAACTGCTTCCAGAGAAGGGCTTATAGTTTGCTTCTACCAGATACCTTAGGCACTAGCAATTTAGTATTACAACAATCCAGATTAGAGACGAAAGTGATTTGAAACTGAGCTGTGGTCCCTGTGAAGACCTGTGTACGATCTTACAGTTCACCCATTGTCCTAGTTGCAATCCTTTAGTGGTCGCAATCCAAAGCAAGGGAGCTCACTAGGATCTCCATTAGTAGGCTTTGGCTTCCAATCTCTATTCCTTAACCCCAGAAGATGGTCAAAAGCACTTTTCTTATTGACCCTTTCTAAAAGTGGCAAATGTTGCTACAGAAAAGGAACTCAAACAGCTGAGCTCAGCTTCCTGGGTATGTGTATTCCCTTACATTGAGTCATGACAGTTCTTCACTATTTTCTTGGTGTTCTAGTATTTAATTTTGTCAAATATTCCTAGTGGGAGGATTGATTTGAATTACCTAGTCTACTTTTACCAGAGACTAGGTAATGCAAACTTATCTTCCAATCCCCTACCTGCTTGTAGAACTCTCACTTTATCTTGTTGCATTCCAAGGATACATAGCTAAACAAAGCAGTCACTGCTTGCTAACTCTGGTTTTGAATAAATCACATTTATGATTTGTTCAATTTAATTAATTTATTGAAATATGAATAAATCAAATATACAATTTAAAATTTAAACTGTATTAAGTTTTACCAGAAGAGAGGGCAACTATTTCTTTATGGCCTTTGCACTATTTCTTTATTGCCTTTCCATCTTGTTTCTCTCTCCTCTGTGATTTTTGCTTTGCCTGAGACAGACTCATTTTCTGTCCCTATCGTCATATTCTTTTTGTTTCTTGGCCAGTTCTCTGGGGACCTCTTTTCCAAAATTTCTCTGACACCCACTTTTTACAAAATGGAGCAAAAACTATATTTTGAAAAGAATCATTCACCTTTATTCCTTCCTTCTCCCTATGGTTTTAGGCAGTGCTGAAGCATGGTGAAGAAGCCAAGGCATTCAGTTCTTCAGTATAATCTCCCCTGGAAGATTCCATCACTGTTTTTTTTTTTTTTTTTTTTTAATTTAAATTCAGTTTTATTGAAATATATCCACATACCATACAATCATACATGGTATTCATTGCTGCCTTTAACATCAGATACCACTGATTTGCAAAGGAGTAACATTCATATTACTCAGACCTTGCCCCTCAGCTCCAGATCTTATATCCAACTGAGCTTTGACATATCCCTTAAGTATTCCAAAGTTATGCTAAACTTCACATATCTGAAACCAAATAATGATATCTACCTAAACCTGGCTTTTGTCCAGTCATCCTTACTTCATTGAATACCACTGCCACCCATCTACTTTTATAAACCAGTATCTTTAGCCCTCTTTGACACCCTGCTTTCCCTTAGCTTCTATCACCTGTCCCTTCTGCAGTTTTCCTTCTATGTATCTTTTTCCAATTCGTCTCTCCTTCTCCACTGCTCCTGCCCTAGATCAAACCATCATCCCCTCTGGATTACCTCCAAAGCTCTCTTGCACCTTAAATACTGCAACAAAAGCAGTCTATTCATAAAGCAAATCTGTAATGCAACTTCATCTCCAACACTTGCTGGAAACTTGCCAATAGGTTTGCAGTGTGCTTCAGATAAAAACCAAAATTTGCATCATACCTACAATGTTCTGCATGGCTGACCCTGCCTACTTCTTCAGCTTCATCCAGAGCCATGCTGCTCCCCTTTACCCCTGGCACTGACCATGCTCAGCCCACTTAAAGCCTTGAAAGTGCCATGTTCTTCCATGACCTGGAGTGTCTGACCTTCTATTTCTTTTGCTGCAGATGCTCCTCATCCCATCTCTACCATCCTGGCCTCACCTCCTTGGCCAGTTTATTCCTACACATCTTTCTGCTCGAAGCATAAATGCTACCTCTCCCGGAAGGCTCCCCTGGACCCACTAAGGAAGTGAAATTCTCCAGTTAGACTTATGTGACACTATGCATCTTTTGTTCACACTTTACGTGAAAGTTGTAACAGTACATTTATTTTCATATTATTTGATTAATATCTATCTCCTACACTAGACTCCAAGTTTGATGAGGGAAAGACTCTGCATGTTATTCCTTTATCTGAAATCAGTGCATCCTCAAAAGTAACACAGTAGATACATCACAAAAATGTGTTGAATAAATGCTTGTCTTCATTGATAATGAGATTGATTAGGCAGAAATTGGAAGTTTAGGGGCCTATGGGCTATTTGGTTGGGTGAATTGGATATAAGGTGAAAACTGGCACCTTGATATTAGCAATTAGATATTAGGTAAAAGAGAAATAGAAGGAAGAAAAAGAAAAACATAATTTTAGAAGCATAGTTTTGCTTTCCCTTCTCACATTTGAGGAGATAACTGCTACTCAAGGGAAGCTTAAAAATGATGACAGTTTTTTTTTTAATATACTTTCAATTTTGTAAAAATTTATTTATCAAACTAATGCTTTTCTTTCCCCTAGAAATCCGGGAAGAGTTTTAGTTTCTCTGTTTGGATGGAATTCAAAATCTATGTTTTATCCAGGCCCTGTCCACATACTCCCTTAATCATGATACCTCTCTAAAAGTTAAAAGGATACAAGGATATGCATGTCTATGGTACAACAGGTTACAAGAACATAATAGAAAACAGCCTATTGTCATCCTTTCAAGCCATTTCCAGATGTCTCCTCCAGGCACTGAGGTTATTTGCATGTGCTGAGATTTTGGCTGAACCTCTGAAAATATCATACCTATGGAGGATTTCTCACTCTTAATACAGGATCTTCATTTTCTCTGAGATCTGCAAACTAACCAGTGTAGAGCTCTGTATCTTGAGGAAGCTTCTGAATGATCCATTATGGCAGGAAGGAAGAACTGTGCTTTGGAATGTTTCTTTTCTTTCAGGAATTATCATGAAACCATTGGATGTGCATCCTTAAACTCTGATTTAAGTGGGGTTGTCGTGGAGTCTTCTGATAAAGCAGGCTTAGGCTGAAGCTCTGCATTCATAGTCAAGGCTCAATTACTTGCTGGAAATGGGATGGAATAAATTAGGTTGCAGAGAACTATTCATGAAGAATTGGGGAAGCCTATTGTTTGTCTCAGTAGAAGTTTGCATTTACTCAGTAACCATTTGTCCATTCATTAAAACATTTCTAAAATATTTTTGGGCATCAAATATGTACCAAGCATGGAACCAGCTGTGTGGATATAAAATTTATTTATTTAACTTGCAAATTATAGAGGGCCTACATGTGCAGTGGGCTATGTTGTACGAGAATTAAGAGTCTGCCTTTGGTTCAGGCAACATGGTTCCCCATAATTTGACCCCCATTCTACCAATTTTATTTTTCACTTGCCTAGTGTTTTTCAGATTCTGCTGTGAGAAGTTCCAGGGAGGGAACCCTGGCACTGTGGAAGGGGACTGTTACAAGACAATACAGTAGGCAGGGCTCCAGGCTTTTACTCCCCTCCTCCTTTACCGTGGTAGCTTCAGTTTTGTTTATATAGTGAGATCCTGCATCTGATAATTGGAAGGAGGTAATGACTAATACGTTTTGAAATTGTGTTCTAGGATAAACCTTCTCTTCTGGCCAGACGTTTCAGCTTATTGTCTCCACTCCCCGTAACTCACATGTTTATGATTATTTCCATGCTGTTGCCCATTGTCTCTCTTTCCTTCTTTGTTCTTGAAAGCCCTTTCATTCTCTCTATCCATATATCTACCTGTAGCGTATACCTTTTACAAAGTCCAGTTCCATGGAGGCTTCCATAGTAGCTCTAACCTGAGTCTGAATTTTATCACTCATTCATTCATTCATTCATTCACTTTACATATTTTTTTCTTTGCTAGAGAAGTTTGAGTCTACAGAACAATCATGCCTAAAATGCAGGATTCCAGTATACGACACCACCACCACCACCTTGCATTAGTGTGGGACATTTGTTACAATTGGTGATAGCACATTTTTATGATTGTACTATGAACTAAAATCCACGGTTTGACTTAGGGTTCACTGTTTGTGTTGTATTGTTCTATAGATTTCCATATATACTATCTAACATTTCCCCTTAAATCATATTCAAATATATATTTCAGTGCTAGTAATTGCATTCACAGTGTTATGCTACAATCACCACTATCCATTTCCAAAACATTTCCATCATTCCAAATAGGAACCCTGTACATTTTAAGCCTTAACTTCCCATTCCCTGTCCCCACCCTGTCCCCTGGTAACCTATATTCTAGCTCCTGAATCTATGAGTTTGCTTATTCTAATTGTTTCAAATAAGTGAGATCATAAAATGTTTGTCCTTTTGTGTCTGTCTTGTTTTACTCCACAGGAGTTCATCAAGATTCATCCATGTTGTTGCACATATCAGGATTGCATTCCTTTTTACAGTTGAATAATTTTCCATTGTATGTATATACCACATTTTATTTATCCATTCATCAATTGATGGACACTTGGATTGCTTCCATCTTTTGGCAATTGTGATAATGCACTAGGAACATGGTGTGAAAATATCTGTTCTGCTTTCAGTTCTTTGGGGTATATACAAAGTAGTGGGATTATTGGGTCATGTGGTAGTTCTATACTTAGCTTTCTGAGGAATCACTAACTGACTTTTATAGTGGCTGCACCATTTTACATTGCCACCAGCAATGAATGAGTTTTCCTATTTTTCTGCATCCACTCCATCACTTGTTATTTTCCTTATTTTAAAAAGAGCAGCTATTTGAATGGCTGTGAAATGGTATCACATTGTGGTTTTGATTTGCATTTCCCTGATGGCTAATGATGTTGAGCATCTTTTCATGTGCTTTCTGGTCATTTATATATCTTCCTTGTAGAAATGACTATTCAAGTCTTTTGCCCATTTTTTAATTAGGTTGTTTGTCTTTTTGTTGTTAAGTTTAAGGGTTTAGTAATATATTTTGGATATTTAACCCTTATCAGACATGTGGTTTCCAAATATTTTCTCCTATTGTTTAGGTTGTTGTTTTATTTTCATGATAAAATCCTTTGAGGTGCAATTTTTTTTTTTTCTAATTTTGAAGAGCTCCCATTTATCTATTTTCTTTGGTTGCTTGTGCTTTGATGTACAGTCTGGGAAAACATTGCCTAATACAAAGTCCTGGAGATGCTTCCCCATATTTTCTCCTAGGAGTTTGATAGTTCTAGCTCTTAGATTTAGGTTTTTGATCCATTTAGAGTTCATTTGTATATATTGGTGTGAGGTAGGGGTCCATCTTATTTTTAAATTGAGATCCAGTTTTCCCAGCACCATTTGTTGAAGAGACTATTCTTTCCCAGTGGAGGGGATTTTATTCTAAAAAAATCAGTTGGTCATAAATGTAAAGATTGATTTCTGAGCTCTCAATTCAATTCTGTTTGTCTGTATGTCTGCCCTTGTGCCATTACCATGTTGATTTGATTACTGTGGCTTTCTAATATGTTTTAAGATTGGGAGGTGTGAGTCCTCCAACTTCATTCTTCTTTGTCAGGATGGCTTTAGCTATTTGGCGCCCCTTATACTTCCATATGAATATGATAATTGGCTTTTCTGTTTCTGCAAAGAATGTTGTTGGGTTTGTATTGAGTCTATAAATTTCTTTGGGCAGGACTGACATCTTAATGATATTTGGCCTTCCATACCATGGACACAGAATGTCCTTCCATCTTTTTAAGGTATTCTTTGATTTGTTTTAGCAATGTTTGGTAGTTTTCTGTTTATAAGTCCTTTACATCCCTGGTAGATATATTCCTAGATATTTGATTTTTTAGTTGCTATTTTGAATGGAATTTTTTTCTTGAATTCTTCCTCTGATTATTCTTTGCTTGTGTGTAGAAACACTACTGATTTTTGGATGTTGAGCTTGTACCACACCACTTTGCTGAATTCATTTATTAGCTCTGAGAGCTTTTTGTGGATTTTTCAGGATTTTCTGTATATAGGATCATTTCATTTGCAAATAGTGAAAGTCTTACTTCTTCCTTTCCAATTTGGATGCCTTTTATTTCCTTTTCTTGCTAAACTGGAAAGAACTTACAGTACAATGTTGAATAACAGTGGTGACAGTGGGTGTTCTTGTCTGGTTTCTGATCTTAGAGGGAAAGCTTTCAGTCTTTCACCATTAAGTAGGATGCTAACTGTGGGCTTTTTATATATGCCCTTTATCATGCTGAGGAAGTTTCCTTCTATTCTGTGTTCTAAGTGTTTTCATCAAGAAGCAGTGCTGGATTTTGTCAAATGCCTTTTCTGCATCAATTGAGATGATCATGTGTCTTTTTAAAATCTTTTTATTGTTAATGTGTTATATTACATTAATTAATTCTCTAATGTTAAATCACCGTTACATAACAGGCATAAATCCATCCTGATCGTGGTGTATAATTCTTTTAGTACTCTGTTGGGTTTAGTTTGCTAGTATGTTGTTGGAGGTTTTCGCATCTGTATTCATAAGGGATTTTGGTCTGCAGTTTTATTTTCTTGTGGTATTTTTATTTGGCTTTGGTATGAGGGTGATGTTGGCCTCATAAAATGAATTAGGGAGTGTTCCCTTGTCTTCAATTCTCTGAAGAAATTTGAGCAGAACTGGAGTTAAGTCTTCTTGGAATGTTTGGTAGAATTCCCCTGTGAAGCCATCTGGTTCTGGTCTTTCCTTTTTTGTGAGGCTTTTGATTACTGATTCAATCTCTTTACTAGTAATTGGTTTGTTCAGATCTTCTATTATTCTTTATTCAATGTAGGTAGTTTATGTGTTTCCAAGAATTTATCCGTTTCATCTAGGTTATCTATTTATTGGCATAGAGTTGTTCATAGTATCCTCTTATAGCCTTTTTGATTTCAAGGGGGTCAGTAGTAATGCCCCCCTTTTCATTTCTAATTTTAGATATTTGTATTCTGTCTGTTTTTTTCTTTGTCAGTCTAGCTAATGGTTTGTCAATTTTATTGATCTTTTAAAAGAACCAAATTTTGTTCTTTTGATTCTCGTTATTGGGTGTTCTTTTTTCCTATTTCATTTTTTCCTGCTCTAATCTTTGTTATTTTCTTCCTTCTGCTCACTTTAGGTTTAGGTTGCTTTTCTTTTTTCTAGTTCTTCCAGTTTTGAGACTAAGTCTCTGATATGAAGTCTTTATTTTTTTAGTGTATGCATTTAGAGCTATAAATTTCCTGCCCAGCACTGTCTTTGCTGCATCCCATAAGTTTTCATATGTTGTATTTTCATTTCTATTTGTCTAAATATATTTCCTAATTTTGCTTCTGATTTCCTCTTTAACTCATTAGTTGTTCAAGAGTATGTTTTCTTAATTTTCACATATTTCTTAATTTTTCCATTTCTACCTCTGTTATGGATTTCTAGCTTCATTCTGTTGTGATCAGAGAAAATACTCTGCATGATTTAAATACTTTTTAATTTGTTGAGATTTGTTTTGTGACCTAATATGTGATCTATCTTGGTGAATGATCTATGTGCACTGGAGAAGAATGTGTATTCTATTTTTGTTGGGTGAAGTGTTCTAGATATGTCTGATAGGTCTAGTTGGTTTAGAGTATCATTCAAGTCTTGTACTTCTTTATTGATCTTCTGACTAGATGTTCTTTTCATCATTGAGAGTGGTGAATTAAAGCCTCCTACTATTAAGGTAGAACCATCAATTTCTTTCTTCAAATCTGTCAGTATTTGCTTCATATATTTTGGGGCTCTGCTGTGAGGTGCATATATACTTATAATTGTTACATTTTCCTGTTGGATTGCTCTTTTTATCAGAATATAATAACCATCTTTGTCTCTTGTAACCATTTTTACCTAAAGTCCATTTTACCTGATTTTAGTACAGCCACCCCATCTCTCTTTTGGTGTCTACATGCATGGTGTATTTTTTCCCATCCTTTCACCCTCAACCAACTTGTATCTTTGAATTTAAGGTTAGGTTAGTCTCTTGCAGGCAACATATAGTTGGGTCATTTTTTTAATCCATTCTGCCAATCTCTGACTTTTGACTGAAGAGTTTAATCCATTTACATTTAAAGTCACTACAGATAATACAGGATTTTCTTCTGCCATTTTGCTATTTAGCCTTTATATGGAATGACAGGATGGAAGAAGAGAAGCCATTAAGGAAACTATTGGAATGCTCATAAGCCTTAATGATGGCCAGTCTAGGACAATGACAAGGAGAACAATTTAAGGGGTTGAGTGAGAGATGATCTCAAGACTCAACTTGCAGGACTTGATACTGCTTAGACGGGGTAGAGAAAGAAAATACTTTAAGAGAAAGATAAAGTACTTGAAGATGTCTCTAGAGTTTTGAGCCTGAATTACAGGGAGGATAGTGATTCTATTTTCCAAGACAGAGAATATAACAGATAAAGTTCAGGGTGGAGAGGAAGAACTAGTGAGAGAAGATTAAATTGAAAATGCCTAAAGGTTACTCCTGAAGTTATGTCCTACAGGTGATCAGAGATGCATGTACTGAATCAAGCATGTTGAAGTATGTTTGGGAATCATTGCTACAGTCTAAATCCTGGGCAGTTGAAAGCAAAGAGAGGGCCCAGAATACTTTACTGGGATACCTATGGAGATTCTGGCTGAAAAATAATGAAGAATGTACTTTATCAACAAAGCCAAGGGTGGAATATATTAAAAACAAAACCCCCCAAAATTAGTAGTTGATGAATAGCAGATAATGAGTAGATGAACAATGATAAGAGGGCTTAAATTTGCTAATTAAACAGATATTAATGATCTGGAAAAGCAATTTCCCTAGACAGATGAGGGTGGAATTCAGATTTCATGGAGTTGAGGAGTTAATGAAAGGTGAAAGATGGGATAGGAGCTTGAGGAGGAAGCAGATCAGAGGGCTGATTCTTGGAATCTAGGAGAAGAAATGAAAGGATTATCATGGAGAATAAACTACACATCCAATTAGTCCTATTCAGCCTGTAGAAATAAGCAGAAATAAACAAATGAAAGCAGGACTCTGCCAGTAAACAGACCCAAAGGATAAGGACAGTGGAAAAAATATAGGTCAGTTTAACATCAATGTGCGTCAGAGAGCTCTACCAGAAAAAATATCCAGCTCTTAAGTAGTTTTGATCACAGCAATATTGCTCACATATGGTGTGCACACACTTGGACAGAAACCAGCTAGCAATAGGGTTATCTCTAAGGGAGGATAGAGGAAGGGCTAAATGAGGAATACTGGGCACCAGCCACTCCCCACTTATGATGACATGATAATGGCAGGAGGAGGGCCTACTGTGGTTCCAGCACAGGAACATGGGGGAAGTCCTGGGCAGGAGCCTGAGTAAAGTAAAGAGGAGGAATAAAGGAGGAAGGGCTTGGAGTTTTTCAAAACACATACATCTAAGCTTGTATTATGAGATTATCTAGGTACTTCAGGCTTGTTACCTTGTTGAAATCAGTATTAAGTTAGAAATCATGTTTTGTGAAACCAGTTCACTCACTCATTGTGGTAGTTTAGAGCTGTTGTGTACCCCAGAAAAGGCCATGTTCTTTTAATCTATTCATGTGGGTGCAGACCTATTGTAGGTGGGACCTTTTGGTTAGATTATTTCGATGGAGATGTGACCCAGCCCATTCAAGGTGGGTCTTAATCTTTTACTGGAGTCCTTTATGAACATAAAAGGAGAGAAACACCCAGAAAGTTCAGAGAGAGAAAATATGCAGAAACTTTGAAGAAAGCCCCCAGAGGAGCTGAGGGAGCCACAGAACCCAGGAGCAGAAAGCAAGAAAACATGGGAGAGAAGGACCAGCAGATGCTGGCCATGTGACTTGCTATCTGACAAAGGAATCCAAGATACCAGCAGCCTTTCTTCAGAGAAGGTATTCTCCTGTTGATGTTTTAATTTGGACATTTTCATAGCCTTAGAACTGTAAATTTGTAAACAAATAAATCCCCTTTGTAAAAGCCAATCCTTTGTGGTATATTGCATTTAGGCAGATTTAGCAACTCAAAACACCCATTTACTAGACAACATTATGGATTGGAAGAAATGTTGAACCAAGGAATGGGGAAATGTAACTCTAGTGGTGTCCTGGATGGGTGACCTGGGATCAGAGCAGCCAAAGATGCTGACTGCTTAGTTCCCTCTCCTTGTCCTGACTCAGTGTCCAGGAGGGTTGGGTTTGCTCATCTGAAGGGATTGTGAAAGAGGGGTCAACCTATGGGGAGAAATTGAAGGGACAGGAGACCAAAAGGAGATGATTGATTTAGCTGGACCACTGAGAATGAGGATAGGCATTCAGTCAGAAGCATGGGTGAAGAACAAGTCATTAGATTTGGTATGAGGTAGAAAAAATGGAAAGAAAAATATACATTAAAGGACAAGCCAAGGAACCCCAAGGATCACTGGCAGTGACCATGAGAATGTTAAAAATTTGAGAGGAAAGCATCACCTTGATAATACCTTGATTTAAGACTTCTTTTACCTTCAAAGTCTTTGGGAAATTTGTATTGACACATCTTCGGGGTTAGTGATTCTTTTCTCAGGGATGTCAATCTGCTGATGAACCCATCAAATATTTATGAAGGACTTTCTGCCTGAATTTAAGATGCTGACTCTTGAGAGGACCAAGATGGCACATAATGTTTTCCAGGGTTCCATTTTTCTCCCACAGAATCTTTGAACAACTAACAACAACAGCAACAACAACAACAACAACAAAATGGCTGAGCAATCTTCCTCAAAACTCTGGATAACAGTTAAAGAGTTGCAGTAACTGGGCAACTGCTGAATCAAGAAAATGTAGTTTTAAAAATGGTAGGACCTTGTGTTCTAGTTTGCTAATGCTGCCGCATGCAAAACACCAGAAATGGATTGGCTTTTATAAAAGGGAGTTTATTTGGTTACACAGTTACACTCTTAAGGGCCATAAAGTGTCCAAGGTAACCACATCAACATTCGGGTACCTTCACTGGAGGATGGCCAATGGTATCCGGAAAACCTCTGTTAGCTGGGAAGGCATGTGGCTGGCATCTGCTCCAAAGTTCTGGTTTCAAAATGGCTTTCTCCCAGGATGTTCCTCTCTAGGCTGCAGTTCCTCAAAAATGTCACTCTTAGTTGCACTTGGGATATCTGTCCTCTCTCAGCTTCTCCTGAGCACGACTCTGCTTTCAATGGCCGTCTTCAAACTGTCTCTCATCTGCAGCTCCTGTGCTTTCTTCAAAGTGTCCCTCTTGGCTGTAGCTCCTCTTCAAAACATCACTCACAGCTGCACTGAGTTCCCTCTGCCTGTCAGCTCATTTATATAGTTCCACTGATCAAGGCCCACCCTGAATGGGTGGGGCCACACCTCCATGGAAATATCTAATCAGAGTTATCACCCACAGTTGGGTGGGGCACATTCCATGGAAACACTCAAAGAATTCCAATCTAAGCAGCACTAAAATGTCTGCCCCACAAGATTGTATCAAAGATAAAGGCATTTGGGGGACATAATACATTCAAACTGGCACACCTTGGCATCCTTGTTGGCCCTTCCTCTTTCTTCTCCTCTGTGCTGTGGGGTGCTGGCCTGTTCTCTCTTTGTGGGTCTTTGGTCCTTATCTGGAGGGAGCAGAGTTACTACTATGCACATACTGCAGTGCCTATATGCCAGTGTGCCAGTCTGTTGAGTGGCAGTCTAGAAGATGGAACCAGGAAACTCATCTCTGGCTAGCCCTCCCAGAACTTGCCCTGTTGGCAGAAGGAGCTTGCAGACAGCAAAAACAGTGTAAGAAGCAATTAAGTCAAAGTGACCTGGGTCAAAGGATTACCTGCTTTAATACATACAATAAAGCACCTTGGAGAGGGGCAAAATCTGTTTCAAAGCTAATAGAAGGGACATTCAGATTCCTGTAAAAGGGGGAATTCCTAAGACTACAAGTGAACACAAACTTAGGATAAAAAAAGATGGAGAGGATTCAGCACTTAATTTTCCCCTCAGGATGATCTTCTTGATAGAAGGACTAAACTCTGAAGGGTAGCACCAGCCATCTCAGCTAGTTTGCAAAGACTGTGAAAGTTGTTTTTGCTTTGGTTTGTTGTTTTTGCTTTGGTGTGTTGTTTCTGTTAGCTCCTGGTACTCAAAGAAAACTCAGTTTTATCACTAGCTGGATAGAACGTTAAGGAACAGACCACTCAGGGAATAAACCCCAGAATTAACTTATTAAAACATTAAAATGTACAGTCCAAAAAAAAAAAAGATTACAAGGTGAAAAAGAAAGAGGAAATGAAGACCATCCAAAGGAACAAGATAAAAAAATTCAGAAACCACCAATGAAAAAAAATAGACTTTGGACATACCAGCTAGACATTCTGAAAAAAAAAGGTCCTTAATATGCTCAAGGTGATAAAGGAAAAAAAAGAGAAATAACTAATGGATATCAGAGAAGTGAAGAATGAGCAATATGAGAATCTCAATAAAGAGAAAGAAATTTTGAAAAGGAACCAAACAGGAACATTGAAGTCCACAATAACTGAAATGAAAAATTCCCTAGAGGGTTTCAACAGTGGATTGCAGCTGGCAGAAGAAAGAATCAGAGGACTCAAGGGAAGACAATGGAAATGATTCAGGATGAAGAGAAGAAAGAAAAAAGAATAAAAAAGTGAACAGAGCCAAAAAGACCTGTGGGACACCATAAAGTGTACAAATATATACATTAAGGGAGTCTCAGAAGCAGAAGAAAGAGTGAAAGGGGAAGAAGGAATATTCAAAGAAATAATGACAGATAACTTCCTAAATTTAACAAAAGACATGAATATACACAAGTATATTCAACAAGTCCATGAAAGTAGACATTAACAGAATAATTGAGGGATAAAATGTATAAGATTTTCAAAGATCGTATAGCAAAATGGAAGAAGAAAGTCCTACATTGTCAGTAGTTACTTTAAATGTAAATGGATTAAACTCTCCAGTTACAAGTCAGAGATTCGCAGAATGGATAAAAAAGCATGACCCAACTGTATGCTGTTTGCAAGACACACACCTCAGATTCAAAGACACCAGTGGGTTAAAAGCAAAAGGATGAAAAAATTATACATGCAAATATTATTGAGAGAGTTGGTGGTAGCTACACTAACATCAGTTTAAATAGACTTTAAGTAAAAAACTGTTAGGAGAGACAAAGAAGACCACTATATACCGGTAAAGGGGTCAATTCAATAAGACTTAACAATTATAATGCACAGGGGTTATTCTCTAGGATAAACCATATGTTAGATCACAAAACAATCTCAATAAATTAAAAAATATCGAAACCATACATTGTATCTTCCCTGATCACAATGGATTTGAGCTAAAAATCTATGATAGAGAGAAAAATAGAAAATTCACGAATACATGGAAATGAAACAAAGCATTCTTAAACAACCCATGGGACAAAGAAGAAATTATGAGGGAAATTAGGAAATATCTTGAGGCATATGAAAATTAACATGTGCCAAAACTAATGAGATGCAGCAAAGGCAGTGCTGTAATGGGGAAATTTACAACTCGAGATACTTACATCAACCAAGGGCTGGGTTATTAGTAGGAGATGGAGAGTGAATGCTTACTTGGTATAGTTTCTGTTTTGTGGTGATGGAAAAGTTTTGGTAATGGATGTTGGTGATGTAGCACAACATTGTGACTGTAATCAACACTATTGAATTACATATTTGACTGTTGTTAAAAAGAGAAATTTTAGGCTCTGTATATGTTACTTGAATAAATAAAAAGCAAAGCAAAACGTAGGACTCCAAAACACAAATAGTGAACCTTAATGTAAACTCTGGTCTATAGTTAATAGTATAATTATAATGAGATTTTTCATCAGTTGTAGCAAAGGGACTACACTAATGTAAACTGTTATTAATAGGGAAATCTGAATGTGTGGGTGTTGGTATGAGAACTCTGTATTTTCTGTATGCTTTTTCTATAAACCTACAACTTCTCTAATTAAAATAATAATAATAAAAAAACATGTGGTAAGGGATGACTTAGCAAATCTTTGAGGTTGAGAGGAAGGGGGCTAAGAATTCCTTGGCCTTGAGTTTCCCTCAAACTGTGGATTTGGGTAAGGGTTTGGGAATTGAGTTGAATTGAAAAGAAGGCATTCTGTATAATGTCTGTGGGAATTTTAATGGCATATTTATTAGTGGGGTAATAGGATTCATGAACAAGAAGCTCAGAATGTAGAATGCTATCAGGAATAGCTGAAGAACTTTGCATAGGTCAGAGAGTGGTCAAGAGACTGAGACACTAAAGGTCTGGATCCTGAAGGATGGGCTCATAGTGGCTAGAGAGTGGGGCAATAATGAAAGGATAGAAGGGCTGCATCCCACTGTTCTCGTCAACATTACAAATATTACAATCTGCTTTCTCAGCTGGGTTAAGAGCTCCCTGAAGATCTTAGTGATCCTTCCCATCAAGGGGAAAAGATATTGGAATCTAGGATTAGAAATCCTAACCCCCAGCACAGTTCTCCATAGGTAATTTTTAAGTTTTCTAGTTGTCAAAATTAAAAAAAAAAAAAGATGTTAAAAGAAATAGATGTGATTAATTGACTATATGTTATTTAACTTAATATATCCAAGCATTATCATTTCCACCTGTAATCAGTATGAAAACTATTATGGAGAGATTTTTACATTCTTTTTTCCTTGCTGTATCTTTCAAATACTATGAATACTATGTGTATTCTTCATTTGCAGCACATCTCAATTTGGATGCTAAATTTTTATCAGAAATGCTTGATGTATCTTTGGATTCCATAAAATTTATTGTTGAAAAGTAAATTTACACATCCACATTGTTCCAAACATACTAAACATTTTCCAATAACTGAATTAAGTAGTTTTTAAAATTTAAATTTATGTTAATTAAAATTAAATAAAATAAAAATTCAGCTTTTCAGTAATACTAACCATATCCAAGTACTCAGCCACATGTGTCCAGTGGCTGTACAGTACTGTGCAGGGCAGCCCCAGCATATTGGGTACTGGTTAATGTTATTAAGCAGCAGTTGACAATCATTGGTGCTTATGTGCTTTTTTATTGAGATTAAGAGGTGAGAATTTGACTCTGCCCTTCAGAATATAAAACTTCAAAGGCAAGAGAGCTGGGCATCAGGTGCTTCTTGTTTGGGAACCAGTCAGGGAACACACATACACCAGCACTGCCACAGCCTGCCAGGAAGAACATTTCTGTGTTTTTGTCTCATATTCTGATGATTCATTAAAGTTCTGCTTTGCCTAAAGCATTAAAATGCAAACAGCGATAATTATTTTATCAAATTATTCTCTCTATTCTCCAGGTTCTTTTGCTAGACTGTGGGCCATTGACGAAAGGCATCTTAGAATTATCTTATTTTTTCATTATTTTAAAAAGCATTTGGGTTTTGTTCTTTCACCAATTAGTAAGCCTGGATAAAAGGAACTGGTGGAAAGGGGAAAGAACAGCATTGTTAGTGTGATTTATTCTGCCTGCTCTGTCTCACCTGTATATAGCTCATAATCAATTTGCACATAAAGTTGATTGAGCTCTATGGGAATATTTAGATGAAAGAAACTCTGAAAATGCCAGGTATTTATTATCTTCATTATGATCATATAATTTGGTAATAACAGAAATGTTACAATTGATTTAATGGAGCTCTGTAATTTGAAACAAGTCTTTGGAGTTATTCTTAGGAACTTATTGCTTGAATTTTTATATAACTTCATGCCTGTTGTTTTTTCCAGGCACATTCTTATATATTGTCCAGAAACTAAACAGTTCTGGTTTCCTTTAAAGGTAAAACTACCGTGTCCCACATATGAGCTTTACAGATTACAAAGAACCATTGCATATATTGTCTGTTATTAGTACTTGTGTAAGGTTGGAAGATTGGCCCTATTTTAGAGCTAAAAAAATGAAGCCTAGAGTATGCATTTTAAGATTATACAGTTTATAGGGCTGTGCAAAGACCAATGTTTCTTTCTTTTTTTTTACCACAAATTCCCAATTTCTAAATTACATACTGATGAATAATGTTCTGGAGAAGCAATATTAAAGAGTGATTAAAAGCAGAGTATCTGACCCTGGTTCAAATCCTACTCTGCCACTTCCTACCTATGTGACCTTGGCCAGTGCACTCTCAATCTCTCAGATTCTTCATTTATGAAATGGGGAAATAATAATAACTAAATTAGATGTTTTTTAAAACATAAGGCCAAAAGTGTTGATCACTCTTGATTTGTAGTTGAAGAATATTGGCATTTATAAGAGCTTACAAGAAGAATGCTCATATTGGCATATTAAAAAAAAACTGGAGATTTTAGCTTTAGGCATATGCACTGCTGTGGCCTCCAAAATTTTGCATCATCTGGATACTTATTACCTCTGGAACTTTTAATTCCAAGCCTCTCTGCCTCTTACCTGCTACCCTCCTACTCCACTGGCTTCCTCCAGCGCCTTGAGTCTGAGAAGCTCTTTACCTCTCACAGTCTGTGTGTGGGCAGGTCCCTTTGCCAGAATGCTGTCAGCCAGCTCTTTGCTGGGTCCCTTCCTTCCTTCAGGCCTCAGGAGAAATGTCACCACCTCAGAGAAGCCTTCAACGACCACCCCATCCAAGAAGACTCTCCTCATGTCCCAGTTATTTTCTAGTACTAGTCTCTGTTTCCCCATCACAATTTGTTATTAAAATTTTGTTATTAAAATTTGTTGTTAAAATTATCAGAGAAAACTTATGTAGGTATCACAATTTGTTATTAAATCGTTATTGTTGACTGAATCAAATTCAATACTCACTTCTCTGCTTAAGATTTGCCCAGCAACGTCCTGGGCACTGTATATGGTGTGTGTTTGTGTTTGTGCATGTGCGTATCCAGTTTTGAATTCTGCTTTAATAACCTAACATTTTACTGCAGACATTACTCCTGTCGTTAAAAATACATTTATAGTATAACTTTTTAATGATTGTCTATTAAGCACATGGAACACAATAGCTCATTTCACCACCACTTTTTCTTGTATATTTTCCTTTCACTTTTCGAAAAATAGTTTAAGAAACATTGTTATGGACATGTTTATACATAAATCTCTATTTACAGCTTTGATTGTTTTTTGGCTTAATACAGTACTACAGGAAGTGGAATGATAGAATAAAAGGGAATATACTATTTTTTTTAAAGATTCTTGCTACATGTTGCTAAATTTCTTTCTGGTGACATTATTACAATTTATATTCCTGTGAATAGTGTTTGGGAAAACCTATGCCAAATACAGTGGGAATCACTGAATGCTATTCTTCATAAATAATGCAATTTGATAAGCAATGAATGGCATTTCCTTATTGTAACTTGCATTTATTTGATTACTCAAGAATAATCATATTTCCATATATTTATTAGACATTTGTATTTCTCCCTCTAGCAATGGACTTTTTACACATTCCCCATTTTGGTTGCATGTTTTTCTTCTTAATATATATATAAGAATATCTACAACATTATTGAAAATATTTTTCCCAATTTGTTGTTTAATTTTTTATTTTGTTATATTTTTGATGGGTATAATTTTTAAATTTTTATACAATCAACTTGACAGAACTTTATATTTTTTTCCACTGCCTTTATGTCAGTTAAATATCTATCTTAGATCAGTTAAATATATACCTAAATTTTCTCTGACATATTTTTTATTTTTTCCCACTTTTTAATTCTTGAGATCTTCTAAAATAAACGTTGGTGTACAGTGTCACATGATGTATTCTAATTTGTCTTTTTTAAAAAAATAATTTTTAAAGAATTGTTTACTGAATAATCCAGTGTTTTCTTTTTCACATATCCCAGTCTCTTCTATACAAGAAGTCTAGCTGGAAATGTACACTGATGCCATATTTCTGTAATTACTGCAGAGTCGAATTATAGTTTAGTATCTACTAAGACAACTTTCCCCTCCTTGCTCTTCTTTTTCAAATTTTTTCACCTATTATTACTCGTTTACACTTCCAGATAAAGACCATCTCATTAACTGTGGTAGGCTGAGTATTGGCTTACAAAGAAATATAGATCCTAATCCTTGGTATCTGTGAATATTACCCTTATATGGGAAAAGGGTCCTGGCAGATGTGATTAAATTAAATGTCTTGAGATGGAAAGGTTATACTGGACTGTCTGGGTGGGCCCTAAATGTAATCACAGTGTCCTTATAAAGGGATTCAGAGGGAGATTTGACTAGAGAGGGTAAGACCATGTGAAGATGGAGCAGGGAGAGATTTGATGATGCTATGCTTTGACCTCAAAGATGGTAGAAGGGGCCATGGGCCAAGGAATGCAAAGAATGCAGCTCTAGGAGAGATTGTCCCCTCGAGTCTGAGGAAGGGACATGGACTTGCTGAGACCTTGAAACTGATTTAGATTTCTGACCTCCATAACTATGAGAATAATGTGCGTTCTTCTAAGCCACAGACTTCGTGGTGATTTGTTACAGCAGCCATAGGAAACTGATACATCGATTTAGTAAAAAATTCTCATGAGATATTTGTTTTTGAATTTTCTTTAATGCCAGCCACACACTTTTAAAAGAATTAACATATTTTAAATATTCAGTTCTCTCAAGGAAATGTATTTATTCTTTTTGAGTAAAATTTTGTTACCTTTTGAGAAATTTCTTGTCACTAATATTTCCAATAAAAGGAGTTTTTATTTTTCAGAGACTCAGCATCAGTTTTTATAAAGCAATTTTCTTGTTGTTAGACATAGAAAATGCTTGTCATTAAGACTGGCAGAAGCTGGGGATTTAACAGGTTAACTTCTGTAATTTTACATAAGTAGCAACTATTTTGTTCCTTTAAGAAGACTGATTTAAAGAAATAAACATAGTTTCCTCCAGATTATCTTATACCTTTGAAATGCTCTTCTGTGAATGGGTTTTGTTCACTACATGATAATGGATGATGAGTAACTGGAAATATAAAGCTGTGTCATCTTCCTAAAATACTACATTCTTATACAACACTGGGTCAGAATTAAAGACTGAAATCATATTTTTCATGAAGATATCATAACTCTGAGGTTACTAGATATTTTATACATACTCCTCTTCTCCGGTAAGCATTTGATTATTATTATTCTTATTTTGATAATCAAGTAGCTATTTCAATGCAGTTATTAAACAATAATTCTTTCTGTTTCAGAAGTATGTCCAGGAGGAAAAGCTGAAGTGTGGAAGGGGAGTTATTTGCTCACAGATCTTTAATATGGCTTCAAGAGATGTTGTGGACAAGTGGCTTTCCTAGTAGGTGGTTCTAGTAGGTGCACATCAGAATCACATGTGAAAGCTTGAAGAAATGCAGATGCCTGGTTCTTCCTCAGAATCTCCAGGGAGGGATCACAGACTTTGGATTTTTTTCAAGCTCCAGAAGTGATTCAGGTGTGCACAAAAGTTTACTTGTCTTGGGTTATATGGATTTTTCCTGAACTGGTGACCAACCCCAAAAACCTGCCATGAGTCATCCTGCTGAGGTCCCTGTGTGGATGTGCCCCATCCTCTTTGATGTAGTAAGAGAATCTAGCCACTTTCCCACCCCCCTGCAGTGCTTCTCAGGGATTTCTTCTATACAGTAAATCTTATTAGAGGCAACTTAAAATATTTAATCTGATTTTACTTGATTTTATGCGAAAAATTTTTGTGGTAGTGCAACATTCACGAGGAGAGAATTGAGTCCTCTGGTATATCTCTTTCAAACGTCAAGGGTATATTGTATCTAGTTTATACTAATATTGGGATTATAAATTTGATAGGAAAGTAGATGATCTTATCAACAATCATAGTAATCACGAGGGAAGGAATTATGCCATCTTTTCTTTCTGACTTTCTAATCCTATATCTTCTTCAATGAACTCCTTTAACCCAGCCTGCTCCTGAAAAACTTCTAACATCCTCAGGTTTCATGATAACCTTTCCATTTTCTGATTGTGAAATATTTGCAATTATTTTGGTGCCTGAAAACTATTGTTCTTTATTTAATTTTTAATATTTTTCTCAACAAGTCTATGTGACTCTTCAAAACTGAGATTGTTACATCCCTAAACATTGCTGAGAATATTGTCAAGCACATCTTAAGTGCACAAAAATTATATATTAAATTAAGTTATATATTGAACTGTTTTTCTTAACACAGAAGCTGATTTTATTAGTTTAGCTATCCCTACTGTCACTTACCTATCTTTTTTGCTTTACAATAAATCATTTAGGAAGACTAAAGAAAGTGACTATTTCTTCATGCGGTTGGGTCTTAAAATATGATTGCAGCTTTGGTGATTTGGATAATTGTCTATTTTACAAGAATGCATTTCTAAAGCTTCTGTAGTCTTCTGTAAACAACAAAACCAAACTTTTTGGCTTGAGTAGTGTGTTTCTGGAGTGTACATATATATTTTTACATCTGTGTTCTGTTTATATGTGTGGGGGGAGGATACAGGAGAGCCTCCCTTTACCATAATTGTCAAAGCAATAATTACGTGGGAAACACAGCAGATGTGTGATGCAAGACAATTTAAATCCATTTATGAAAGGCTTTATTTGATGCACTGTAATGCACTATCTGTGTGGATGATTTCTTGACAACACCAACTGAATTTAATATTTATCATAAATACAATGTTTGTTAGAGAAATGGTATCATAAATGCTCTCTTCCACCTTTGCAAAAGCAGAATTAAAATGTCTTTACAAAATACAACATTCTTCTCTTGAAACTTCACACAAGAGCTCAGTGAAAATAGGCTTTCAACACAAATTCCCTTCCCCTTATCTTCTTTTCCAGCTGCTCTGATTCTCCTAAAAATCAAGTTCTTTTTTGTGGTTTCTGTTAATAGGTAATAAGACCAGTGATTTAAATCACTGATTACTCTATTTTGGCTTTCAAACCATTCTAGCATGCTTCTAGTTAGAATAATGATTGCAGTGATAAGTCAAGGCGAGAGGATGGTAATTTTATACATTAATGCTCATTGAGCTTCTTAGATTTACATTAGCTCTTGCAATAATAAAAAAAGTGCTAATAGAATAAATATTTATGATTTTCTGAAATATATATGTGCCCTTCAGCATGATGAGAATTCTACACAAAGCTTGTCGAGATTCATTTTGTTACAGCAAAACATGTATTTCTAGTACCGGTAATTGATAACCTTAGATTACCATGGTGTTCCTGTATTTGATTCTCAAAAGATTATATTTTGTTCAGGTCTACTGACTGTGCCATTAGCATCCTTCAAGGGAAGTTCATTTAGATTTATATGACAAATTTTAAAAATAATTGGAAGTCCCTCCTTCTCCTCCATCTTTCCACCCACAGCCACACAAGCACACAAAGACACTCGTATTCACTACTTCTGTCCATGGCGTGTCACACTGACGTGTCTAGTAACAACTATGACAGAAGAAGATGTATACTTTTTAATTGGGAATAGCTAGGTTTTCTGATTCTTTAGTGAACCATTACTTAGTATGAAGTTACTTTAGAATCAGTTAAGTGTGAACCTTTGTCACATCAGCATGCACAGAAAAGCACCTAGGTGATTCAAGATCCTTGGCCTCTAAATATTTGACTACTTACTGGTACCAGCCATTTAGGGATGGCAGTGTGAAAAAGTACACAAAATTAGAGGAAACATAATTAACTCCAAATGAATGTTCCCTCATCACTGACATGGGTTGTCCTAGTCAAAAGTGGTATCATTCTCTAGCTCCCCGTATCTTCCACTGCTAACTTCTGGGGCTATCCAAGTTCTGTGCTTCCATGCTGTAGGATGTTTACATAACCAGGGAGGATAAAAATGAATGTTACATTTATAATTTTTCATCATCCAAGTGTGATTGAGCTGAAATATAAATTCTTTTATTTAGTGAAGGAAGCCAATTTTAGCACGTTTCATATTTCAGGAAGAGCTTTTAATTTAAACAATTAAAAATAGGGGAAGGAAACAAACAGACAAAGGTACCCAGTGTTCTTTTTTACTTCAATTGCTCTTTTTCACTCTAATTATTATTCTTGTTATTTTTGTGTGTGTGCTAATGAAGGTGTCAGGGATTGATTTGGGTGATGAATGTACAACTATGTAATGGTACTGTAAACAATCGAAAGTACGATTTGTTTTGTATGACTGAGTGGTATGTGAATATATCTCAATAAAATGAAGATTAAAAAAAATAAATAAAACATGTTGGGGGAGCATATGTAAACAAGGTATATGCAGATGACATTAGTTTTAAATAATTCATATTGGTATGCCTCATAGTAGCTACTATTTATTTGAAGGTATTATTATGCAGGGCATTGTACTAAGCCATGTGTTGGATTTTACCTTATTTCATCCTCGCAACCGCAGTGCTATGAGGTAGGTGTTCTCATCCCTATTTTATATCTGGGAAGACTGAGGCTTAGAGAAGTAACTTAAGGCATTTAGTTACTCTGCAGGAGGTTATACAGTGTGCAAGTAACCATGCTGGGAATAGAACCCAGGTTGTCTGACATCAAAGCACTTTTTCTTGAGCACTAAATCCAAATGGCTCCCCAGTCAGGTTCTCTAAGGATCTGCAAAGAGATTTCTTTAGGAACCGTTCAAGGCATGAGTGAATAATTGTTTTTTTACCTAGACAAAAAGTTAAAACTTTCATAAAGAATCCCCTTTGCTTGAATTTTTATACTTCATAATTTTGCCAGTTTAAATGGCACTTTCTTGTCTCTAAGTACCTGACGTTTTAGTGGAATCCAGCCCTTTAATACTAAAATATTGTAACAGATCTGGATAGTCACAAGGACATAAGACCTTGTGATGTTCAGCTAAAATGTTCAAAACATTTACCTGTGCTTCAGTTGGATCATCAATGCCATTTAAAAATACTCCATATCATACATGCCCTAGTTTTAAAGGAGAAATCATACTCTTTAATAAACTGAAACAGGTGATTATAAAAATGAGATGCTTCTTTCTCTAATAGCATAATAATGACCATTGGCAGTCATTTGTGAGTGCCTAATGGCCAAAAGGAAACATGAAAAAATTATCAGATCAGAATAGTGATTATTAATAAAAGGAGAGATATTCATTGACAAAAATAAAAAAATGTGCTTTGACATATTTGAAAAGAGTGAACACCATTCTTCCCAGGCTTGTGATTCTATTATCTATTATCTACCCCACTCCCCCACTCCACCCCACCCCACCCCAACCCAACCCCAGTATCTAATGACTATTTTCTTTAATGTTACAAAAATTATTTAATCTCAAAGAATATAAAATCTATTTGTTCATGTATCTCTGACTCAGGCTTGATGAGGACCGAGCTTTAGGGATTTTGCTGCTGCCCATGCATTCCCCCATCGTCTCAGCTTTGATAAAGGACGGTTAATAATACACAACCTTGTCAAGACTGTTATGCTAAGGTGTTGAGAGAGCTATGCTTGGATTTTTACTCTGTATCTCTTTCTCTAGCCTCACTTCGATCTGCAGTACCATAAAGCTCAGTATTTCAGCGTAGTGTTGTTAATATCTTGCACACTTTTCCTCCCCCTTCACCTCTCATCTATTTCACACCTTCTAGGTCAGGCACACATAGTAAACTCTCCTATAGTTTAATCCTCTAGGTACCTAATTCATGGCTATTTAGGGACTCTTGTGGCATCTGGCCGTCTCGTTGAGTCCAGGCAGAGAGGAGAAAGAACTTCGTCTGAGACAAGATGTGAGCCGGATGGGTGAGCATGTGTCAGGTCAGTCAGAGTTTGTAGTCAGGGCAAGGTGAGAATTCTGCTCAAATATTTCTGTTTTCTCAAGGCAATATTATGACTTATGATGAAGAGCTGGGAAAGCAAGCTTAAAAGGGATTGCAACATCTTGGAAGAGCTGCTGCAGGGAATGTGAGGGGGCCTATGTTTCCCTTTAATCAGTAATGGGCAACCCTTAAGCCCAGACCCGCACAGCCCTTGCAGATCTGCAGTGTGGCCCACGGTAGTATTTCAGGATGGATTCTATTGATAAAGCCACCTCTGGGCTGCCCATGCTTAAATATGCCCAGAGGTTAATTTTGGAGGCTAAAATACCTCACTTTTCTTATTTACGTAATTCTACAAAGTTACATATGTGTACCATGACTATTATCCTGCAAGACTGCAAAAGAAGTGTTCACTCTGAATTTTAAAATAATGTCAGATGAACTATGATATATCAAGGAATCGAACACTATAGATATTGAGGGGGAATAATGTAGGACTATTTGTACTTACCTAAGAAGATTTCACAGAGATATTAAATAAGATTGTCAAGTACTATCTCTAATATGATTCTATTGCTGTAAATGAGCAATGGTTAAAACATACTCCTGAGGAGTTACCAATTTGTAGGCACTGGATCACAGTTCAGAGGGTGCAGCTTTGGAAATAGAACACGGCTTCAAAACATCATGTGCTTTGTTTCTGTTGCTAAATGCCTACCTCACTTGAAGGATGTACACAAGTGAGAGGCTGCCCACCTTAACTATGTAATATAGCAACAGGACTCTGGATGGAGGCATTTGACGAAGTATGTAGAGTGCACTTTACAGACTGAGTTTGGTCACCGCAGGTCAGACCCTTACTGGGAAAATTTATATTTTACCAGAATCTGGAGGTTTCACTGGTTATTCATTCTTCTGGGGATCAAAATGAGTGGTGGGTTTGGTTATTGAAGTCAGGCTCAGGAGACAAGTTGCAAGGAGTCCAGGTGTCCCTCTGAGGCTGGCTGCTGCACAGATGAGGCCCTGGGAGGGCCAGCGTAGGCAGGTGCCCGCCGCATTAGAATACTTCCACAGGCAGCCCAGGGCTTGTGGTGGGGCCCACAACCTTACTTTGCCTATAGGATGGTGATATTGGTCAAAAACAAAGCCGTGGAGATCACCTGTTAACAACCCAAGGTGCTGACATTGTAGAACATACTATGGGAATGAGCAAGTGGACTTCTGTTTCCAGATATGGTTAATAATTAATCCTTAGTATATAGCTCAACCAGGTAATAGATAAAATGTATTTTTAAAACCTGTTTGAAAAGACTGAAGTGGTAATACCACTACAACAACCACAATAACAAGAACTAATGATGAATTTCCAAACCAGAATCATGGGGAAGACAGAAGTATAGGGAAGGCAGGCAGGAATTGGGGATGCTTTATCCTTTAGGGGAATGTGCTGATTATTGAGAAGCCAGATGGGCCAAGAGGCTAACTAATCCTTTTGAAAGTTATTGGTATAGAGATGCCAGATAAATATAGGATATCCAAGTATATCTGAATTTCAAATAAACAATGAATAATTTGTCAGTGTTAGTATGTGTGCCAGTTTGAATGTATTATGTCCCCCAAAATGCCATTATCTTTTGATGCAATCTTGTGTGGGCAGATGAATTAGTGTTAATTAGATTGTAATTCTTTGACTGAGTGTTTCCATGGAGGTGTGACCCACCCAACTGTAGGTGATAACTCTGATTGGATAATTTCCAGGGAGGTGTGGCCCTGCCCACTTGGCATGGGCCTTGATTAGTTTACTAGAGCACTATATAAGCTCAGACAGAAGGAGCAAGCTTGTTACAGCCAAGAGGGACACTTTGAAGAATGCACAGGAGCTGAGAGAGGAGCTTCAGCTTAACAGAGACATTTTGGAGATGGCCTTTGAAAGCAGACTTTTGCTCTGGAGAAACTTAAGAGAGGGCAAACATCCCAAGAGCAACTTAGAGTAACATTTTTGGAGAAGCTGCTGCCTAGAGAAGAATGTCCTGGGAGAAAGCCATTCTGGAACCAGAACTCTGGAGCAGGCGCCAGCCACATGCCTTCCTGGCTAACAGGGGTTTTCTGGATGCCATGGGCCATCTTCCAGTGAAGGTACCCCCTTACCTTGGACACTTTATGGCCTTAAGACTGTAACTTTGTAACCATATAACCCCCCTTTATAAAAGCCAATCCATTTCTGGTATTTTGCTTAACAACAGCATTAGCAAACAAGGACAGTATGTCCCAAGCAATACTTTGTTTAAGGTGACCAAAGGAAAAAGATAATATTCCACAGAAATCCAGAACATCTGGATTACACAGTAAAAACCAGAACAATAACATGTTGGTATGCTTGATATGTAAGGTTTTAATTTGTGTTAGACTAATACTTTGATGCGAATAATTTATTGCCACAGATACATGTTCTGTTCTTCTTTTCTAGTGTGAAAGGGAAGATGCATTTTCAAAGCGTGGAAAGAAGGTGGCTCATTTGGCAGAAAAAGGAGGAAGAGTTGGGATAAAAAAAGAGGGTTTAAGTGTGTTGCTCTTTCCTGCCTTCCATTCCCTACCGTACACATGCACGTGCACACACACACACACGTGCACACACACAAACACATACACAAAATGGGATGAGAGGAGAGAAGAAAACAGGATTTCCTCTTGTCATTTGGGACAATCTAAGTGTAGGAAAATGTGTATAACTCTCCAAGGGAAAGCTAATTGAAATACTCTATTGTCAGAAGGTGTGAAAGAGCAGGAGAAATGGCTGCATGGCATATGGAGATAGGAGAAGGAGGAGACAGGGATTTTCTCTACTTCTAACCAGGCAGGTGGAGAGGCAGATGTTCCCTTGTCTATGAGGGGTGACAATGTGATTGGGAAAGCCATATGCACCACACTCCCCTTTGTCTAGTTTATGGATGGATGAGTAGAAAAATGGGAGAAGAAAAAAAAAAAAAAGGCATCCAGTGTTTTTATTCTTATTATTTTTGTTTTTAATATTTTTGTGTGTGTGGTAATGAAACTGTCAAAAATTAATTTTGGTGATGAATGCACAGCTATATAATGGTACTGTAAACAATTGAATGTATGCTTTGTTTTGTATGACTGCATGGTATGTGAATTTATCTCAATAAAAATGAATTAAAAAAAAAAAAAAAGAAGTAGCTGAGAGAAAAGGCCAAGAAATACTGAAGTGGGGACACAGGAGAGTCACAACCTCATAGCAACTGTGAGAAGAGGATAGCCCAAGGCAAGGACAGTCAGAGGAGGTGTGGAAATCTCTAAGGGTCCTCCTGCAGGAGACACCAACTGGGCTGGAAGCTGAGGAGGCCCTAGGAACGGTGGGGGCAGAGGGGGGAGGAGCATATCTGCAGAGTCTTCTTGCCTGACATTGACCAAGTGTAAAAATTGTCTCTTCTTTCTCCTTTAATGAATTGAGCAGCAGGTTTACAAACCCATAAGGACACAGAACAAATCAGAGAGCAAGCAAAGGTAGAGAAGAAAACTGGGAATGAGTTTTAAACTAGGATGCAACAGAATCATAAATTTGAATCGATCAAGAAATCCATACATTTGATTGAGAGAAATCCTGAAACTGATCCCAGTAAAATATTCATTTCAGGTAGACTCAGGTTTCAAAGCCAGGTTTGAACTGATTTATAAAAATAAAGAGAATTCACTTTTTAAAAATATATTTAGGATTTTGACTGTAAGTTTTATTGTTCTCATATTAGCATATGTCTACAAAGAAAACCTCCAGGAAAATAATACCAAATTGCTATTGGTGATTTGGGGCTGGGGTTTGGTGGAAAGGGATGGGGGTGTGAGATTATAATACATTAAAAATTTCTGAAACGTTTGAATTCTGTACAAGAATAATTGTTTTTGTCATGAGAAATAAACCTTCTCAGACACAATAGAGATTAACATTAACTGGAAGAAAGTAGCCTGAGCACACACTGTCATGACCTTCTTGTCCCTTTCAATCCTCTACTGGGGCACTGAACTAGTAGGCCTGATATAGCACTGAGAAACCCAGAAGAGATCCCAAATATTGCATCTGAGACCTCAGGCTCATTGATGAGATGATCGAGGACAGAGGACCCCAGGATTTCAGGGTAGTTCTCTTAAAGCCTTTGGTTAGAACTGCAGGCTCATGACTGACTTAGATGGAGTGCACCAGCTAATGCAGGAGAAGAACTGGCCTACCCTCTTGCTGTGTGCATCCCTGGAAGAAACACCTTTCCTGCTGACACCAGCTGTCTGAGGAAAATGGCCCGGTAGGGCAGAATTGCTTCTTTTCCATATAGCTCGGAGATGATAGTTCTCTATCTGGAGAAGTGCACCATGCTAAGTTTCGGTAGAGTGAACTTGATTCAGCCCTGTGACCTCCCATCTTCCTATAAAGAAAGTCTTATATCTTTCACTACCTGCCAATCCACCTGCTGCTGAAGAGCTGGGTGAAAGCTCTTATGGAGCAGGCTCTCATTTTCTAACAGGAACAGGCAAAGATAGTTCGGGGAAGAGACAAAGCTGAAAACTTGAAGTAGATGGTTTCAGTTGGAGAAGTTGCTTCATTAAAAGTGAAAAAATGGAATCAATACTACAAAAAACTAAGTTTGTGATCAGAAGATTAAATAGAAGAACTATCTTTCAATACAAAAGAGACATACTGAGAAAGGTTAATCATTACTGAAAAGAGAATAAACCTGGAGGACAGTCCCAGGAGATATAATATGCAAATAATCAGAATTCCAGAAGGAATAAAAGGAGCAGATGGGGGTGGAATCAATAATCAATGCAATAAACTTCAGATCCCTGATCTAAAAAAAAAAATCAAAAGTGCTTACTAAGTGCCAGGCAGAAATAATGAAAAAGACATTATCTAGATATGTCTTTGTGAAATTTCTGGTCTCTGGATAGAGAAAAGTGTATTATATATTTTCATACAGCTAGAACAATTCACAAATAATAGAAAAGGAATCAATTTGACTTTGGCTTCTTATATGCCACACTAGAAGCTAGTGGAATAATGTTTATGAATGTTTGAGGGAGAAAGTACTGTTGTATAAGAATTCTACTATCAAAACAGTTATCATTCATGTGATGACAAAGAAGGAAATATTTTGGGTATTAGTAACTAAACATATACTACTCATGTTCCCATTCAAATTTCTTAAGGATATAGTCCAGCATAAATAATAGCAAAATTGAGTAGATATCTAAAACAAGAGAGAAATAAAGAATATCATAAGTAATGGTGAGCAATGAATCTAGGAAAATATGTAAGTAGCTCTAAGTGGGTGTTCCAGTTTGCTAATGCTGCCATTTGCAAAATACCAGGAAATGGATTGCTTTTATAAAGGGGGTTTATTTGGTTACAAAGTTATAGTCTTAAGGCCATAAAGTGTCCAAGGTAAGGCCTCAACAACAGGGTACCTTCACTGAAAGAAGGCCATTGGTATCTGAAAAACATCTGTTAGCTGGGAAGTCACGTGGCTGGCATCTGCTGATCCTGGGTTGTGTTCTAGCTCTTCTCTCAGCTCCTGTGTGTTCTTCAAAATTTTGCTCTTGGGGTGTTTGTCCTCTCTTAGCTTCTCCAGAGCAAAAGTCTGCTTTCAAAGGCTGTCTCCAAAATGTCTCTGCAAGCTGCAGTAGCGAGCTCCTTCTGTCTGAGCTTCTTGTGTAGGGCTCTAGTAAGCTAATGAGTGGGTGGGGCTACACCTCCAGGGAAATTATCTAATCAGAGTTACCACCTACAGTTATCACATCTCCATGCAAACAACCTAATCCAAATGTTCCCATGTAATCAACACTAATACCACTGGCCCCACAAGATAGCATCAAAGAACATTTTAAGGGACATAGTACATCCAAACCAGCACAGTGGGCGAGGATAAAGTGATTGTGGGTTGTAATATTAGTGTTACATAAGTACACTAAGAAGAAAGGAGACATATTCTAAGGAAAAACTGAAAAATAACATACAATTACATTTATAAATAGGTGCAGAAAAATCTAAGATTTGGAAATGGTGGGAGAATGTGGGAGATAAAATAATTTCCTTTCTTTGTGGGGAATGGTCAAAGTACTATTGATTTTGGTAAAATAGCAGAGAAATATGGACTTAAATATGCCTGTTAAAAATAGAGAGGTGATGAATCAGCAAATAGAGAGATACATGATTCTTTCCAAATTATTGGTGTATGTGGAAGGCAAAATTGAAATATAAAGAAAAATAAACAGAACACAGGAACAATTTGTTCAAGCCAGTGAAAGCAGAAAATTCAAGAAAAGGAAAAAGAATAATGAAGAATTAACACAAAAATAAATGGGAATGAGTGCAAACATCACTTTTCACAATAAATGTGAATAGATTGAATTTTCCAATCAAAAGACAAAGTCCACCAATAAGCTTTTTACAAGAACTGTAACTGAAATAGAAAGCTAAAAGTGTTAAAAAATCAAAGGAAACGGCAAAGATCTATCCAGGAAATGCAAACAAAAGGGGTGGTTTTAATATCAGAAAAAGGAGAATTCATGGCAAAAATTCCAAAACTATTAAAATGCATTAGAGAGATAGCATGTGGTGATAATTTTTTAACTTTTAATTTTGAAATACATTCAAACTTACAGGAAGTTACAAAAATAATACAAATCCCATGCAGGAACTCCAATATACCCCTCCCCCCAGACACCCAGATACACTAATTTTAACTTTTTGCCACATTTGCTGTATCATTCTATCAACCTATCTATATCTTTCTTTCTATCTATGTATATATGTTTCTATGTATGTATCAATCATCTGTCTCCTTTCTAGTATAAGTTGTACACATCATGCTTCTTGAACACTTAATACTGCCATGTACATTTCCTAAGGATAAGGATACTCCCCATGTAACCTCTGTAAGTGCAGTTAGCAAGTTCAAGCAATTTAAGATTAATATAAAGCTTAAGTACGTATTCTGATATTTTCATATATCCCAATAATGTCCCTTTGAGCCTTGTCTCCTTCCTTGCTAGGTACCATCCAGGGTCATGTATTGCATTAATTGTCATTGTCTCTTTAATTGTTATTTCTTTTCTTTTTTAAAAAATTAATTGTGGGAACATATATACAATAGAAACTTTCCCATCTCAAACACACCCAAGCATACCATACAATGGGATTAATCACATTCACAACATTGCAGTATCCTAGCAACCTTTTATTTCTGAAACTTTCCCATCTCCCAAACAGGAACCATACACCCAATATACATTAAATGCCCATTATCCCCACCCCCTGGCAACCTGTATTTTTATTTTAATTTCTACCTCTATGAACTTGCTTATAATCTGATATTTTCTTTGTAGTTACCATGGGGCTTAAGTTTAACTTCTTACATCTCTGATAATCTTGTTTGTCTTGATACAAATTTAGTTTCAATAGTATGCACAAACTATGTTCCCGTGTCCTTCTATCCCTCTACCTTTCTGTAGCTCTTGTCAAATTACACATTTATACATTATGAGTCCTGAACCACTGGTTAATCATTACTTTTTATGCATTTGCTTTTTGGATCATTTAAGAAGTAAAAAGTGGAGTTACAAACCAAAAACACAAGAGTACTGGCATTTATTTTACCCATGTCTTTACCCTCACTGGAGATCTTTATTTCTTTATGCAACTTTGATCTATTGTCTATTGTCCTTTCCTTTCAACCTGAAATATTCTCTTTAGCATCTCTTGTAGGGCTGATCTAGTGGTGATAAATTCCCAGTAGAGTTTTTGTTTGTCTGGGAATGTCTTAATCTTTGCCTCATTTTTGAAAGACAGTTTTGCCAGATATAGAACTCTTGGGAGGCAATTTTTTTTTGCTTTCAACACTTTAAATATGTGACTTCACTGTCTTCTTGTCCCATGACATCTTATCAAGTCTCCCTTGTATGTGACATGTTGCTTCTCACTTGTGACTTTCAGATTCTCTCTTTATCTTTGGCGTTTGACAGTCTGATTATAATATGCCACAGTGTGGATCTATTTGGGTTTATACTGTTTGGAGTTGGCTGAGCATTTTGAATGAAAATATACATTTCTTTCATTAAATTTGGGAGCTTTTCAGCCATTATTTCCTTTAATATTCTCTCTGCCCCTTTTTCTCCTTCTTTTCCTTGTAGGATTCCCACAGTGAATTTATTGGTATGCTTGATGGTGTCCCACAAGTTCCTCAGGCTCTGTTCACTTTTCTTCATTCTTTCTTCTTGCTGCTCCTCAGACTGAATGATTTCAGTTGTCTTACCTTCATGATCACTGATTCTTTCTTCTGCCAGTTCTAATCTGCTGTCATACTCCTGTAGGGAATGTTTAATTTCTACTACTGGGATCTTCAGCACTATTTGATTCCTTTTCATAATTTCCATCTTTCTATTGACATTCTCTTTGTGTTCATCTATCATTTTCCTGGTTTCCTTAAGTTCTTTGTCTATGTTCTCCTTTAGCTTTTGACAATATTTAGGACCATATTTAAAAAGTCTTTTGTCTGTTATGTCCCAGTTCTGTTTTTCCTCATTGATGGTTTCTAATGCTTTAATCTTCTCCTTCACCTGGGCCATCACTGTGTATTTCTTTGTATGCATTGTAAGTTTAGTCTCTGCACCATCTGTTCCTTAAGCTTGTATCCTGCTACTATTATGACTAAGTTTTCCTTGAATGCCAGAAACTAACAACAGCAAAAAAAAAAAAAAAAAAAAAAGGAAAAAAAAGAAAGAAAGAAAGAAAGAAAGAAAGAAAGAAAGAAAGAAAGAAAACACCTTTCCCAGTCTTTGCAGATCAGCTGGTGCAAATGCTCTCCTTTGGAGCCTAGCTGTATAATAAATTGTATGAGAATAGCTTGAGTGCAAAGCAGAGGTGCCTCTCTGATCCTTTCTGTACATGTATCTTGTCTGGGGCATGCTCATGTGGCCCTAGGAAGTCCTCCATTTACATGGTTACAAATGTCCTCTCTTCTCTAGAAGACAGTTTCCTCATGGTCCCTGGCACTGCCCTGTGTATTCTACAGCCAGCAATGTCTGGCCCCGGGCAGCATGACTTGACTGCTTTCCCACAGTGTTCTGTACGAGAACTCTCTGAGCTGCCTTCTACACTCAAGGCAAGTTGGGTGACGGTGAGTCCCTCAGACCACCACCAGACTGATTGGGTCAGACGTACATGCTCCCAGGGTAGGCACAGAGGCCATTTTGCTCCTTCTGGAACTGGGTCAATTCTTCTCTGCTGATGGAGCTCTAAGGTTTCTAATCACCCTCATCATTAATCTGTGATAATGAGGCTGGTGTGCAGAGAAAAGCAGAAACAAGGGGTGGCGAGTAAGAATTCTGGCAGTGTGTTTGGCTACCTGAGCATTACTGCTTAATACAAAATTGAAATATGATTTTTGGTCACTTGCAACATTTTGAAAAGTAAGTAATGGAATTTCCTACATAGTTTTATTTTTCTTGAGATGAGTTTTGTGGAAAATGGTTGCATTTCCTGAAAGATTTAGTAACAGTATGCCCAGCAGCCCTGAATTTTGGATAGTGGTGGTGTTTAAAAGGGTTGAGTGCTATTTGGAGGCAAGTTATCCATAGATTGGTGAGAGGAGGTTCTACACTCAAGGACAAGTGGACTCAATAACACTGAGTCCATGCTACTCAGTTTCACTGGCCCCAAGTGGAAGTTCTTCTCCATCCCTCACTTCTGTGGCTGCCAGACCTTCAGTTCTCATTGTTCCGCTCCTTCTTCACTTCTGCTTTACCAACCCCATTCTTTTCTGGATTTGGGGAGCAGAAAACCTCTTGTAGCCTTAAGGACCTCTGTGACCATGAACACACTGCCTTACTTTATCCAAGCCCAGGTTTCCTAATTTAAAAAGTGTGAGAGGTTCTATAATCCCCTTTAACCTGACAACATGATTCTATGGATTATGAAATTATGAGGAGTAGAAAGAATGACTTAGAATAAGAAGTCTCTCTTTAAAAATGGGTGTATTTCTTTAAAAACTGAACCTTACTTTAGGTCTTAAAATAAAGCAGCAATGTGGAGTCAGGACAACTTAGAGTTTTGAAAGGAGAACTGAATGATAGGAGCAGCAAGAAGATACATGAGACTGCAGTGAATGTGTTTGGGCCAGAGTTGTGAGAGATTAAAGATTACAGAAGGTTTCTTGACTCCCAGATGGTCTAGCAAGCCAAATGGGCTTGTTATACAAAGAAAGAAAAAAGAAACTACACATAAATAAGACATTCTTCTTATGTAGAAGATCCCTATTATCCCACACTTAGAATCTGAATCTCTCAATGTAATAAACTACCCAATTACGTAAACTCCCAGTTATCCAGATACATTTGTATTTTGTGACAGTATTTGAGCAATTTGGAACAAAACAGAAAATAACAATTTTTTTTTGTGACAGTACTTAAACAGTTTAGGAAATAACAGCAAAAGAAATTATAACCTCTCTCATTCATAAATAACTGTTGTGGCACAAACCAGAGATAAACCATAAAGAAATTTTGAGGAAGTGGAAGTTTATAAGAGAAAACAGGAAATCTGTGAAACAACCATAAAGAACAATAGGAGAGGCTTAAGTGAGATAGAGTAAAAATATCATCAATTGAAAGGTAATTGCCTTTTTCATTTTTTAACATCGATTATAATTATTTGAGAATGAGTCATATATTTGTCATTTGACTCACATGTTTCCTACTTGATTAAAATACACTAAAATTTACATCAGATGTTTTCCTCCAGTACAGAATATGTGGTGCATTTTCAGATACGGGCACTGGAGATTCAGCATTGGATAGGTGAAAGAATCCAGGAGAGTTGAAGCATTGTGAACTCAGTCATCTGACTGTCTCAAAGGCTTGACCTCCAGTAACCGCCAGATGCCCTCATGTATCACTGAACTCCAAAAATTAACTTTAAAAATTAAGATATAAGTGTGGCAAGGAGACTATGATTTTGTTTAGAGGTTAGGGTAGGTTGCTATATGCTCTGGGAGGGTGGGCTTCTTCTCAAGCTCCATGGGCTGAATCCCTATTAGACTAAACAAGACAGGCTATTCTGCTTTGCCAAAGATTGATTTTTGGAGGCAGAGGGGAACGTTTCCGGTCCATGAATTAGAAAAGAATGCCTGTGGGGAATTCTGGGAAAGATTTTTTTCCCTGTTAAAAAGAGAGGCATGTCGGAAGACACATCCTCCCCATTTCTTTTCTGCCTCTTGATGTTATCATATGAGGAAATGATGTTTGGCAACATGGGAGCCATGCTATGATCATGAAGAAAGACCAGAAAATCTCAAAGAATATGACCCAGAACTCTGACATTGGAGAGCTCATAATTTAACTAACCATGGAGACATCTAACTCCAGTCTTCTTGATTTGAAATAATTAACCCATCTTGTCTAAAGTATTTTGTGATTTGCAGGCAAATCCATATTACCTGATGCAAAATGAACAAAAAGTGTGTGTGGTATGGAATCAAACAGTTCTGATTTGTAATCTCAGCTTCATCAATTAATATCTGTATGACCTTTTCACTGAGGTATTTAACTCTTCCAGGCCTCAGTTTCCTCATCTCTAAAATGGGGATAATAATAGAACCCAACTCACTGGATTGTGGAAAAGATTAAATGGCATACTGTGTATAAAGCAGTTACAGTGTTGGCCACATGGTGAACAATGGGATGTTAGCTATTTTATTATTTTACTTTTGCTACTCTTAAGTTCATTATTGTAATATATGCAGCTCTGTGACAGTCTATCAAAGTAAGTTAGAGAAAATCAAGCACTCTCTTCAGCCTTGCTTGCCCCCATCAGTGCTATTCCATGCACAGAAATGACACAGAAAAGGTAGAAGAACAAAAAAGGTCTCAGAGACCACTATTCATTGGAGTGGATGAGCAGAGACTAAAGGCTGGCACAGCGGGAAAGGGCGCGTGTTGGGGCGAGTCAATAAAATGGAGATGGCGGGTGGTTCTGGAGTTCAATGAGATATGACAGCATCTGGGGGTTACTGGAGGTCAAGTCATTGAGATATCAGATGACTGAAAAGATTGAGTTAGAAGAGAATTTGAGGAATTGACTGAAAACTAAGGAGATCAAAGTAGGACTTGGCAGTTGGGTCACATAGAGATGGGCATTTCCTAACTGTACATGTTGATTTTTGGAAGCTGCATCTCTCTTCCCCGCTTTCATTTTTGAGTTCAGTACAGGATTAATAGCTGGGAGTGTGATAGTGTGGAGAGAGGTATTTAAAACACAGTCCTTTCTTTCACATCTATGCTCTGAAACCCTTTTTCTCACAAGCTCTTGAAATAATGTTGACCCAAAGGAGCCTCTTGGTTTGAAAAGCGTGTGCCACTAAACCTGCCATAAAGAAGTTAGGAGTGTGAGATAGTATGTGGGATCACTCCAGCCCACAGCATTTGCTTCAAGGTGGGATTTAGTCAGTGACTCTGAAAGCTGTGTGACCACAGGGACAACCTCAGCCTCTGGTCAGCACTGGTCGCTCTGCCCTCAAGGTTACCCAGGAGCTAAGAGGAACTAGCAGTTGGGGTGAATGACCTCTAGCAATCTGATATGGAGCCCTGTGATTTCAGTACTCTTCTATAAAAATCTAACCTCAGATATTCCCAGCCATCTAAACCACCTTAGAATACATAAGAATCACCTGGAGTGCTGGTTAGCAATGCAGATTCCAGGGTGATTCTGGTTCAGAGCGTTTGTGAGGGACCCAGGAATCTGTACTTTTCATCAAGTATCTTTGGTGATGCACCACATTTTTAAAAAACATTTTTAAGTACCAGGCCTGCCTTCAAATTTCCTTCTCTTCTTTTCTTCCTTCCACCAAGCCATGCTGCAATACTAAACTGCTTTTGAATAACTACTGAAAACTTCTCTTTTAAAAATTAAACAACTGGGCAGTGTTCTGAAATTAGAATTTCGCCCTGAAAGCTGTGTCCACTGAAACGCTCAGGTCTACCTCGTGCCGCTGTCTCAACCCACAGCACTCACTCAGGGGAGGTGCCTCCCTGAGGTCCACGGGAATGTGCTCAGGTGCATTCCACCAGAGTGAAGAGGTAGGTTAGGAGATGTGAACTGATGGAGTGAGAAAAGTCACATCCAGACACATGGATGAATTAATAAAATCTTAGTAACAATCTGGTTAGTAGTGAGGTGAGGAAGGAACAGATCTGTGCTTCTCCCCTCTATTGGGGCCTGATTGTAGCACTAAGTTTGGAAGCAGTCTCACTTTCTGGTACTTGGTAGATGCTTCTAAGAGTGCTGGAAAGGAGGGCAGGAGAGGAGAAAAGGCGTCCATTCTAAAGCACCGCGAACATGCATGCTTGTATGGGAAGCTTTCTCCCCCCAGATTTCACCCTAGATGTGATGAAATGGGTGAAATGCATGCCAGAAGAGAAATCTTTAACCTATTTTTTCTGACATAAACTCATTTTATTGAAGTTGCAGATTCTTTCACCAAGAAGAATGCCAGTAAACAGGCACATGCAAAATATCCATCAATTTCAAAGGCTCATGGACCTCCTAAAACTCATCTATAAACCCCAGGTAAGGAATGCCTCCCCTAGAATAAATATGAGAACCATGGAGATGGGAGCCAAGGTTACTGTAATCCAATAAAAATGAGATTTGGGCTGAGCAGAGCATTAACTTCAATATAGTCTCTCCCTGCAGCCAGACTACTTGGTTTAAGTCTTGGCTCCACAACCCCCAGTGTTAGTAATATGCAGTGCTCTTTCCCCTCCCTCTGTCAGAGTTTCCACATTGCTAGTACAGGAATGATGACACAAGATCTTCCTTATATGGATACTATGAAGAATAAATGAGTGAATCTGCATAAAGGTCTTACCAGGCACATAAATATTTGCTGTTAAAACCATTATATTCCCTATTTAATAGATAAGTTCACTTACCCAATCTGTCTTGGTAAGAAGGTGAGAGGTATCACTTAAATTATTCCTCCTCCATACATCCTGTATTTTATAAAATGGAATAAAATTTACATAAGGAATGATTTTACCATTTTAGCCCTGTACTTCATACAAAAGTAGGTATTAAATGAAAATATGTTGAATGAATGAATTTGTGCAATTAATTTTACTAGGCCCATCTTAATGTCCCTCTACCCTGTGCTTTCCTGTATACATTTACTGTTGCTGTTTTAATTCAGAACAGCTTCATTACTTGCCAGAATTTTCATAACAATCATCACATAGCAGAGAATTTCTGGAAACAGGTTACATATCAGAATCCCCTGAGGGGATTTAACATGCATGTTCCTGGCTCCTATGAGATGCATATATAATCAGCATCTCTGGAGTGGTAGCACCGAAGAAGGTGGAATCTGTATTTTTCAAAACTTTTTCAGATAGTTCTTAGATAATGATAGTTTTGGGAACTACTTGGTCTGTATAAAAATGTCCAAATTCCTTACCCTTTTATGAAAACCCTTTATCACTCACTTGCTTGTCTCTATTGACCACCACTCTCCCATATGCATCCTACACTACAAATATAAAAAACAACTGCTCTATTTCCTAGTGTCCCATTCCCTCATAGATGTACCCTCTACCTGGTGCATTTTAGTCCTGAAAGCAGAGCCTTTTTTTAATTATTATTATTAAAAGCCAGATGCTAGCAACTGTTTTATTTCTCAGAGCTCCATGTCCCCTCAGAAATCTCCAATAAAATTTCAGTTTCTGGTCATAAACTTTTGACTCATGAACACATGGCTTTTTAGTTTTTATTGATATATAATTCACATACCATAAAATTCACCCTATTTAAAGTATACCATTCAGTGATATTTAGTATATTCTCAAAGTTGTATAACCATCATCACCATCTAATTCAAGAATATTTTCATGCCCAAATGAAATCCTTTACAAATTAGCAGAACTCCCCATTACATACTTTTCCCCAACACACGAGAACCTCTAATCTACTTTTTGTCTCTGTGCATTTTTCCCATTCTGGATATTTCACAAAAATAAAATTGAATGATATGTGGTCTTTAGTGATTGGCTTCTTTCACTTAGCACCAAGTTTTCAAGCATTGTCCATGTTATAGCATGTATCAATATCACATTTTTTTTATTGTTAAATAATTTCCCATTGTATAGACATTCCACTTTTTTTTTTAATCCAGTTGTCAGTTGATGAGCATTTGAGCTCTCTGCACCTTTTGGCTATTATGAATAATGTTTCTCTAAACATTGTATTCAAGTCTCTGTGAGTACATGTGTTTTCAGTTCTCTTGGATACCTAGGAGTGGAATTGCTGGTTCATATGGCAACCCTATATTTAACTTTCTAAGATGCTGACAAACTGTTTTCCAAAGCAGCTTTGCCATTGCATTCCCACAAATGATGTATGAGGGCTCCAATTTATCCGTATCCTCTCCAACACGTTATTGTCTGCCTTTTTAATTTTAGCCATTCTAGCGGATATAAAATTTTATCTTGTTGAAGTTTTGCTTTGCGTTTCCCTAATGACTGATGATGTTGAGTTTCTTCTCATGTGTTTATTGGCAATTTGTATATCTTCTTTGGAGAAATATTTATTATGATCCTTAACCCATTTAAAAAATTTGGTGGTTTTTTTTTTTATTAAGTTGTAAGTGTTATGTATATATTCCGGATAGAAGTACCTTATCAGATATACATTTTGCAAATATTTTCTCTCATTCTGTGGGTTGGATTTTTACTTTCTTGATTCTGTCCTGGGAAACACAAAACTAAAAAATTTTTTTTCTGATGAAGTTCAGTTTATCTGTTTTTTTCTTTTACTGCCTTGCTCGTGCTTTTGATCATATCAAAGAAACCATTGCCTAATCCCAGGTCAGAAAGATCTATGCCTATGTTTTCTTCAAATAATTTTATAGTTTTAGCTTTTAGATTTAGGACTTTGGTCTAATTTGAGTTAATTTTTGTACATGGTGTGAAGTAGGAGTCGAACTTATTCTTTGTGTGTGGATTATTGGTTGAAAATACTAACCTTCCCCATTTCATTGTCCTGGCACTCCTGTAGAAAATCAGTTGACCATAATGTGAGAATTTATTTCTGGATTCTTAATACTATTCTATTGTTGTATATGTTTATCCATTTGCTACCACCTTACTGTAACTTTGTAGTAAGTTATGAAATCATGAAGTATGAATCCTTCAACTTTGTTCTTTTTAAAGATTGTTTTGATTATTCTGAGCCTTTTGCATTCCCATATGAATTTTAGTATTAGCTTATCAATTTCCACAAGAAAGAATGCTGGGACTTTGATAAAGATTGTGTTGAAGTTGTAGATAAATCTGAGAGTTACTGCCATCATAAAAATTTTAATCCTAGAAAAGGCAGAGAGGACCCTGCACTTCACAATCACCTTGGGCTTATCTTCCTGATAGGAGAGTTAAACTCTGAAGGAGAGCACCAGCCAATGCAGAGCCAATTTGTAAAGACTGTGAAATATGGTTGGTTGTGTGTTTGTGTGTGTGTGTATTTGTTAGCTCATGGGACTCAAGGAAATCTCCGTTATATCACTATCTGGATATGAACACAAGGAACAGACAGCACAGGACTTAAATCTGAGAATTAACACTTTAAAATATTAAAATGTATAGTGTGCAATAAAAGGTTACAAGACAAACAAACAAAAAAGAGTTGGCCCATTCAAAAAATTAAAAAAGCAAAATAAAAATTTAGAAAGCAACAATGAAGAATACCAGGTTTTTGACATACTGGACAAAGAATTTTTAAAAAATCATCCTCAATATGATCAAGGAGATAAAGAAAAACAGAGAAAGAACTAAAGGATATCAAGAAAGCAATGGATGAATCATATGCGAATCTCAATAAAGAGATAGACATTTTTAAAAGGAATCAAACAGAAATAGAAGAGTTGAAGACTACAATATCTGAAATGAAAAATTCCCTAGAGTGTCAATAGCAGATTGGAGCTGGCAGAAGAAATAATCAGTAAGCACAAACATAAGGCAATTGAAATGATTCATGCTAGGGAGCAGAAAGAAAGAGGAATGAAATATTGAACAGACCCTAAGAGATCTCTGGAAACACCTTCAAGGATACCAATATAGGCATCATGGGAATCCCAGAAGGAGAAAAAAGAGAGAAAGGGGCAGAAGGAATATTCAAAGAAATAATGGCAGAAAACTTCCTAAATTTGAAAAAGACATGAATGTGCACATTTGAGAATCCTCACAAACCTCAAAAAGGATAAACCTGAAGAGAACAATGCCTAGACACATACCCGTCTAACTGTCCAATGCCAAGGACAAAGAGAGTGTTTTGAAAGCTGCAAGAGAAAATCAATATGTTACATACAAGGGATTCCCAATAAGAGTAAGTTCCAATTCCTCATCAACACCATAGAGGCAAAAAGGCAGTGGAATGAAATATTTAAAGTGTTGAAAGAAAACAGTTGTGTGTTGAAAGAAAACAGTTGTGTGTTGAAAGAAAACCATTGCCAACCAAGAATTTTATATCCAGCAAGACTGTCTTTCAAAAATTAGAGAAAGATTGAGACACTCCCAGATAAACAAAAGTTGAAGTTCATCACCACTACTAGCTATGCTAAAGGGAGTTCTTTAGATTGAAAGGAAAGGACACCAAACAGAGGACTGGAGTGACATTAAGAAATGAAGATCTCTGGAATAGGTAGTCATTTGGGTAATTATAAATGCCAGTACTCTTGCATTGTATTTTGTGGTATGGAAATTCAAACTTTACTCCTTTTAGGGTCTAAAATGCAAATGCATAAAAAGTAATGATAACTATATGGTTTTTCACAAACAACGTATAAAGATATAATTTGTAACAATCACAACAAAAAGAGGGGGGCAGCAGGTTTAGGAATAATGCATGTGTGTATGCTATTGAAATTAAGTTGGTATAAAAAATGTGATTGTTACAGATTTAAGATGTTAAACTGAAGCTCCATGGTAACCATAAAGAAAATATCTGAAAAATATATGCAGAAGGAAATGAGAAGGGACTCAAAATGGTACAACACAAAAATCAAATAAATGTGAAAATAAGTGTTAACAGAGGAAATGAGGGGCAAAAATTGTGTAAGACTTACAAAGACCAAACAGCAAAACGTCAGAAAAAAGTCCTGCATTGTCGGTAGTGACTTAAATGTAAATGGTTTAGGGAGAGGCGGGGCAAGATGGCAGACTGGTGAGCTGTATGTTTTAGTTACTCCTCCAGGAAAGTAGGTAGAAAGCCAGGAACTGCGTGGACTAGACACCACAGAGCAATCTGACTTTGGGCATACTTCACACAACACTCATGAAAACGTGGAACTGCTGAGATCAGCGAAATCTGTAAGTTTTTGCGGCCAGGGGACCCGCGCCCCTCCCTGCCAGGCTCAGTCCCGTGGGAGGAGGGGCTGTCAGCTCCGGGAAGGAGAAGGGAGAACTGCAGCGGCAGCCCTTATCAGAAACTCATTCTGCTGATCCAAACTCCAACCATAGATAGACGGAGACCAGACACCAGAGAATCTGAGAGCAGCCAGCCCAGCAGAGAGGAGACAGGCATAGAAAAAAAACAACACGAAAAACTCCAGAATAAAAGCGGAGGATTTTTGGAGTTCTGGTGAACATAGAAAGGGGAAGGGCAGAGCCCAGGCCCGAGCTCAGGCCCTGAGGCGCATATGCAAATCCCGAAGAAAAGCTGATCTCTCTGCCCTGTGGACCTTTCCTTAATGGCCCTGGTTGCTTTGTCTCTTAGCATTTCAATAACCCATTAGATCTCTGAGGAGGGCCCTTTTTTTTTTTTTTTTTTTTTTTTTTTAATCCTTTTTTCTTTTTCTAAAACAATTACTCTAAGAAGCCCAATACAGAAAGCTTCAAAGACTTGCAGTTTGGGCAGGTCAAGTCAAGAGCAGAACTAGGAGAGCTCTGAGACAAAACGCAATAATCCAGCGGCTGAGAAAATTCACTAAACACCACAACTTCCCAAGAAAAGGGGGGTGTCCACTCACAGCCATCATCCTGGTGGACAGGAAACACTCCTGCCCATCGCCAGCCCCATAGCCCAGAACTGCCCCAGACAACCCAGTGTGATGGAAGTGCTTCAAATAACAGGCACACACCACAAAACTGGGCGTGGACATTAGCCTTCCCTGCAACCTCAGCTGATTGTCCCAGAGTTGGGAAGGTAGAGCAGTGTGAATTAACAAAGCCCCATTCAGCCATCATTTCAGCAGACTGGGAGCCTCCCTACACAGCCCAGCAGCCCAGAACTGCCCTGGGGGGACGGCACTCACCTGTGACATAGCACAGTCATCCCTCAACAGAGGACCCGGGGTGCACGGCCTGGAAGAGGGGCCCACTTGGAAGTCTCAGGAGCCATACGCCAATACCAAGGACTTGTGGGTCAGTGGCAGAGACAAACTGTGGCAGGACTGAACTGAAGGATTAGACTATTGCAGCAGCTTTAAAACTCTAGGATCACCAGGGAGATTTGATTGTTAGAGCCACCCCCCCTCCCTGACTGCCCAGAAACACGCCCCATATACAGGGCAGGCAACACCAACTACACACGCAAGCTTGGTACACCAATTGGACCCCACAAGACTCACTCCCCCACTCACCAAAAAGGCTAAGCAGGGGAGAACTGGCTTGTGGAGAATAGGTGGCTCGTGGACGCCACCGGCTGGTTAGTTAGAGAAAGTGTACTCCACGAAGCTGTAGATCTGATAAATTAGAGATAAGGACTTCAATTGGTCTACAAATCCTAAAAGAACCCTATCAAGTTCAGCAAATGCCACGAGGCCAAAAACAACAGAAAATTATAAAGCATATGAAAAAACCAGACGATATGGATAACCCAAACCCAAGCACCCAAATCAAAAGAGCAGAAGAGACACAGCACCTAGAGCAGCTACTCAAAGAACTAAAGATGAACAATTAGACCATAGTACGGGAGACAAAGGAAATCAAGAAGACCCTAGAAGAGCATAAAGAAGACATTGCAAGACTAAATAAAAAAATGGATGATCTTATGGAAATTAAAGAAACTGTTGACCAAATTAAAAAGATTCTGGACACTCATAGTACAAGACTAGAGGAAGTTGAACAACGAATCAGTGACCTCGAAGATGACAGAATGGAAAATGAAAGCATAAAAGAAAGAATGGGGAAAAAAATTGAAAAAATCGAAATGGACCTCAGGGATATGATAGATAATACGAAACGTCCAAATGTAAGACTCATTGGTGTCCCAGAAGGGGAAGAAAAGGGTAAAGGTCTAGGAAGAGTATTCAAAGAAATTGTTGGGGAAAACTTCCCAAATCTTCTAAACAACATAAATACACAAATCATAAATGCTCAGCGAACTCCAAATAGAATAAATCCAAATAAACCCACTCCGAGACATATACTGATCACACTGTCAAACACAGAAGAGGAGCAAGTTCTGAAAGCAGCAAGAGAAAAGCAATTCACCACATACAAAGGAAACAGCATAAGACTAAGTAGTGACTACTCAGCAGCCACCATGGAGGCGAGAAGGCAGTGGCACGATATATTTAAAATTCTGAGTGAGAAAAATTTCCAGCCAAGAATACTTTATCCAGCAAAGCTCTCCTTCAAATTTGAGGGAGAGCTTAAATTTTTCACAGACAAACAAATGCTGAGAGAATTTGCTAACAAGAGACCTGCCCTACTGGAGATACTAAAGGGAGCCCTACAGACAGAGAAACAAAGAAAGGACAGAGAGACTTGGAGAAAGTTTCAGCACTAAAGAGATTCCGTATGGGTACAATAAAGGATATTAATAGACAGAGGGGAAAAATATGACAAACATAAACCAAAGGATAAGATGGCTGATTCAAGAAATGCCTTCACGGTTATAATGTTGAATGTAAATGGATTAAACTCCCCAATTAAAAGATACAGATTCGCAGAATAGATCAAAAAAAATGAACCATCAATATGTTGCATACAAGAGACTCATCTTAGACACAGGGACACAAAGAAACTAAAAGTGAAAGGATGGAAAAAAATATTTCATGCAAGCTACAGCCAAAAGAAAGCAGGTGTAGCAATATTAATCTCAGATAAAATAGACTTCAAATGCAGGGATGTTTTGAGAGACAAAGAAGGCCACTACGTACTAATAAAAGGGGCAATTCAGCAAGAAGAAATAACAATCGTAAATGTCTGTGCACCCAATCAAGGTGCCACAAAATACATGAGAGAAACACTGGCAAAACTAAAGGAAGCAATTGATGTTTCCACAATAATTGTGGGAGACTTCAACACATCACTCTCTCCTATAGATAGATCAACCAGACAGAAGACCAATAAGGAAATTGAAAACCTAAACAATCTGATAAATGAATTAGATTTAACAGACATATACAGGACATTACATCCCAAATCACCAGGATACACATACTTTTCTAGTGCTCGTGGAACTTTCTCCAGAATAGATCATATGCTGGGACATAAAACAAGCCTCAATAAATTTAAAAAGATTGAAATTATTCAAAGCACATTCTCTGACCACAATGGAATACAATTAGAAGTCAATAACCATCAGAGACTTAGAAAATTCACAAATACCTGGAGGTTAAACAACACACTCCTAAACAATCAGTGGGTTAAAGAAGAAATAGCAAGAGAAATTGCTAAATATATAGAGACGAATGAAAATGAGAACACAACATACCAAAACCTATGGGATGCAGCAAAAGCAGTGCTAAGGGGGGAAATTTATAGCACTAAACGCATATATTAAAAAGGAAGAAAGAGCCAAAATCAAAGAACTAATGGATCAACTGAAGAAGCTAGAAAATGAACAGCAAACCAATCCTAAACCAAGTAGAGAAAAGAAATAACAAGGATTAAAGCAGAAATAAATGACATAGAGAACAAAAAAACAATAGAGAGGATAAATATGACCAAAAGTTGGTTCTTTGAGAAGATCAACAAGATTGACAAGCCCCTAGCTAGACTGACAAAATCAAAAAGAGAGAAGACCCATATAAACAAAATAATGAATGAAAAAAGGTGACGTAACTGCAGATCCTGAAGAAATTAAAAAAATTATAAGAGGATACTATGAACAACTGTATGCCAACAAACTGGATAATGTAGAGGAAATTGACAATTTCCTGGAAACATATGAACAACCTAGACTGACCAGAGAAGAAACAGAAGACCTCAACCAACCCATCACAAACAAAGAGATCCAATCAGTCATCAAAAATCTTCCCACAAATAAATGCCCAGGGCCAGATGGCTTCACAGGGGAATTCTACCAAACTTTCCAGAAAGAACTGACACCAATCTTACTCAAACTCTTTCAAAACATTGAAGAAAATGGAATACTACCTAACTCATTTTATGAAGCTAACATCAATCTAATACCAAAACCAGGCAAAGATGCTACAAAAAAGGAAAACTACCGGCCAATCTCCCTAATGAATATAGATGCAAAAATCCTCAACAAAATACTTGCAAATCGAATCCAAAGACACATTAAAAAAAATCATACACCATGACCAAGTGGGGTTTATTCCAGGCATGCAAGGATGGTTCAATATAAGAAAATCAATCAATGTATTACAACACATTAACAAGTCAAAAGGGAAAAATCAATTGATCATCTCAATAGATGCTGAAAAAGCATTTGACAAAATCCAACATCCCTTTTTGATAAAAACACTTCAAAAGGTAGGAATTAAAGGAAACTTCCTCAACATGATAAAGAGCATATATGAAAAACCCACAGCCAGCATAGTACTCAATGGCGAGAGACTGAAAGCCTTCCCTCTAAGATCAGGGACAAGACAAGGATGCCCGCTGTCACCACTGTTATTCAACATTGTGCTGGAAGTGCTAGCCAGGGCAATTCGGCAAGACAAAGAAATAAAAGGCATCCAAATTGGAAAAGAAGAAGTAAAACTATCATTGTTTGCAGATGATATGATCTTATATCTAGAAAACCCTGAGAAATCGACGATACAGCTACTAGAGCTAATAAACAAATTTAGCAAAGTAGCGGGATACAAGGTTAATGCACATAAGTCAGTAATGTTTCTATATGCTAGAAATGAACAAACTGAAGAGACACTCAAGAAAAAGATACCATTTTCAATAGCAACTAAAAAAATCAAGTACCTAGGAATAAACTTAACCAAAGATGTGAAAGACCTATACAAAGAAAACTACATAACTCTACTAAAAGAAATAGAAGGGGACCTTAAAAGATGGAAAAATATTCCATGTTCATGGATAGGAAGACTAAATGTCATTAAGATGTCAATTCTACCCAAACTCATCTACAGATTCAATGCAATCCCAATCAAAATTCCAACAACCTACTTTGCAGACTTGGAAAAGCTAGTTATCAAATTTATTTAGAAAGGGAAGATGCCTCGAATTGCTAAAGACACTCTAAAAAAGAAAAACGAAGTGGGAGGACTTACACTCCCTGACTTTGAAGCTTATTATAAAGCCACAGTTGCCAAAACAGCATGGTACTGGCACAAAGATAGACATATAGATCAATGGAATCGAATTGAGAATTTGGAGATAGACCCTCAGATCTATGGCCGACTGATCTTTGATAAGGCCCCCAAAGTCACTGAACTGAGTCATAATGGTCTTTTCAACAAATGGGGCTGGGAGAGTTGGATATCCATATCCAAAAGAATGAAAGAGGACCCCTACCTCACCCCCTACACAAAAATTAACTCAAAATGGACCAAAGATCTCAATATAAAAGAAAGTACCGTAAAACTCCTAGAAGATAATGTAGGAAAACATCTTCAAGACCTTGTATTAGGCGGCCACTTCCTAGACTTTACACCCAAAGCACAAGCAACAAAAGAGAAAATAGATAAATGGGAAGTCCTCAAGCTTAGAAGTTTCTGCACCTCAAAGGAATTTCTCAAAAAGGTAAAGAGGCAGCCAACTCAATGGGAAAAAATTTTTGGAAACCATGTATCTGACAAAAGACTGATATCTTGCATATATAAAGAAATCCTACAACTCAATGACAATAGTACAGTCGGCCCAATTATAAAATGGGCAAAAGATATGAAAAGACAGTTCTCTGAAGAGGAAATACAAATGGCCAAGAAACACATGAAAAAATGTTCAGCTTCACTAGCAATTAGAGAGATGCAAATTAAGACCACAATGAGATACCATCTAACACCGGTTAAAATGGCTGCCATTAAACAAACAGGAAACTACAAATGCTGGAGGGGATGTGGAGAAATTGGAACTCTTATTCATTGTTGGTGGGACTGTATAATGGTTCAGCCACTCTGGAAGTCAGTCTGGCAGTTCCTTAGAAAACTAGATATAGAGTTACCATTCGATCCAGCGATTGCACTTCTCGGTATATACCCGGAAGATCGGAAAGCAGTGACACGAACAGATATCTGCATGCCAATGTTCATAGCAGCATTATTCACAATTGCCAAGAGATGGAAACAACCCAAATGTCCTTCAACAGATGAGTGGATAAATAAAATGTGGTATATACACACGATGGAATACTACGCGGCAGTAAGAAGGAACGATCTCGTGAAACATATGACAACATGGATGAACGTTGAAGACATAATGCTGAGCGAAATAAGCCAGGCACAAAAAGAGAAATATTATATGCTACCACTAATGTGAACTTTGAAAAATGTAAAACAAATGGTTTATAATGTAGAATGTAGGGGAACTAGCAATAGAGAGCAATTAAGGAAGGGGGAACAATAATCCAAGAAGAACAGATAAGCTATTTAACGTTCTGGGGATGCCCAGGAATGACTATGGTCTGTTAATTTCTGATGGATATAGTAGGAGCAAGTTCAGAGAAATGTTGCTATATTAGGTAACTTTCTTGGGGTAAAGTAGGAACATGTTGGAAGTTAAGCAGTTATCTTAGGTTAGTTGTCTTTTTCTTACTCCCTTGTTATGGTCTCTTTGAAATGTTCTTTTATTGTATGTTTGTTTTCTTTTTAACTTTTTTTTCATACAGTTGATTTAAAAAAGAAGGGAAAGTTAAAAAAAAAAAAAAGAAAATCAAGGAAAAAAAAAAGATGTAGTGCCCCCTTGAGGAGCCTGTGGAGAATGCAGGGGTATTCGCCTACCCCACCTCCATGGTTGCTAACATGACCACAGACATAGGGGACTGGTGGTTTGATGGGTTGAGCCCTCTACCACAGGTTTTACCCTTGGGAAGACGGTTGCTGCAAAGGAGAGGCTAGGCCTCCCTATGGTTGTGCCTAAGAGCCTCCTCCCGAATGCCTCTTTGTTGCTCAGATGTGGCCCTGTCTCTCTAGCTAAGCCAACTTGAAAGGTGAAATCACTGCCCTCCCCCCTACGTGGGATCAGACACCCAGGGGAGTGAATCTCCCTTGCAACATGGAATATGACTCCCGGGGAGGAATGTAGACCTGGCATCGTGGGACGGAGAACATCTTCTTGACCAAAAGGGGGATGTGAAAGGAAATGAAATAAACTCCAGTGGCAGAGAGATTCCAAAAGGAGCCGAGAGGTCACTCTGGTGGGCACTCTTATGCACGCTTTAGACAACCCTTTTTAGGTTCTAAAGAATTGGGGTAGCTGGTGGTGGATACCTGAAACTATCAAACTACAACCCAGAACCCATGAATCTCGAAGACAGTTGTATAAAAATGTAGCTTATGAGGGGTGACAATGGGATTGGGAAAGCCGTAAGGACCACACTCCACTTTGTCTAGTTTATGGATGGATGAGTAGAAAAATAGGGGAAGGAAAGAAACAGACAAAGGTACCCAGTGTTCTTTTTTACTTCAATTGCTCTTTTTCACTCTAATTATTATTCTTGTTATTTTTGTGTGTGTGCTAATGAAGGTGTCAGGGATTGATTTGAGTGATGAATGTACCACTATGTAATGGTACTGTAAACAATTGAAAGTACGATTTGTTTTGTATGACTGCGTGGTATGTGAATATATCTCAATAAAATGAAGATTAAAAAAAAATGTAAATGGTTTAAAATCTCCAGTCAAATGGCAGAGATTGACAGAATAGATAAAAAAGCATGACCCAACTGTATGCTGTTTACAAGAGACTCACAATAAAGTCAAACACACTAATAGGCTGAAAGTGAAAGGACTGGAAAATTTATACCATGCAAAGAGGAACCAAAAGAGAGCTGGGGTAGCTATACTGATATCAAATAAAATAGACTTAAAGTCAAAAACAGGACAAAAAGGCCACTATATATTGGGTAAAGGGGTCATTTCAACAACAAAACATAATGATAAATATGCATGCATCTAATAGCAGAGCCCCAAAATATATGAAGCAAATATTGACAGATCTGAAGGGATAAATACATGGTTCTGCAGTATTTGTAGGAGACATCAATATACCACTGTCAGTAATGGATAGAACATCTAGACAAAAGGTCAAAAGTAAATAAAAGATTTGAATGATACTACAAACCAGTGGAATTAACAGGCATATATAGAATACTTCACCCATTATGAGCAGAATACAAATTCTTCTCTAGTGCATATGGGTCATTCTCCAGGACAGACCATATATTAGGTTACAAAACAAGTCTCAATTAATTTTAATATACTGAAGTCTTAAAATATATATTCCCCAACCACAATGGAATGAAGCTAGAAATCAATAACATAGAGAAAAGTGGAAAATTCACAAATATGTGGCCATTTAAAAACACACTCTTAACCTATGGGTCAAAGAAGAAATCATAAGAGAAATTAAGAAATATCTTGAGATGAATGAAAATGAAAACACAACATACCAAAACTTATGTGATGCAGCAAAGGTGGTGCTTACAGGGAAGTTTATAGCCCTAAATGCTTACATTTGAAAAAAATCATCTTAAATCAGAGACCTAACCTTACAAATGGATGATCTAGAAAAAGAAGAGCAAACTAAATCCAAAGTGAGTAGGAGGAAGGAAATACGTTAAAGAAGAGGTAAATCACATAGAGAACAAAAAAATGCAATAGAGAGAACCAGCAACAACAAAGGCTGCTTCTTTGAAAAGATCAACAAAACAGACAACCTCTAGCTAGGTTGAAAAAGAGAAAAAAAAAAAAAGAAAATTCAAATAACTAAAATCAGAAATGAGAGGAAGTATATTACTAATAACCCTACAGATATAAAAATGATTACAAGAGAATACTATGAACAACTGAATGCCAACAAATTAGATAACATAGATGAAATGGAAAAAATCCTAGAAACACAAACTACCTACACTGACTCAAGAAGAAGGACAAGATCTCAACAGAACATTAACAAGTAAAGAGATTGAATCAATAATCAAAAGCCTCCCAACAAAGAAAATCCAAGGACCAGATGACTTCACTGGTAAATTTTGCCAAACATTCCAAGAAGTAACACCAGTCCTGCTCAAACTCTTCCAAAAAATTGATGGTGGGGGAACAGATCATAAATCATTCTATGATGCCAACATTACCCTAATAACCAAAGCCAGAGAAAGATACCACAAGAAAAGAAAATACAGACAAATATTCCTTATGAATATAGATGTAAAAATCCTCAACAAAATGCTAGCAAATCAAATCCAACAGCACATTAAAAGAATTATACTCCTTGATCAAGAGGGATTTACCCCAGGTTTGCAAGCATGGTTAAACATAATAAAAACAATTATTGTAATACAACACATTAATGGAATGAAGGAAAAAAATATGATCATCTCAATTGATGCAGAAAAGGCATTTGACAAAATCTAGCACCCCTTATTGATGAAAACACATAGAAAACTAGGAATAGAAGGTAACTTGCTTAGGTCATGTATGAAAAGCCCACGTCTAACAATACACTCAATGGTGAAAGTGTGAAAGCTTTCCCTCTATTATTGGGAACAAAGCAAAGATTCCCACTGTCTCCACTGTTTTCAACATTGTACTATAAGTACCAACTAGAGTAATTAGTCAAGAAAAAGAAATAAAAGGCAATCAAACTGGAAAGGAATAAATAAGACTTTCCCTATTTGCAGATGACATGGTCCTGAATATAGAAAATCCCAAAAATCCACAGCAAAGCTACTAGAGCTAATAAACAAATTCAGCTAGTGGCAGGATACAAGGTCACCCCTCAAAAATCAGTAGTGTTTCTATGTATTAGTAATGAGCAACCTGAACATGAAATCAAGTAAAAAGTTCCATTTACCATAGCAACTAAAAGAATCAAATAACTGGGAATAAAATTAACCATGGATATAAAGGACTTAAAGACAGAAAACTACCAAACGTTACTGAAAGACGTCGAAGAAGATCCACATAAATTGAGAGGCATTCCTTGTTCATGTAACCTAAGACCAAATATCATTAAGATGTCAATTCTACCCAAAGCAATTTACATGTTCAATGCAATCCCAATCAAAATTTCAATAGTCTTCATTGCAGAAATGGAAAAACCAATCATCAAATTTATATGGAAGGATATGGGTCACTGCAGGGCCACTGAAAAAAGAACAAAGTTTGAGGACTAATGCTTCCCAATTTTAAAATTTATTAAATAGCAATTGTAATCAAAATAGCATAGCACTGGCACAAGAGAGACATATAGACCAATGGAATTCAAACTGAGAGTTCAGAAATAAATCCTTTCATCTATGGCCAATTGATTTTTATATATATATATATATATATATATATATATATATATATATATATATATATAAATTTTTATTGGGATTGTTCAGATACCATACAATTATCCAAAGATCCAAACTGTACAATCAGTTGCCCCTGGTACCCTCACACAGCTGTGCATCCATCACCACACTTAATTTTTGTTCAATTTTTAGAACCTTTTCATTACTCCAGACAAGAAATAAAGTGAAAGATGGAAAAAAAAGAAAAAAAAAAAAAGAAAGAAAAGGAAACTCGAATCCTCCCATATCCCTAACCAACCCCCCCTCACTTGTTGACTCATAGTGTTGGTATAGTACATTTGTTACTGTTTATGAAAGAATGTTGAAATACTACAAACTGTAGTATATAGTTTGCAATAGGTATGTATTTCTTCCCTATATGCCTCTCTATTATTAACTTCTAGTTGTAGTGTCATACATTTGTTCTGGTTCATGGAAGAGTTTTCTAATATTTGTACAGTTAATCGTGAACATTGCCCACCATAGGATTCAGTTTTATACATTCCCATCTTTCGACCTCCAACTTTCCTTCTGGTGAAATATATGACTCTGAGCTTCCCGTTTCCACCTCATTCACATGCCATTCGGGACTGTTAATTATTCTCACATCTTGCTACCGACACCTCTGTTCATTTCCAAACATTTAAGTTCATCCTAGTTGAACATTCTGCTCATACTAAGCAACCATTCCCCATTCTTAAGCCTATATCTTGCTACCTTATATTTCATGTCTATGAGTTTACATATTATAATTAATTCTTATCAGTGAGACCCTGCAATATTTGTCCTTATGTGTCTGGCTTATTTCACTCAGTATATTGCCCTTGAGGTTTTGTCATCAACCCATTTTTTTTTTTTTAAGATGGTTTTGTTCACACATCATACATTCCATCCTAAGTAAACAATCAATGGTTCTCTGTATGGTCACATCTTTATGTGTTCACCACCTTCACCACTATCTATATAAAGGCATCTACATTTCTTCCACAAGGCAGGAGGGAGCATCAAAGAAGGTAGAGAGGGAAAAGAAAGAGGAAAAAAATGACAGCTAGGAAGCAGCAAAAGGAAAAATAACCTTAAATCAAAGTAGGGTAAAGAGTCAGACAACACCACCGATGTCAAGTGTCTAACATGCCTTCCCTATCCCCCTCTTATCTGCATTTACCTTGGTATATCACCTTTGTTACATTAAAGGAATCATGATACAATGATTCTGTTAGTTACAGTCTCTAGTTTACATTGATTGCATCCCTCCCCCAATGCCTCCCCATTTTTAACACCTTGCAAGGTTGACATTTGCTTGTTCTCCCTTGTAAAAGAACATATTTGTACATTTTATCACAATTGCTGAACACTCTAGATTTCACCAAGCTACACAGTCCCAGTCTTTGTCTTTCCTCCTTTGTTCTGGTGTCTCACATGCTCCCAACCTTCCTCTCTCAGTCATATACATAGCTATCTTTATTCAGTGTACTTAAATTGCTGGGCTACCATCTCCCCAAATTGTGTTCCAAACCACGCACTCTTGTCTTCTCCTATCACTCTGCAGTGCTCCCTTTAGTATTTCCTGTATGGCAGGTGTCTTGTTCACAAAGTCTCTCATTGTCTGTTTGTTGGAAAATATTTTGAGCTCTCCCTCATATTTGAAGGACAGCTTTGCTGGATATAAGATTCTTGGTTGGTGGTTTTTCTCTTTCAGTATCTTAAATATATCACACCACTTCCTTTTTGCCTCTATGGTTTCTGCTGAGAGATCCGCACATAGTCTTATTATGCTTCCTTTGTATGTGATGCATTGCTTTTCTCTTGCTGCTTTCAGGATTCTCTCTTTGTCTTTGACATTTGATAATCTGATTATTAAGTGTCTTGGCATAGGCCTATTCAGATCTCTTCTGTTTGGAGTACGCTGAGCTTCTTGGATCTGTAATTTTATGTCTTTCATAAGAGATGGGAAATTTCATTAATTATTTCCTCTGTTATTGCCTCTGCCCCTTTTCCCTTCTGTTCTCCTTCTGGGACACCAATGATATGTAGATTCTTGTACTTTGTTTCATCTTTAAGTTCCCAGAGACATTGCTCATATTTTTTCATTCTTTTCTCCATCTGCTTCTTTGCGTGTAGGCTTTCAGTTGTTTTGTTCTTCCTCTTGAGTATTTTCTTCTTGAGTGTTTTCTTCTGCCTCTTGAGATCTGCTGTTGTATGTTTCCATTATGTCTTTCATCTCTTGTGTTGTGCCTTTCATTTCTATATATTCTACTGGTTATTTTTTTGAACTTTCAATTTTTGCCTTATATATGCCCAGTGTTTTCTTTACAGCCTCTATCTCTTTTGTGAAATATTCTCTAAACTCTTTGAATTGATTTAACATTAGTTGTTTAAATTCCTGTATCTCAGTTGAAGTGTACGTTTATTCCTTTGACTGGGTCATAGCTTCATTTTTCTTAGTGTAGGTTGTAGTTTTCTGTTGTCTAGGCATCTGACCTCCTAGGCCACCCCAGTCAGGTTTTCTCAGATGAGAACAGGCTCAGGTCACAGAAGGAGGTAATATTTCAGTATCTGGTTTCCGTGAAGGCTTTCCTTAGAGGATTGAGACACCTGTGCTTTTCTGCCTGGCAAATCCACCTGTCAGCCTGTCACTGCCTGTGTAAGAGGGTGTGGCCTGTGGCTCTCCTCCCCCAGGCTTTGGGGTCTGGTTCCGGAAAGACTGAAAGATGGGCAGTAGAGCTGGGCCCCTCTCTTTCCTCTTGAGAAGCTATGCCCCCTCCAGAGATGTCATCTGCATGTCAATAAGTTCTTTGTTTCTGTGACTCTGCTGATCAGAGTGTTTTGATTTTAAAGTGGCGGAGGCTGTCTTTACTGCAAAGTGCTGCGGGCTGAGAACTGCTGAGGTTTTCTCTACAGAGAGAGAAAGGGACAGAAAAACTCCAAGTTTCACTCGTCAGCCAGAGATAGCACCCAATCCTCTGGGCTCCCATCCTGAGACAGATATGTCCCCCGACTCTCCCAAGGTCAGTTGTCACCAAAAGCCTCTGTCTGCTTGTTGAGGATTCACTGTCTGTATTGAGCATTTAACATTAAAACCTCACTTGGAGCTGGGCTGAGAGAGTGTACCGTGCGGCTTCCGTGAGGGAGGGGCTCTTGGCTGTCGGCTCTCGGCTCTCAGCACGGATCCACAGTTTTACTTACAGATTTTATGCTGTGATCTCGGGCATTCCTCCCAATTCAGGTTGGTGGATAATGAGTGGACAGTCACGTTTGTCTCCCCACTGTTATTCCAGGTTATTTACTAGTTTTTTGGTTATTTATGAATTGTTCCGGGGGGGACTAACAGTCTTCCACTCCTCTCTATGCCACCATCTTAGCTTCTGGCCAATTGATTTTTGACAACGGTGTCAAGTCCACTCAACTGGGAAAAAATTGTCTCTTCAACAAATGGTGCTGGGAAAACTGAATATCTGTATGCAAAGAAATGATGGTTGACCCCTACCTCATACCATATGCAAAATTTAATTCAAAATTGGTCAAAGACCTAAATATAAAAACCCAAACTATAAAGCTTCTAGTAGACAATATGGGGAAGCATCTTCAGGGCTTTGTGTTAGGCTGTGGTTTCTTAGACTTTGCAACAAAAGCATGAGAAGTAAAAGAAAAAAATAGGTACATGGGTTTCATCAAAACTGAAACGTTTTGTGCATCAAGGGACTTCATCATGAAAGTAAAAATACAACCTATAGAATGGGAGAAAGTATTTGGAAACCATATATCTGATTTGGGGTTAATATCCAAAATATATAAAGAAATCTTGAAACTCAACAATAAATAGACAAACTACCTTTGCTAGTTTGGATGTACTATATCCCCCAAAATACCATGTTCTTCAATGCAATCTTGTAGGGACAGATGTACCAATCTTTGGATTAGGTTGTTTCCATGAAGATGTGACCTACACAACTTTGGGTGATAACTCTGATTAGATTATTTCCATGGAGGTGTGGCCTGCCCATTCAGGGTGGGTCTTGATTGGTTTACTTGAGCCCTATAAGAGCTCAGACAGAAGGAACTCAGGGCTTCTGCAGCTTAGAGAGACATTTTGAAGACAGCTGTTAAAAGCTGATGCTGACATTTTGGAGAACACCATTTTGAAACCCAACCTGGGAGCAAGCAGACACCAGCCACATGCCTTCCCAGCTGACAGATGTTTTCCAGACACCATTGGTGTTCTTCATTGAAGGTACCTTATTGATGCCTTACCTTGGACACTTTATGGCCTTAAGACTATAAATTTGTAACCAAATAAACCCCCTTTATAAAAGCCAATCCATTTCTGGTATTTTGTGTAATGGCAGCATTAGCAAACCGGAACACTACCTGGTCACAATTGGGCAAAAGATTTGAATAGACATTTCTCCAAAGAAGATATATAGATGGCCAAAACGCACAATGAAAAGATGTTTATGTAAAATGGTGCACCTGTTGTGGAAAACAATTTGGCAGTTCCTCAGAAGGTTAAGAATAGAATTACCATATGACCCAGCAATTCCATTTCCACATATATACCCCCAAGTACAAAAAGCAGGTATTCGAATAGATATTTGTACACCAATGTTAATAATGGCATTATTCATAGTTGCCCAAAGATGGAAGCAACTCGAGTCCATCAACAGGTGAATGGATATTGTGGTGTTTTGAAGCTGTTACGTACCACAGAAAAGGTCATGTTCTTTTAATCCATTCCTGTGGGTGCAGACCTACTGTAGGTGGGGCCTTTTGATTAGGTTATTTCAATTGAGATGTGACCCACCCCATTCAAAGTGGGTCTTAATCCTTTTACTGGAGTCCTTTATAAGGGGATAAAACATATACAGAAGCTAAAAGATGAAATTAAGGAAACCTCACAGAAAAGAGCACCAGAGAAACTGAGAAAGGGAGCAACTGAAGAAGAAGCTGAAAGCAACAAAACCTGGGGGAGAGAAGGACCCCCATGTGCCATGTGCCTTCCCATGTGACAGAGGAGCCCCAGATGCCAGCAGCCTGTCTTCAGAGTCCAGGTATTATCCTGTTGATGTTTCGGGTTGGACATTTTCATGACCTAAGAACTGTAAATTGTAAGTTAATAAATCCCCATTGTAAAAGCCAACCCATTTCTGGTATATTGCATTTCAGCAGCTTTAGCAAACCAAAACAGATATACCAAATATGTTGTATACATACTATGGAATATCATTCAGCTATTAAAAGGAATGAAGTTTTCTGTTAGATGCTACAACAGGGATAAACCTTGAAGACATCATGTTGAGTGAAATAAGTGAGACACAAAAGAAAAATATTATCTAATCAGAGTGACATGAAATAATTAGAATAAGCAAATTAGTAGAATCATTAACTAGAATATAGTTTGCTCTGGGCTGAGTGGGGGGTGGTGGTAGAGAATGGAGAGGCAATGCTTAATTGATGTTTTCTGTTTGGGATGATGGAAGTGTTTTGGTAATGGATGGTGATAATAGTAGCAGAACATTGTGAATGTAATTAATACCACATCTGGTTTAAATGGAATGGTGTAGGTAGTTTATATGTTTTCAGAATAAAACTTTAAAGAAACAAAACAGAATTCTGTACAACACATATAGTGAACTCTAATGTAAACTATAGACTGTAGTTATTAGTGTAATTTTAACAGTATTGCTTCATAAATTGTAACAAAGTTACCACTCTAATGCAAATAGTTAATTATAGGGATATTTGTGTGTAGCAGTAGTATATGGGAACTCTGTGTTTTCTGCATAATTTTCTTTAACCCTACAACTTCTCTGTTTAAAAAACCATAAAGTCTAAAATGAAAAATTAAATTTTCCAATTCATGACCACAAAATGTCTTTCCATTTATTTGTTTTCTTTTATCACTGTCAATATTTTGTAGTTTGTAGTGTACAATTCTTAACTGCTTTTATTAAATTTATTCCTAAATATTTTTATGCTATCAAAAATTGAATTAAAAAAAATTATATGGTAATATAATTGTTATGTGTATATTAATGTATGGCCAACTTGGTGGACTTGTTTATTGATGGATTCTTTAGGATTTTCTAGGAATTAGATCATGTTTTCTGTGAAACATGGACTTTTTAATTTGTATGGAATTTGCCTAATATTGGCCCCATATTTTTTACTGCTTTATTATCTTGATCAAATTCATTTACTTTTATGAGAATAATTTTCTTCAGTTGTATAATGGAGATAATAATTCCAAAATCCAGAGTTGCTTTGAGGGTTACATCTGCTGACATTGCCTAATAGCCATTAGTTGAATGATTTAATACATGAATCATCAGAACTGGCCCTTTGTAGCTAAGAATAAGTATATTATATTCTGAGTCATTTTCTCAACCTTATTCACTTTGGGAGTTATTCTAATTAGACATAGGATTGAGAAACAGTACATTTAGGGAATGTCAAGTCATTTAGGATAATTGGAACATCAGGTTCATGGTTGGAAACAACAGGAAATGAAGCTTTAAAGGTAGATTAAAATTCTGCTTAAGTACTTTGCTAGCTATGATGAACAATTCTTTGGGGGACACAAACTCTTGGAAGGTTTTTTTGCTGGGGAATAATAGAATCAATGTAGAAGATATATTGAAAGAGTGAGAAATTAGGGGTAGAGGGAGCAGTTAAGCGATAAGAGATTAGTAAAGTATTGATGAGAACCTTAACTAAGGCAATATCTGGAAAATGAGGAAAAAATGGTATATTTTGGAAATATTTAGTATGCTTTGGTTGGAGGACAAGGAGCATACTTGTAAGATTCTTGATTGTAAATAATTCATTGAAATTGGGTTTAAAAGAGAAGAAATTTGGTGACAAAGGTGATAGGTTCTTTTTTTGCAAGTGTTGCTTAATGGACTTGCAGAGTATTCTGGAAGACATGATAACAGGCAGATAGAAAACCAGTTTGGAATTGATAGAGGATTGGGTATTGGAAGTATTGGAGATACAGGATTTTTTCCCCTGCTATCACCCCTTCCTGTCTTCATGTCCTCACTTCATCCTTCACTTCATCCTTATCATAGCTCCCTTGTAAATATTCTCCATCCCTCTTTCGCTCTCTTTTGTCCTCTCTCTCTCTCTCTCTCCTTCTCTCCCCCTCTCTCTAACTTCTTATCTTGCAAAGCTCCTACCATAGTGGGTGTGGAAAGGGGAGTTTGCCCCAGAGTTTGCAGAGGGTGGGTCTTCCAGCCTATTATTCCCATCGTTCAGGAAGAGTGCCGCTGCCCCAGGTTTCAGAGAGGGTGGAGTACATTCCCCTGGGATTGGGGTGACTCTGGCTGCCACCTCACTGTCCTGAGGGCATTGAGCCTGTGTCCTGGAGATGGCAGAGAGTCTGGACGCCACCCCAATTTGTGAGGAGGATGGGGCCTAGAGTTCAGATGTTGCCGGATGCTTGAAGAGGGTGGAAGGAGGAGCATGGCCTTCTCCCCAGTGCTTGGAGATGTTAGAGTCTTCACCCCAATGTTTGGAGAGAGCAGGTCTTTTGCACAAGCCCTTGGAAAGGGTGGTGTTGCTGCTCTATTAAACCCTGAAGACAAAATGACATTCTATAAATTACTTTCAGACCTGGAAATCTGATGAAGTATGCCCTGCAGGTTTTCAGAACGGTTTGGGTCTGGTGACTCCTGTTTTCCTTCCAATTTCTACCTATGGAAATAGGAACATTCACTTTATGACTGTCCCCCCTTTGTACATTGGAAGCAGAAAACTTGTTCTAAGTTTCACAGGTTCACAACTTGAGGGGGATTTTGCCCCAGGACAGACCATGCCTGTAACTGATTTTGATGACTTTGTGCTTAATACTGTTACTGAAACTATTTAAGCCTTCTGTGATATTGTGATGGAATGAATGTATTTTGCATATGGAAAGAACATGCCTTTTTGGGGTTCAGAGGGTGGGGTATGGTAGTTTGAAGCTGTTATGTACCCCAGAAAAAGCCATGTTCTTTTAATCCATTCCTGTGGGTGCAGACCTATTATGGGTGGGGCGTTTTGATTAGGTTATCTCAATTGAGATGTGACCCACCTCATTCAAGATGGGTCTTAATCCTCTGACTAGAATCATTTCTAGAAGATAAAAAACAGAAAAAAAGCCCATAGAAGTTTAGAGAGAAGCCCTGGAGAAGCTAAGAGAGGACCCACAGAAAACAGAGGAAACCACTGAAGCCAAAAACTGAAAGCAATGAAACTCAGAGTGAAGGACCAGCAGATGCCAGCCATGTGCCTTCCCATGTGACAGAGGTGTCCCGGATGCCAGCAGCCTGTCTTCAGAGTCCAGGTATTGTCCTATTGATGCCTTGAGTTGGGACATTTTCACAGCGTAAGAAGTATAAATTGTAAGTTAATAAATCCCCACTGTAAAAGCCAACCCATTTCTGGTATATTGCATTCCGGCAGCTTTACCAAACCAAAACGCCTAGTGAAACCTAACTCTGCATCCCTGCATGTGTGCCTGAGACCTCTTTCTCCTATTCCCTTTCTTCTCCTGCTCTGGTTTGTACTGAGCTCACTAGGACTGTAACACTGCTGTCTTCTTTCTTCTCTGTTGGAATTCCAGTTTCTGAGATCATATATATTCTTCTTTCTTGATTTAAAGTAGCATGGAAAGTAGATTTTCCCATCTTTGCTTATGTAAAAATGACTGTTTTCTCATCGGGATTGATAGTTTGGCTGGGTTTAGAATCATAGGCTGAAGAAAGTTTCCCTCAGAATTTTGAAGGCATTGATCCACTGTCTTCTAGAATCCAAGATTACAGGTGAGCAAACTGACGCCATTCTGATATCTGTTTCACTGTTTATGATCTATGGCTCTGTATGGAAAAATATGGAAATCCTTTTGAAGATATTAGGATCTTCCCTTTCCTTGTCTTCTGAAATTTTACCATGGCATGTGAGTCTTTTAAAATTTATCCCATTGGACATTTGATAGGCTCTTTTAAACTAGAAACACATTTCCAACAGTTTTGGAAAATTGTCCTGTATTATTGATTTGATAATGTCTTCCCTTACATTTTCACATTGCTTTTTTTCTGAAACCCCTGTAATATGAAACAAAAATTTCTTGAATAATCTAATTTTCTTCTTTTTCTCTCCTATTGCCTTTTGTTACAATGTCTGAAGACTATCTTCCATTCATTCAATTGATTTTTTCCTATTCAATTAATTTAACATTTTTTTACTATTGTGTTTTTCATTTAGAAAGTTCTTCCATGGTTTTTAAAAAGTTTAATAGCATTTTCTTCTTTTTTATGGATGTACTACTTTTCTCATCTTTTCGTTTTTGATAATTAAAGAGTTTTTAAAATGGTTTTTTTCTCCCTATATTACCTATAATTTCCAATTTCCTTTTCCTGTTTTTTCATTTCTGGCATTTATATTGAGTGTGGCTCTCAGTTTTGTTTGGCTTAGATATTTATTAAACAGAAGAGTTCACATTTTGAAAAAAAATCAGTAATTTTGTCTTCTCTGGAAATATAGAAAGATCTAGCCATACTAGGGCTCCATTTTGCCCGGTGAGTAGAGATTCCACCCCCACCCCCTTTTTTTTTTGTAGGACATATATTCTACCAATACCCTACTTCATTTATCTGCCAAGCCCAATAGTAAATTGAGATAGGCTACTTCCCGTGCTTCTCTGTTACTCATATATCTCCAGTCCAGTAAGAAATTTCCTGAATTTTACTTCTGGTGACATGGATTATCTTTGAAGGAATAATACTGTTTTACTTTCATAAAATCCTATCCTGTCATCAAATCATTTGGTAATGTAGTTGTTCTTTTAACAAGATAATGAGAACAAGTTTTATGACCATGGAAATCCACCAAAGACAGATTATTATTTTGATGTGGTCCAAAGACACTCATTAGTAAGGAGAATTTAGAATGTTCTAGCTCATAAGTCTACTGTTGTGCATATTAAATAAAATTTAAAGCTTTCTGCTTTTCATGTATCATTTTGTGATGTTTGAGTCAATTAACAATTACTGAAGAATCAGTTTTCTCTCTTTTTTTATATGCAGATATTGTGATTTAATTAAATGTTGGCAAGTTGGTGCTCATTTAAAATAGAGTGAATGAAATTTTTCTGTAGTTTTCTTCAATGCAGAGAATTAATGTGATTCAGTAAATGCAGATCAGGGTTAAAACAAACATGCCATTTCTTATGGGAAGAGACCACTTGGCTCAAAGTCACAGAACTTGGATTTTAGTTCACTGATTCATCATTCAACTATAAATATCTGTTGATATGCCTTCTGTGATTGATATGCCTACTACCTGTCAGGCATTCTTCAAAGAGGTGTAAGGAGTCAGTAACTGCCCTCGGGGAGCTGATAACATAGTGGGGAGAAACAAATAAACATGTTAACTTAGCTGCATAGCTTTGGGAAAGTCATTTTATATTTTAAGTTTCTCCATGTATAAAATTAGAAGGTTGAACTCTGATTTACTCCCACACCTACAAGTTAATGTTCTTTTTTATATTTTAATTTGTTAACCATTTAAGAAAGAGACTTGACTAAGGCTGAATGTCACATCAGGGTAAAATAAAAGTGGGAAAAAAACACTTTTTTTGCGATTTGTTATAAAAAGTACAGCTAAAGAAGAGTCTCATATTAAATTGTCTGAGATTGAATGATGGAAATATCTTTGTCTTTCTCTAGAAATGTTCTATGTTATTAAAAAAATGTTAGAAAGGGCCATGGATGTTTTCATTTTAGAATAATTGTGTGCATCCTTTCAACCATTTGAGCATCTACTATGTGCTAGGCATTGGGTATAGGATTAAATAAGAGACAAAATCTCCATCCTCATGAAGTCTACAGTTTAAATAGAAAGATTTTCCATACACATTAACAAGTAAATAACATTCCAGGTAGTGATAAACACTATGAAGCAAAATAAAGCAGGGGAAGTGAGTGATTTCTTTTAGATAGACTATCAGTGATGGCCTCTCTGAGGAGGTGATTTTAAGGTTGCCAGATAAAAGGCAGGATGCCCAGTTAAATTTGAATTTCAGAGAAATGACAAATACCTTTTTATCCCATGCAAGTTTGGGACATATGTAGAGTACAAAACTGGTTTTGTTTATCTAAAACTTAAATGTAACTGGGCATTCTATATTTTTGTTTGCTAAATCTGGCAACCCTATGTTTGAGCTGAGACATGAAAACGGTGAGATAGTGCCCATATCTGAGAGGCAGGTGATGTGGGGTAGGTTTCAGGATAGAAGAAACAGCACTGGAGTCTTGAGTGGGAATGAGCCTGGTGTCCAAGGAAAGCTGGAAAGCCAACATGGCTGGTTTGGATTGAGCAATGATATGAGTGATTGTTGGCATTGTAAATACAGGCAGACTCCATATCATGAATGTCTACTAGGTCAATGTAAATAATTTGGATTTAATTTGATGGAAGACCTTTAAGATATTTTGGGCAGAGCAGTGATGAGATCTAACTTAAGTTTAAAAAGTCCACTCTGGCTGATGTGTGAAGAGACTACATACAGGGAAGGGACGAAGCAGGGAGACTTGTGGAGAAGCTAAGGAAAATAGTCCAAGCCAGAAATGATGGTTTTAATGTGGTGTTAGCAGTGGGGATGGTGCACAGTGGTCTGGATTGGGTTATGTTTTGAAGGAAGACTCACAGAAATTGCTGGTGGGTTTACTGTGGGGTGTGTGAGAAAAAGGGACTAGGGATGCCTTGTTCATCTTTGGTGTGAGCAAAAGGATAATTGATGATACCATTTACTAAGAAAGAAACCAGGAGTGTAGAACAAGATTTTTGTTTTAGACATATTAAGTTTGAGAACCTATCAGATATCCAAGGAATGTGTTACGCAGCAGTTGGAAATAGATTTTTTCAAGCTTTGAGGAGAGGTCTGAACTGGAGAAATACATTTGGGAGCCATCAGTATGAATAGAATTTGAAGCCTTGTGATGGGACGAAATATAATCTAGCAAGTGAGTGTAGATGGAGAAGGAAAGAGGGCCAATGGCATGCTAGTATTTACAGAAATCAGGAACAGGAGGAGCGTTAGCAGAACCAAATGATGGCTAATAATGTCAGTGCTGGCCATGAAGTCTTTTCCTGACCAGTGCAGGCATTCTAAAGCGAAGGATTTGCAGCTGGTCATTAGCTGCTGCTAATTTAAAGATGAGTTTCATCACAGTTTAGTAAGAACAGTGAGGTTTGATGTCCAGTCAACTGCCACATTTCTTCATGTTGGCTCACTCTGCTTATTGTTTGTTTTCAAGTGTTGTCCTCTTTACTTTTAAGAATATAGTGATCATTGCATTTCTATCATTAAATCCTCTCATATCATGAAACATTTTCAATAAAGAATTCTTTCAGTAATCAAGTTTTATGACAATTAAAGGGAAGCAGATTAAATTTTGCTTGAGCTGCTGTTTATTAAAACACACACACACACACACACACACACACACACACACACACACACAGAGATGTTATACTTTCCTTGCCAGGTGATCAAATCAAGTTACTGTTTTCTTCTCCTTCTCCTTCTTCTCCATCTCCATCACCATCACCATCACCGTCACTGTCACTGTCACTGTCACCACCTCATCATTTTCATGTGCTTCTCATACAAGGCATATTACTAGCATATTTATCCATTAACTTGGTTAATTCTCATAAGCATATGATATAAATGTTACTACTATTATCATTAGCAAATTACAGATGAGGAAAATGAAACCTGGAGAGATTAAGTTACATAGCTAGTAAATGGTGGAGTCTGAATCTAAAGACAGGCTGGCAGACTCCAAAATACTTTCTCTTAACAACTAAGTTATGCAAAATCAAATGAAAAAGAAAAAAAAGAACATAGTGTTTTGAACCATTCTGAATACAAAATAGAATATTCATTCAACTCTTAGATAGATCCTACTCAAGGATTCAGAAAAAAATTATTTAAATAAGAAAAGTGAGGTTCAAACATGGGTGAAAAACTTTATTAAGTGACAAAAAAGATTTGGCAGATCTAAGATCCAGTCCTTGTTCTTGGATAGGAAGAATGAATATTATACAGTCAGTTTTTCCAAATTAAGTTATAGTGTAATTCCCATCAGAATCCCAGTACTATTGTAGATATGTATAATATATATAATTGATTATTTCAATAAATCATAAAAAGTAAATAAACCATAATCAAACATTATCAAGAATAAAAGGAGAAACACATATATAACACAAGAAATAAAAGTAATCTGAGAAATAGTGGAAATTAAAAGATTCATGAGACCACATCTTTTTTCAAATCTACTCACATACATCTGAAAGTGCTATTAATATATAAATATTTCTAAGATATGTATTTAGTGATAAAAGCAAATTGAGGAACAGTGAACTTAATATAATTTCTTTTGGGTAAAAGGGGAGAAAACAAGATTATATGTTCATATTTGCATGTATGTGCATAGAGAAACTCTAAAAGGATATACAAGAAACTTAGAAAAGTTGTATCTAAGTAAGGGACAGAGATGGTAGGCAGATTTTCCAATATATTGTTTTCATATTGAACAGTGTGAATATTAGCAATTCAATTTTTTTTAATTAACATGCTATAATTTTGAAACTGATAAGCAGTTACTTCTAAGGTGAAAAAGGCATGCTTTGAGCACCGACCATACAAAATTTGACTAGTTTTACTACAAAGTTGCTTTGATTGGGAAGCCATATGGTTTTGATCAAATAAATCTCTGGATGATTTTCATAAGTCTTTCATCACCTATTGATTCTGAAAAAAGTCCTTTTGACATCATAGTCTATGTTTGGTCCGATTCCATATTACTAGCTTGATTTCCTTTCTTACAGTCTCTGAAGTAGTTTGCTTCCATGCCTAAAAAGGGTTTCAGTCCAGAGATAAAACAGAAACAATATTGACTAAATCAGATACAGTATTTATTCTGTTCTGCTTCTTACTCTCTGAATCTACAGTTCTGTGTTCTATTTTTTTACAAAGAAAGAATATTAATATTTGTAGGCTTAATGCTTTGAACAATGGATTTTATGAAGGTTTCACAAATCTAATCATATTTCTAATCCATAATGAGCTGCAAAATAGGTTTGAATAGGTGCTAACAAACTTGATCATATTTTTTGCCAGATCTATTGTATTTTGCTGAATTCCTCCTGTAATTCTGATATCTGTTACCTTTATTTTATTAAGGAGAATTTTCCTTTCACATATTTTTATTAGCAAATTTTTTTATCTTATATTCTCCCATTTTAATTTGTCAATACTTTATTTAGCTGAATTTGTAGAATATAGAGAATATATAATTTGGCATCTTAATTTTTTCTTTTATTCTTTATGCAACAAAAGCAGATCGTTTGGGAGATTATTGTTAATATTTTTAATCTCTTGCAACATTGCAGCATCACTATTAGAATTGTTTCTTTCCTTGACAGATAGAAGGACATTCTTCAGTATGCTCCAAATCTTATTTCCTACAAGGCTTCTTATTACTCAACTTCATTTCCAACATGGTAGTTCCTAAGGCTTTTAAATTTCATTGGGGTGTAACATGCTAACCACTTCCTGAAAGCTGATAACATTTGTGAAGCATAGGGAAGTCTCATGAAATAGTTGATTAAGTGGATTTAGAGACCTATTTCTATTAGGGAAGTGAATTCTACGGTTCATTTCAGATATTACAAAATGGTATTGCAAGTTTTTTTCTGCTTATTATTAGGAATCAATTAAAAATTGTATGGTTAGATTTCTGTAACATAGAATGTCTTTATGAGGGACTTCTCTTTGCTGCAGAAAATCTAAGATCATGGTGATTTTTACTTCACATACAGTGAGGATTGTGATGAAATAAGAATTTGATAATTATGATTTTTTGAGAAGTTTGTCTCCACCAAAAGAAAATGTTGTAAAGGGTTTATAGAAATACTCTGGGTGTTTGGATTTGGTTTGTACAGTTGCCATAAAAGAGATATAATGTATGTTGTAAAAGAGGCATCTCTGTTACATTCAAGGAGAAAGATGTCAGGGGAGGCTTCACAGGGAAGGTGACTGGAATGGCTCATGAAAGGATGTGGAGGAGCTTGCCAAGTGGATAAGGTGTGAAAGTCACATAGAGGAAAGAAAGCACTGTGTGTAAGAACATGGAAGCAGGAAGCACTCCAGTACATTTGAGGAACAGGATGGAAATAAGATGATATACTGGGAGAGTAATTGAAGGTGAAGGAATTCAGCTACATAAGGGACCAATCAAAGAGGTCCTTGTCTTCCATTCTAAGGAGTTTAGACCTAACTCTGTAATGGAGTCTGCGGTGTAGACAGTGAAGAGGAAGTGCAGGTACACCAATTGAAAGTCATCTCCACTTGATGTGTCTACTTTCTCACCCTTCCATTCACTCCTCTACCAGCTGTAGTTTGGAGTTTGCCTCCACTATATCACCATGACTGAGTAGGTTGCTGATGCCCACTGTTCCCTGGAACACTCTTTACCATGCCTTCCTATATATTCCACTCTCCTGATTCTCCTTCTCTGGTCCCTCATTTCAGTATCCTTTGAGGGTTCTTGTTTTATTCCATCTTTTATATTTTGGTACTTCTTGGGGTTCTAGGTGCTTTTCTGCTTTCACTGTGCCCTCTCGCTTTTTAGGTGAGTCCATTTACTGCCTTGATTTAAGATGCAGTTAATATTTATATGCTGGTGATTTCCAAATCTTTATCTCCATCAAAAATTTCCCCATTGAGATTCTGATTGGCATATTCAATTTCTGCTTGGATATTCAATACTTCAGACTCAATATGATCCAACCAGAATAAATCACCTTTCTACACACTTCTATTCTTTTTTTTTTTTATCTGATTTCAGATGGTTTGATATTTATTAGATCCCTTTCTTTACTTCTTTATCTCTTTTTTTTCATAGATTTTTTTATCTTCATTTTATTGAGATATATTCACATACCACACAGTCATACAAAACAAATCGTACATTCGATTGTTCACAGTACCATTACATAGTTGTACATTCATCACACACTTCTATTCTTATGTTTATCTTAAAAAATGAACTTTCTATTCTTACAGTGGTTCAGCTTAAAAACTGGGTGTTATTTAACATACCCCTTCTTTTATGCTTCACAGCTAGGCCTGTGGATCTTACCTCCTAAAAACTGATCTAATCTGTTTGCCTCTCTTTATCCTCACTGCCATTATTCAAGCACACATCACCAAAAATCCTAGCCTGGGTTATTGCTGTAGCTTCCCCATCTCCAGCCATATTGTCCACAGTGGTTTTGAAAAATAAAACCCAGTCATGTCACTCTTGGTTAAAAACCTACCGTGTTTCCACATTTTCTCTGCACCAATGCCCATGTGTCTGTTTTCTAGGGTTGCGGTAACAAAGTACCGCAAACTGGATGGCTTAAAACAACAGAAATTATTGTCTCACAGTTCGGGAAATTAGATGTCTGAAATATATAGGGAGAAACTGTTCCATGCTTCTCTCCTGGCTTCTGAATGTGATTTGCCAGTAATCCATAGCATTCTCTGCTTCAGGTGTCACATGGCATTCTCCCCTGACTGTGTCCAAATTTCCTCTTCTTTTAAGGACACCAATTGTATTTGAGGAAGGGTTCACCCTACTCCAGTATACCCCCATTTTAACTTGCCTAATTCCATTTATAATTACCCTATTTCCAAATAAGGTCACATTCTGAGGTCCTAGGGACTAGGGTTTCAATATGTCTTTTGTGGGGACAAAATTCAATCCATAGAAGTCTGCTGTCTAACCCTGCAATCCATATCCTTCCAACAAACAAAATACATTCACTCCATCCCAGTATACCCAAAACTTTAAGATATCTGACATCAACTTTAAGTCAAAATCTCATCTAAATCAGTTATGGGTTGGTCCATCCTAGGGCAAAATTCCTTTCCAACTGGGGACCTGTGAAATCTAGGAAATAAGTCATCAGTTCCAAATTACAGTGGTAGGATAGGCATAGAATAGGCATTCCCATTCCAGAAGGAATAAATTGATAAGAAAAAGGATGTTATGGGTTCCACACAAGTCCAAAACACAGCAAGGCAAATTCCATTAGATTTCATGGCCTGAGAGTCATCTATTGCTTGATGTTCTGTCTGGGCCTGGTGGTGGCAGCCCCACCCTCTCTAATGCTCTAATGCTCAAGGAGGTGTCTTTGGCTCAGGCCTTTGCATCTATCACTTTGCCCTTGGAATCATTCTTCCTTCATTTCATACCCCTCTGCCCCTTTCAGTCCAGGTTGGCAGTGGTTCTGCTAGTACAAAGTTTTCAAAAAACCTTGTTGGTCTTTCACACAGTTCACAGGGTCCGCACCATCAGACAAGAGAGTCCTCCGCAGATCTATCCTGGATAACTGCATCTCTATTCCTGGTTTCTTCGAAGATGGTTGATTAGATCCACACTAATCTTTTGGTAAGTGGTTGTCCAACCACACCCTTGATCATGTTTCCAGATCATGCTTCTGGGTAGGCTAGAATTTTCCAAATCAAGAGTTGGTTCCTTTTTGCTTAGCAGTTCATGGAAGGCCACACCTTCCACACTTTGCTTGGAAGTCTCCTCAGCTAAATATCCAAGTTCATCTTTTACAAGTTCTTCCAACTGATATGGGAACACAGTTCCACCAAGTTCTCTGCCACTTTATAATAAAGATAGCCTTTTCTCCAGTTTCCAATAACACATTCATCATTTCTTTTGAAGGCCTCACCAAAAGCATATTTAACTTCCATGTTTCTACTAATAGTTTCTTCAGGACAATATAAAATTCTTCCAGCCTCTTCCCATTACCCAATTCCAAAGTCACTTCCACATTTTAGGTATTTGTGACAGCAGCACCCCATTCCATGGTACCAGAAGTTGTCTTAATTTCCTCAGGTTGCCATACAGAGTAACACAAACTGGATGGCCTACACCAAAGAAAAGTTGTGGTCTCACAGTTCTGGAGGGGAGAAGTCTGAATTTTGTAGAGGAGAATCTGTTCCATGCCTCCTCCGTGGCTTCTGGCAGTTACTTGCCAGCAATCCATGGCATTCTCTACTCATTTTTCACATGGCATTCTTCCTTCTGTCTGTCTCTTCATTATTCAGATTTCCCCTTCTTATTAGGACACTAGTCATACTGGATTAAGGGCCCTCCCTAATTCAGTATGACCTCATTATAGCTTGACTCATTCCTTCTGCAATGACCCTATTTTTAAGTAAGCCCATTCAGAGGTTCTGGTGATTAGGATTTCAACATAACTTTTTGGGAGACACAATTCCATCTATATGCACCATGCTTTCCATTAAAAGTACCTATCAAATATATTGACACCTCCTACTTCATTGGCTGTTTATCTTACTATAATATATATCAACTAACTTGTAATACTTGTATGTAAGATGTACCATGTTTCCCATGGTAGTGATGGGCAATTCAGTGAATATTTATTCAAACCTACTGTATTCCCTGAACTGTTCTTTTTGCTACACTCAGAAGAGTATAAACTAGTTGGGAGCAACACAGTAGTAAGATACAAATTAAACAAAGACCATTTGGATAATAAATTATGTAGAATTGCCTGTAAATAAAGAGATAAGGAGGAGAAATCCAAATGAAAATATTTGAAGAAATCTCACCAGAGTTGGATTGGAGTTGGGAAGAATGGCGTCTATTTCACAAAAGGAGAATGATGTGTAAAAATTAAAAACAAATTAAAACAAACTATGTTTGGATGAATAAACGTAAGTTAACCTTGACTGGAATTTATACTGCTTTAGAGAAACAAGGCAAGCTTTATTGGCAATGTTCCTCCCTGGGACCCATTATATAACTTGGTTATTTGTGGTGGTTAAGGCCAGCTGATGAAAGCAATGTCTTGGTTTTGATCTCCATGCAGGCTGCATTATTGTTCTCTTAGTTCCAAGACCGTGCCTGGCCCACCTTCAGCCTGCTTATTGCAAAGTTCATGGTCTTTATCAGGGATTCTGTCTGGGCTCTGGCTGAGAAGACATAGACTGATAGGTGAGGTGGGTTTAGTATCTGCCTTTCTTGTGGCTCTGTAGAGGCACCTGTTTGGTTCTGTCCCCTCAGACCATTAAGATCTTCTGACTTAACTCAGGTAGTCAACAACTTCCATTCAGGATTAGGTCTACTTACTTTTCGTTCAGAAATATCATGAGCAGGTAATTGATGAAGAGTTGAAGTTCAACTTTCAATGCAAATCTCGAAGTCATACTTAAGTTAATGCACTTGTTACGTATCTTTAGAATAATAATCTTTAAATAACATTAAAATGGAAAGAATGGTTTTCTCCAGGGTCAGTAAAATGTGATATTAAATGTGATATTAAAACTCCATATGAATTTTCAGATGCTGCTTTATTTTGAGGACTATTAATATAGTAAAAAACATTCTAATGTAAGGAAGGTAATGTGTTCATTTGTTTATGTACATATTATTATATATTCTGGTGCAATCTAGAATTCATTTTTTTGAAAAGAGATAAGAAAAATGATGTTTCAAACAGGTAAAAGCCATGGATGATAAAATTTTTATGTTCCCTGAGGATGTTAAATGGATTATACAGCAATATGAAAGTGTCAATCCTATATTTAAGGTTAAAAAGTCATTTCCATTTTAAACTCCTATTTTCTCTACCTTATATTTATTTTAAGTCCTGTTTGCTGAAAATTCTTATGCTTCTCAATTTCAGCCACATATTGCGAGGTTACACAAAAATTCCTTTGGCCAATTTTGAAGCATCTGGATGTGAAAGAGCATTTTTCAATTAGAGGATGCTTTTTGAAATAAATTCATTTTAAGATTTGATCATTCAAAATGACTTAGCCTTTGCTTTAAGTGATGCTTTTACTTGATTTGAAATCATCTGGGTTGGAAAGAACAAATATGTGGCCTTTTGAAAGGGATACCCAGGTCATGGGGATAAACACTAGCTCATGCATGGTGCCGCCCTAGTGCAGTGCCCAGAGCATCTTCTGTGAAGGTGAAACACCACCCACTGGAAGAGGAGCTCAGGAGCTCATCCTGTGGCCAGCTGTGGCCCAAAGCAGCTCAACTCCTCCCTCTGAGTTCACCCAGGGCCTTCTAAATTTTGTCCAATCCTCTCCATTGTTACCAATGGCAGTGGTTTTCAGTATCATTTTCCAATTTACCACACAGATACCTATGTTGTTGAGTTATCTTGTTGCAGTTAAGGCATGTGCACAAATTCATGGCTCTAGAACTTAGGATAATGAGGGTGCCTTATGTCAAAGGCTATGGTATAAGCACTGAGAAACAGGGACAAATACCCAGATGTTGGCTGGACAAATTGGGGATGGGGTTGGAGAAGTAGTACCCAAATCTTTGCCAAGTGACTGTAGACTACAAGGGACTTGGCATTGTGCCTGATGCAATTTGCATGTTCACTTTCATACATGATAACACATGATCTTTTGCTCATGTGTGTGCTCTGTTTCTCACTTGTCTTCATTCTTTCTCTTCTGTTAATCATTTTCTTTCTCCAAAAACTTCGTAGATACTGTGATAGTAAATAATTGTGACAATACAGAGTATTAGGTAGAAAATATACCTATCCCTGTATATTTACCTATCTAAATATAATTCATCTCAAACTGTATGTATAGATTTATATTTTAAAATGGATTATGGCATGAGCATGTACTATTTTATTAAATATTCATCAGATATTAGTAACATGTTAGTATTACATTTATTAATTTTTGCTGTGAAATAGTTTTTTCTGTTTTGTTTTGTTTTGCTATTGTAATTACTCTATGAAGAATAGACCTGTTGTAACAATGTCATTAAGTGCCTGAGAAATCAGTTCTTCTCGGGGAAGTACTTGAACAATGAGTGGCAGGTGTCTGCATATGACAGTGCAGGGCACTTGCCTCTGGTCAGGACAACTCTGAGGCATGACTTAAGAGTCTACAGTTTCTCTGAGGGATCAGCTGAAGTCCATTCTTAGAGCACTTTACCTGAAATTTGAACCCTTCTTGGTTTCCTCTTTTTTCCAGCTCCTGATTCAGGGTCTGTTTCTGGGGAACCTGATTAAAGTCATCTTTCTATGAATCTCTGGTTATTTTCATGGTATAATATCTTAGAATTATTCAACCACAGGGTATACTCCTTTCTAAAGTTTTGGATAAATCCTGCTAATTTGTGTTCTAAAAATATACACATTTAAATTTCTAGTATCAATGCATACAGGCTTCTTCTAGTGCATCCTCTGTAATAGTATCCAGTGTCATTTGAACAAATCTTTGCTTAGTTGTTAGGTGTATAGTAGAAAATTTAACCTTGTCCAAAGAGCGGTCTGGGCCTTTCTCTTCAGTTCCTGTAGGCATATTTCTTAGTTCTTGGAATGTGCTGCCTGATAAAAGTGTCTTGCTAACCTGGGGACCTCGGATCACACTAGGATGGTCTGTGTAGTCTAACAGCATGATTTGTAGTGTGGACTTTGTGTCACACAGTATCAGTTCAACCTCTGAGGGGACAGGAGACTGAGGTGAGTCATGTGGGATCCCAACAAAGACTGGATACCAAGGTTCAAGTGAGCTTCCCAGGTTGGTAATATTCTGTGTTTTGTCACACATTGATTCTAGGAGGAGTTAATGCTGTCCATGACTCTACTGGGAGTGAACAACTGAAAGCTCTGGGTTTGTAACTCTTCTAGATTCTGCCTCATTAGTTATCTCCCATTGGCTGATTTCAGTCTGTTTCTTTTCTCTGTAATAAACAATAATCATGGATATAACTGTCAGTGAGCTCTGTGAGTCCTCCTGATGAATTATCAAAACTGAGTGTGGTCTTTGGGAACCTTGAACTTGTTGGGGACTTCCCTAACTTCACAATGGGTAAAGAATATTTCATTGTCAGAATTATTTCTAGGCACATTAGGTGAGCAGCTTCTGAAAGGAATTTATTCAAATGCTTTTGTAATTGCATATGGCTCCAGATCTGAAGAACAGTATGCGGTGTTATGCTTCTGACCATTCCTCAGAGAAGCAGGCTGTCTTTCTCACAATAGTTTCACCTTCTCTGGAGACAGAGGTGAGTCCCTAGTGGCCATGCCACATATCTGTGCTAAGTTGAGACCCTGACACAGCTGATGGACTTGGAGTAGACAACTGACTCACTTGGTCCCATCAATTTCTCTCGGAATTTGAAACTGGGGTTAAAAGACATAAAGACTAAAAAATCTAGGGAGTGGTACTGCACTTATACCAGCACCTGGAAAACAGCTTCATTAACTCAGGTAGAAACAAATAGAAACAAATAAAATAACGGAACAGAATAGTGGACTTAAAAATTAACTCATGCCTATGTATGGAAATATGCTAAAGGACTTAGCATTGCAAAACAGAAAGTAAAGAAAGAACAATTCAACACATGATTGAAAACTGTTTATCTACTTGGAAAACAATGAAGATGGATACCTTCTTTATATCATATACAAAATCAAAATTCAGATGAAAGGAACTTTTATAATAAAATATGGGAGAAGAAAATTACACACTTCTGCTATGGAGAGATTTTTTTTTTTTTTTAAAAACAAGACACAAAAAGCTCTCACCCCTTTAGGGGAAAGTCTGAGAAATTTGATTGCATTAAAATTAACAGCTTCTATTTTACAAAAGCCACCATAAGAGGAGTAAAAAGACAAACCCACAAACTGAGAGAAGCAATTTGATAAATATAAAAACCAAGAGATTAAGAGATTATCAGTATACATACTATATAAAGAATGATAAACCAACAAGATAAAAGCAACAAGGTAAACGTAGCATAATACAAAAATGGGCAGTAGGTACATACAAATATGTTAGTAGAGTAAACATGATTGGCCAACAAACGTGAAAAAGTTCTCAGCCTCATTAATAATCAGGGAAAGGCAAATTAAGCATTAGATGGCATTTTACTCATCAGAATGGCAAAAACTTATGCCAGATGATACCAAATATTGACGACAAACATATTGCACAATGGGAACTCTCATGGACTGCATTTTGTAGTGAATATTGGAACAAATGCTTTGGAAAACTCTTTGAAATTATCTTGTAAATTTGAGGATTTCCATGTCAAAGACCTAAAAATTCTACTTCTAGGTATATATACCCTTTGGAAATATTGGCACATCTATACCTAGAGACATGTATAAGAATATCCACAGCAGAATTTTTTTGTAACAGCAAAAGAAAACAGAAGCTAGATCAAATATTCACCAGTAAAATGGATTACATAGTATACTCATATATTGGTTTACTGTAGAAAATGAAATCAAAACTACATGCATCAGCATGAATAGAAAAAGCAAATCACAGACTATTTATAGTAAATGTGCCAGTTTAAGAATCAGAAAAATCTCCAAATGATACAAAAATGTGTTTATGTCTAATACATAGAACCAGAAAGAAAAGCAAAATAATAATTAACCCCCAAACTAGGATTGTGGTTAAGTACCCCCTAGAAAAAAGAGAAGGCGATGAAATCAGGTAGGGCACACAGGGATTTTCAAAGTTAATGTTAAAGTATGGTTTCATAAGTTAGATGGTAGGTTCATAGATTTTATTATTATTGACACTACAAAATATTACATACATTCATATACACCCATCCACATTCATATGTGATATATATTTCACAATAAAAAAGGTGAATTTGAAATGTAGGGAACAATGCCTTGATATAAATAGACCCTATTAGTTAATACTGAATGCTATAGAGAGAACTCTTTATGACATTGAAATATTGGTTACAGTTATCAGCTGAGATATTCCAGTTTAAAATATTTGCTTAATAATTACAGAGACAATTTAAAAATATGTAATATTATTTTTAAAAACCAACATAATGAGAATACTGAAGTCAAATTATGGAATTTCTTAATTTATTCTTTGAATAACAAATGATTTTTATTTTTTGAGATCATTAGATGAGCTAGTTACTGTTCTAGATGCAGCAGTGAGATCATTAAACAACAGACAAAATCCTAACTCTCTCAGAGATTTGATACAAGATGAGGGGGGAGATATAATGAGCAAAAACAAACAAACAAACAAAAAACATAACAGATATATGATATGTCAAGGATTGATAGCCATTATGAAAAAAAATAAGTCGTGATGAACTTCTGCTTTTGGCCACAAAAGAGTAACTGGTACCTGACTTGCCTTCTCAATTACAAAAAAAAAAAAAAAAAAAAAAAAAAAGCAAACTAAACTATAAAACTTAAAAGTGTATAGTAATGGAGCAAAAGACAGTGCAGGATTATGCTCCCTGAGAGAAGACAAACACACCAGATGAATCAAATATGATTGCCCAAGATTTTCCTGGATTTCCACTTGGGGCACGTGGCTGTTTCAGAGCAAGGAGGTGGAGTTCAACCAGAACATCGGTCTTGCTGGGCTTATGAATCAGAGAATCAAAATTCCATGCTCCTGAGTCAGCTGTAATTTGTGGGACAGAGTACTTGAGAGGAGATAGCTGAACAGAGGAAGAATCCAGAAATATGTGAAGAGGTTCCTCATGAATAATTGGCCAAGGATTTAGCTGCACATATGGAGGGAAGGGTTGCTAAGTCCTAGCCGAGTTTGCCTGATACAAGGCTGAGAGGTAAACAGTGATACTAGAGATCCTGCAGTTCTGGAAGATATTGAAGCTCCAGCCCAGTCAGAGTGGAGAGACATTGCTGAGCACCTGCTGAGCACCTGGAGTTTTCAGGGGACACCCAAGAAAGGACACACTTTAAGAAACCAAGCACATCCTAGAGTGCCCAACAAAAAATAAAACCAAGTCTGACAGAACCAAAATGATTCTTCATTAATTTCACTGCCTGCTAGTACAAAAGTCAACACACTTTAAAGGATGATGTAAAAATTTAGTCCACCTACAATTTCATTATCCACAATCTGAAATATACAATAAAAATTTTTGGACTTGATCTGATATAGGAATATATCACCCATACTCAAAAAAGGGGTCAATAGAAACTACCCCCAAAATTAACAAAGATTTTAAAGAGCTATTATACATATATTCAAGGACATAAATAAATACATGCTCATAAGGAATAATCAGATGGGTAATCTCAGAATCAAAATGAAAAATCCAAAAATTTAAAAATGTCAATTCTAGAACTTAAAATTACAATATCTGAACAGTAGCATTTAGATTGCAGGATAAACCATCAGTGAACTTGCAAATTGATCTCTAGAAGTTATCTGATCTGAGAAATGGGGAAATAATGGACTTAGCCAAAGTTTCTCTGTTTAGAGATCTGGAAAGCTGAGGAACCCAGCAAAGGAAACTGAGAAGCAGCAGAATAAATACTATATACAGTTGAATCAATTATTATTTAAGATTAATTTTTAAAAATATATTTTGTACTTTCAACTCTTCTCTCTGAAAACTAATGAAATTCTTAAACATGGGTGGCTGAAAGCAGTATGTTTGTCCTGACTTGCTCTTATTTCTCTTGTTCCTGAGACCCAAGCATGTTTTGTTTACGTATTTGAATGGTAACCCATTCACATAGGTGCATTAAGGGAATTCTCAGTCAGATGGTCTGAAATTACTGAGCTTCTGAATTGTAAAAGAGAATCTACCCTGTTTCTAGAGCTCTAGCTATTTGGGGCTTGATAGTGGCCATTTTCTTACAAAATGCTTTGCAAAAAGATTGCCACATTTTCTCTCTTTTTCTTTCTAATTCAAGTAATGCTATTTATTCTCAAAACACTATTCTTGCCTTCCCTTTCTCTGGTTCTAAACTGATAAAGTTGCCCTAATTGCGACCAGAATCTTTGGGCTTAATGACCCTTTCTATGCAGTAAAGTAATCACATCCCTTGAATTAAAACACTCAGGACTTTGCCTCTTAACTTGAGCGATGCCCACCGCATGGAGTCAGCAGAGAGGGAAAGCTAGGACCAGAAGAAGTACCTTCTGACTTCTGACAACTTTGGGACTCGAGGGTTTTCTTTATTATTGTCAGGAACTTTGAAAGCTTGGCTGTAATTATGCTGTTTTCATTTTCTTCAATAATTTTCTTGTTGAATTTCCCTACTAATTAGCTGATTTATGTCTGAAAATAAGCCAGCCAATTGCAGCTATGGTAAGGGGCATTGAGGACAAGGGTTTGTGTGTGCAGCCTCCAGTTTTTTAATGGGTTAGCAGCCTGCTCCTGGAAAGGCCTGTAGAACCAATGAGGGGAACTCCAGATGCAGAGTCTGGGACTGATTGTTTTTGAGTTTTCAGCTGAAGATACAGCTGGGTCTGTTTAGAGAGAGCCTTTATAGGGCCACCCCTTAAATAAACAAGTCCAAGATTTACCAGGTAGCATTTACCTTATTCTTGGTGGCTCCAGATCTCCAGTATACATTATGAGTCCACAGAATTCCTACAAACTGGCCATAAGTCTTTTTTTTTTAATCCCTTCTGTGAGACTTAAATACCAAGTAACAACTTTGCCTATGTAAAGTTAGCAGCGATAGAACTAGAACTAGAGCTATAGACTAAAGTGGGAGGAGAGGATTTGGAGAGAAGTAAGAGAAGGAGCTAAGATTAAATATCAATAACCTATGCAGGAACGGAAAGACTAGAGAAAATGGGTTATCACTGTCTCCTCTACTTCTCTCCACACCAGGAGGCTGTTTCCTGCCTCACAGAGGCCACGATCCTTGTGACTGAGGAGCTCTTTCTGAGCAAAAGTCTTTGCATTTAAGAACAACTCTTTGAACAAAAATATAAGCTTTTTTTGAGTTATTTTATTACATTTGTGTAATAGGGAACTGAGCACCATCAATTCACTCCTGGATAGGAGAGTTATTAATACTGAATGTAATTCTGGTCTTTTATTTATGACTGCTTTTCTTTTAGCTCCGCACTAGATAACTCAGCACTGCATTTCGAGTATTGATTTGGAATCTGAAACTTTAATTTATTAGCTTAATCACAATCTAGAGTATTTAGATGGCATTTGCCTTTCCCTGAGGAATGTCGGCTTGTGACCGTCCTCTCACATCTCTCTTTTCCTTTTCTTGCCTGACTTTGGGTGTTTAACAGCTCCCTCAGGGCATTGCCAATTATTTATGACATACTTCTTGTAAGATCTAGCTGGAAAACCTGTTCCTATGGAAACTGCTGTTTTCAAACAGGATGGTTCCAACTTCAAAACAATATCATCAAATATGCAGCAGCGCATGTATCTTTTAATGGCAAGCATGTTCTAATCATTCGTAAAACCAAATCTGACAATCTAAACATTAAAAAAAAAGAGATCAAACTGTATGCAAAGCCTATCTGATTGAGTGGGAGGTGAGGTGATTATCAGAAGAAAAGAAGTATGACAGTGTATTTAGGAAACTGGTGTGAGGGTAGCATGGGCTTTGAAATTATGTTTAGCAGTGACCTGTGACTATTGTCAACTAGATTTAACAGAGATGGACTAAATCTGGTTTTTAACATTTCTTTGTTTTTAGTATACTGTTTAATATTAAACCCCTACTGAAATGTAGTCAAAGCCTAGTCACTGGAAACACAGCAACAAACACTACATTTTATAAACAGTATTTAATAGTTTATTACACAGAGTTTTCTTGGTTCTACTGTTTATTTGTTTCAACACCAAGGAAATGAAGGGCAGTGTTACCACTGAGTGATGCTCCATGCAGAGAGCTTTGTTAATCAGTTTACTAAGGCAAAATCACTCTATATCATCGACTGATACTTTTCTTTTGTTTGTTGAGAGACAGTCATTTTCTCCCATTGCATTCAACAGCGAATTTTGCTAGTTACCATGGCAATATTTTTGAAGTCAGTATCACTCTAATGTTCCATCATGACCTATTATGGTATAGCTTGGATTTGTTGTGGACTTCATTTGTCCATCAATCCTACTGGAGAATGCTGAAGAACAGAGAGAAAGAGACAAAATCATAGAGAATCATATTATTGCATAAAAATGAGCCTAGACAACTTCAGGGTAGCATGTTGTGTTGAAGGGGACAGATCTTTTTTTTTTTTAATCCTTATGCAGTTGTAAAGCAATTTAAAATCAGGCACAAATTATTGATTAAATCAACTCTCAGGAATATGCTTCTGCCTTGATGTTAAGCCAAGTGACTCTCTGAGATGTGTTTAAATACTCAGGGAAAAAAAAAATCAGAATGTTCAATTGAGAGATGAGCTGCTAGAATCCCTGCTGAGGTTTCACATTAGAGGCTGAAGCTTGCTCCTTCCAGTACCTCACTCAGGATTGGCAGTCTCTCCTTTAGTGTGCACCATGTCTGAGTGAGGCCCAGAAACATGGGAGTCCCTGGGTGGTAAATGGTACAGAACAGAAAGCAATATCATGAGAAGATTTTTTCCTGTACCCTGATCCCTGGCCGAACAGCAGGGTCTGGGTTTAGAATGGAAAGAGACTGGCTATATATGGTCAGAAAAAGTTTTGTCTTTGACCTGCACCTATCATTTCATGGTCAACCACCTCTTATGGAATGCCAAATAGCACTCCACCTCCCTCAAAAGCAAATCACCATATGTGATGATTTGCAAAATTTGGGAACTCAAACAATTATAGTATTTTGTAGCTGGGATAGACATCAACTATCTAGTGCATGCATTTTCGATGAGGGTGATATTGATTCTTGGGAGATGAAAAATCTTACTCTTTTTATGTATAAAACACAGATAGTGTATGTGTCATATTAAAATTTCAAGTAGGCTTGATTATTATTATTATTTTATACATTTATATATATTTTTATCGAGATTGTTCTCATACCATACAACTACCCAAAGATCCAAAGTGTACAATCAATTGCCTATGATGCCATCATACAGCTGTGCATCCATCACCACAATTAATTTTTTTTTTCAATTTTTAGAACATTTTCATCGCTCCAGAAAAGAAATAAAGACAAAAAAAGGAAACTCAAATCCTCCCATACCCCTAACCACCCTGCCTCCATTATTGATTCATAGTTTTGATATAGTGCATTTGTTACTGTTGATGAAAGAACATTAAAATACTACTAACTGTAGTATATAGTTTGCAATAGGTGTATAATTTTCCTATATGCCTCTCTATTATTAACTTCTAGTTATAGTGTCATACATTTGTTCTAGTTCATGAGAGAGACTTCTAACATTTGTACAGTTAATCACGGACATTGTCCACCACAAGATTCACTGTTTTATACATTCCCATCTTTTAACCTCAAACTTTCCTTCTGGTGACATACGTGACTCTGAGCTTATGCTTTCCACCACCTTCACACACATTTCAGCACTGTTAGTTATTCTCACAACATGCTACCATCACCCCTGTCCATTTCCAAATGTTTAAGTTCACCCTTGTTGAACATTCTGCTCATAATAAGCAACTACTCCCCATTCCTTAGCCTCATTCCATGTCCTGGTAACTTATATTTCATGTCTGTGAGTTTACATATTATAATTAGTTCATATCAGTGAGACCCTGCAATATTTGTCTTTATGTGTCTGTCTTATTTCACTTAATGTAGTGCCCTCAAGTTTTCTTCATGAACCCCTTTCTTTTAAGATGGTTTTGTTCACACACCTTATATTCCGTCCTAAGTAAATAATGATTGGTTCCCTGTATAGTCACGTATTTATGTATTCAGCACCATCACCACTCTATATAAGGACATCTCCATTTCTTCCATAAAGAAGGAGGAAGAGTCAAAGAAGGCAGAGAGACAAAAGAAAAATAAAAGAGAAAGAGAGAAACAACAACAAAAACATGGCAGCTAGAAAGCAGCAAAAGGAAAGATAGCATTAAACTAATGTAGAATAAAGAGTCAGACAACATCACCAATGCCAGGAGTCTCATATCCTTCCCCTGTCTGCCCCTCACCCCCGCATATGCATTTAGCTTTGGTGTATTACCTTTGTTATATTAAAGGAAGAATAATACAATGTTTCCATAATAATTATAGTCTCTAGTTTGCATTGATTGTATTTTCCCCCCAATTCCACCCTATTTATAACACCTTGCAATATTGACATTCATTTGTTCTATCTCATGTAAAAACATATTTGTACTTTTTATTATAATCATTGCACACCCTAAGTTTGCCTGAGTTACAGAGTCCCAGTCTTTATCCTTTGTCTTTTGTTCTGGTCTCCCACATGGTCCTAACCTTCCTCTTTCAACCATACTCACAGTCATCTTTGTTCAGTGTACTTACATTGCTGTGCTACTATCTCCCAAAATTGTGTTCCAAGCCTCTCACACCTGTCTTTTCCTTTCTGTCTGCAGTGCTTCCTTTAGTGTTTCCTGTAGAGCACTTATCTTGTTCACAAACTCTGTCATTGTCTGTTTGTCAGAGAATATTTTAAGCTCTCCCTCATATTTGAAGGACAATTTTGCTGGATATAGGATTCTTGGTTGATGGTTTTTCTCTTTCAGTATCTTAAATATCTCACCCCACTTCCTTCTTGCCTCCATGGTTTCTATTGAGAAATCCGCACATAGTCTTATCAAGCTTCTTTTGTATGTGATGGATTGCTTTTCTATTGCTGCTTTCAGGATTCTCTCTTTATTTTTGATGTTTGATAATCTGATTATTAAGTGTCTTGGCATAGGCGTATTCAGATTTATTCTATTTGGGGTACGCTGTGCTTCTTGGATCCGTAATTTTATGTCTTTCGTAAGAGATGGGGAATTTTCATTGATTTTTTTTCCTCTACTATTGCTTCTTCCCTTTTCCCTTCTCTTCTCTTCTGGGACACCAATGACACATACATTCCTGGTTTTCATTTTGTCCTTAAGTTCCCAGAGCCTTTGCTCATATTTTCCATTCTTTTCTCTATCTGTTCTTTTCTGTATAGGCTTTCAGGTGCCTTCTTTTAGTTCCTGAGTGTTTTCTTCTGCCTCTTGAGATCTGCTGTTGTATGTTTCCCTTGTGTCTTTCATCTCTTGTGTTGTGCCTTTCATTTCCATAGATTCTGCCAGTTGGTTTTTTGAACTTTCAATTTCTACCTTATGTATGCCCAGTGTTTTCATTATACAGTTCATCTCTTTTGCCATATCTTCCCTGAACTTTTTGAATTGACTTAGTATTAGTTGTTTAAATCCTATATCTCAGTTGAAGTGTAGTTTGTTCCTTTGACTGGGCCATAACTTTGTTTTTCTTAGTGTAGATTGTAGTTTTCTGTTGTCTAGGCATGGTTTCTTTGGTTACCCCAATCAGGTTTTCCCAGACCAGAACAGGCTCAGGTCTCAGAAGGAAGAAATATTCAGTATCTGGTTTCCCTGAGGGTGTGTCTTAGAAAATTGGTACCCTGTGATGCCTCAGGTCACTGTGCTTTTCTGCCCAACAGGTGGTGCCTGTCAGCCTGTAATTCCAGACTGGTGTAAGGAGGTGTGGCCCGTGGCTGTTTTCCCCCAAGCTCTGGGGTCTGGTTCTGAATGGAAGACAGGTACTAGAGCTGGGCCCCACCCCTTTCCTCTTAGGGAAGATAGACCCCCTAGGGAGAGGTCATTAGCTTTTCAATGGTCTCTCTCTGCCTGTGGTATCTCTATCCTTGTCTGGGTCATAGCACTGGGAACTGAAAATGGTTGAGACTTTCTCCACTGAGCTGAAACAGGGACAGAAAGCCCCATCCCCCTTCAGGGCCAGTCCACAGCTATCCTCCAGCTCTCCAAGGTCAGTCTTCACCCAAAATCTCTGTTTGCTTGTTGGGGATTCATATCGAGCAGTCCACGCTTGTTAATTAAAACCCTAGTTGGAGCTCAGCTGAGCTATATTCGCTTGCTCAGAGTGAGCTGCTGTCTAGCCCCACGAGGCTTTGCAGTTTGGGCCATGGGGGGAGGGGTCTTCTGGGTTGGACTCGCAGTTTTTACTTACAGATTTTATGCCGTGATCTCAGGCATTCCTCCCAATTCAGGTTGGTTTATGATGAGTGGACGGTCACATTTGTCCCCCTGCAGTTATTCTGGATTGTTTACTAGTTGTTCCTGGTTGTTAATTAGTTGTTCCAGGAGGACTAACTAGCTAACACTACTCTCTATGCCACCGTCCTCTTGATTATTTTTTAATCAAGTGTCTCAAAATGCTCCTAGGGAGATGGTAATAAAAAAAAAACCCATCAAGAAACACTGATCTACTATAAATCTCTCATTATATAACAGTACCATGTAGGTTAGCTGAAATGACCAGTTTTCATAACTAGTTAGTGGCAGAAACAACTCTAGGTTTCAAATCTGACTTCCTAACAAAAATTCTACATTTATTCAGTAAACACATGCATTGCATGTCTGCTATGGGCTACCAACAATATTAAGATTTGGGATACAAACCCTAAATAACATGATCCTTGACATTAAGGAGGCTTAAGAGTATCTGATAATTATAGAACAATGTGATAAGGGCCGTGAGCGTCATCAGTTGCCCTGAAGACCCCCTGCTCTAACTAGTACTCTGACGTTTGTGTAGAATAGCTGAATTGACTTTGATTTGTTGTACATAATCCACAGAAATAACATTATGACTGGAGTCTAAAAGAAAGCCAAGAAACTTTGTTTTTCTGATCTATTGACCTCACAGGATTTCTTTGAAAATTAAATCTCACAAAAGCTCATTTCAAACCTAAAAAGATAGTTGGGTACTTTGGCCAACTAAAATGGGGACTAAAACCAAACATATAGATTTAGGGCCTGATTCAAGCAGGGAATAGATTGCTCTGTTTTATCAACTAAATTTTTTGCCACCTACTTGTGCTTTTGTGTCTGAGGCCTACTCCTTGGAGTTGAATTTTGAACCCAGGAGATCCATCAGTGATTCTTCATCATGAACTTTGCTGCCTGGGATTATGAAGAAAGCATTGCATGTGAATTCCTGGATTGTGGCGAGATCCACTGAGGATGACTGTGCCTTGCCCTGTTGAGTGCAATCAAATCAGTGAAAGCTGGACAAATGAGAGGAAACAAGGTGCTCATACTTGAGTGATCTTTTCTTTAAGTAGATCTCTGGAAGTGACTGAGGACTCTGATTTTGCAGAAGGCTGTGTTGTGTGGAAATACATGAAGCCCACTGTTCTAGTTTGCTAATGCTGCCAGATTGCAAAACACCAGAAATGGATCAGCTTTTATAAAGGGGGGTTTATTTGGTTACAAAGTTACAGTCTTAAGGCATAAAGTGTCCAAAGTAAGTCATCAACAGTCAGGTACCTTCACTGGAGGATGGCCAATGGTGTCTGGAAAACCTCTGTTAGCTGGGAAGGCACATGGCTGGCGTCTGCTCCAGAGTTCTGGTTTCAAAAGGGATTCCTCCCAGGATGTTCCTCTCTAGGCTGCAGTTCCTCAAAAATGTCACTCTTAGTTGCTCTTGGGGTGTTTGTCCTCTCTTAGCTTCTCCGGAGCAAAAGTCTGCTTTCAACGACCATCTTCAAACTGTGTCTCATCTGCAGATCCTCTCTCAGCTCCTATGCTTTCTGTGAAGTGTCCCTCTTGGCTGTAGCAAGCTCGCTCCTTCTGTCTGAGCTTATATAGTGCTCCAATAAACTAATCAAGGCCCATGCTAAATCGGTGGGGCCACACCTCCATGGAAATTTTCCAATGAAAGATCTTGCCCACAGTTGAGTGATCACCTCTCCATGGAAACATCCAGTCAAAAGTCTCCACCCCAATCAACACCAATACATTTTCTGCCCACACAAGACTGCATCAAAGATAATGACGTTTGTGGGGACATAATATCCAAAGCAGCACAACCACCCATATGACGATAAGTAGAGACTATTTATTCATGGCTTGTTTTTGCAAGGGAGCCAGCCACCAGTAGTTGCATTTGTCAGAGACTCAAAGGCAGGCAAAGAAGTGGTATGTTCCACATGGAAAAAGGAGAGGCTACAGGTATCATTTGATTGGAGATTATGAGGATGGGGAAGCTGGAGCCAGGTTAACTAGAAGCAAGGTATATTAGGGTTCTCCAGAGAAACAGAACCAACAGGATACACACCTATATATGTATGTATAAACGTATGTGAGTATATGTATGCATATGTATATGTAATTGTATATATGTATGTAAATATTATGAGGTTTATTATAGGAATTGGCTCACACAACCATGGGGATTGGCAAGTCCAAATTCCATAAGACAGGATGCAGGTCGAGAATTATGATGAAGATTTTGATGAGTTGCCCAGGAGAAGGTGGCTGGTGAAAAAGAGATAGGAATTCTTCTTTCTGACTTTTAAAATCATCAGTTCTTCCTTTAAGGTCTTCAGGTGATTGGATGGATGGGACATCTCTCATTGCTGAATGTAATTTCCTTTAATGATTGTAGAGGTAATCAACCATAGGTGAAATTAACTGACTAGTGATTTAAATCCATGAGTCACCTTCACCTTCACAGTAATAATCAGGCCAGTGCTTGCTTGGCCACACAACTGGACACCATGACTTAGTCAAGTTGACACATGAACTTGACCATAACACAGGACATTTTATATGATTGATTTGGGGAACATATTTGGCTTCCTCTGGTTGTTCCTGTATTAGGAGTAGGAGCAAAAATAAGGGAGGCTGAAAGTCATTGACCAAGTCCTGACCATTCTGGATCAGTTGTTTCAGAGGTTGTGGTTAATCTTCCTGGGCTAGTGATGCAGATATGGTAAGTCAGAGTTCTGTTGTCATATGTAGTCTGACCATTGTCTGTTTGTATCTTCAGTCTCTCAGTTGATATACTCATTCTCCTGTGATAGGTTAAACTGTTATCAGTCCCTTAAAAAAATGAATAAAACTTCCCTAGGACACTTTTAAGTAATGAGTCAGTCCAGGTTAAGTGAAAGACAGGCCTAGCCTGGGTGTTGCAATAAATCTGGGAATAACCATGACACAAATTTCCTGAGCTGTCTGGAATTTGTACAACTTCTTCACGTCTGTTTCCCCCAAGATGATTAGAACTAAAAGTTTAAAAGAAAAGATCTCATGTATTTATTTCCTACAACAGCAAGCAAAGGAGCAGTTGGGAAGTTTGTGTCATTAGTCACAGCAGCTCTGGGAAGCAGGGAAATGGATAGAGGGAATTCTCAGGTTAGATTTAAAAACTGGCCAAGTCCTTGGAGCTTGAGTCCAGATATTAGGGAAAGGGGAGCCAAATTAATATTTGTTGACATCCTGTTTTATGTCATACATTTTGTTGGAATTTAAATGTCTCATTTTGCCCTCACAAACAAACTGTAAGGTAAATATTCCCATTTTACATATGAGGAAAATAAGATGTAGGAAGGGTAAATGATTTGCCAGATTACAGAAATTGTAAATACAGGATCTGGTATTATTACTGTCTATATAAACATGACTTTACTATCCTAGGAGACTCTTGCCTAGGATGATAACGTTTGCAAATAACTTTATTAATTACTCCAGGAATTTCCTGAAAGACCAATTAACTATTCAATAGAAAGTATAAGCAGACAATTTACATCCTAAGACTTTTTGAACTCCTTGCTTTGAAATCTTCCCCTTGCTGTTTCTACCAATCCTGAATTATTATACCAAGATCTCTCCTGAATCCTAATCAAGTCCCCACGTTGAAAGAACTGCTTTAAACCAGGCTTCAAAATCTCAATAAATCAGACCTTGTTTGTAGAGCTTTGAAACTCTACAGTGGTTTGTAGAGTTAGTGGTCTGTCTTACCTCAGTAAGCAGTAAATACCACTTTGTCTTATCTGATTGTTCTGGGGAGTTGGCATTCAGCATTCATTTGACATATTTGTGAAGATAAATTATGTGTCTTCTCTCCATCCTTTGTTGATACATTCTGTTAATTTTTTTTTTTTATTAGAGAAGTTGTGGGTTTACAGAACAATCATGCATAAATACAGGATTCCTGTACACCACCTCACCACCAACACCTGGCACTGCTGTGGAACATTTGTTACAACTAATGACAGCACTTTTTTTAATTATACTACTTTTTTTAACTGTAGTTTCCTTTGTTGCAATTAATGAAAGATTAGTAAATAGTACTATTTTATATGGTGTGTGAATATATTGCAATAAAATTTGCATTTAAAAAAATAGTGCTATTAACTATCATCCATAGTTTACATTAGGTATGTTTTTCCTATATGCCATCCTATTATTAACACCTTGTAGTAGTGTCATACGTTTGTTATAATTCAAGAAAGAATATTCTTGTACTGTTAACTGTAGTCCATCATCTACAATAGGGTTTGCTGTGTTATATGGTCTTATGTTTTATGTTTTAATTTTTATTCTAGAAACATATGACCTGAAGTTTCCTTTTTTAACTATATTCACCTATGTAATTCAGTGCTGTCAATAACATTCAAAATTATGAACTACCATGTTGATATGTTCTTTACTGATACACTTTCTTTGTTCTACATCTGCCTTCTTTGTCACTTGGGTCCATTTAGATGTGTCCACTCTGACACACAGACATACAGACAGATAGGCAGGTCAAATACACAGAGTCAAAACCATCAACTCCATCTCAGTGGAAGTTCAGATATTAAGATCCCATCTCATAGTTCTCTCCTTTTCTTGTTAGTGGGTGTAGTCTTCAACAGCAAAGGACCTGACATTTATTTTACAATGATCCACCTGAGAAGAGGATTATTAAAATATATTATTATCTTTTATTTTATGTCTATGGTAGGACAAGACACTACACCATAGGGATGTCCAAATTGTAGAGTAGTATTAACACAGCTCTTGGCTGATTATTAACTTTGGGGATAAAATTAATATAGAGATAATGTAAGTAGAGAAGGGGAGTGAAAGGGTCAGCAAGTCTTGATAAGCAAACACTGGTTGAATGTAAAAGGACTTTCAACATAGTACAGGAACAACTACTTGAAGACCAGATCAGGCAGGGTGGAAAGGGAGCAGAGGGCAACTGAGGAAGAAAAATGTAACACAGTTTCCATCTAACCTTTTTATAAAATAGGTGAAACAGCTCCAGGTGCTGTTGTCCAGAATCCATACTCTTAGTAACAAGAAACAAGAAATGGAATGGGAGATATGGAGAAAGTCAGAAGCTTTAACAAATTTGGATAGGAACCCGGAAAGTTACTGGATGGGAAAGGTTTTGAAAAGCTAATGGTGGGTTTTCAGGAAATTGAATGTGTAAACCAAAGTTAAAATTTCTGTATTTCCATACAATCTGTAGTGCTACAAGCTTATATCTTCACAAAATCAGAGAAATTAGACATAGCCTTCAGGTAACACTGGGTTACTGTTTGCAAGAAAGAAACAGAATTTTTGTCTCTCAGGAGGCTGCCCTAAAGAGCCATGGTGATTCAAACCAACTGAATCTGAATTTTATAACAATTTCCACAGCGTGGCTATAGAAAGCAGTTTGTTTATGCTGATAAATTAAGGGCATAAAATTATATTTGGATAGAAGGAAATCAGTGATAAGTATCAGGTAATGAGATTCTAATATCACAACATTTCAAGGTTGTTTTGAAATCTATTTTGGGCAATGCGTGATCCAAACAGGAAGATAAGTAATTAGGTGTTATGAAGCAGGATATTTTCCTTTGTGGCATGTAGTCGAGATTGGGGGAGGGGAGAGGTTTGCAATCTTTTCCAGTTTGCAGTTTGGAGAGTACTTATTTCCTTAGAGTGGTGAAGCAGAGAACTGAATAGTAAATGACAATCTAAATGTCAAACAGAATTGCACAGCTTTGAATTCCCTAGTATTTTAATCCTTGGAAATTGCAGGATTCTGACCTCAGAGTAAGTCATGGCATCAAATTCTCATCTATTCTTTCTTTCAGCATGAAATTATGCGTTTTGCTTTGAAAATTAGAGTATTTTTCCTTTGCCTTTTTCAGCTTGATATCCATGTGTAATATTGAATATTTGGGGTCTGAGAATCATACAACTATTTTTTTATACAGTTGTAATTTTTATTGCAATTATTATGCTTTTTTTTGCCCCTCTACATCCTTTGTTCTAGCCCATCCCTTTTGCTTTCCAAATCAGTATTTCATGAGATAGATAAATCAATAGACTAAAATATACCTGATAATAACCAAACAGGAATGACATTTGACAAAACTGATTTCATGATGCAATTGACATTTTAATAAGTAAAATCATTTAAAAATATGTACCTCATTTTTGTTCTGAATATTCCAGTCAGATGTGTGATTACCTTATGGCAGAACTACAAATACTAAACAATTACATCTACTTTTTGCTTTATTCTCATTTTAAATAATGACAATTATATACTTCAGCAACCTAAGAAATCTTCCAACCTAAAATTTAAAGACACAGATTGGTTATTTCATGAAAGTGTAGATTTATTTTAGCATTATATAAAAGGAAGAATTACTTTTAAACTTGACCTATATTTGTAAAGTTTATGTGAAATTTTACGGAATATAATTCAGTAATTACAGAATTTTCAGTCTAAAAGCACATGTGCTTGTTATTCTTTCTTGGATTTTCTGCAGCATTTTTATGGTTGACTTGAAATGGAGGTGGTGATTATAAATCCGTTGTCACATCCCATAATTTCCTTCAGCAAAATCATGGAGGAAGCAAGTTGGAGAAACTTTGCTTTACACCCAAGAGAATTTTTTTTTTTTTTCTGGAGTATTCAACATCTACATTCCCAGAGGAAAGGAAAAGGGAAGTTAGCAGAAGAGAATGCAATACTTTAGTTCAACTCAGCAGTTCTATATAGATTACTGAGCTGAATTCAATTCAAAGCATTGTGCAAAGTATGAAAATCAGTACAGTTTGATCAGTGTCCTCAAGGACCCTCCCCTTTTCCTTTCCTAAAAAGGCACAGATTTTCCTTTGGAGACTCCCCTCCTTTATTATGTAGCAACCATATGCTTTGTGACTGACACGCCCCCAGTTTGAAGGATGGAACTGAATTGGTTGAAGTTAAGTATTGGTAACCTATATCTCGAAAGGGCTGGATAGTAAATATTTTCGGCTTTGCAGGTCATAGTCTCTGCATAACTCTTCACTCCTATCCTTGTAGCAGCTGTAGAAAATAGAATAGGGGGCAATGTTGACCCCTAGTCTACACCAAATTCCTGGGCTATGATAAGCCAATCCATACATGACATTTCCCCAATTAAAGGGAATCTTAGGAAAGCCCTAGTTAAAGGAGGTCAGTCAGCAGGAAGCTCAAGATTTCTTTTTCAATTATTATGGGATATTATATTCTGTATGCCCCAGATGTGAAGGGGAAAGTTATGGTTGCTGCTAGCAACCAGCTTAGAACCATGAGGGAAGCCAACTCTGAGGATGAAGCCGTTACTTGCAGGAGAGCAGAATGAAAAGACTTGATGAGTAACAGATGCTTGAAACTCAAGTCCTGTTTTAACAATGCCTGAGGTCTGTTCTACTTCTGGATTTCTCGGTTAAGTTAGTTTTGTTGTTTTATCCAGTTTGAGTGAGCTTTATGCTACTTATAACTGAAAGATCCCAACCAATAGACACCCCTAATTTATAGAAAGAGGTGGTAAGACATGCACGTAGGGTAAGCTAGTGTAAGCGCTAAAGAAGAATTGCCAAATATCATAGAGGCTCAGAGAAGAGAGAATCATAATTGGTTTGGAGTTCCGTAAAAGTTTTATTGAGAAAAACATTTTAAATGAGATTTTTGTAGCAGGGATGGAAGATAAGAACCAGCATGATAAAATGTTCACAGGTGAAAATAGTGGGTTGAATTTGTGGATAAATATTACAGTATGAGAGAGGCGTAGGGTTTCCAAGGAAGAACAGCAAGGAATTACACTGGAGTCAGCATGAGGAGTTGAGTACTTTGCCTCAGAGTGGAAAACTTGAAGATAAATAAGAGGACTTGGCAATTGAGTCGGGATTTCCAGTAGAAACCAGGAAACATCTGAGGCACTGCCATGCAGCATGGTGATATTGACCATTAATCTGGAAGATAAACTGGATTCAGGGATGTGTCAGCCCTACTAACCTGTGCAGGGTACACATAAATCTCTGGGGAACCAAGGAGAATGTAAAACAGGCTTCAAATTTTATTTCCCAGATCCATTTGTGGGAGAAGACAGATATAATTAGCAGGAATATCTATAAAGCACTTGGGGGTGGTAGAGGTGACACCTCTAGCAACAAACTTAAGTGACATCAGATGGTCACTAAAATTACCTTGAGGTGGGCAGGTTAGGTAACTGCAAGGCTTTTCCTTTGCAAGTGCAATATGCAAGTTTGGGTCCAGAGCTAATTTGACCACACATTAGAAGAGAGACAGATCATTATCACCTACTCTTCTCAGTCTTTCCCCAACAGAACCTTTTGGCTATCTTCTAAACAATGGTCAGCCAATATTTAAAGGGAGTACCAGCTTTAAGGGACACCAAATTATTAGCTGGTCCTGCGTGTCTACATGTCTCCATCCATCTTCTTCGGCAGGTGCCCTCTTAAGGGAGGCTGTCTTCAATAGGAAAACCCTCCAGAATCTAGAACCATTGGACAACCCAGACAAAGAGAAATCCATCCTGACAAATAAGTCAGATTGTGGTGGTTAATTGTGAACCTGCTATGTGCAGGTCATGGGAATTCAAAGATAAAGAAAACCCATCCTTGCTCTCAGGAACTATGATCATTCCTTTTTTTTTTTTTTTTTTTTTTTTTACTGCCCACCCACCTTCCAAAACACCTTATTCTGATCCATTCTTCTCAGCCTTCTGCAATCTGTCACTTTAATGAATTAACACCCAGCTATGATCTCAAGAAATGAAGTGAGACAAAGCCTGAGGTTAGTTTTCCATTTCAGTTGCCTTGATTAGTCACTAATTAAGAGTTTTGTTAGAAAGCCACCCTTAATAAGCAATGGAATTATATTAATTATCTGTTCCTTGGATCTTCTAGAACACTAGTTCTCACCCTTACTGCATATTACAATTACCTGAGAGCCTTTAATAACACCCTGGCCAACTCCCACCCTCAGAGATTCTGAGTTAATTAGTTTGGGGTGAACCTGAGCATGGGTATTTTTTTAAAACTCCCTGGGGATTCTATCTCACAGCCATTGAGGAGGAGGACTCTTCTTGATTTTTATTCCATACCCTTAAGAAGCCTCCTGGAGCTTAATTGCTATTCTCTCTTGTCACTTTGAGATAGGGGTTGTCTTTATGCCCCAACTTCAGTTATCAAGATAACTTTGGACTTGGGATGGGTTAGTTTTGGGCTGGTTTCTGCACCCAGTGTCTTGAATACAGAGTTGGCTACATGATGTCTAAGAAGGAAGTGGAAAGTGAAGACTTTCCCCTTATTGTTTTCTCCTTATTGTTCTCCCCTGTGCAGCCCTTGGAGCCTCCCCCGAAGCCAGACAGAGACCAAGGTGAAAGGAGAATGAGGTAATGGCTTGCCTCTCTACAGGGAATGAAAATTCTTGAAAAACACCTATTCATTGAGGGGTGGGGTGGGTGGAGGTGGGGTATAAAATAAGAACTATTTTTGGAAGTTGCTTTAAGTTTTCAATTTTATGGCAATAAATGAATTCAATTTAATGGATTCCAAGGACATATTTTGAGGGTTATGACTATTTTCCATGTTTTTTTTCTTTTTAATATTCACCTAAAAATTAAAACTCCCACCAAATTTCCTGAATGTGTAAGTTCATCCTGCAAAGAAAAAACCGCTTGTTGGCAGGAGGTTTCATGTCTCTGTTGGTTGCTTCCTGGTTCCCCTTGCCTCAGTTTTTGTTCTTTCTGTTCTTTCCATGCCCTTTTAAGGGTAAAACCTGAATGATGTTCTCTTTTATTTCCCTGATTTTTATTCCTTCTCTTCTCTGTCATATCTCATCCACCCTTAATTATCATTATGCTAATATCTCATTAATTAGTTATAAAAAAAACAAAAGTGATCATTTTATAACCATCTGTGATACCTTAATAGCTCATTAATTTATGACTAAACCCAACTGGACTGACATTTTGTTTCAGTTGGCATTTCTTTTTCTTTCATTCCCTGCTCTCTCCTGGTTGAATGCAGTCATTCAGGGCTCGTTAATAGAGCCTTCACAGAACACTTTTATAAAAACTATAGAATGTAACATTTTGGTACAAATTTGAACCAAGAGTCTAACTTTGACATCTGAGTTCCCCATGTAATCACGTTAAGGGATGTAAGGTAAAATAAACTGATATTTCTTGAAGTGAAATGCTACCTGTGTCATTATTATCACCCTAAAATACTCATAAAGTTGATTTCATTTACTTTTTTTTCCTTATTTACTCCCTTTCTCCTCAATGCCATTCCTTTTCCAACCATTTAACATGTATCTTTTTTGTTTGTATGAGTTCTTGCAAAAACCCTTGTTTTTGTTTGGATATGTAAATATTTTCTTTTTTTTTCATAGATTTTTGCGTATTCTTAGTTTTATAAGAGCACTCTTTGTTTTCCTATATTACAACCCTTAATAAAATTACCAGGAAGGGGAGACTCAGCTCTTACTAGGAGTTCACTATGTCCAAGTATTCTCATGAATGACAGTGTTGGCTGAGAAAGCCATTGTCAAGGGACTATAACCGAGAAGTCAGGATTCAAGGGCTGAGTATAATTACTGAATCGTTATATAGATATTACTTTTTATTTTCTGGTGTACTTGAGTAGACAGAGGGAAATGCCTGAAACCTGAACTGTAATCCAGCTGCCTTGATCTCTGATAATGATTATATAGTCTTTATCGTGTGCCCTTGTGATTGTAAAAACCGTGTGACTAACCTTCACTTGTACCCATTTATCCAGTTTTTTGACTTTAAAGTCTTATGATCACTAAAGAGAGCCCCTCGTGTTTATTAGTGAAGGACCTTGGGTCAGCCCAGAACTAACCCATCCCAAGTCCAAAATTACCTTGATAACTGAAGTTGGATCTAACCAAAATGGGCCCCCCTGACATGCGCAGTAGCTTAGACTTCAACCTACAAATCATCTATACCTCATTATGACACTAAAAATCATGCCCATCATCATATTAAGGCCACCGTTTTCTTACATACATTCTGTGACTAAGCATGTAATCAATCTGCTCATGCTCCATAATTAAATCACCTCTAATTGCATCATCTGGAGCCATTGTGCTCATTATTGTAAAACCTGCCTATCCTTTGATACTATAAAACTATGAAATCTACTGCAGTTCACTGAGACAGATTTTGGGCCTATCTGCTCTCCTGTTTTGCACCTAGCAATAAAACTCTTCCTCTCTTTGAAATCCTGGTGTCTCGGGAATTGGTCATTTGAGTGCATCAGGCAAAGAATCCATTGCCTTGGTCCTGTAACAGGACCAAGTCACTCTTTCATGCTTGTGTTTCCAGGATCTGGCCATGGGGTCTGCCCTTGTCCAACCACATAAGCACAACAGAGTAGAGCTACTCTTGCAGGCAGCAGAAGTGTACAGAGACTAGAAGTTCTTTGGCAACAGTGAGCCTCTATATTAGGTTATTTGCATGGAAGCAGTTAGAGAACATTACTTTACATGTCTATAACATCAGCCAGAATCACTGAATTACTGCAGCTTTGACGAGCCAAATCTATTTTAGGGGTAGGATTTCCTCATGGTGAAGGAAGTAAGAATCAGGAAGAAATCTCTGTTCTCTCCAATTTCCATGTTCTTCTCATTTGCGTTTTGTTTTCTCCCACATGCAACCAGGTCATAGTCTGTTCACCATTGCAGGATTTAATTTAATCCCCAAGTACATAATTGATGTCACCCTCACCTCCCTTTATTCACAGGTGCATGCGGTGAGAACAGCACTGGGCCTGGGATCCGGAAGCCTGGCCTCTAGCCCTTTGCTCCCTCTGACTTTCACTGTGAACTTGGGCAAAACATGTTCCTGCTGAGTCTCAATTTCATCTTTTGCAGATCATGTTATTTGTATGTCTCCAAGGTCTCTTTCTCTTCCACAGTTCCAGTATTTTTACTTCAGGCCTCCATGAGTGTGATCTTTCACAGTGGGTATGTGTGTCTATAGCAGTATCTGAGACTGAGAAAGTTTAAAGTGTTCTGGGTTGATATTTCCCCCATTTTCATGTGGTAAAGTCTCTGTGAACCCTGCCAGGTGCTCTGTCTTTGTCACTTTATCCAGTTTTATATTCTAATTACCCATACCTACTCCAGCTCTTAAAAATGGGAACACACTTCATTTTAAGCAGATTTCTTGCAAGTATAAACAATAGCTTTGATTGTAACAGCTTCTTTGTTATGAGCAATAATCACTTATTAATAACCTGTCTTATGACTTGCACCATGATGAAATGCTTTTGGAGAGCACCCTGCCGCATTACAATTCATAGGGGATAAGAAATGTAATAAAAAGTTTATGGTTTGCTGACTGGTGCTAAGGGCCAGTATAGTCTGAACCTGCCACTGCCAACCTATTCTTTATGTTATTGAAACCTTCCAAACTTTGAGTTTCTAACTTTATAAGAAATATGAAAGATTGAGCATACTATATTGTTCAATGTTCAATGAGAGCAAAAGCACAAAAACAACTTTTCTCTAATGATGAACTAAAAAGAGTTCTGGGACAATCTCGGCAAAGGGAAGCCACAGAGACCTCTGCTAAAACAGCCTGAGCTGGTTGTGGGTTGGCAGATGAATGGGAAGCAGTGAGGGGTGCTTCTTAAGGAGAATAATGGAGGGTAACAGAGTTATTGACCCTGGACTTGGGGTTTGGGAGGGAACCTTGGAGTGGTCTTTGGTGTGGTGCTCTCTCTGTGAGTATGTTAGTTTTCTATTGCTACACAACCGATTACCACACATATTGTGGCTTAAAACACACACACAGATTTATGCTTTCACCATTCTGTAGGTCAGAAGTCTGGGCAGTCTAAGAAGGCCAAAATCAAGATGTAGGGCAGTGTGGGCTCTTATCTGGAGGCTACAAGGAAAAATTGCTTCCAAGTTCATTCAAGTTATTGTCAGATTCATTTCCTTGGGGTTATAAGACCGAGGTCCCTGTTTCCTTGCTTGCTGTCAGACAGGGCCACACTCCGTTCTAGAGGCTGCCCACATTCTGTCCTTTCTCCCATGTCCCCTCTTTCTTTAAAAATGGCAGCACATGGATTCCTTCTCAGGCTTCAGATCTCTCTGACCTCCTCTTCTGCCTCTAAGGATACCTGTGATTAGATTGGGTCTTTCCCTATAATCCAGTATAATCTCTAAATCCTAAGGTTAATTGATTAGGAACCCTAGTTACACCTGCAAAGGCTGTTTGCAGTGTAACATAGCATATTCATGGGTGTGATATCTCATATTCACAGGTTCTGGGGATTAGGGTATAGAATATGGGTGTGAGGGGTATATTCTACCTTCCACAGTGGGTGTGTGCAAGCAGCTGCAAAAGAGGTTGGTAGGTTTAGGTTTGCCCATGGAGGGTGGTTCATAGGTCATGTTCCAATCAAGTGATCAGAAATCATCAGTGTGGGGTTTTGACTTGTCCAATTACTAGATTAGTGGAAGTACAGGAAATTTCACCTAGGATCATTAAAATTATGTTAAAATTAAATTTTGGTCATAATTAAAATTTGTTACAGTTACATTAAAATTTATGTTGTAGTTAAATGCAACATGTTGATTTCATTTTATCATTAGGAGAGTAACCTTTAAACCAAAAAAGGGAATGGATTATTTCCCTCTAATTTATATACTATCTGGAAGTGTCTGACTTATTGGAACTTTTACTGGTGTTTTCAGATTCTTCCAGGAGTAGCTTTAAAATAGCCTACTCTCCTCTTTTTTTCTCCAATAATGGAAGATAATTTGGAAGAGTGGATGGGGACTCCTTGTTTTATAATAAAATTTGATATTTTTTAAAAAAAGTTAATTTGCTTATATCTGATCTTATTTATTTTATGTTTTCACCTTATTTTCTTTTAGTTCATTGGCACTAATGTTTTCTAAATGATTTTGAGCTCAAATTTGGGTATTGGAACTATTTGCCTATTTGTGTTTAGTTTAAATTGATTTTAATTTCAAAGTCACTGAGAACTTTACTATGACTTTGTTTCTTCCCTAGCATATTGCTGACTCTTTGTCATTGTCTATTTTAAATGCATGTGGAGATTCTTTTTTTATCAGCTATTTCTTTGTTTACATTCACTCATTCTTGAGTTTTCTCTATTTTTATTTTTTATTTTTTACATGCCTTTCTCTCACATACCTTCACCTGTGTGTTACATGTGTTTTGGAAGGGGATGGGTAGGGGAGAATGATGCTATTTGTAGCATAATTCACTTTCAATATAATATTTGCTTTGACTTTTGAAATTGATTTTTTCCTTTACTCTTTTTTTTTTCTATATAAAATTGAATTGCTTAACTTTTGCTTAGAATTTTTAAAAATTCCATTTTTGTGTCTGTGCTTAATTGAATATATTATGTCCCCCCAAATGCTATTATCTTTGATGTAATCTTGTGTGGGCAGATGTATCAGTGTTGATTAGATTGTAATTCTTTGAGTGTTTCCATGGAGATGTGCCCCACCCAACTGTGGGTGATGATTCTGATTGGATAGTTTCTGTGGAGGTGTGGCCCCGCCCATTCAGCATGGGACTTGATGAGTTTACTGGAGCACTATATAAGCTCAGACAGAAGGAGCAAACTTGCTACAGCCAAGAGGGACACTTTGAAGAATGCACAGAAGCTGAGAGAACAGCTGCAGATGAGAGACAGTTTGAAGATGGACATTGAAAGCAGACTCTTGCTCCGGAGAAGCTAAGAGAGGACAAACACCCCAAGAGCAATTAAGAGTGACATTTTTGAGGAACTGCAGCCTACAGAGGAGCATCCTGGGAGAAAACCATTTTGAAACCAGAACTTTGGAGCAGACGTCAGCCAAGTGCCTTCCCAGCTAACAGAGGTTTTCTGGATGCCATTGGCCATCCTCCAGTGAAGGTACCCGATTGCTGACACCTTACCTTCGACACTTTGTGGCCTTAAGACTGTAACTGTGTAACCAAATAAACCCCCTTTATAAAAGCCAATCCATTTCTGGTGTTTTGCATTCCAGCAGCATTAGCAAACTAGAACAGTGTCTCAACCATTTTTATTCTTTTGGTAATTATGTTTACCATTCTAGGTTATTAATATCTAGGCTTTTAGTTGTCTTTTTTGGGGGGTGGAGGAAATCCTCATTTATATTTCAAATGCATTCCCTGTCTTCTTACTGATAATCTGTCAGTAAAATAGCCCCATTAGCCCAACCCATGTGGACATTGAGTTTGTATTACTCCCTGCTCACATAGTTTTATCATTTTTTCCATGAATTTTGATGTGTGCTCCTTTAAGTCTCTTCTTTTCTTTACAGGAAGTATGTTACTTACTTTGAACTTATAAAGACCTGGTTTTTATGCAGTCCTGAGGTTATAAATACAATCAGGTGTTAAAAAGGCAGTTCTTTGTCATTTTCTGTGAACCCTCTCTTCATGTTCTTTTGCCTACTTTTCTATCAGGTTATTGCTCTTTGTCTTGTTGATTTTTAAAACTCTTTGCATATTAGGGATGTTAGTTGAAAATATTTTCTCCAGTTTGTCATTTGTCTTTTGATTTTACTTACAGCACTTTTTTTGTCATGGAAAAATTAATACATACCAATTCATCAACCTTTTCTGTAGTTTCTGGATTTTGAATTATAGTTTGAAAGGCTTTCCCTACACCCCATTTATAAAGGAAATTCTTCCAATATTTATATGATTGCAATCAGACATTTACATTTCTAATATATTAGAAGTTTATTCTGATGTAAGATGGAGATATAATTTTCCAAGTGCCCAACTTCACTCTCAATAATGGAAATAAAAAATTAAAACTATCCTGAAATACCATATCTCATGTATCAGACTGGAAAAATTATAAAAGGTGAACAACACATTGTGTTGGAGAAAGTGGGGAGAAATAAGCACTGTGATGCATTATTGGTGATAGTACAAAATGTTACTACCCCAGTGGAAGGATATCAATATCCAAGAAAATTATACACACATATAAACATATGTTTGTAAATATGTATATGTGTATTTAGTACTTAGTTTAAATTGTGTTTATACATATATATGTGTGTATGTGTCTAAAATGCTATCTACTGAAAGGTTCTGCAAGCAATGATACATCATTATGAAGGATCACATCTAGCTCCCTGATAGTGGTTTCTGAATTCTATTCCCCAATAAAAAGAAATGCAGCTCATTTGAGAAATAGCTGACTTCAGGTGTGAGGCAGACAAAATACAAGGTGAATCTGAAATATCTTGCTTTCTAAGCAGTGAGGTGCTCAGAAAAACAGGGTCATGTCAATATGATGCAGAAGCCAACTTGAAGGGGCTCCACCTGGCCATAGTGTGGACAACTTGAGTATCAAAAAATATGTCAATGAGTTGTAACACATTGATAAAATAAAATATATGAGTGATATGAGTGAGATAGTGAGAGGGTGTAGAAAGTACTTCTTTTAAGGAAAATATCAGTTAATAAATGTAGAAAGATTGATAGAATTAGAAAATCACCATTGTCAACCCTCAATATGGTAATTGGTGAAGATCCCTAGTGTAGACTAATTGTTTGGGTGAAAAGTAATTGGAAAATAGGATGTGCAGTCAAAAGCAAAGATTCACCCCAACAAATTATTTACTAGTTTTAGATCATAGGGAAAAATGCTATGATTTCATAAATAGACCTGCTAGTCAGCCCCTTACCCAAGAGATCACAATCTTAGCATCAGTGTTAGTGTGACAACATGATATGATGTGCCTCCTAATGCAATGTGATAAAAATTATCAATAGCACCTATGCAGTATTATTCATAGAATATGTTTAACCTGTATCCATTTCATGAAGAAGCAACTGGAAAATTCAAAATGCAGCTGTTGTTCAAAGTAACTTGCTTGGACTCCAAAAAATAAAAAAGAACCAAGTTGATAAAACAAACATAAAAGCTATGAGACTTCTAAATTTAAAGAGCTCAAAAGACATAATAATTAAATGTAATCATTTATTTAATCCTAGATTTTAAAAAAGTTATAAAATACATGTTTGTAATAATTGGGGACATATGAATTTGTGTAGTAGATGGATTGCTAGTAGTTAGTAGTGGATTGTTAATTTTCTTGTGTAGGATGAAGTTCTTATCTTTATGAGATGCATTATGAAATATTTAGGGTTGAAGTGTCATGATTTTTGCAACTAATTTTCAGATGATTCAATAACAACAACAAAAATGCTAAGAGAAAGTCAATGTGACAAGATGCTAACAATTGGTGAATATAGGTGACAAGTCTTCTGGTATTTATTATACTAATCTTTCGACTTTTCTGTCAGTTGGGAATTAAAAAAAAGAATATTGCCAGAAGCAGATGTAATGAAGACCTCTGATGCAATATATTGGCCCACACCATTGACTGACATGTCTTCTGAACTTAGTGCAGAACTGCTCAGCAGGAAGTGGTGATTAGAAGCTTTTAAATTAATTCTCTTCTGCTATTGAGATGACTAAAATAGAGTTCCCATGATTCTGAAAAAACATCTTCAGTCTGATGTAAATGACTCACTGCCTTTTCACCCCTTCCTGCTTACCTTCAATTGCAGTTTAGAAAGCTAAGCAAATTTCTTCTCTTATTCATCTAATGTTAGAACCAGAGACTAATACTCCACTTTCAGGAAGGGACTTTCTCAGTGGCATCTTTTTGGTAAATAGCCCCAGCTTCCTTTCTCCGTCTTACCCTACTTAACACTTATTTGATTCCATAATCCTTCTGTTTCCATTTCCTTCTTTTTCATTTCTTGTTCTAGACCTGCTTTGAAGATTTCAGGTCCTAAAGATCCTAAAAAATCAAAGTATATCAGTCAGTAGATTTCTCAAGTTAATTTGTTGGCTTTTTAGTTTTTAAAATTTATACCAGACTGTACACCCTCTGCACCATTTGACTTATTTTTGCCCAAATTTCAGTGGGAAACTGGCTCCACCTAAATTAAATATTTGAATTTACTCTATTAGAGAAAAATCAGGAGTGGGTAGGTGTGATGGTTAGGTTCATGTGTCAACTTGGCCCGATGATAGTACCCAGGTGTCTGGTCAAGCAAGCACTGGCCTAACCGTTACTGCAAGGACATTTGGGGCTGGTTGATAAACCAGAAGGCTGGTGTATTAAATCATCAGTCAGTTGGCTGCAGTTGTGACTGATTATATCAACGAAAGGTGTGTCTTTTACAATGAGAGAATGCAATCTCTCATTTAATCCAATCAGTTGAAGACTTTTAAGGGAGACAGATAGAGGACCTTCACTTCTTCAGCTAACCAGTGAAGCATCTCCTGAGGAGGTCATCAAAGTTGCCAGCTTGTTTCCTGAGGAGTTCATTGAACAACTTCATTGAAGTTGCTATTTCGCTGCCCGAGGAGTTCATCGAACACCTTCATTGGAGTTGTCAGTTTGCTGCCTGCCCTACGGAATTTGGACTCTTGCATACCCACAGTTACGTGAGACACTTTTATAAAATCTTATATTTATAGATATCTCTTGTTGATTCTGTTTCCCTAGAGAACCCTAACTAATACAGTAAGTTAAGAAAGGTGATATTTGAGGGTTCTACAGTGTCAGTGACAAAGCAAAATCCTAACCATCTTGAATTGCAGAAGATATCTACTCTTTACTGGAAGAGCCTTTTGTCAAAAATAGAACACAGACGCATTCTTCTCAACCTTCTGCACTAGCCCCAGTTATGTTGATGAAACAAAACTCTTTCAAGGAGTAATATACACATACCATCTCCTCTTAAGTGACTAGTGGAAGAAGGTTGTGAAGAAAGCAAGTCGTGTAGATCCATAAATTTGCTATAAGGAATAAAGGATTTAAAAGGATACGACAAGTATTGAAAAGAATTGAATGACCCCCTTTAGGACTTTAAAACAATGTAACTTAGCCTGGCTCAAAAATCAAATCAATGTATCTACTCATAAAAATTTAAATCAACTTTGGAAAAACTCTCTCTACCTCATCATTGTTTATTTGTAGGAAAACATAGGGGAATCCATTTCAAGTACTGGGAGATAGAAAATGGCATCATTAATGGAATCCAATTAATGTCAGATTGTGTTCATTTAGGTGTCTAGTGAGCCCACATGAAGCTCTGTCTACTTTTGTCTGTTGGTTCCTAGACTTATACTCTAGGAAAAGAAAAACCTTATTTATGTGCACCCTGAAATAGCAAGATGGTGATGATACAAATGACACATTCTCCCTGTACATAACTATACACTGATTATTTTGCAATGCAAAGTAACAAGTATTGCATGTTATTTTAATCCAATTAAACAACTACTTTTGAAAACAACTATGTGCAAGGCCATGCAGTGGGTTATGCAGTGTTTTCAGAAATGAACAAGACATAACTTGAAACATCAAAGAACTTTAAGTTTTATACAAGGCATAAAGCTAAACATTAGATCTCTTCTGCCAGCCTGTGAAGCCAAACTGGATGAGTCTGAATAGTTTTAATTTCTATAGACTCAGCATTTAACAGTGACTTAGAGTAACAATTAGTAGGCATTTAAAAATGTTTGTTGAATAAGTCAAGATACATGGATAAATATAAAGCATATTTGTGTGAGTGTGTCTGTGTGTCTGTCTGTGTGTGTGTGTTAGGGGGAACAGGGGAAGGAAGGATTACATTTGGTTACCCCTGGTTGGAGATGAAATGAAAGGCTTCATGGATGAGATATAACATAAATTGATTCTTGAAAAATGTGTAGTGCTAAAACAGGTAGAGATGCTAAAGTGAGGTGGGGACATTGCTCACGGAGACACAAGTGTGCACAGTGGCTAGTGACAAGTGGAACAATTCAGAGTTCAGCTGGCAGTGTAAGTGGGTGAGTACTCACACCCAGTAGGTGTGCAATGAATGCATGCACAAATGTACACTATGGTCATGCCATCATTCCAAGATTCAGCTTGTCTATAAACAAGCAATAAATATTCCACAAGAGTTTTTCTATATACCCCATAGTCTCATGAAATAATTTTGCTCAGATATTTGAGGTTTAGCTGATTTTATGTCAGTGTTGTTTCATAATTCTTTGTTTTGTTTGCAAAGAATATGTGAATAGGTTTTAATTTTCAATCAAGGCTTCCTAAGAGTGCCCTGTAGAAAATGCCTCTTTGTCTGAAAGCTGCTTGAGTATATTTAATGCTTCGGGGAAATACGATTTGAGGTGTTTCCTAAGAACAGAGTGATCTTTGACTTAGAAATGAGAAATCAGTGAGGAACTGATGATGGAGTCGCTAGAAAATGTGGGAGGCTGCTGTGTGGTATCCTAGTGACTTGCAGGAAACAGGCTCTTTTTTGAAACCAGGCAGTTCTGGCTTCAAATCCTGATTCTGACTTCCACTAACAGTGCTATTTTGAGATGATTGCTGAAATGCTTTGTGCTTCATTTTTAATTCCTTTGTAAAATGGCACAATCTTTCCTGCCTCTCAAGACTGTTGTGAGGCTTAAATGAGGTAATGTTTATATGAAGAATCCGACCCCTTGTGAGTGCTCGGTACTCCCTGGTGGGCAAGCTCTGAACCAAGTATGTTTCAATGTTTCCTTTAAAAAATGGAATACAAACACATCACGTTTTTTCCGTGTTGCAGTTCTGTCAGTTTATCCTTGTATACAATATTTCTCAGAGATGTTTATAATTTATCTGTCTCTCCAGGGTCTTATTCAAGGCTCTGTACCCAGAAGGAACCTAATAAGTACTTCTTAAAAATAATTTCCATCAACACTTCATTCTGAGCCTACTTTGATTCCAAACAACTCTGAACCATATCAATATCACTGACTGATTTTATCTGTATCTTGAATTTCCAATTTGAATTGATTATGTGTCAACCCTGAAAGCATTATCCCTAATAACCTTAGTAAGCAAGCAAATGCCAATCATGTGGTTTGCTATTTAAGAAAAAAAGTATAAAATATTCTCCCTTAAATAGGCTTCTCTTGTTTCACTGACTTTGTCAGTCATAGTTCTGGTGTGTTATTTGGGTTCCTCAAATCAGAAAATTGCAAGCAGGTATTTGCAGCAACTTGGGTCTCACTTAAACTTGCCACTGCCTTACTCCCTCCTAGATCACCATAGTCTTCTCTCCTAGTACTTTTAATTACTGCAATCACTTATTTTTAAATTGCTGTTAGGGTGTCCTTATGCATCAAGAGACTAGTATTGCCCGAGTTTTAGTTAAGCACAAGTCAGTATGTTAGAAATAGGAGCAGCATTTGCTGTATGCTAAACAAAAGGTAGCCTCTAGACTTTTAGCCCTGAAGTGAAATTACTGGAATCTGCTCCTTTAATATATGCCAAGTGGCTAGTACCAAAAGGCAGTGCTTCTCTGGAGGATAAGTGAGTCAAGGATATTTTGTTCAAACTATAGGACAATATGCTGCTTTTCCATTGTAGGACAGGATCCTCATTTCTAAAAGTTGAATAGAATGCTGCTTACAAAGGAAAAACAAACATTTTCAGCTAGTTACATTTGAGATGTTGAGTGAAGTTCATTACGGTGCCTGCAGCACTTTTATTTGATCTTGAATTGGTGAGGTTTCCATATTCTTGAAGCTTTTGTTTCTCAAGGCTTTGTTGAGATAGTGAAGCAAATATTTAAAGCTATATTGGAGATGGTAGGCTTAAATGTTCTTGTCCTTAAATATTAATTTCAGTTCTGTTGCTAGTTGGACATAACCTTGTATTTGTTGATATTGAGTCAGAGATTAATTATATGAGGAATAGAAGCATCTTCCTATAATTTGAAGTACCTGCGTGGGAATGGAGGGTAGAGAGGAGAACAATCAGCAAGAAAGACCTCAGAGCTGCTATGGAAAGAGTGAAAGGAGGTTAAATACATAAAAATATAGAAAGCCAAGCCTGAGGGAGGGAAGCTAATACAATGGCCAGTTCATTCCTACTTTGAGATTCCCAAGATAAAGAGGATAGGATTATACAGCCTGGATTTTGTCATTTGCCCTGATTTCCTCCACTGTTTATTTGCAACTTTTTGTATCTCCTATGCTATATTTTTGGAATCCATCTTAAATCCAAGAACAAAGCAGAGATACAAATGCATAATTAAAATCAGTTCCCCTTGTCAAATAAAGAAAATTAATTAAAAAGAAAGATTAAAATCTTTCCTATTTTTTCTGTGACAGTGTTTTACATGTGGGTCTTTTTGATGGTACATTGAAACACATAAAATAATGCCCTCAATTGCCTTTTCCAAGAAAAAGAGGTGTCATATTTACTCTGACTTTGGATAAAAGCCAAGGGCAAAATTTTGAGTCATAGTTTTGGGAAGGCAATATCACCAGAGGCTTGAGGAAATTGCCTCATGTTTAGAGATTTTTGGCAAAATGCTTGGTAGATGGGTAAAATCTTGAGAATCATAAGGAATGAATAATTAGTATCTCTCTGACAGCAGTGGTTCTCAAAGTGTGTTCCCTGAATTGGTGGCACCAGTATCATGTGGGAGTTGGGAGAAATGCAAAGTCTCTGGTTCTGCACTACACCTAGAGCCATGGGCTCCAGATAATTCTTGATGCATGCTCAAGTGTGAGAATCACCATCTTGGGCTGTCAGTTCCCTCTAAGAATGACCTCAAGTGGCCTTTTACTTCTACCCTAGTGGTTATTTTTTAATCACTTAAAAATAATACAAGCTTATTAAATAAAACTTGAAAAATAAAAAATAGAAGATGAGAAAGTGGAGGAGGAGGGGGAGGAAGAAGACAATGACAAGGAAAATCTGTGTCCCTAGTACCCAAGTGCCATGACATTGACATTTTTGTGACTTTCCATCCAAGTGTTTGTTTTCTTATGTTCAGTATTGTTTCTTTTCACCATACTAATTTTATAGTATTTGTGTATTAGAGCCTGCCTTTTAAATTTAAGAACATTTTCCCATGGTTTAGCCTGGAATGGTAAATCTCATTTTCAGATCTTCAAAAAGTTCCCTTTGCTTTACTATCTGCCTATTGTTGGGCATTTAGGTTTCATAATTATAGCTAGCCCTCTGGTAAATATATGTGTGCAGAAAGCATTGGTTACAGCTTTTTATATAAAAAGTAGAGAGTTCTGTAAGTGGACTTTCTGGGTCAAGGTGTAAAATGATATGGCGAGATGGTTTTTACTGGTTAGATTCTGAACATTGTCTTGACTAAGACCCACTTTTACTTATTTCCGATGCCTGTTGCTTTAGCTCAGGAGACAATCCTATGTGTAATGGTTAATTTTATGTGTCAACTTGGTTAGATTATGGTGTCCAGTTTTTTGGTCAAATATTGGCCGAGTTGTTACTGTGAAGGTTATTTCGTAGATGGGATCAGCATCTACAGTCAGTTGATCTTAAGTAAAGGAGATTACCCTCCTTAATGTAGGTGGGCCTCATCCAATCAGTTGGAGACCTTAAATACAAAGAACTCAAGGTTCCAGGGATCAGAATTTCTGCCTCAAGATTTCAACATCTTTAACAGAATTTCCAGCCTTTGTTCTACCCTATGGTGTTTAAAGATGTCAACCCCCATAATCATGTGAGTCAATTCCTTATAATAAATATCTTCATATATATATATTTATAAACATTCATATATATAAATTTATATACATTCATATATATATGCATATTTATATTGATTCTGTTTCTCTGGAGATCCCTAATACATTATGTTAACCCTCAGTGCTTTTTTTTAATAAACCTGTTTACATTGTCACAAAAGTTTACAAAAAATTTTCCTAAATTTTGTCCCAAGCCCAATCTTATTTTAAGTTTCCAGTGCCTGCATCATCCTCCATGTGCTGATTTTCAAAGGACACTTTGAAGGGAGGTTGGATGCAAGGTGGTTTTTATGAGTCACCACCTTCAGATCTAAAAAAAGATTCTCAGATATTGCTTTTCAAGCCTCCCCTCAACAACATTCAAGCCCCACCCACCACACTTTGTATTACTGTCTTTGTCTTCTTTTCGAGACACTGTGGGATCCTTTTCTTTCTATCTGTTAAATGTGTTTGTGAATCAGATATATTTATAATTAAGTGAAGGCAATGTATTCATTCTCCTGACCTGGATTTAATACTCTTGCCAGACCTACCAATTCACTCATGGGTTTGCAACCAACAATTCTTCCTATTTCCATGTATTTTTCTGATGTTTCTCATTCTTGTGTCCCCCTACTGTGTCCAGGCATCACCTCATTGTAGATGTTTCACATAGGAATTCAGAGGCATAGCATTAGACAAACATCATCATACTCCATGCCATTGAATTCCTCCTCAAAGACTATACCCAGTCTTGCCTGTGCTAGTACTGTATGGCTGTAGATTAGAAATCTGGAGTGAGAGCCAAGTATTTGGTGAACAAAGGGCCCTCTGCTTATTCTTTCTGTAAAAGGACACAGAATTGTTGCCCAATCAATAAACTTTTAAAAAGTCATCTTTCCTTTACTTAAAGAGCACTTAAGGAGCTGGATTCAGTATTTCAGTCTAGTGGGGAAGTCCAATTTAACAAATTTACTTCCACAGAAGCCCAAGAGAGCGAATGCAGCTCTGAAAGTGTTTAATTTGCACCTAGGGAATAGTTTCCCTGCCTGGAGACCCTATATCAAGATCCAACAGGAATATAGGAAATTTACTCAGTGCCAGGCTGAAATTAATAATAATCAAACTAGGGTTTTTGTACCCTACTTCTACATGTTTACAACCTCTTTGGTGCATTAGTTTCTTTATATCACAAATCTCCAGCTGGTACCTCTAGAAATAACCAAATTTCATATGCAACCACATGGGTCACTTCATTTTTTTTCCCTTAAACATGGCCTATGAGAGTGAGAAGGTAAACAGAATGTGAAAGATGGCTTCCTTAATAGTTATAATTAGAGACTGATAAATAACTCCTCAAATGCTTACAAAAATTAGAAATCAATCAATTAATCAATGGATGCCCATGTATTAGTACTAAATAAAGGGCAGAACATCTATGGGCTCTAAAGTTGCTAGGTTTCTCAGAGGACAGATAGTATCATGAAAAGACACGTCAAAGAAACTGAAAATGCGGACAAAAATCAATTAATTTGTTTGTTTGAAACAGAATCCTCATAAAAATCTATTTTAGAAAAAATTCTATTAAAAGATGAGGGCACTTAAATTTCCAGGAATATTGAGGTCAAGATCTCAGAATTCTCCAATTATCAAATAGCTAGCGATGCTGTATAAAATGTAACAAACATCTTCCCAAATATATAGCAGTGCTCATAAAACTAAAAGCAAAACTAACAGGGGACAAAATTAAAGAGGAAGTTGATAATCAGAAAGATGTGGCCCCAGAAATCATGGCTGGCCTAAAGGACATTTGGCAGTCCTGGAAAGCCTTGGTTTGCAATGGATTGTAAGGACTGGAGACAATATGTGGGGCCTCTGCAGGGTTGGACCTGACACACTTGCATAATGCCAGAACTTCTTTGAAGGTTTCCTCGTCTTCTCATTTTTCAGGGCTCAGCTGTTCCTGGCTCTGTTCATTGAGGGATTCCATAGCAGAGGAGCCAAAGCCCCTACTTTCATGATCCCTTCAATTTTATCACACAGGCCTCCACTTCCCAGGAGAACAGGTAAGAGCAAAATGGGGAATGAATTTACATGCAGCCTCACACTCAACATCAACAGCAAGTTCTTAACATCTAGGCACTCTTGTGAAGTTCTGTCTTCCCAAACTCATTTACCACTTGTGATGATTTTATCTTGGACCTTATGTTGTTTTCTTCCATGACCTTCCATGCCTACCCTATTCTATCAGGCATGTTTGCATAAGGCTTTAACTTAATCAAGAGATATAATAAGATTCAGGCTTTTCTCATTGAACCCCTAGGCCCCATGAAAATCAAAGGTTGTAACTAACCACCAGTTTCTGTGTCTGCCCATTTTAAATGTAGTTACATTGCTCAGAGTACCTAGAAAAACACTTGGGTATGGAGGAAGAGAGAGCAGGGAACAGTAACTCCACATAATTTGTCAGAGTCTCATGTTAACTCAGATAACATGATATGAGACATATAGCTGGCATTGTACCTATCTTATTGTAAGCATCTGTTTAGTTCGTGTCTTTTCTTCTTTCTCCTATGTCGGTAAAAGGAGAGAGATGGAACCAAGATTCTCACCTTGTCATGCTATCACTGTCCAAGCACTACTAATATTCCTGGGACAATAAGAGGTCTAAAGAAAGATGTTGTTGCTATAAGAAATGCAAGTCACTATGAGAAATCCAGTCTATGCCCTTATGGAGATATTTGGGTAAAACTGGGGGTGAAGAAATGAGGCAGGGTGGGCAGGATTTTGACTTTGGATCTATGAGATTGCTTAGCGATTATTCTATACTAAGGGAAAAGAAGGTGTGGATGCAGTGGGGGAGCTGGGTAGGAGGGGCAGGTGAAGAGGTTAGCATGCTTTTGTAGTCACAAGGGATTCCTTATTGGAAGTGAGAAGGCAGCAAAAATAGAGTAGGGAAAAGAAGAGAGGTTCAGAATGAACAGCTAGGTTGACACATTGAAAGCATTTATATCATTAAGATACTGATTTATTCATTCAATAATGCATTCATATTCAATGTGGTTAGGGAACACTGGAGAGAACATCCATTCTGAACCTCTGCATTATGTACCACTAGACACTTCATCAATCTCACTAATTTCTTGCATGTCTCCTCCTTGAAGACTTTCAGCAATGGGCCCTCCTTCGTTCCCCAGGTAAGCCTTTCCTGTGCCATCACTTTTATCATTTGGCTGATCCTCACTGCAGTAAATATGAACTTGTGAATCTGAATCTAGACAATAATTCATCCTCCCACCTTTTCTTCCAATGGTTCCAGTTAGGTAGTTTTTCTAAAGGAATATGTGTCTAACGAATCTTGACAGTTGGATTTAGCGCATGAATTAGCCATTCTGGCCACAGCTTTGATCTACAGAGATGCCAGTTCAGCACTGAAAGGCTGTGTGGAACGTGATTCACCAGGGCAGCTCTGGGCAGAGCCAGTGACCTGGGAAATTCCTTCTTGACCTTTCTGGCCTTGGTTATCCCCTGGTCTCACTGTGGTTGCAGTCATAGTGATCAGCATTTGATAATTCTGCAAGTATCTATTAAAATACTCAAATCTTCATCTACCACAGATTGAATCTAAATATTAACATAGGGTTTCAAAGGGATAAAATGTAATTTTGCAATTTAACAAGTAATTAATACAAGCCTGTAAAGCAGCAAATAGTTATTACAGTTTTTTAATGGTTGAAAGAATTTAAATGGTGGAAGAGTGTTTTTAGGTCTAATGTGTAAAATATAGGATCTTTAATGAGTGTTTGGTAGAGAAAGAGCAGCCAATAGGTTAGAGTTTGGCATTTGCATTTAGAGTCAGACACACTAGGGTTCAGATGCTGGCTCTGAAACTTGCTAACCCTCATTTTCCTTGTCAGTATGTTGGGATACTAATAGGACCTCTTGTGTAAGAGTACTGTGAGGGATTAAATGAGAATATATGTGAAGGATTTAGCATAGTTCTTCACTTTATCCAGACACATAGTACAGCTAGTATAAACATCATTATTAATATACTTGTTTAAAATCAGTGATGTACTGACTTCCTGACAGAAAATGCACTCAATGGCTTGTCATGCATTCTCTCTATAAACTTCTCAACCTCCCAATAAATTTCAGCAGTAGGGCAGAGATTCTTGTTTTAAAATAAAACCACAGACTTCTGTTTGACCACAATGGCAGTGTAAGATGAGCCAGAATTCCATTCCCCCACATAATTTTTTAACAGTTAGAAAAACTGGCAGTCATTTTCCTCAAAACTCCAGAAAACAGTTAAAGTAACTGGGAGAGAGCTGAATCAGAAAATGCTACTTTTAAAACTGGTAGGGAAAGGTCCTGGAAAGCATCTTGTCCCTCTCCCACCCCCTTCCCAGCAGTGTGGACCTGGCCTGTGTGCTCCTTGTGGGTCTCTGGACCCACTCAGAAGGGATAACAGTAAACCTTATGTGCATACTGGGATGACTCTATGTCAGTACTAATCTATTGGGTGGCAGCCAGAAAGGATGAACCAGGAAACTGATCTCTGGCTTACCCTTCCAGAACTTGCCCTGCAGACAGGAGGAGCTTGCAGGTAACTAAAGCAGTATATGAAACAATTAAATCAAAGCAGTCTGGGCCAAAGATTTACCTGCTTTATGACATACAATAAAGACACTGGAGGTAGGGAAAGTCTGTTACATAGGAAGTGTTCCAGTTTGCCAATGCTGCTGTTATGCAAAATACCAGAAATGGGTTGGTTTTTATAAAGGGGGTTTATTTGGTTACACAGTTATAGTCTTAAGGCCATAAAGTATCGAAGGTAATGCATCAACAGTTGGGTACCTTCACTGGAGGATGGCCAGTGGCATCCGGAAAATCTCTTTTAGCTGGGAAGGCACATGGCTGGCATCTGCTCTGGAGTTCTGGTTTCAAAATGGCTCTCTCCCAGGATGTTCCTCTCAAGACTGCAGCAGCTTCTGGGCCTGTGGGGCTCTTTTTAAAGTACTCCAGTGATCCAATAATGATCCATGCTGAATGGGTGGAGCCACACCTCCATGAAAACATTCAATCAAGATGTCACACCCTAATCAAAGGTGTCACTCACAGTTGGGTGGGTCACATTTCCATGGAAACACTCAAAGGATTCCAATCTAATCAACACTAATATGTGTGCCTCCACAAGATTGCAGCAAAGAACATGGAGTTTTGGGGGACATAAGACATCAAAACGGGCACAGGAAGTAAAGAGGGCATTTGGATTCCTGTAAAAGGGCAACTTCCTAGGACCACAAACACAAGCCCAGGGTAAGATGTTGTTTTATTTTGCTAATGCTGCAGAATGCAAAACACCAGAGATGGATAGGCTTTTATAAAATGGGGGTTTATTTCACTACACAGTTACACTCTTAAGGCCACAAAACGTCCAAGGTAACACATCAGCAATCGGGTACCTTCACTGGAGGATGGCCAATGGCGTCCGGAAAACCTCTGTTAGCTGGGAAGGCACGTGGCTGGCGTCTGCTCCAAAGTTCTGGTTTTAAAATGGCTTTCTCCCAGGACGTTCCTCTCTAGCAAGCTTGCTCTTCTTCAAAACGTCACTCACAGCTGCACTCCGTCCAGTCTCTTTGAGTCAGCATGTTTTATATGGCTCCACTGATCAAGACCCACCCTGAATGGGTGGGGTCACACCTCCATGGGAGTATCCCACCAAAGTCACCACCCACAGCTGGGTGGGGCACATTCCAAGCAAATCTAACCAGCACCAAAACATCTGTCCCACAAGACCACAAAGATAATGGCATTTGGGGGACACAATACATTCAAACTGGCACAGATGTAGTTTCAAAAAAGACAGAAAAGAACCTATGTTTTTGCCTCACACTGATTTTCCTGATAGGAGGGCTAAATTATAAAGGAGAGCAGTAGTCAACACAGACTAAATTTGAAAATACTGTGAAAGATGTTTTTTGCAGTAGTTTGTTTTTGTCAGCTCCTGTCACTCAAGGAACTCTTGGTCATATCACTAGCTGGATACTAAGGAACAGACAGCTCAGGGACTAAATCCAAGACTTAACATATTAAAGTATTAAAATGTATAGTGTGCAACAGCAGATTGCAAGGTAAATAAACAGGAAATGATCGCCTGTTCAAAGGAACAAGATAAAACTTCAGAAACTGAGAACAAAGAAAACTGGCCTTTGCACATACTAGAGACTTAAAAAAAATTATCTTCAATGTACTCAATGAGATAAAGGAGAAAAACAGAGAAAGAACTAAAGGATATTAGGAAAATGATGGATGAATCTCAATAAAGAGATAAAAATTTTTAAAAAGGAACCAAACAGGAATACTGGAGTAGAGGACCATAATAACTGAAATGAAAAATTCCCTAGAGGGTTTCAACAGTAGAATGAAAAGGGCTGGGAAAAGAATCAGTGAACCCAAAGGTAAGCTAATTCAAATGATTCAGGCTGAGGATTAGAAAGGAAAAAGAGTGAAAAAATGAACAGCTCCTAAGAGACCTATGGAGCAAGGAGAAAAGAGAGAGAATGGGGCAGAAGGAATATTCAAGTAAATAATGGCATAAAACTCCCCAAATTTAGTGAAAGGCATGAATGCACACATTCAAGAATCCCAAGGAACCCCAGACAGTATAAACTCAAAGAGAACCACACTTAGGTGCCTGTTAGTCAAACTGGCGAGTTCCAAGGGCAGGGAGAGAGTTCTGAAAGCTGCAAGAGAAAAGCAACATAAGGGAGTCTCAATCAGAGGCTAATTTTTCATCAGAAACCATAGAGGAAAGAAGTCAGTGAAATAAAATATTTAAAATGCTGAAAGAAAAAAATGGTCAGCAAATAATTTTATATCTGGTGAGACTATTTTTCAAAAAACGAGGGGATAGTAAGACATTCCCTGATAAAAAAATCTAAGAGAGTTTGTCAACACTAGATTTAAGGAAAGGACACCAGATAGTGGATCCAGAGGATCATAAAGAAATAAAGATATCTGGTAAAGTTAACTATATGTGTAATTATAAATACCAGTACTATTGTATTGTATTTTTTAGTATGTAACATCACTTTTTACAGTTTCTAAAATTCAAATGCATAAGAAGTAATGAGAAATTTATAGTTTTGGACATACAATGCATAAAAATATAATTTGTTAACAAGTACAATAAAAAGGTAGGAGAAGTAGGGTATAGAAACAGTGTTTTTTCAATAAAATTGACAAACTTTAGCTAGACTGACAAAGGTACAGGATATAAATAACCAAAATGAGGAATGAAAGGGAGGGTATTACTTCTGGCTCCAGTGAAATATAATGGACTATAAGAGGATACTATGAACAACTGTATACCAACAAATTACATAACATAGATGAAATGGAAAAATTTCTAGAAATACATAAACTACCTACATAGACTTGAGAAGAAATAGATCTCAACAGATCAGTAACCAGCAAAGAGGTTGAATCACTAACCAAAACCTTCCAACAAAGAAAATCCCAGAATCAGGTGGCTTCCTGGTACATTTACAAAACATGACAAGAATTAACATGAATCCTGCTCAAATGCTTCCACAAATTTGAAGGGGAATGTTCTGGTTTGCTAATGCTACTGTTATGCAAAATACCAGAAATAAACTGGCTTTTATAAAGGGGGTTTATCTGGTTACAAATTTACAGTCTGAAGGCCATGCAAATGTCCAGATTAAGGCATCAAAATGAGTATACCTTCACCAAAGGAAGGCCAATGTCATCTGGAAAACCTCTGTTAGCTGGGAAGGCATGTGGCTGGCATCTGCTGATCCAGATGGTTGTGTTCCAGCTCCTCTTTCATTCCTGTGCATTCTTCAAAATGTTGCTCTTGGGGCTTTTTATCCTTTCTAAGCTTCTCCAGAGCAAACTCTGGTCAGCATCTCCAAGCATCAGCAAAAGTCTGCTTTCAATGCCGTCTGCAAAATGTCTCTCTCAGCTGCTCTTAGCTCCTTCTGTTTGTATGCTCTTTTATAGGATTCCAGTTGTTAAATCAAGACCCACGCTGAATGGGTGGGGCCACACCTCCATGGAAACAATCAGAGTTTTCACCTAGTTAGGTGGGTCACATCTCCATGGAAACAACTTAATCCAAATATCCCACAAGACTGGATTAAAAGATCATGGCTTTTTCTTGGGGGACATAATATATCCAAATCAACACAGAGAGGGAACACTTCTTAACTAATACTTTAAGGTCAGCATTACCCAAATACTAAAATCAGATAAAGGTACCAAAAAAAAAAAAAGAAAGAAAGAAAGAAAGAAAATTAGAGATGAATATCCATTATGAATATAGATGCAAAAATTAACAAAATACTAGCAAACTGAATCCAACAATACATTAAAAGAATTATAGACCATGATCAATTGGGATTTATCCCAGGTATGAAAGGGTATTTCACCACAAGAAAATCAGTTAATGTAATATACCACATTAAAAGAATGAAGGGGAAAAATACATGATCATCTCAATTAATTAAGAAAAGGCATTTGACAAAATCTAGCAGCCCTTATTGGTACATTTGGAAAACTTCCTCAACATGATAAAGGACTAACATTAAACCCAATGGTGAAAGACTGAATGCTTTCCCCCCTAAGATCAGAATTAGGACAAGGATGTTCACTCTCATCACTGCTATTCAACATTGTATTGAAAGTTCTAGCCAGAGGAATTAGGCAAGGAAAAGAAATAAAAGGCATCCAACTTGGAAAGGAAGAAGTAAAACTTTCCTTATTTGCAGATGACCTTATTCTTTATGAAGAAGTAACTGAAAATTCACTACAAAGCAACTAAAGCTAATAAACAAATTCAGCAAAGTGGTGGAGTACAATGTCAACATGCCTAAATATGTAGTGTTTCTATCCAAGTAATGAACAATCTGAAGTGGAAATCAAGAAAAAAATATCATTTACAATAGACTTAAAAGAATCAAATATCTAGGAATAAATGTATCCAAAGATGTACAGGACTTGTACATGGGAAACTACAAAACATTGATAAAATAAATCAAAGAAGACCTAAATAAATAGATAAATATTCCATGTTCATGGATTGGAAGACTAAATATCATTAAGATGTCAATTTTACCAAAAGTGGTTTAAAGATTCAATGCAATCCCAATCAAAATTCCAACAATCTTCTTTGAGGAACTGGAAAATCCACCTTCAAATTTATATGGAAGGGTAAGGGGCACTGATTAATGAAAAACATGTTGAAAATGAATGAAAATGGAGAGCTCATACTTCCCAATTTTAAAACTTATTGCAAAGCTACAGTCATCAAAACATTGAGTTACTGCCACAATGACAAACATATAGACCAATGGAATCAAATTGAGAGTTCAGTAATAAACCCTCACATCTTTGGCTAATTTTTCTTTTAATTAGAGAAGTTGTGAGATTACAGAACAATCATGCATTAAATACAGGATTCCCATACACCACCCCACCTCCAACATCTTGCATTGCTTTGGAACCTTGAGAACATTATGTTGAGTAAAATAAGCCAGACACAAAAGGACAAATACTGTATGATCTCACTGTTATGAACTAATTATAATAAACAAACACATAGAGTTAGAATTTAGAATATAGGTTACCAGGCAATAGATTGGGGTTAGAAAATGGGAAGTTGATGCTTAACTTGGCCAACTGAGTTTTTACAAGGGTGCCATGTCCACTCAATGGGGAAAGAATAGTCTCTTCATCAAATGATGCTGGGAAAGTTGGATATGCTTATATAAAAGAATAAACATAAATCCCTGACTCACACACTATACAAAAATTAACTCAAAATGGATCAAAGACCTCACTGTAAGAATCAAAATTATAAGACTCCTATACGAAAGGGAAGCATCTACAGGACTTTGAATTGGGTGCTGGTTTCTTATACTTTAAACCAAAAGCAAGAACAATAATTGGAAAAATAGATAAATTAGATGTCATCAAAATTTAAAACTTTGTGCATCGAAAGACTTCATAATGAAAGTAAAAAGACAGCCTACTGAATGGGTGAAAATATTTGGAAACCACATATCTGATAAGGGTTGGGTATCTAGAATATATAAAGCAATCCAATAACTCAAGATCAAAAAATTTTACCAATTAAAAATGGGAAAATGACTTGAATAGGGCCTTGTCCAGAGAAGATATGCAAATTGCCAATAAGCACATGAAGCAATGCCCAACATCACTAGCTATTAGAGACATTCAAATCAAAACTCAATGAGATACCATTTCACACCCATTAGAATGGCTACTCTTTTTTAAAAAAGATAAGTAACAAGTGTTGGAGAAGATGTGGAGAAATAAGAAAACTCATTCTTTGTAGGTAGAAATGTAAAATCATGCAGCAGTTGTGGAAAACAGTTTGGCAGTCCCCAGAAAATTCAATGTAGAATTACCATATGATGCAGCAATTCACTTCTAGGTATATGCCCAAAAGAATTGAAAGCAGGGATTCCAACAGATATTTGTGCACCAATATTCATAGCGGCATTATTCCCAATTGCCAAAAGAAGGAAGCAACCCACTTGTCTATCAACAGATGAACAGATAAATAAAATTTGTTATGTACATACAGTAGAATATTATTCAGCTGTGAAAAGAATGAAGTTCTGATATGTGCTACAACTTAGATGAATTTTGTAGACATCATGTTGAGTGAGATAAACCAGATAGAAGAGAAAAATATTGTATGATTTCACTCATAAGCAGTAACTAGAACATGCAAATTCACAGTGTCAGAAAGTAGAATACAGGTTACCAGAGTCTGGAGTGAGGGTAAGGAATGGGGAGTTAATGCTTAATTGATACAGATTTTCTGTTTGGAGTGGTAGAAATGTTTTGGTAATAGACGGTGTTTATGGTAATACAACATTGTGCATGTAATTGACACCACTGAAATTACAGATTTGAAAGTGGTTACAATGGGAAATTTTAGGTTAAATATATGTTACCAGAATAAAATTTTTTAAAACCATCAAACTGTACAATACCAGCAGTGAACCCTAATGTAAACCATGTACTACAGATAATAGTATAGTTATAATATATAATATTGTTTCATCAATTTTATCAAAAGTACCACAGTAATGCAAAGTCAAGAATGGGGAAAACTGCAAGTTTGGGGGGTATATGGGCACTCCACACTTTCGGCATGATTTTTCTGTAAATACACACCTTCTCTAAACAACAGAAAGAAACCACAGCATATAGCTTTGTACAGCACTTTGAGTCTGGGAGAACAGACTTTTATCTAAGGCTCTACCAAGTCACGTAGTCCAGCAGATCCACTTTTCTGAACTCTTCCTAATGTACCTGTAATGAATATTATGAATATGGAAGAAATTTTTATATATTGTATTTATTCTAATCACTAAGTAGTTGCTAAATTCTTATTATGGGAAAGCACCTGCTTGCCATTGGGGCTGCAAAGGCAATGGAAATAAGAGTCCTGGCCCCCACTCTCCACACCCATCACCATCAGTATATTTATGATTTTTCTTTTTGCAAATATAATTTTTTCCAAGTATTAACATTGTCTTTAACAGTTAGAGACATATCCTTTTATGCCATTCATAGATCCCTACTTTGAACAAGCCAGAGTGATGATAAATATGCATAAGTTAAAGCTCACCTTTGGTTGTGTAAGGTCCTTCCTTCCCCAAATGGAGAAACAGTGCAACCATGGAGCCAGTAAACTGAATACTGTCTCGTCATGCTGAGGCCGCTTAACTTTTTATGATTCACCGTTTTGATAATCAAGCAGTCAGACCCATTATTAATAAGGGTACATTTAGAAGCTAAAGTTTTACGACATTTAGAAAAAGATAGACAGGTCTAAAAATATTCAAGATATTAAAGACAGTAATGGTAATTTCAATTATAACCCTTTTCCTGTGGCTTAAGTAGATGTAGTATAATAAATTTGGCAAATGGCATTTTGATAGAGAATGGAATAATTTGGCTCACTTCTTTGACCCTGAAGTAGTCATTTTAACTTGGACTGGAAATCTGTACCCTCAACGCATCCCCTTGCTGAATTCACATAATGACACTAAAACAGTGGTGTCGTTTTTCCTTCAAAAGAGTGAAGCTTTATTGATCTCATTCTAAGGGACTGGAAGAATTGAATGATAGCACAGGGAGGCTATTCCTGTCACAAGTGCTTGTCTCTGTCTGCACAGGAATCAAACTGTGAGAGATTGGGGTTTGAAATACCGTTGGGAGATCTTGGCTGTCTGGAAATGTCTGCACCTAAGAGGCAAATGGATTCGCCCAAGGCATACAAGTTTCCCAAATGGAGTGCTTCCCAACCTTTTTTCATGTCAGGGCACACATTGAGAATGATAGTTTTTACTGGGGTGAATCAGTGAAAATTTGGGAGCAGCTGTTTAGGACACACTGATGCAAATTATCTCTTTATAAAGGAAAGTGTTAGGGAAAGTGTGAAATCTTTAATTAAAATAATACATCCAAGTAAAATCTTGACATTCTAAATGAGAAACCTGAGCTGGCTTCAGTGACCATAATTATTTTTTTTAATATCAGGCTTTTATACTTGAAATGACCACAAGCAATTTCTGATTGAGACTTTTTAAATGATAATGTGTTCAAATTTTTGATAGTCATCATCAACAAGAAGCTTTGTTGTAACAAGTAGGTGATAATTTTAAACCATTTTTACTTCCCTTTAAAAATTTACAACAGTTGAAATTAGATTTTAAAAAATAATTAATATTCCTTTTCTTTCATTGATAAATACAATGTTGAGATTTCTTGGGATAATGAAAAAGGATTTTGAATCTAAATATTTTTAAATAATGGTGACGCTCTAATTTGCAGGATGTGCAGATTGTTAATGTAATCACCCTGTGCCAGCCAGGACAACACTAAAAAAGACACACACAGCCAAAAGTATTGGGTTTATGTGAAGACTTCAATTACTAGCCACTTCATGGATCTGCAACCCCAAGAGTTTCCCCTTTCCCCCAGTTGGCTGAAGGTTGGGCTGCTGCTCTGTGTGGTTCTCTTTGGGCAACTCCATCAGTAACTTGGCCCTTTTGTGCAGATGGCAGAGCTCCTTCCTGGCTCTGTGTGTATCAGGGCAGAGCAGTGAGTGCTGGTTGTAGCTTGTAGTGCTCACCACATGGGGAGATCATGAGAAATGCTGACATATAGCACTTCTTGGGCTGCTCTTGGAGGAGCCCCAGATGAGGAATCTAATGGCCAGAGGCAATTGGCCTTGGGACCTCAGCCAACCCAGTCCTCCACCACACCCCACTGCTGCCCAATGCCAGGGGGGACCCCAGTCTCACAGTAACCTCATAACATTTTTTTTGCAGCACTCACAATTTGTATGCTTATTGTGAAGGTTTGCCCTAGAGTCTGGAATAGCTGATTGAATATCTGTATAAACTAAACGTAGCATAACAGTGAAGTGCCTCTCCTTCTGTAATAACTGGAAGATGATTGTAGGAGAGTGCAGAGTATATTTATGTTATTAATTATTGTATCCTCAGTTCCTAATGCATAGAAGGATGTCGATAAATATGTTTTGAATGGATGAATGAATAATGAAAGAAGTAAGGCTGCTTCCTGAGAATTAAAAAGATGCTGAGATACATTGTGTGGTTTCAATATGTTAAAATTTATTGAGACTTGTTTTGTAATCCTAATAGATAGTCTATCCTGGAGAATGGCGCTAGAAAAGGTGTACTCTGCTGCTGTTGGGTAATGTTCTATATATTTCTGTTAGGTCTGGTTGGTTTATACTGTTGGTCAAATCTTTTGCTTACATATTGATCTTCTGACTAGATGTACCGGTATATTGTGGCCTTCTTTGTCCCTTGTAGCAGTTTTTGACTTAAAGTATATTTTATCAGATATTAGTATAATTACCTGAGCTCTCTTTTGCTTCCTATATGCATGGTATTTTTTCCCCATTCTTTCAATTTCCACCTAATTCTGTCATTGAATTTAAGATGGGTCTCTTGTAAACAGTGTATAATTGGGTCATGCTTTTTTAATTTATCCATTCTGCCAATCTCTGCCTTTTGACTGGAGAGTTAATCCATTTATACTCAAAGTAACTACTAATAATGCAGAACTTTCTTCTGTCATTTTGCTAATTGGTCTTTGCAAGTCTTATACCTTTTTGTCCCTCAAGTACTCTGTTAATGCCTACTTTCATATTTATTTTGATTTTTGTTTTGTATTGCAGCATTTTGAGTATCTTCTCATTTCTTTCTGTAGATATTTTTAATATATTTTCTTTGTGCTTATAATGGCTTACATTTAACATCCTAATCTATAGAAATCATATTTTATTTAATACCAACTTAACTTCAATAGCTCACACATTCACTTCCCATGCCCCTCTGCTCTGCCTTTTTTTGTTGTAAATTATATCTTTATGCTTTGTATGCCCAACCATAGATTTATCGTTACTTTTTATGCATTTGTATTTTAGATCTGTAAGAAGTAAAAAGTTGAGTTATATACTAAAAAACATAATACAATAATACTGATATTTATAATTACCCATATGGTTACCTTTATACATGTCTTTATTTCTTTATGTGCTTCAATCCACAGTTTCATATCCTTTCATTTCGGTCTGAAGAACTCCCATTAGCATTGCTTTTATGGCATGTCTGGTGGTGACAAACTCCCTCAGGTTTTGCTTGTTTGTTTTAAACCGGGGAATGTCTTTATCTCCCCCTCATTTTTGAAAGACATTCTTGCCAGATATAAAATTATTGGTTGGTGTTCCAGTTTGCTAATGCTGCTGTTACACAAAATACCAGAAATGGATTGGCTTTTATAAAGGGGGTTTATTTGATTACAAATTTAGAGTTCTAAGGCCATAAAAGTGTCCAAACTAAGGCATCAACAAGAGGATACCTTTACTGAAGAAAGGCCAATGGCGTCCAAAACACCTCTGTCAGCTGGGAAGGCACGTGGCTGGAGTTTACTATTCCTTTGCTCTCAGGCTGTGTTTCAGAATGGCTCTCTCCAAAATGTCTTTGGGCTTCCGTCTTCATTTAGCATCTCCAAACATCCTCTGTCTATATCTGCAAGCATCTCCAAGTGTCAGCAAGCATCTGGGTCCGTGTAGGTTCCCAGCCTCTCTCTTTAATACTCCAGTGAACCAATCAAGACCCACCCTGAATGGGCAGGGCCCACAGCTCCATGGAAATAATTTAATCAGAGGTTCCACTCTAATCAACAGACTAATCAGTCTGCCCCCACAAGATTGCATTAAAGAATAAGGCTTTTCTGGGGGACATAATATATCCAAACCAACACAGTTGTTTTCTTTTTGCACTTTAAATATTTTGTCCCACAGACTTCTTGTCTCTGTAGTTCCTGATGAGAAATTGGTATGTAATCTGATGTGGCTCTCTTTTACATAACACATTGCTTTTCTCTTGCAGTTTTCAGATCTCTCCTTGACCTTGGCATTTGACAATTTGACTACTATTTATGTGGGTGTGGTCCTCTACCAATTCTATTCCTGTTTTGGGTATGTTGGGATTCTCAAATGGGCATATTCATCATGTCTTTCATTAAATTTGGGAAGTTTACTCTATTATTTCTTTAAATAGTCCTTCTCTTTTCTTTCTTCTCCTTCTGGGACTCTCATATTGTGCATATTGGTATGCTTGATGATTTCCCATAGGATTCTTAGGCTTTGTTAACATTTTGTCATTCTTTTTTTCTTTCTCATCTCAGTCTGAATCATTTTGATTGTCTTTTCTTTGAGTTCCCTGATTTTGTCTTCTATCCGCTCCAGTCTGCTGTTGAAACCCTCTAGGGAATTTTTCATTTCAGTTATTATGATCTTCAACTTCACTATTCCTCTTTGGTTATGCTATAAAATTTCTGTTTCTTTACTGAGATTTTCTTATTGTTCACTCATTGTTTTCCTGATATCCTTTAATTCTTTCTCTGTATTTTCCTTTATCTCCTTGAGCATATTGAGGATCTTTTTTTTTTTTTAAGTAGTTTTGTCTGGCAATTCCAAAGTCTGTCCTTTGTTGATGGTTTCTAGATTATCTTGTTCTTCTGGATGGGCCATCATTGCCTGTTTCTTTGTTTTTCTTGTAATCTTTGGTTGCACACTGTACTATTTTAATATTTTAAATTCTTAATTCTTGATTTAGTCCCCAAGCTGTCTGTTCCTTAACTTGTATCCGAGTAATGATATGGCAGAGATTTCCTTTAGTGCCAGGAGCTAACAAAAACAAGCAAACCAATGCAAAAAACACATTTCATAGTCTTTGGAAATTTGCTTTGTGTTGGCTTGTTCTCTCCTTCAGAATTTAGCTCTTCCATGAAGAAGACTGGTCTATGACGAGTATGAAGTGCAGGATGCTTTCTGTCTTTTTTAAGCCTGAGTATTGTCCTGGGCTTGTTTTTGCTTGTGACCTTAGGTTTACCCCATTTACAAGAATTCAAATATCCTCCCTTCTCCCTATGAAATAAACTTTCTGCACCACTCAGGTGCTCTATTATATGATTTCAAGCAGGTAATCCTTAACCCCTGTGTTCCGGTTTGCTAACGCTGCCATTATGCAAAATACCAGATATGGATTGGCTTTTATAAAGGGGTTTATTTTGTTATAAAGTTATAGTCTTAAGGCCATAAAGTGTCCAATGTAAGGCATCAACAATAGGGTACTTTCACTGAATGATGGCCTATGGCATCTGGAAAACCTCTGTTAGCTGGAAGGCACGTGGCTGGTGTCTGCTTGCTCCCAGGTTGTGTTTCAAAATGGAGCTCTCCAAAATGTCTCTGTAAGTTGTGGCAGCACGCTCCTTCTGTCAAGGCCCATGCTGAATGGGTGGGGCCACACATCCATGGAACTTATCTAATCAGTTATCACCTACAGTTAGGTGGGTCACATCTCCATGGAAACAACCTAATCCAAAGATTCCAATTTAACAACACTGATACGTCTGCCCCCACAAGATTGCATCAAAGAACATGGCTTTTTGTGGGCGACATAATATATACAATCCAGTACACCCTGTTACTTTAACTTAAGTGTTTCTTTCTCTGTTCTAGCAGACTGCAAGCTGCTTCTGCCTGCTGGGCAAATACTGGAGTGTGACCCAGAGTCAAGTTTCCCGATTCAGTCTTTCAGGCTGCCCTCCAAGGGATTAGCACCAACATACAGGCATCCAGCATGCACATAGAGGTTACTTCACTCCCTCTGGAACAGGGCTTGGAACCCACAGTCGGAGTGCAGGCTGGGGAGAGGGGCAAGAAAGGGTGTCACAAACCTCTCCTACCATTTTTAAAGCTGTGTTTTCTTGATTTGACACTCAGCATGTTACTGCAACCCTTCAGCTGTGTTCTGGAGTTTTGAGGAAGACTGCTCTGCCAGATTTTGCTAGTTATTCAAGGATTCTGTGAGGGGATGGCTCCCTGTAGCATCTTTTACCACCATCTTGTTTGGCTGCACTGTCATAATGTCTGCTTCTTAATACCATACAAATTTCCCTAAATATGTCAAAATTATCTACTAACGGTTGATTTATTCAAATCAAGATCCAAACATGAGCCTCACAATACATTTGATTTTTATTCCTTTTAAGTTTCTTTATTCAATAGCAATCCCCTTCCTTCTCTCTGAATGTTTTGATTGTTTTTTTTTTTTTTTTGCAGAAACTGTGTCATTTGTCCTATAGAATGTCCTACATTATGAATTTGGCTGATTGTTCCCCCAGAAGATATTTTTAAATGGTCCTCTGTCCCCCTATTTCTTTTAAACTGTTAGTTTTGTTTCTTTGTATAAGATTTGATATGCTTCAACCTGAGTAGTTTTCATCAGAATACAAATAGGTGGTATTTGTATTACTGATTACTTTCTATTGCACCATTACAATTTAGCATCCATTGATGAATATTGCTTAGATCCACTATTTTATTAGGGATTACAGAATGGTTATTTTCTCATTTTATCCTAATTCCCCCACATACACTACCAGCCACCATCAAGTCCAAATACTCTGCGGAGAGGAAGTTACTGTCTTTGGTTGAGAACCTCTGAAATATGCCCCATGATTATGCCCTCCCACGGCTTTATTCCCATGCTTGTCACAATGTGTATGAGTACTATTTTGGCATAGCAGTTGTGTTAATATTGGAAAGAGATGCCCTGATCAGAGAACTTGAATACCTGGAAATTAAATGAATGGAGTTATTCATTAAAAAATCAGCATTATATTTCATGTATTAGTCTTTTGTGAATTTGCTTGATGTTGGTCCTTACTGAAAGACTGATTATTTCAGGATACATGGATACATTTTATTTCTGTTTCTAGATATATAAGACTGAGGACCAGAACCTGGATTATGGAGAACTTAACACAGTAATTTCACCTCTGAAGACTAATTATATTTTCCCTAATGATTTGCCTTACATGTATTTTTGTTTGCTTCATTCCTGGTGAAACATTACTTGTGTTATATAAATGTTTCAGAAATGAAAAGAAGAACATAATATTTGGAATTTCCTGTTTGTCTATTTTAAATGAAGAGCTAATTCTACCCATTACTCATTGGATCAATGGCAGACTACCTTCAGGTTTCAGTTAGTATTCGTTTGGCTGCTAGCAAGGAAATCTAACTGAACTGGCTTAAACAGAAAGAGGAATTTATTGGGACACATGACTGACAGTCCAGGATTAAGACAAACTTCACACATGGCTTGATCCAGATGCTGAAACAAAGTCATGTGTATAACATTCTCTGAGTCTCTTGCCTGTGCTTTCCTCAGTGTGTTGCTGGCATTTGGGGGTTACTTCCATTGCGACAGCAAGATGGATACAGTGGGGCCAAGCCTCACCTCTTCCAAATTACAGTTACAGAGAAAAAAACATATTTACAAAAGCCCCAGCAAACATGCCTGTGCATCTCATTGGCTCTGATTGGATTACCCGATCATTTCTGAAGTAATCCCCTTGATCAAGGAGATTGGGTTCCCTGATTTGTTAAAACTAGTCAGAGCCTATTCATGGAGAAAAATCACATGATGGGAAAATGGGGGAGCAGTGGTTTTGCAAATGAAATTTGAGGGATTGTTACCATTTCTGGGGGGATGGATGCTGGATGCGAACAATAGCTAACCACTTAACTTCATGAAACTTTTTTTTTAAGTCTTGAGAATAAGATTGAAAAATAATGGAGCCTAGTGCTTGAAAAGTCAGTTACCTTCAATTTTTAAATTAAGGCCTGTAGCTATACAATGAATACAGGGTCAAGGATTTTAATAAGAATCTGGTATTATTATTCAAAATGGTGTAAGAACTGTCATTCTGCACTGCAAATGGTGGCTATAGGAAATCTGTACATCTGCAGTATGCATATTTAATGTTCACCCTTCACCATGCCATATACTAAGCTAGAGTCATGCATTAACCAACAGAAGGATTTTTAGGTTGAAATTATATATATATTCCTTGTATATTTTTTCAGCAAGTCTTTGAAGAGTGTCCATTGGAGCATGTTTCCTTTCTTTCCTCATTTTTGCTTACTTATGACCATCAGAATAATTGGATTAAAATGAACTGTTCTTATGCTAATAAGAGAAAACACATAAAAAGAAACGGATCTGTACTCTTAGAACAAATTAGTGAAAATAAGAAGTCAACTCCACTTAAGACATTGGTATTTGCTTACCTAGGAGATGGAGCATATAACCTGATCATTAACAGGTAAACTATAATTGTCCTTTCATGGTGAACATAAAATTTGAACAATAAAAGTAGAACAGAATTTTAACCTGTTACAATGAAAGATTATTACTAAAACATACTCTCCTGGCAGTAAAAACTATTTCATTTTCAGAAAAAAACAGCGATAAGGAAAAATTATTGGTTTGCCCATGAAGTAAGTTAGACAGCTTTCAATGGGCATTAAGTATTTAATTGACAACTTTTAAGTGATTTCCAACAATAGGTTGAAGTTGTTAAATATATTGTTTTATTGAAGGGCAAACCAATGGAAGTATTTTAGTAGGAATTTGGCAAACCAATTATTTGAACTAATGAAATCTCTTTTTTCTCATTAATGTTGTATTCCTTATAATATTTATTGTCCTGTAAACTCAGTGTTCTTTATCACTCTTTACTGTCCCCTTCTGGATTATAGATAAAGTTTCTGATCAATCATGATGACATTTCATATCAATATCACATTTTTGTTGTGTTCAGAACAAGATATAGAGATGTAAGAGGACTGAGTTGGGGAGAGTCATAGTCTGTTAAATCAACACTCATAAAAAATAATAATAATTACTCATAATAAAGTAATTATTATGGGGATAATTCAGAATTAGTTCACCATAATGTACTTTCTCTTAGATGATCATACATCCCTTTAAAAGACATAACTAATGCCAATATGGCTTTCAGAAAAATGTGGGCTTATTGTAGTGAATGCTTAAGATGTCACCCAGATCTAGTTTCAAGAATGAAGGTCTTATTCCCCCAGCTGCAGAGCTGCCAGAAGAGGGCCTTTAGCTGTCATCCCTCTTTGGGGATTGCCTTGAATAAAGAAAACTACCTTCCCCAATCTCCTACTTCTTCCAGGAGCAGCCTGCATCCAAGGACAGATTAATAAAGGAATATAAAGGCCCATCCCAGCTCCAGACATCCCCTTGGGCTTGGCTGAGGCCTTGTTTGGGACTGAACTGCAGTTCAATTTTACCCTCTCCATGTCCTGCCTCCTTCTCTTCCCTTCCATGATTACTGATACCAAGAGAACTCTCTAGTAAATGTCATATATGCTAATTTCTAACATCAGAGTCTACTTCTCAAGGGACCAAAGTTGTTAAAAGTTGATACCAGAAGTGGACCAGAGACTAGCAAAGAGGAGGTATGAAACAGCAGTAGAACTGTGGCAATATTCACCATTGTGGACTGGAATGGTAAACTAGTGAAAGGGAATTCACTACTGGTAAGATATATCAGGTGCTTGAGAAATATGGGGAAATAGTAACTAAGCAGACAGTGGAATTGAGTAGCTTTTGCAAAATTCCATTGATGTTCTGGAAAAAGTGATTAATCAGCAATTAGAAGTTAACTGTGAAAACTAGAAAGTCTGTTTGATAGCATGTAAAGAAGTTGAGGACAAGGTCTCAGGCTGAATCATAAGAGTATTTGAGCTCCAAAAAAGCTTAAACTTCTGACCAGGTCAGTGATTGAGAGCCTGACATATGGAATACAGCCATCTGGGTTGATGCTTGAATATGTTGAATTTTAATTTCCCCCAGACTCTTCCACCTTGCTTGATCATGAGGCATAGTTGTCTTCCTCACAATACAGCATTTGCCACCATTTTACCTGCTCTACCTTTTTCCCCTGGGCTTTGGGGTAATAAAATTACCAGATTGGGATGTGCTGGGCCTGCTGAGGGAAAAAAAGGACTATTCCCCAAAGGAATTTAGGACTGTATTCTGGCAGAAGTTAGGACCATATGCATGGGACTGGATTTAACAGTGCTGGACCAAAGATGTGAAAAAATTTGGAGAAATGAGTTTATCAATATTAAAGCACTTTTTCCAGATATAGGTTTGAATACCCTGGCAAGGATCCTTTGAATGAAATACTGCTAATATGGCTTCTAAAAGCATGGAAAAAGCAGTGACCTACATTAAAGTTAGTAAAAATGCCATAATCCCTATAGAAGATGATGAAGAAGAGATTAAAAGGCTCAGATAAATGGGAATGATTGAATGATATAACAATCAATGCCAAGAAAACCCACCAAATATTTTACGGAAGGCCATGAGACTACACTGTTTACCAATGCAATGGAAATGTGCTGGTGCATGGGGCACCAGCCTCATTAAGGTGTTCAGAATGACCTGTCCTCGGTGGCCCAGGGCTGGGAGTAGGAGATGCCGTTTTGGAAATGAGCTCACTAATAACTATTGGGATGATAGGAATCTTAAATGAATAGAAACTATGGTATTGTTGTAACCTTTGATTTACAAACCACTCCTTCCATTAGAAAAATGGAAGAGGTGGAAAAAGAGACTGGAATTAATAAGATGATAACCCTGAACCAGAATGGACATTTAGAACAACTATAGCAGTGCCAGAGGAAGCAAGAGACTGTGGAGAGTTCAGCTTTTGTAAGTGAAAGCATGAACCAATGACTAGTCCCCTGACAGTGACTGTGCAAATGGCTCCAGCTGTAGCAAAACAGCATGGATTACGGGAGAGGCCAGTTGGGCCCAGGGCTGGCAGAGGAAACCATCTCCTTTAAAAGTTGGGGTTGAGGGTCAAGGTCAGTCTGGGGTATGCCTGATGGTTCAGTATGGTTCAATTTTGACCTTCTGGGCAGTAGTGCTACCTGCATCCAACCAGCATCCATCTGGTTGTAAGGAGCTACTGTACCTTTTTTTCCATCTGTATGTGCATGTTTCCTGTCTAACAGACCCCTCAGGGCGCAGCTTGGACTATGGCCTTGGAGCAAAAGTAAACCTAAAGTTAGAAGAAGAAAGGGAAGAAATTAAGATTT